>NC_081408.1:775984535-776625785 GCF_030272615.1 Cryptomeria japonica
GTATCTAATCGATATATCAAATTACTTGATTTAAAACATAAAAAGCATATTAAAACTGAGTATCGGGTAAACTAGAAATAATGCAGTAAATAAGAACAATAATAACAACATGAGAAGCACACCATAATACAGTATTTTAACGAGGAAACCCGGTGTGGGAAAAACCTCGGTGGGATTTGTGACCCACAATATTCGCTTACTGGCCAATAAGGGAATACTACTCTTACAATAGGGGCCTGCACATGCAGGCAGACCAAGTGCCTAGAGCTCACTGCTCAATTACAAAAGAAGTCACACAGACTTACAAAAATAGATTATACTAATCCAATGTCTTGTACTGCTTCAAATTAGCATCTGCTATGCTAAATTCAGTACCAGTTTAAACTCTGTTACAACATAAACCCTTAACCAATAATTCACATATTAGGTTTGCTATTTACTTTTCCATACTTCGCATCCTATCTCTTGTCTACAAAATGATCTACAATGATCTCATACATATACGAGTCATATTACAATCCACCATGTCGGCTTACAAAAGATTTTACAATTAATTACAAAACTGTTGTCGGTCAGGATGTCGGTATTCTTCTTTTTTGCTACCAGTGTTCTGTGTGCCGGTGTAAAGTTTGTCGGTGCCGGTGACTGTGTCTGCCAGCCGGTATCATATGATTGCAAGGTTGTCATCAATGACAATATGTTCAATCACCTACAATTTTTCATTGGAGTGTGCATTTGCCAACAATAATGTCTATTTTATATCTATATGATGTTGTGATCTCTCCTTCAAGCACAAGCCATTTTATCTCATCTAATTTCTTTGCTTATACCAACATTGATATTAGAGCCACCAGTAGGGTTTGATCATGCAAAGGGAAGTCGAGAAGAGAAGATTGTGATTGTGGGTTGGTGCCACAAGGTTGGCTAGGGCACAGTCTAGGACAAACTTTTTGTTACAATTGTAGGCAGCAGGCAAAAATTTTTGCCAGAATATTTGCAAAAAAATGTGAGCATATTTTAAGCTTTTAGCAAGTGTTTAGAGGATAGAAAACATCACTATTGGGATGCAAAAAATTACGGGTTGCAGGCCAAAAAGAGAAAATTTCCTAGCAGGTAAGCCTCAAAACTATGACATTTTTTAGCTGAAAATTGCCTCGAAAAATTCAAAATTGTTGGCTATTTTTTTGTTTTTTTACTATCCTAGGGCACACCATCTATCTATAGGCACGGAGGACACTTGCAAAAGCCGTAATGGCATGACTAAGGCATGGAAAAAGGGTAGGTTTCAAAGGTCATGCAAGGGTTCTTAAAGTTGTGTAAGGGTTTTTAAATACATAATTTCTTCGTGATCTTTAGAAGGGTGTGCTGGTTAGAAAATTTAATGTTTTGGAGTCATGGGTAGGGCATTTTTTCTTGTTTAAATCCCCCTTGGTTTCAAAACATTATTTGTAAACTCTTGGGTCAAGTTATAGTTTGATGGGGATTCAAATTTGGTGGAATTTGCAAAATTTGAGTTGGCTTTCAAAATATTTGAAATTTGGGATCACATGTAATTTTTTTCTGGGAAAGTTTAATTTTCTTGGTCAAACTAAAGGATAAGAGTGAGTTCCCCTTTCTTCTTGGCTATTTAAATTATTTTCATGATATCAAATTTCATGTGCCCTTACAAATATTAAGGATACCCCCTAGAAGATGTGTATAGCTTAGATTAATATTATCAACCATCTTTCATTGTGATGCATTAGACAGTAGTTAGGCTTGAATAGTTATCACATAAAACTTTCAAGTGGTGAAGGTAAAGCTAACTTTGGGCAAGGTTTTGGCCTTTAAGGTAAGGTTTGCATAGGTGTTCCACGACTTTGCATTCCCTTACTGCCCACACCTTTGGTAGATTGTGTATTTATGGTTTCACGAAGATTGACAGTCACCTTTGGTAGATTGTATATTTATGGTTTCACAAAGATTGACAGTCTTTCTATTGAATAATCTAGGCTTGGTGAATATGTCTTTGTTATTGCATATTGTGAATATCAAGTGCATGTTTGTAGCCTTAATCAATTTTAGAAGTCTTAAAAAAAATAAAAAAGTATCTTTTTGTTTGCTTAGTTTAGGCTTTTCCTTTTGGTAAGGTTTAGACATCATCTCCCACAAAACAAGTTGGCATCCAACTAACTCCACAAGCCTATTTCGTAGCCATTTGAAATAACCTCAATTTATACCTTTGGCCCCACTTTTAAACTTGTCAATTTTGAAAAAAACTTACATCAAAATTCTTATGTTGAGTTTCTCCTAGTCACAAATGCTACTATTATCCTTAAGTGTCAATTTGCTCACCAGTTTGAAGGAGGATCTCCAATCATTTCAATTGAAATCAATTGCATAGCATAGGCAATTTTTTTTTTTTAAATCTCACAATTTGTAAGAGCTAGGATAAAATTGTTTTACAGCGATGAGTATGCCTCCATTGCACATAATGTGGAAAAGTTTAGTATTATCCTTTAAGTGTCAATTTGCTCACCAGTTTGAAGGAGGATCTCTAATCATTTCAATTGAAATCAGTTGCATAGCATAGGTGATTTTAACAAAAAATAAATCTCACAATTTTTAAGACCTAGAATACAATTGTTTTACAGCGATGAGTATGCCTCCATTGCACATGATGTGGCGAAGTTTACTATTATCCTTAAGTGTCAATTTGCTCACCAATTTGAAGGAGGATCTCCAATCATTTCAATTGAAATCAGTTGCATAGCATATAGGTGATTTACAAAAAAAATAAAAAAATCTCACAATTTGCAAGACCTAGAATAGAATTGATTTACAGCGATGAGTATGCCTCCATTTCACATAATGTAGTGCCCCTCTCTCTTTTGGCTTGTCAGACCTTGTGATTGTGTTCTGTGTGATTCAACCCTTATTTTGGTGTTGGTCGATTTTGGTTTTGGTTGTGATGTTTGTCTATGACTTTTGGATCCTTATGTGGTATTCATACTTTGTGCTTTATGATTCGTTGCAAGAATGATGCAATTCATGATGTTGTGATATGATGGTGAATGATGATTTACTTGTTGATGTCTATGATGGTTTGTTATGAGGATGTTAATGATGTTCTTATTAGATGTTATTCATGTTCAGTGGTTAGTTAATTGTGATGGCTTACTTATGAGTTTCTTGGTGTTTATCTATGCATACTGCTTCTATGATGTGTTTGGGTGAAGGGGAAAAGCGTCACACTGCTTTATACGGGCAAGCTATGTCGCTTCCATTCCCTTTTCACGATGTGATGTTATATGGTTATATGCACATGTTCGATGGTTTGTTTATGTCACTATAGGTACCGAGTGTCAACTCCACCTGAATCTTTAGGTCTAAGCATGCTCTACAACCCAATGGTAAAGTGGAAAAGGGAGATATCAGTCAGACCCGTTGTACCATCGTTCCTATGGAATGAGTCCCCTGTCAGATATCCTTGTTTAGTGTTTGTCTGGTCATGTCAGTGGTTAGTATTATATTTTAATGATATTTGGATGTCGTTATTTGATTAATAAATAAGAAACTTAAAGATTTAAATTATTTAATTAATTCGAAGAGAGTAATTATTAAGGGAATTTATAACAACATCTATTTGTGTTTAAAAGATTAATTAATTAATAATTTACTATAGTTGCCTCATTTCACTTATTAATTGAGAAGCTTAAGGAATTAAATTATTTATCCACATTGGAAAGACTAATTAAATAGAAAATTATAAATATTCAATTAGGTATTTTCATTACTCATGTTATAATCTATCAAAATACAATTATTACTTAATTGTTTTAAAAATTAATTGATTCTATTTAATTATTCTATTTGCATGTGTGGGGGTTACTAAAATAAATTAATTAATTGCATGTAATTAATTGAGATTCTTGCATGTGTATGGGAGTTACATTTCGGGAAAAGCATATCTATTGGTTTTGAAAATAACTGAGGGTTGTGTTTTTTCGTGGCTTTCCTGTGAGTTTTCTCTACATAATTTTTCTGGGTTTCTGCTTTCATCTATGTGTGATTTGCAAATAGAAAAAAGAGGTAGGGTTTTCAGTTTTCCTTTCTTTCTTGTAAGTAAAAATTCTCTTTCTTTTCAATTCAAAATCAATCTGGTCCCAGTTATGGAAAGAGAATATGTAAAAGAAATGTTTGTTTGTATGAGGTTTTGGGCCTTTATAAAGTTTTGAATTTAAAATTCGGGTCCAATATTGATATGAAAGATTTCTTTTGAAGTTGTATGTTGTAAATTTAAAATGGGTTTGGTTTGGGAAAAAAATGGGAGTAGATCTAAATGTTCTATTTTCTCTCTGTGCATTGAAATTCTAAATTCAAAAAAAACATGGCTCTGATTTTGAGTAAATTGTGTTTAAATTTAATTTTCATTTGGAAATCTGGGATTGGTTAAATTTATTTGTAAATTTGGGCTATGGGTATTATGAAACTGTATGGCTTGCTTTTGAGAAATTCTTTGTGTTTCTTGTCTGTTGATATATATATATATATAAAATTAAAAATATTATCAATTATTGTTGTCTGAGAAAATTTAATTTTCTTTTCCGCTTAAAATTTTTGTGTTCGGGTTTAATATTGGGGGTGTCGTGGGCACCCACGGGGGTGGAAACCCCACCCACCGTGGGCACCCACGGTGGTGGGGAGTCCCACCTCCCATTGGCACACCCATGACGGTGGGTTCTTTACCACCAACGTGGGAAAGGAACCCACGCTGATGGCTTTCTCCACTCTCTCTCGGCTTGTATCGCACAGTTAAAACAATTTAATTAATAAATTTTGTTAATATTTAAAGTAAGTTAATATTAATGCATTGTGTTTATATATATATATATATATATATATATATATATATATATATATATATATATATATATATATATATATGTTTATTATTTTGTTAATGTTAAGGTTTGTGTATGCTTAAATTTGCCAAGTGTTTTGTTAAATATTTTTATGTGTCCAAACTTTGAAAATGTAGTGTTTTTGGCACAGTAGATATCTTTTGTGATAAATATAGATAAGCTCTAATTAAGATAGTAAATTGGGTAAATAGTCATAGTTTGGATAAATATATGTACACTTATCGTTGAGCTTTGAAACTCCTTTAAAATTTGTTATTGATCTAATCATAATGGCAAATGGTAGTAATGTATAATGTTGTCTTAAATGTTGTATTATGGGGTGTTAGTTTATTGTCCTACTAATAGGAATGGAATGAGTTATCATGGTTTTAAATTTGGGTTATTGAAATTAATAATGTCTTGGATCAATTGTCGTGTAGATTGTGTTAATTAAATTTGCATTCTTTCATGCTTGGCAATATGAGATCTTGATATTCTTAGACTCTTGTTGTTCATTGTGGATTCTTGGTCATGATATTGCTTTAATTCTTGTCTATCATTATGGGATGCTCGGTCTTGTGGTTTTTATTGCATCCAGAGGCAAAGCCATTGATTGAGTTCATTTTGTGTATGTTATCTCTTTGTCTTGGATTGTTGCGAGATTGGCATCCTGTGTGGGTTCTATTGTCCCTTGTTGCATTGAGCCATCTTGATTGTTATCTTTTTCTAGCAATTGGACTATGCCTTGCTATGGTTGGAACCTTGTCACCTCGTGTTTTTGGGTGTCATGGCCTTGAAATTTATTTTGATTCCTAGGTGCAAGTCAAGGTGGAGTGGCTTCCATTGGGGGTCAGGACCCAAAGTGGTCGCCTGGGTAACTCAATGGAAGTTTTGTAATCAAGTGATAACCTAATTAATGGACCTGGGTGCGTAGTTAGTTCGCATTAATAAAGATAATTTTTTGTTGCCTCTTTTGCCCACAAACACTCGTACAAGTTTGGGGTAAGTAGAGAAGGGCCTGGGATGGCTTCCACCAATCTTGTCTCCACGAAAGGTTGGTGTGGTCCACTAGTGTATGTATGGGGACTGGGGGTTGGAAGAAGTCACCAAAGTAACCCAGGATGGGGGCTGAGACCTAGTGAAGACCTACTAGGGTATCTCATGACAACCTAGTGATGACACTCTTCCCTATTGTTGCCAAGTGGTAACTTATGTTTGTTATCCTCCTGTGGTTTGCCTTTAGCCAGTGGAAGTTGGTGGTTCAATGTTCATGTCTCTTGTGAAATTATTGTTGTGAGCCTCATGTGTAATATGTCTTGATGATTCTTTTGTGAGTCTCATGAGTATTTTGTATTGTGGATTCTATTGTGAGTCTCTTATGAGTATGGTTTCGTTGATTCTTTTGTGAGTCATGAAGGCACCCTTGTATGTTTTGCTTCCGTCTTGTGGGCCTGGTTGATACCTCCTAGCATGGGGGGTGGACCTTATGGTACCACATGGTTGGGTGGAGTGCTATTCGCACCCAATGGGTTTTGACTCCTTCAACTTCATGATCAAGGTGGCTCATGAGAAGATTGAAGATTGTTATTATTGTACCTGATTCATGTATTCATCCCATCATGGGACTCTTGGAGATTTGTATCTTGAGGATCCATTGTAATGTATATGATGATCATATGTATATTCTTCAGCAATGTAATATGTATCTTGAACCAATGTAATGAGAATCTTGAACCTATGTAAATGATCAGCGTTGTAATTTGTTAAGCAGTTATTGTTGGGTTTATTGAATGATGTTCAACCATGAGTTACATTGTTATGGGGCCTTGAGGACAATTGCTAGTTGTTAATTGTGTATCACTTTTTATCTTGATGGATGTATCTCTTTTGTATATGTAATGTAATCTTTTATAAAAAAAAATATTTGCATTTTCATTGTTTTGTTGTTTTAGTCCTCTTGGCCTCCTAGTGAGGCGTGACACTTGGTATCAGAGCCCATGTTTAAACACTGGGTTCTCTTGGTGTTCTTGGTGTTCTTGGTTTCATTTGTTGTTTGATTATTTATTGTGTGCATAATTTTTGCCATTAGCATGTCTCATTCATGTCGTTGTGTTGTTTGTTGGCATTTGGCATAACTGATGCAGATGCAGGTGATGCAGTTGAAGACTGATGATTGCACTGGTAAAGGATAAGAGTCTATTTATGATGAAGAGATTGAGATTTTATGATTAGATGACATGATCAATTATTTGTGTTGTCATTGATGGCAACTGATGTCAAATGATGTTCTTGATGTTTCAGATGTTTTGTTTTGTCATCTAAGTGATTTGGTTTACTGGAAGAGAGGGTTTACTGGCAGAGAACTAAAGTCTGTGAAATGGGACTTTAACTGGTAAAGCAGAGTTGTTTTGATTGAATCAGTCGATTAGCGATGATTGGTGATTTGCGGTTTGGATGGTGAACTTGTATCATGGAAAGGTGTATTTGAATGGAACCGAAACATGTGATGATTACCAAAAGGCGTGTTTCAAATTTCTGATGAAATTTTGCTAAGGTTTTAGTAGGGTTTAAGACCAGTGAAGAAATCATCAAACCGATAATGATTTATGTTATGACGGTGATCGACGACGAGTCTACATGAAGTTGGTAACACAACAGAACTCGCGTGAAAAGATTTAATTGTTTTGGCGCGATTCAAGGAAGAATCTCTTGGGAATTAGTGAAACGCTTAGTAGAGTGTTTTGAGGGTTTGACTTTGGTACAGATCGGATTTTCGTGATGGGTTACGATCAACCAACAGTTGATATTGCATTGTAACTTGTTGTAATGATCTGTATATCGATCTGTGATGATTTCTTATGATTTGAATTGTAAATTCATGATGTAATTAGGGTTTTGTGGCCGACCTAGTTGAGATGGTTATTTAGGATGACACAGTTGATGTTTATTGTGTCGGTGGTCTTAGAGAATGTGTTGAGTTGTCCAAGTGAAGTGTGAGATCTCCCTAAGAGTTGCAGAGTTTTGTGTGTACGTAGGAAAATGCAGTGATCAAAACGAATAAATCAAGATCAAAAGACCCACATACCAATGAGACTCTTGGTGCAATTATATAAACTAATTGAACTAGTTTAACTTCCCAAGGGGTGTCCCATTGTTCTTTATCTCACAGGATCCCTAAAGCCAATGTTTTGCTCTTAGATCATTGAGTAAATGACTTAGGAATGATAACTCCAAGAAAGAGTGATATTGTGATCTACATGCATGAATGCATTATAAGATCTATATGATAATTAATAAGGGGATATGGTTAAAATAAATATTAAATATTTATTTAGGAAGGTGGTCAAATTTATACGTCTACATTGTGCATAATTGGATCTGATCAAGCAAGTAGAGAAGTGCAAGTAACAGATCATTCTTTCATTGTTGTTCCCTAACAGTTGCAACAGGTTAAATCCCTTAACCGGGTAGGTCCTAACAGGCCTTAAACATTTAAGTCCCCTAACAAGGCAACTCTCAAAAGAGTGTTAAATCCTCTCACGAGGTTGATCCTAACAGATCATCGAGCTCCTAACCGGGTTTCTAGGCAAATCCCTTAACCAGGTGACTCCTAACAAGGTCTGCTCCTAATCGGGCATATTGTAAGCTCCTAACAAGGCGTACTTCAAAAGAAGACAAATATTGGTGGGTGCCAACTCCCACCGTGGTTTTTCCCTATTTGGGTTTCCACGTCAAAAACTTATGGTGTTCATGTGTGGAATATTTTTCATGTGATCTTCTTGTTTATGTTTCGTTTCATGCATTATTTCTGAGACATCGGTTATGATGTTTTATCAGAAGTTTATTAGAGGTTACCGGTACTGATATGTGTTGGTAGAGAAAGTATTTGATCTTATTGATGAGGATATAGAGTTGGTAAATGATCAAATCTATATGATTTCTTTGGTGGTGAAAGTATTGGTAAATGTGGTAAATGATTTGATTAATGTGTTAAGCAAATCTAATAAAGAGGTTATTAGATCTGATTAAAGAAGCTGAGATGTTTGATAAAATGGTTTCAGATCTGATATAAGTTTGATTTTGGGTTTAAAGTTTCAATTGGTCTTAATACTGAATCACGCCCCCCTTAGTATTAATTGGATCCTCATAGGATTAACATTGTCTAGTAGGATGTTGAGAGCTCAAGGTAGAGGATGTGGCAGAGGGGTAGCAGTGGATAGTACCCCCTCTCAGAGTTCCCACGAGGATTCTGGTAATCAGGAACGTGAGTAGTCTGCGTCAACAAGAAATCATTTGCAAGTATTGCTTGAGCAGCTTCTTGACTGCTTGGGTCCTCGTCAGGAGAATGGGGCTCGTGAACGGTCACCAATGAGGTCGGTTAATGATATGTCAGAATGAGAGGCTGCATTCATGAGAGACTTGATGAGAACTCAACCCCTAAATTTCATGGCACCCCAACTGGTCTAGAGGCAAAAAACTGGTTGATTGAATTGGACTGATGTTTCGCTATGTATCCCATCAACACTAATACTAAGGCTAGATGTGTGGTCCTGCATCTAAGGGGTTTTGCATCCAGCTCGTGGCAGTTATAAAAACATAAGTTACATATGGATATTAGTACCATCTCTTGGGAGTTGTTTGTAGAACGATTTCGGACTCGCTTTCTATCAAAACACTGGAGGCAACGCAGAGAAGATGAATTCCATGAATTGCACCAGTTAAGCATGACAGTGGAATAGTATGACCATCATTTCTATGATCTTAAGAGATATGCGGATATCGGAAATGATGAGACCGTGTTAGTATGGCATTTTGTCAGAGGTCTTAATGATCGGATCAGTGGAGATGTGCGGGTTTTCGAACCTAAGACCATGGAGGTTGCAGTTGAGGAAGCCCATTTAGTAGAGGAGAAACTGACAAGGGATCTTGGGGGCCACACCGAAGTGCAGAATGGTAGTACACCCATTGGTGGTCAAGGTTATAAAGGGGAATCATCATGTGGACAACAACATCAGTCAAAACGCAAGAACTTTGATCATCGGCAAGGTGAGGGTTCTCAGTCTGGAAGGAATAGGAATCGGGAGAGGAACAAGTGTGATCACAATGAACAACCTTCACACAACACTCACTCAGTAGTTAGTTGGGGTGGTCATCAGCAATCGAGTGCATGCTCTGGTGGTAGTGGTTATGGTCATGGTTCTGGATGTTTTTCATGTGGCCAGTAGGGTCACATTGCTAGGTATTGCCCTCAGAAGGGTACTCAGAGGTCTAGCAGTGGGCCAACTATTTCAGAGCCTACCATTGGAGATGCAAGAAGGAGATACATGATTCATACAGCGGTGGAAAATTGTCAAGAGGAGATTCAGGATACTATGATAGTCATCACGTTGTGATCGACCAACAGGTCCTTGAGGACGTGGACTTTCAAGAACCCAGGATTTGAATTCTCAAAGATAGAGGATTTGAGTAGCTCTGGATTCAATAGGATCTTTTAGTAGAGTCTTCCATTTGTGAGAATTCTACCCTTTCTCTTCGCGGGCTTCCAGGAGTAAGCTTGATCATAGGGGGAGGACGTAGTGCCCCTCTCTCTTTTGGCTTGTCAGACCTTGTGATTTGTGTTCTGTGTGGTTCGACCCTTATTTTGGTGTTGGTCGATTTTGATTTTGGTTGTGATGTTTGTCTATGACTTTTGGATCCTTATGTGGTATTCATACTTTGTGCTTTATGATTTGTTGCAAAAATGATGTAATTCATGATGTTGTGATATGATGGTGAATGATGATTTACTTGTTGATGTCTATGATGGTTTGTTATGAGGATGTTAATTATGTTCTTATTAGATGTTATTCATTTACAGTAGTTAGTTAATTGTGAAGACTTACTTATGAGTATCTTGGTGTTTATTTATGCATACTGATTTGATGTACACTGGTTCTCTGATGTGTTTAGGTGAAGGGGAAAAACGTTACAGTTCTCTATACGGGCAAGCTACGTCGCTTCCATTCCCTTTTTACAATGTGATGTTATATGGTTATATGCACATGTTTAACGGTTTGTTTATGCAACTGCAGGTACCGAGCATCGACTCCACCTGAATCTTCAACTCTGAGCGTGCTCTACAACCTAATAGTAAAGTGGAAAAGGGAGATATCCGTCAAACCCATTGTACCATCGTTCCTATGGAACAAGTCCCCTGTCAGGTATCCTTGTTTAGTGTTTGTCTGGTCATGTAAGTGGTTAGCTCAATTAGTCTTTCATGTTTTGTTTTATTGTATTTTTCTACTCCTGTGTGTAGTATGATAGTTATCTTATATATTTGTGAAAAAGATTAGTATTATATTTTAATGATATTTGGATGTCATTATTTGATTAATAAAAAAGCTGAAAATTGTGGAACTTAAAGATTTAAATTATTTAATTAATTCGAAGAGAGTAATTATTAAGGGAATTTATACCATCATCTATTTGTGTTTAAAAGGTTAATTAATTAATAATTTACTATAGTTGCCTCATTTCACTTATTAATTGAGAGGTTAAGGACTTAAATTATTTATCTAAATTGGAAAGACTAATTAAATAGAAAATTATAAATATTTAATTAGGTATTTTTTTCTATTGATAATCATGAAAATCATACATCTATCAAAAAAAATTTGCCTCGGCATATGCTCCTGAAAGTATTAGTATCATTTATAATAGAAAAGATACTAAAGGAGAGGGAACAAGAAGGTAAAGTAAGATATGCTAACTTAATTACATAACAAAATACATTGTTAACCTCCTAAATATGTTGTTTTTAGAAATGTGCAGTCAACAAGACAGTTGTTGCCATCTAAATAAACCAAAACTCTCCATCAGTAGGGACAAAGGAGACCTCCATTTGGGTCCACGTTGTCCAACCCACCTGCCCCTCCATCCAAACTAGCACTATGTTCTCATGAATCTGGTCTAGGTACGAGTGAACCACTAGTTGAGCAATAGCGGTTCCAACCAATTGTTGCCCTTTAGATTCTCCTCTGCTAGCCAACAAATCTCTCATAAAATTATGTAAGGTTGTCTCAAAATCAGATGTGGTTGTGTCCTTCCTAGACCATGTGAAGTTGCAGGACACTTCCCACCTGAACAGTCTAACAACCCCATCTGTCATGAGGTCTTCAAATTTATTCTTGTTAACTTTAACCACCATGGAGACCTACAAGGAAACATCATAAGAGATGAGTCTCCTCAGAGACTCAGTAAGAGATATGTACCTGCTATTGAAAACATAATCATTCCTAATCTTCCATATGGCCCATAGAATATTGACAAATAAAACAAACCCAAAACTATTGCTAGATTTCCTGATATTACCAATAGAGCCACTGATGACATCCAATACATTAATATTATTGCCCACATTAAACCCAAACATGGCCTAGATTTCTTTAGCCAGAAAGCAATCAAAGAAAATATGTCAAACATTATCAAGAGTTCTACAATGGGAACAAATAGGAATATCACCATCAGATTGATACACCTGAAGCTTATTAAGAAGTAGTTTCCAAACAAATAATTTCATCTTAGGCTCAATGGGAGAGGACCAAAGATGGGAAAGGATCTTACTCTAGGTGCCAATAGGGAGAGGAGGCCAGGTTTGGGAAAGGTGAGCAAGAACATCCTGAGAGTCAGAAAGGGTGACGTATATGGTCTTAGAGGAGATTTTGGACAAAGGAAGATCAGAGAGCCATGTATAAGATACAACAAGGTCAAGGTCAGTGCAAAATAGGCGGGGGCTCTGGAGAGGAATAAAGGCAGAACAAATAACTATGTAGGTGTGGTACTAGGAGGCACAAATAACAAATTTTCTCAACAACTCCTGCCAAAAGAGAAACCTTCCATCTTGAAAAATATTGCCAAACACTTGAATCCCCTTCTTTGCCCAAGCTCTAGTTGAACACCCCTGAAGCAGAGCTAGAGGTCTATCCTTGTGGAACAAATTCCACCAAACAAATTTTTGCCCCCAAATAGTGTTATCATTTTTTAATATACCATTGTTGCTGATGAAACTTTTAGCCCATTCCCAGGATTTCCAAAGAGAATTAAAAATAGGAGAACCCATGGGTTTCACAGCAAAGTTCCCTGCAACCAAGTCACAAAATGGAAGCCCTTTCCAAGAAGGAGCTCGTTTGGGGACATATTTTGTAATGTAATGTCTTATGAGGACTTTCTAGGGTTCATCACCTTTTAGGGATTTGAAGATCCATTTACAAGCTAAGGCAATACCTTGAGTTTTTAAGTCCTTTAGTCCAATGCCACCTTTGTGTTTACTCATAATGCACCAATTCCATTTGACTGCATGCCTTTTTCTTGCTCCCTTTCCATCCGACCATAGGAAATCTCTAATAAGTTTATGAATAAAAGAAAACTGATAGTTACTGAACAACCATGCAAATGAGTAGAAGATATTGTATGAGGATAGAACCTTTTGGCATATCTAAAATCTGCCTTCCATAGATAGATAATGTGTGTTCCACTTCCTAAGCTTCTTATCAATCTTAATCTTAACCCACTCCCACATCTCCTTCAGGTTGGGGCTAACAGCAAAAGGAATGCCAAGGTATCTCACTTGGTGTTCTGGGCCACCCCAGGAGATAGAGTATTTAGCAAACTAAGGAGGAGGGTGAGATTTCCAACTCAGCATTATAGACTTAGGGAGGGAAATTTTGCTCCCTGAGGCCTTACAAAAAATTGAGAGCTTCATCATTAGTGCTTCCAAATTGTTTTTAGATAAATTCAGAAAAATGGTCGTGTCATCAGTAAATTGAATATTCAGGAGTTCTGAATTATTAGGCAATTTGATCCCCAATACTTTGGTAGAAATGAAGCAATCTTTGAGAAGGTAGTACAAAGCATCTACTGCTATGACAAATAGGGCAAGGGCAAGTGGACACCCTTGCCTAATGGATCTAGATAAAGTAAAAACATCATATTTTTTGCCATTGATGTCCACACAAGCTGAAACATCCCTTGGTAACGTTTGCACCATCTTGCAAAAGAAAGGAGGGAGGCCAAAACTTTCTAGCATCCTCAAGATGAAATTCCATTCTATCTTGTTGTATGCCTTTTCAAAATCTATCAACAAAATTGCCCCATTTTGATTGGATTCTTTTGCCCAGTGGAGGAATTCCCAACAGGTAATTAAGTTTTTCATAATGCATCTCCCTCTAATGAATCCAGTTTGGGTGGAGTTGATAATTTTGGGAAGAACCTTTACCAACCCGTTTGTGAGAATTTTGGCCATTATTTTGTAGGAGGCATTTAGAAGAGTAATGGGTCTCCAATTCTTGATAAGGGTTTTATCTCCTTCTTTGGGAATGAGTTTAATAGTGCCACTGATAATCTTACAACCTATTGATCCTTGATCTATGGTTGCCTGATATAGTTGTAGTAGGTCTTTACAGATCCAATCACAATTCACTTGATAGAATTCCACTGACAGTCCATCAGGCCCGGGGGCTTTATCTTTCTTCAAGGCTTTGATGGCCAAAGATATCTCCCCTAAAGTGATATCCTTATCAAGTATCCTTGCATCCGCCTCCTCAATCCTCTTGGGTATAAGATCACAAACATTTTGAGCATCCATATTCAGTCCCAAATCCTCTCAAGTAAACAAGGTCTTATAGTAGTGAGAGAAGGCAAGTAGGATATCTTCCTGCTCAGTGATCAAGTTATACCCTTCCTTGATTGAACCCACCAATTCCTTAGCATGTTTTTTCTTGAGGAAATTAAAAAAGAACTTAGACCCCTTGTCTCCATACTCCACCCAATTAATTATGGCTCTCACCTTGGCCCTCTGAATCTTCCTATTCTGAATAACTCTCAAGGAGTCTCTAGTAACCTTGGGGCGAAAAGTTGCCTCAGTGTCATCAGGATGTTTTTGAATAAAGTCTTCTTCTTTCAAGAGTTGGTTATGCACATCAATCTCAATCTTCCTACCATCCATTGCTTTCTTCTTACCTACAATATGAAAAAGGGCTCTACAGCTGTCAACATTTTGATTCCATTTATCAATTGCATTCTCAAAGGTTGGGAACCAGGCATTGTATTCTCTAATGAGGAAGGCAACATGGACGACGCATTCATCTTTAAGCAGGCCAACATTAAGGGCAAAGAAATCTGACAGAGTAATCTTGATCCTAGGGGGGATGATGTAGTGCCACTCTCTCTTTTCGCTTGTCAGACCTTGTGATTTGTGTTATGTGTGGTTCGACCCTTATTTTGGTTATGGTTGGTTTTGGTTTTGGTTGTGATGTTTGTCTATAAATTTTGGATCCTTATGTGGTATTCATACTTTGTGCTTTATGATTTGTTGCAAAAATGATGTAATTCATGATGTTGTGATATGATGGTGGATGATGATTTACATGTTGATGTTAATGATGTTCTTATTAGATGTTATTCATGTTCAGTAGTTAGTTAATTGTGAAGGCTTACTTATGAATTTGTTGGTGTTTGTTTATGCATATTGATTTGATGTACACTACTTCTCTAATGTGTTTGGGTGAAGGGGAAAAGCGTCGCACTGCTCTATACGGGCAAGCTATGTCGCTTCCATTCCCTTTTCACAATGTGATGTTATGTGGTTATATGCACATGTTCGACGATTTGTTTGTACAACTGCAAGTACCGAGCATCAACTCCACCTGAATCTGCAGGTCTGAGTGTGCTCTACAACCCAATAGTAAAGTGGAAAAGGGAGATATCAGTCAGACCCGTTGTACCACCATTCCTATAGAACGAGTCCCCTGTCAGGTATCCTTGTTTAGTGTTTGTTTAGTCGTGTCAGTGGTTAGCTCGGTTAGTCTTTTATGTTTTGTTTTGTTGTATTTTTCTACACCTATGTGTAGTATGATAATTATCTTATATATTTGTGAAAAAAATTAGTATTATATTTTAATGATACTTGGATGTCGTTATTTGATTAATAAATAAGGAACTTAAAGATTTAAATTATTTAATTAATTCGAAGAGAGTAATTATTAAGGGAGTTTATAACATCATCTATTTGTGTTTAAAAGATTAATTAATTAATAATTTACTATAGTTGCCACATTTCACTTATTAATTGGGAAGCTTAAGGACTTAAATTATTTATCTAAATTGGAAAGACTAATTAAATAAAAAAATTATAAATATTTAATTAGGTATTTTCATTACTCATGTTATAATCTATTAAAATAAAATTAATACTTAATTGTTTTAAAAATTAATTGATTCTATTTAATTATTTTGTTTGCACGTGTGGGGGTTACTAAAATAAATTAATTAATTGCATGTAATTAATTGAGATTCTTGCGTCTGCATGGGAGTTACATTTCGGGAAAAGCATATCTATTGGTTTTGAAAATAATTGAGGATTGTTGTGTTTTTTCATGGCTTTCCCGTGAGTTTTCTCTGCACAATTTTTCCTAGTAATGGGTTTTGGGTAGAAGAAATTTTGAGTGAAAAATAATCTAGATGTAGAAGAAGAAATTTGGGAAAAGTGGAATGTTGGCTTGGGTTTTGTTGGGAGGTTGAAGTTTTTATTTTGACTCTAGTGCATTGTGTTTCGTCTGTGGAAGTTCTTAGGAGTTTCTGCTTTCATCTCTGTGTGATTTGCAAATAGCAAAAAGAGGTAGGGTTTTCAATTTTTCTTTCTTTCTTGTAAGTAAAAATTTTCTCTCTAATTGAAAATAAATCTGGCTCCGATTATGGAAAGAGAATATGTAAAATAAATGTCTGTTTGTATGAGGTTTTGGGCCTTTATAGAGTTTCGAATTTAAAATTCGGGTCCAATATTGATATAAAATATTTCTTTTGAAGCTACATGTTGTAAATTTAAAATGGGTTTGGTTTGGGAATAAAATGGGAGTAGATCTAAATGTTCTCTTTTCCCTTTGTGCATTGAAATTCTAAATTCAAAAATAGCATGGCTCTGATTTTTGGTAAATTGTGTTTAAATTCAGTTTTTATTTGGAAATCTGCGGGTGGTTAAATTTATTTGTAAATTTGGGCTATGGGTATTAGGAAACTGTATAGCTTGCTTTCGAGAAATTCTTTGTGTTTCTTGTCCATTAATTTCTATAATTAAAATATTATCAATTATCGTTGTCTAAAAAAATTGAATTTTCTTTTCTACTTAAAATTTCTATGTTTAGGTTTAATATTGAGGGTTTCGTGGGCACCCGTGGGGGTGGAAATGCCACCCACCGTACCCACAATGGTTGGGAGTCCCACTGTTAGGACCTAGAAGCAACTGAGAGGGGAGGGGGGTGAATCAGTTGTCTATTAATTTCAACCCAAATATAACTTAACCAAACTTAGTGCATAATATCGGTAAACCAAACTTAATGTCGGTAGATAGTTTAACAGTTAATAATAGTACCGGTAAAGTTTAATGCATGAAACAGAAAGACAAATAACATCCACAACACATAACATAGATATTTGTACGTGGATACCCTGTAAGGGGAAAAACCACAGTGGGAAATCTTACTCACAATCAGATGATACTACTGCAGATAGTATGTGTATACAAATGGGGTTTGCACATGCAGAAAGGCCAACTGCCTAGAGCTCACTGCTCAATCACAAAATGGGAGTCACATTGACTACAATTGGATGGTTAAATCCAATGATAATGTACTACTCAAAATAGCATCTTCATACACTGGATTCACTACCAGTTAAGCTCTGATTGTCTTCTTCATACCTTCCTTGGATCTTCAAATGATGTCTATGTGTATAGCTCTGCTTTTATTCACATATACCTTATTATGATCATCTTCACACCTTATTCCTACATATTTTCACAAATGAGATCTTACATATATACCAAAACCTAAGATCAAATGTGTAGGTCGGCTCACTAAGAATATTACAATTAAATCAATTACAAATGAATCAATATGTGATGCATCATGTCGACTCAATGTATTTACAACAATAACCAATCAATAAAACATCTCTATAACGTGTCGTGCTGATCTCGAATAGATAACGCTTGTCGGTCCATAACCTAGACCTATTTGTCAGTAACAATAAATATACAAACTCGATTAGACCAATAACCAAATCGCCAAAACCAAGTGTCCAAACAATGTCTTCTACATAACCAAGTAATCTCCAGATGATAACAGATCATCCTCAGTGTCGGTGAGCAATATAACCTGTTGGTGAACCAGATACCGGTGACTGTGCATAAGTCACTGAACATGCCGGTGAACATAACCAAAGATCTTCAGTGCTGATAAGTGTTGACAAGTGTTGACATCAATGACAAAACCAATGCAACACATCCATAATACCAACAAACTCCCCCTTTGGCATTGATGGCAACACAAGATGGAAAAACCATCTAAGTGCCAAAGCAGAAATGCCAAAAACCAAAAACCAACAATCTCCCAAAGAGATCATTAACCAGAAATCAAAATACAGATACAGAGAGTAACAATCTCTCCCCAATGAATAATCTCTCCCCAAAAGATAATGTGTTTTTCCATAGATATCTCTCCCCCTTTGACATCAAATTCCAAAGCAATACAAAACCAAATACAATTAGTTCATAGAACTTATAACCAAATTTATTCAATCTACTCCCCCTGAGAAGTAGCTCTCCTTCATCAAAGCCGGAAAAATATTTCTCTATTATTTTTGTCGGTCTGATGCCATGCTCCAACTGTCTAAGTTTCTACCGATGAGGGTATAACTCCAAGCTGCTCTCTTAAATATTCAAAATTTTCCTTAGGCAAAGGCTTAGTAAAGATATCTGCAATCTACTCTTTAGTATTCACATAAACCAATTTCAATTATTTTGCTTCAACATTCTCTTTCAGAAAATTGAATTTGATAGAAACTTGTTTAGTTTTAGAGTGAAATACTTTGCATTTTACCTTTATGTCCTTCAAAATTTGTTTAATCCATAATACCTATGTACAATTAGTTGTTGTTGCAACATATTCTGATTTAGCTGTTGATAGTGATGTACAACTCTGTTTCTTGCTCAACCATGAAATTAGTCTGCTACCAAGAAAAAATGCTCCGTCGGTGGTGCTTTTTTTGTCATCTACATCTCCTGCCCAATTTGCATCTGTGTATGCACATAAATCAAAATTTTCATCTTTAGGATACCATAAACCAAGATTTGTTGTGCCTTGTAAGTACCAAAAAATCCTTTTTACTACTGATTCATGATTTTCCTTAGGATTACTCTGAAATCTTGAAACAATACATATTGAATTCATTATATCAGGTCTTGTTTGTGTCAAATATAGTAAACCTCCAATCATAGATTTATATCTTGTCGGATTAACAAGTGTTGATTCATCCTTCAATGATAGTTTATCAGTTGTAGTCATAGGAGTACTTACCGGTTTAGAGTTTTCCATACCAAATTTCTTAAGTAATTCTTTCAATTACTTTGATTGGTTTATGAATATACCTTTATCAGTCTATGAAATCTGCAATCCTAAAAATAATTTTATCTCACCAATCATAGACATTTCAAATTCTTCCTGCATCTTATTAGAAAAGTCTTTACACAATCCTTCTTCTTCTCCAAAAATAATATCATCAACAAAAACTTCAATAACCAAGATGTCATTATTAGTCACTTTGTAATATAAGTTGATGTTAGCATTACCTTTAGAGTAACTAAGCTTCAAAAGATATTTGTCCAATCTAGCATACCAAGCTCTAGGAGCTTTCTTCAATCCATATTAAGCTTTCCTTAACCTGCAAACCATATCTTTATCATCTGTCAAAGAAAATCCATCAGGTTGTTCAATGTAAACTTCCTCTTCAAGATCACCATTCAAAAATGCACATTTAACATCCATTTGATATACTTTATAGTTCTTGTGTGCTACAAAAGCTAAGAATAATCTGACTGCCTCAATTCTAGCTACCGGTGCAAAGGTTTCATTGTAATCAATTCCTTCTTTCTGTGAATATCCCTTACACACTAATCTTGCTTTGTTTCTGATTACCTTACCATCTTCATTAAGTTTATTTCTGAATACCCATTTAGTTCCAATTACATTTTTGTTTTTAGGTCGAGAAACCAATGTCCATGTGTTATTCTTTTCAATTTGTTCTAATTCATCTTCCATAGCCTTAATCCAATGTTTATCTTCACATGCCTCATTAATAGTTGCTGGTTCAAGTTGAGAAATTAGACATACATCTTCATTTGTCAGTCTTCCTCTAGTCATAACACCTTGATACTTATTCCCAATTATCTGACTTTCAGAATGATTCAATCTTACATACTTGGGTGTATTCACTTGCTGTTGTTCTTCACTCACTGTGGAATTCTCAGATGATGCTAGTGTGACTGGATCAACATTTTGTACCGGTGTACTCATTGTAGGTTCATTTGTGATTATCTCAACTACCAGTTCAGAGTCCATAGACCTTCTAAACTGTTCATCAATCTTCACATTTACACTCTCAATGATTTTCTGCAATCTCTTGTTAAAACATCTATATGCCTTGCTCTTAGATGAGTAACCAAGAAATATTCCTTCATCACTTCTAGGATCAAATTGGCCAATATAATCATCTCTCCTAATATAAGATTTGCTTCCAAATATTCTAAAATATTTAAGAGTAGGAGTATTACCAAACCATAGTTCATGAGGGGTCTTACCAGTTTCACCTTTAATGTGAACTCTGTTGAATGCATAAACAATTGTATTCACCGCTTCTCTCCAATACATATGAGGTAGGTTGGCTTTTGATATCATGCTTCTAGCTGCATCCAAAATAGTTTTGTTCTTCCTTTCCACAACTCCATTTTGCCGGGGTGCCCAAGGTGTTAATAATTGTCTTCTGATTCCATTCACTTCACAGAATGTATTAAATTCCTTAGATGTGAATTCACCTCCTTGATCTGATCTCAAACATTTAATTTTCTTACCAGTTTCATTCTCTACCATGACCTTAAATAGTTTGAATTTCCCAAAATCTTCTGATTTCTCCCTAAGAAAAGCAACCCAACACATTCTAGAATAATCATCAATGATTAGCATAAAATATCTATCTCCTTGTAAACTTCTAGTTCTTGGTGGACCACATAAATCAGTATGAATTAAGTCAAGAACATTATTGGATTTTTCTAGAATACTCTTAAAAGTTGCTCTAACTTGCTTTCCAAGTTGATATTCCTTACATACCGGATTGTGAGGTTTAACAATCTTAGGTAAATCCCTTACTGCCTTAGCTGTACTGATTTTCACAATGCAATCAAAATTTACATGACAAAGTCTTTTATGCCATAACCAACTTTCATCAATATGTGCAATCAAGCATGTCTTCTCATTCTTATTCAAATGAAAGATATTACCTCTAGTCTGATTACTGGTTACAATTTCCAAACCAATTCTATTCATGATCTTGCATTTACCATTCTTGAATTGTAACTGAAATCCTTTTTCAACTAATTGACCAACACTCAAAAGATTATGCTTCAAACCTTCAACACAGTAAACGTTGTTAGTATTGTGCTTGCCATCAAAAGATATAGTTCCTTTTCCTCTGATCAAACAAGCTTTATCATCCCCAAATCTTACTAGACCTCCATTGTATTCCTGAAAAGTTAAGAATTTGCTCTTATCACCAGTCATATGATGTGAACATCCGGAATCAATGATCCATTCATCATTTTCTTCAATTTTAGCTGCCAGGGCTTGCTCTACCGGTTGAATAGTAGGTGTCGGTTGATCTTCTATTATTGCAACAAAAGCCCATCCATTGTCTGTCGGTTCCTCATCATAATCACCAATAACTCCATCAACATAGTAACATGATTTGTCTCTATTCTTCTTAAATCTGTATCTCTAATATTTAGGGTTAGGCTTATATGTTCTTTTAGCTTCTTCTTTGAATCTTGCATGTCTATCAGGACACCTAGATGCCATATGACCAATTTTATTGCAGTTAAAGCATTTAAATGGTTCTTTACCTTCATACTTACTTCCAATTGGACCTTTAGGTATTTTCTTTGCAAATAGTGCTTCAAGTTCTTCAAGTTCTTCATTCTCTCTTCTGATTTCTTCAAGTTCTCTAACATAGAGTGCTTTCCAATCAGATTTTTCAGATGATGATGATGATGTTGCAAATGATGAAGCTTTGAAAGCCAAATCTGTCTTAATTGTAGCAATAGGACCAAATTCCTCGAGTTCAAAAGCTGAAAGTTTTCCATCACCAAAGTATCTCTAGATACTGATGCATTAGGCATTGTTCTCAATTCATTAATTGCAGTTACTTTCATTTTGTATTCCGGTGGGAATGCTCTTAAAACTTTAGAAATAATTTCATCTTCACTTAAGGATCCTCCACAACATTGTATACCCAACACAATTTCATTAACTCTTTCCATAAAAGCAAAAATCCTTTCATCTTCTTCCATTTTCAAAATTTCATACCTGACCCGGAAGAATTCTAGTTTTGCAATTTTGACAGTGGTATCACCTTCATTCAATGTCTCCAATTTATCCAAAATAGCTTTAGCAGTAGATCGGTTTGATAGTCCCATAAATTTTTGATCCCACAATGCGCTCAAAAGTGCTTCTCTTGCTTTGCAATCATTCTCTTGATCTTTAGCCAAGGTTGGTGGATTAGGTTGACTCTATGTAGGACCAATATAGCCATTCTTTGTAACATCCCATATATCTCTTCCAATGCAATTCAGATGTGTCTCCATTCTGATCTTCCATATACCATAGTTAGTTCCATCAAGCTTCAGACTGTCCTTCTTGAAATAGTTAGTTGCCATAGAATCTCCTCAAGCTATTAAACTTCTACAAAAAGAGGACTTGGCTCTGATACCAATTGTTAGGACCTAGAGGCAACTGAGAGGGGGGTGAATCAGTTGTCTATTAATTTCAACCCAAATATAACTTAACCAAACTTAGTGCATAATACCGATAAACCAAACTTAATGTTGGTAGACAGTTTAACAGTTAATAACAGTATCGGTAAAGTTTAATGCATGAAACAGAAAGACAAATAACATCCACAACACATAACACAGATATTTGTACGTGGAAACCCTGTAAGGGGAAAAATCACGGTGGGAAACCTTACCCACAATCAAATGATACTACTGCAGATAGTATGTGTGTACAAATGGGGTCTGCACATGCAGAAAGGCCAACTGCCTAGAGCTCACTGTTCAATCAAAAAATGGGAGTCACACTGACTACAGTTGGATGGTTAAATCCAATGATAATGTACTACTCAAAATATCATCTTCATATGCTGGATTCAGTACCGGTTAAGCTCTGATTGTCTTCTTCATACCTTCCTTGAATATTCAAATGATGTCTGCTTATATTTGCATATACCTTATTATAATCCTCTTCACACCTTATTCCTACATAATCTCACAAATGAGATCTTACATATATACCAAAACCTAAGACCGAATGTGTAGGTTGACTCACTAAGAATATTATAATTAAATCAATTAAAAATGAATCAATATGCAATGCATCATGTCGGCTCAATGCATTTACAACAATAACCAATCAATAAAACATCTATATAACGTGTCATGCTGATCTAGAATAGATAACGCTTGCCAACCCATAACCTAGACCTATTTGCCGGTAACAACAAATATGCAAACTTGATTAGACCAATAACCAAATTGCCAAAACCAAGTGTCCAAACAATGTCTTCGACGTAACCAAGTAACCTCCAGATGATAACAGATCATCCTCAGTGCCAGTGAACCAGATACCGGTGACTGTGCATAAGTCACTGAACATGCCAGTGAACATAACCAAAGATCTTCAGTGATGATAAGTGATCACAAATGTTGACAAGTGTTGACATCAATGACAAAACCAATGCAACACATCCATAATACCAACACCCACCTCTCATGGGCACACCCATGATGGTGGGGAGCCTCCCACGGTGATGGGTTCTCTACCACCACCATGGGAAAGGAACTCACAATGGCGGCTTCCTCCAACCCCTCTCGACATTCTTTTGTATCGTACAATTAAAACAATATAATTAATAAATTTTGTTAATATTCAAAGTAAGTTAATATTAATGTATTGTGTTTGTATATATATATATATATATATATATATATATATATATATATATATATGGTTTGTTAAATATTTTTATATGTCCAAAGTTTGAAAATGTAGTGTTTTTGCTACAGTAGATACCTTTTGGAATAAGTATAGCTAAGCTTTGATTAAGATAGTAAATGGGGTAAATAGTCGTAGTTTGGGTAAATATATGTACATTTATCGTTGAGCTCTGAAACTCCTTTAAAATTTGTTATTGATTTAATCATAATGGCAAATGGTAGTAATGTATAATGTTGTCTTAAATGTTGTATTATGGGATGCTAGTTTATTGCCCTACTAATAGGAATGGAATGAGTTATCATGGTTTTAAATTTGGGTTATTGAAATTAATAATGTCTTGGATCAATTGTTGTGTAGATTGTGTTGATTAAATTTTCATTCTTTCATGCTTGGCAATATGAGATCTTTATATTCTTAGACTCTTGTTGTTCATTGTGGATTCTTTGTCACAATATTTCTTCAATTCTTGTCTATCATTGTGGGATGCTCGATCTTGTGGTTTTTATTGCATCTAGAGGCAATGCCATTGATTGAGTTCTTTCTATGTATATTATCTCTTTGTCTTGGATTGTAGCAAGATTGGCATCCTGCATGGGTTATATTGTCCCTTGTTGCATTGAGTCATCTTGATTGTTATCTTTTTCTAGCAAGTGGGTTATGCCTTGCTATGGTTGGAACCTTGTCACCTCGTGTTTTTGGATGTCATGGCCTTGAGATTTATTTTGATTCTCTAAGACCATCGACACACTAAACATAAACTATGTCATCCTTAATAGCCATCTCAACTAGGTCGGCCACAAAACCCTAATTACATCTTGAATTCATAATTCAAATCGTAAGAGATCATCACAAATTGATATACAGATCATTACAAAAAATTACAATGCAATATCAACTGTTGGTTGATCGTAACCCATCACGGAAATCTGATTTGTACCAAAGTCAAACCCTCAAAACACTCTACTAAGTGTTTTGTTGATTCCCAAGAAAATCTTCCTTGAATCGCGCCAAAATAGCTATCAAATCTTTCATGCGGGTTGTGTCGTGTTACGAACTTTATGTAGACTCGTCGTCGATCACCGTCATTGTAGAAATCATTACTGGTTTGATGATTTCTTCACCGGTCTTAAACCCTACTAAAACCTTAGCAAAACTTGATCAGAAATTTGAAACACGCCTTCTGATAATCTCCACAAGTTTTGGTTTCGACCACATACACCTTTCCATGATACAAGTTCACCATCCAAACCGCAAATCACCAATCATCACCAATCATTGGATCCAATCAAAACAACTCTGCTTTACCGATTAAAGTCTTATTTCATAGACTTTAGCTCTCTGTCGGTAAACCCTATCTTCCGGTAAAGAAAATCACTTAGATGACAAAACAAGACATCAGGAACATCATCTGACATCAGTTGCTAGCAATGACAACACAAATAACTAATCATGTCATCTATTCATAGAATCTCAATCTCTTCATCACAAATAGACTTCTATCCTTTACCAGTGCAGTCATCCAACTTCAACTGCATCACCTACATCTGTATCAGTTATGCCAAATGCTAACAATCTCCCCCTTTGGCACTGATGGCAACACTAATCAAATATACAATCAGAGTAACATCATCATCTACAACTAGCTTGCCGGTATCACATCATCACATCATATGTCGGCTTTCCTCCTTTTATCTTCTCCCCCTTAACCAATGCTTCACTCAATCTGATCTTCAACTTCTCACATATCTGCCATATCTGATTTCTTTTCTTCTCCCCCTTTGACAACAATGCCAAAGATGTGAATGCATGACTTGTCTTCAATTTTGTTGTTGCCTCTTCCATCATCTCTACTACTCAAATCATAAAAATTATAATAGAGCATTAAATCAGAACTTTACATCCGACTCGCTCCCCCAAAGGAGTAGCCTGCACCTTCATCAATCCTTAGTGAAAAATAAACATGAAATCCATAGGATTGATGGATCTCCATCATTCTAGTTCTTCCAGTGTAGGGTTCTAACCCCTAGTTTACCTCAAAGAAACTCAAAGGTAGCCTTCGATAAGGGCTTAGTAAAGATATCGGCTAACTGATCTTTACTCTTCACATATTCCATCTTCACATCCTTTTCTTGAACTATTTCCCTTAGGAAGTGATACTTCAATTCAACGTGCTTGGTTCTAGCATGAAGTACAAGATTCTTAGAAATGTTTATTGCACTTGTATTATCACAATAGATAGTCACCGGTTCTGACATATCTATCTTGAATCCTTCTAGCACACGTCTCATCCATATTATCTGCATACAATTCATGGATGCAGCTACATAATTTGCTTTAGCTATAGATTGAGAAACACAAGTTTGTTTCTTGCTCATCCATGCCACTAATTTTCCTCCAAGTAGAAAGGCTCCACCGACTATGCTTTTTTGGTCATCCACATTACCTGCCCAATCAACATCAGTAAAGACATCAAAAGTAAAATCTCTTTTATAGGGATACCATAAACCATAGTCTAATGTGCCTTTGAGATACCATAGCCACCATGTTACTCTTTTTAGGCTCTTTTTTAAATCTAGCAACTAATCCAACAACATTAGCAATGTCTAGTCTGCTATGGATAACATAGTGTAGCTTGCCAAAAATAGATTTGTACTCTTCTTTGCTAACAGAAGGGGAATCATCTTCCTTTGACAACTTGCAACCAGTCACCATTGGTGTTCCTATCAGTTTGCAGTCTTCCATGCCGAAAGTCTTCAACACCCCTTTGATATACTTGGTCTGACAAATAAAGATACCACCATCTAGTTGTTGAACCTATAAGCCAATAAAGAACTTAATTTCACCAATTAGAGACATTTCAAATTCCTTTTTCATTATATCAACAAAATCCATACACATATCATCATTTCCACCAAAAATTATGTCATCTACAAACACTTCTGCTATCAACATCTTGTCTCCATCACTTTTCAAATAAATGTTGTTGTCCTCACTGGTACATTGGAATCCAATTTTGATCAAATGTGCATGTAATCTCTCATACCATGCCCTCGGTGCCTGCTTAAGACCATATAGTTCCTTGTGCAATTTACACACCATGTCTTTATCATCGGTCAAGGAAAATCCATTCGGTTGTTCAATGTATACTTCTTCTAGAATCCCATTTAGAAAGGCTGACTTGACATCCATTTGGTTAACTTTGAATCCCTTATATGCAGCAAAAGCCAATAGCATCCTTACTCCTTCTAATTTAGCAACAGGTGCAAATGTTTTACCATAATCCTCACCTTCCTCTTGAGCATACCCTTTGCAAACTAACCTTGCCTTTTTTCTTACAATCTTTCCTTCTCCATCCAATTTATTCTTAAAGACCCATTTTGTTCCAATTACATTCTTATCCTCCGGTCTAGGAACAAGTGACCATGCCTAATTCTTCTCAATTTGATCCAATTATTCATTCATTGCATTAACCCAATCATCATCCTTTAGTGCTTCCTTAATTGTCTTGGGTTAAATTGTAGATATCAAACATGAGTTCTCTCGGATCTTTCTCCTAGTTTGCACACCTACATTCTTATCACCAATTATCTGCTCTTGTGAATGATTCAATCTGACATATCTAGGTATTGCCTGTGTTGGTTATGCATCTTCTTCATCAGGTTCTTCGTCTTCTTCCTCACTGTCATCACTCACCAGTTGAGAACCTAGTTTTGCATTTATCGGTTCTTCATTAGTCTTTGCTTCCGGTTCAATGATCACAAAATTTTCCTCATTATCATCCTTTTTCAGGTTCTAATCTGCTTGTACCTCCAGACTCATCAGATAGATCATTAACTTTTACATTAGCACTTTCAACAATTTTCTTAGTTCTCTTATTGTAACATTTATATTCTTTACTCTTAGAAGAGTAACCAAGGAAAATTCCCTCATCAGATTTTGCATCAAATTTCTCAGTGTAGTTATCTCTCTTAATAAAACATTAACTGCCAAAGATTTTAAAATAACTAACACAAGGGGTTTTTTTATACCATATCTCATAGGGTGTCTTATTGTTACCTCATTTTATCAATACCTGGTTTAGAGTGTATACAACAGTACTGGTCGTTTCTCTCCAAAATATTTTAGATACATTACCTGCAATAACATGGTTCTTATAGCTTCAACTATTGTTTTGTTCATCCTTTCTACTATGCCATTTTGTTGTGGTGTCCTCGGAGCAGACGTCTATCTCTTTATACCATGTTCATCACAATACTTAATAAATTCATCATATGTGAATTCACCTCCTCGGTCTGATCTTCAACACTTCAAGTTCTTACTGGTTTCCTTCTCAACCAGAGATTTAAATAATTTAAATTTATTAAATGCTTCTGATTTCTCTCTCAAAAATGTCACCCACATCATTTTAGAATAGTCATTGGTGAAGATCATGAAATACCTATCATCGTAATAACTCTTTGTTCTCATAGGGCCATAGAGATTAGTATGTACCAAATCTAAAACATTCTCAAAAATACAATTCTTGCTCTTGAAAGAAATAGAGGTCATCTTACCGAACATTCTTTGCATATCACACTATCCAGTTTGACAAGTTGGGGTAATCCTCTTACAACACTTGACTTGCTTATCTTAACCAAATTATCAAAATTAACATGAAAACATCTTTTATGCCACAACCAATTGTCTTCCATTCTTGCAACCAGACAATTATTAATATTACCATTCAAATGGAATAAGTTACCTCTAGTTTGCTTCTCGATAGCAATCAGTTCACCATTACCTCCAAGAATTCTGCAGACTCCACTCTTAAATTCAATAAAATAACCTTTATCATTGAGATGACCAACACTTAAAAGATTATGCTTAAGATCGTCAACCCAAAATACACCATCAACATTACTCTTCCCATTTAGAGAAATTGAACCTTTACCTTTCACCATGCAACGAGAGTTGCTTCCAAATCTAATAACACCTCCATCATATTCATTAAGGGTTGTGAACTTACTTTTATCTCTTGTCATGTGGTGTGAGCAGCCACTGTCTATAATCCATTCATCACTACTCTCCATATGATATACTAGTGCCTTTTCATCAGACAGTTCCTCCTTCACAACTACAAACACAATTTCTTCATTGTCATCTTCTTCTTCCGACTCCTCATCGGTCACACCTTCATCTACTGCAACATAACAATGTTTCTTTCCCTTTCCTTTGAATCTTCTAAAATTTTCTTTCTTATCGGTGTTAGGGCAGTTGACAACAATATGACCAAATTTTATTACAAGAGAAACACTTCAAAGGTAGCTTTCCTTTATACTTACCAGTGCCTCTTGGAAATCTCTTTGCTAATAGTGCCTTAAGTTCCATCACTTGATCTTCATTGTCTTCATTTCTTTGGTTACTTCCATGACTTGCCCTACACTCATGATTTTGACAAATATCTTTTCCTTTTTGAGTAGATGAACCGGTAATAGAAGCTTTAAAGGAAGATTTTGTAGATTTTGTCACACTACTGTCAAAACTATTTAACTCAAAAGTTGCAATCTTACCAATCAATGAATCAACAGTTACCTTATCATTTGAAATAGATCTAAGTTCTTGGATTGCCAATACTCTTATAGCATACTGAGGTTGAAGAGTTCTGAGCATTTTACTTACTATAGCATCATCTTCTATTTTGTCTCCATCACTCTTTATTCCGCCAACAACTTCTTTGATTTTCTGGCCATACTGTCCAATAATATCTCCTTCAAGCATTATCATGTCATCGAACTTTCCTCTCAAGCTTTCCTCTTTGGCTCTTTGAACATGCTCATCTCCTCCATAGATTGTGTCTAAATTTTCCCAAACCTCACCAACAGTTTCCAATCCTTGAACATCAATATATTTTGAATCAGATAAAGTACTTACAATAGCTTCTAGGGCTTGCATGTTATCTTGCTACTCTCCGAGTTTATCCGGTGTCAAGCAAGTAGTGGTAGGAGCAACATATGTTGTTTCAACTTGCTTCCAATATTGTGCACCACGACCTCTAATGTAGATCTTCATTCTGTCTTTTCAGATCTTGTAGTTATCCTTGTTGAAATTGGGACCCTCTTTCTTCATCATCTTGAATTTATCATAATCTTTTCCTCAAGCGGTTAGACTTTCTGCACACAGAGGACCAAATCTCTGATACCAATTGTTAATCCTATGAGGATCCGGTTGATACTAGGGGGAGTGAATCAATATTAAGACCAATTGAAACTTTAACTCAAAAAACAAACTTATATCAGATCTGAAACCATTTAACAAATGTCTCAATTTTTTTAATCAAATCTAATAACCTCTTTATCAGATTTGCTTAACACGTTAATCAAATCATTAACCATGTCTATCAATACTTTCACCACATAAGCAATCATATAAACTTGATCATTTACCAACTCATTAACCTTATCAATAAGATCAAAAACGTTCTCAAATAACTTCTTATCAGTACTGGTAACCTCTGATAAACTTCTGATAAAATATCATAACCGGTATCTCAGAAATAATGCATGAAATGAAACATAAACAAGAACATCACATGAAAAACATTCCACACATGAACACCATAGATTTTTGACATGGAGACCCAAATAAGGAAAAACCGCAGTGGGAGTCGGCACCTACAAATATTTGTACTCTTTCGAAGTATGTCCTATTAGGAGATTACAATACGCCCAGTTAGGAGCAGACCCTATTAGGAGTCACTCGATTAGGGGATTTACCTTGTAGCCCGGTTAGGAGCTTGATGATCTATTAGGATCAACCTTGTGAGAGGACTTAACACTCTTTTTAGATCTTCCCTGTTAGGGGACTTAAATGTTTAAGGTCCGTTAGGACTTACCTGGTTAAGGGATTTAACCTGTTGCAACTGTTAGGGAACAATAGTGAAAGAATGATCTGTTACTTGCACTTATTTGCTTGCTTAATCAAATACAGTTATGCACAACACTCTACAACTCTCAGGAAGATCTCATACTTCTCTTGGATGGCTTAACACATTCTCTAAGACCACCAACGCACTAAATATCAATTGTGTCATCCTAAATAGCCATCTGAACTAGGTCAGCCACAAAACCCTAATTACATCTTGAATTTACAATTCAAATCATAAGAGATCATCACATATCGATATACAGATCATTACACCAAATTACAATGCAATATCGATTGTTGGTTGATCGTAACCCATCACGGAAATCCAATCCGTACCAAAGTCAAACCCTCAAAACACTCTACTAAGCGTTTTGTTGATTCCCAAGAAAATCTTCCTTGAATCGTGCCAAAATAACTATCAAATCTTTCATGCGGGTTGTGTTGTGTTACCAACTTCATGTAGACTCGTTGTCGATCACCGTCATGATAGAAATCATTATCGGATTGATGATTTCTTCACTGGTCTTAAACCCTACTAAAACCTTACCAAAACTTCATTAGAAATTTGAAACACACCTTTCGGTAATCTCCACAAGTTTTGGTTCCAGCCACATACACCTTTCCATGATATAAGACCACCATCCAAACCCCAAATCACCAATCATCGTCGATCATCAAATCCAATCAAAACAACTCTGCTTTACTGGTTAAAGTCCTATTTCACAGACTTTAGCTCTTTGACGGTAAACCTTGTCTTCCGGTAAACCAAATCACTTAGATGAAAAAACAAGACATTAGGAACATCATCTAACATCAGTTGCCAACAATGACAACATAAATAATAGATCATGTCATCCAGTGGACAAGAAAGAGGAGAGATTTGGCACTTTCAAGGAGAAGGATTTGGACTTACATAAGAAATTCACTAGGCCCGAAAGAAAAAGAAAAGTAAGAAAGGAAGTTGAAGAACTTGCTGAACAAATGGACATAACCCGAGAAGCAGTACAGAGGGCCAGAGAGAAAAATATACTAAAGGAGGAAGATATGGTGAAGCCACAATCTAAACTGGTATCTTCTCCTCTCAAGTAGTCCAAGGCCAAGCAAAGAAAGTCTGCACCTACCTCCGGTGTGCAGAAGTCGGTCCCTCTACCTAAGCCACAATCAACATCAACTAGTGGAGTTGAAAAGAGGAAGAAAGAGAAACTTGCAAGGATGTATGTAGCAGCAGAGCAAGAAACTGAATCAGATTAAAAGGTCAGAGAGGTGAAGAAAACCACTACATTTGCTAGAGTACTCAGAAAACCTCTATCTGGTGATGCTCCATCTGCTAAGAAGCCAAAAACACAAGGAAAGCAATCCAATAGAACAAGAGCAAGCAAGAAGAAGAAATATGAGATAGATGAAGCTCTTAAATTGGTAAGCTTGAAGGTCGCTACACTATTGTGCCTCTGTTGTAGAAGATTATAGATACAATAGTAAGTGAAGGTAATTTGACAAATCTTTGTGTATATTATGAGCATTCTACTGAAAAAGTTCGAAGAGCTATTGAGGAAGCAGTTGTACATTATATGAATTCTTTTAGTAAAGCATTGATTGAGTTGTCATCCATGATCCCAAAAGAGTTATATGATATTTTGGATGCCCGGAGACATAAAGCTAGTTTAGAAGATGAAAGGTTAAAATAATATACCTTAGTAAAGTTGTATCTTGATGTATCAAAAGATGAAATACAAAGAATTTTGGGACTTGCTAAGGAAAACTTCTGAAACAAACACAAAGTAAATAAAATAATGTTTGAAAGTGTTGATGAAGTAATTAAAGATACAAAGGGTATTCTAAAGAGTTTTGAAAGAAAATAACCTATCAAATCAATCCAAAGAAGGATGACTCCCAATGGGAAGGAAAAACAAGAAAATATACTTCTCCTCTGGTATTTCATGTACAAATAGAAGTTTCTCATGAGCATCCATCTGTATAGATTGATATGGTTGGACTGGAAGCTGCAGATGACTCCACTGCAAATCAAGCAATTGACAATTCCGGTGAAGCTATACAGGATCCTCCGGAGATAGAAATCATTGCAAATATGATAGTTGAGGAGATAGGTGATGTAGGAAGGGGTGAAGGCAATGTAAATTCAGAAAAAGTTGTGAAGGAGAAGGGTGAAGAGAAGACTAATAAGGCTCTGGTGACCATGGCAAAAGTCACTATTCTTGACAAAGGAAAGCAGATTGCAGATGATAAGGATGACTTTTCTCATGGCCTGGTAGATTTGAGTACCATGTCCCCTCTTCAAGCACTAAAATTAGCCACCTCACGCAAATCAAGGCAAGTGAGGACTTATTAAACTCTCAATTTGAAGAAAAAGAGGTTATATCTCTAGCTACCACAATTTTGGAGAAAATTTTGCCTAACCTCAAGCGGGATTCCAGTGACACACCCTTTGGTAAGCTTAAGGGTATGCTAAACAAAGTTGGATCAGATTTTGTATCATTAGAGAAAACAACGGATATAACAATTTTGAACAAATTTAATGAAATGAGACTTCAAACCTTTTTTAAAACAATTGAGGCCGATAGGGCAGTTTTGAAATATGCAGTAAAGAGTGTTGAGGATGTCTTTAGATGAAGGTGGTAAAATATTTAAGTCATGTCTCATTTTACCCAAATTTACAATAGACATTGACAAAAAGATAAGGGAATATGAAGGGAAATTAGCTACAATTTCACAATCTTTTGCCCCTCTTTCAATTTTTGCTAGCAGCCTTGAAGCCCAAATTATGAATCTAACAGAAAAGTTCAAGGGCTTGAGTGTGGAAAAGGAACAGTTAATAGGTAGAGTGGGAGAATTGAGGAGTCTAGTCACTCCCCGATTGGACACTTTTCTTGGGGCTCAGCAGGATGAAGTGACTGCTTTGGGTAAAGATGTACCAATGGATCTTAAGGGCATAGAAGTTCATGCATACATGTTTAGGGCCTTAATCAATGTTTTGGATTGTATTCTGAGAAGATGGAATGAGTATATGAAGTCCTTGAAGGTAACTTAGGCAGATATTTTCAAGTTTTTGTAGATCACTATACACATTCTTTTGTATATAAGTCTTCGTGGATCCCCGCCTTTGCCATTGATGTCAAAGGGAGGGAGGGAGCAATGAAAAATGGTGCACATTATTAGGGGGAGCCAACTGAGTGTACAAACTTTCATATTTTTGGATTGATTGCAGTTTTGGAGTGTTGGACACTTGTCATTTTTTATAGTGTTGCCATCAATGTCAAAGGGGGAGATTGTTGGCAAGAGACCTATTCTGGTGAAGATTGATGATGTTTGATGCATGAGATTACTTAGGGGTTGTTATTGATGCAACTCAGCCTAGTAATCCTATCTGATATATGAAGATTGGGATTACCATAAGTCTTAAGTAAGTTTGGTTATTCATGAAGCATAAGTTTGGTTGGTGGAACATGGTAATGGAAACAACAATGGAGGAAAACTGAGAGGGGGGTGAATCAATTTTCATCGGATTAACAAACTCAACCACAAATACAACTTTGATAAACTATAGAAACAACAAAGATAAGAAAATTGACAACACAACACACAACACCAAGATTTTGACGTGGAAAACCCGGTTAAGGGAAAAACCACGGTGGGAATCTACCCAGGATGATACTATGCAGTAGTATGTGTAAATATTACAATGGGGAATGCAACAACATTCAAGTACACTGCCTAGAGCTTGCAGCTCAAGATACAATAACCTGGAAGGCTAAAACTCTCAGGGAAGGTTCACTACCTTACAAGCAAGTCTCACTGACTTACAGAATGATCGAACAACAATCTAGAATCAAATGAACTGCAATAACAGCATCTGCAGATGCTTGATGTCAGTTCTGGTTAAGCACATTTGTCTGCTCTGCAACACCAATATCTTCTCAATACACCATACCAAAATATGAATCCCTTGTTCGCACATACATCACTCTCTGATAATGCAGACACAAACTCGATGCCTAAATTACATGACAATATCACCTATTTATACAATTCATCAACCTTGACAACAAGGTCAGCTAAACCCTCAACTCACAATATTAAAATTACATCACAAGATACAAAGCTCAACCACTGAACCAATATAATGATATACATGATATATCATGGACCTAAATCGAATCTCCAAATACGCAACACCACCAGAAATCACGCCAAGATCAATCGCAACACGCTACACCACCAAGAATATCGCATAACATGAAGAACATCACTGGTTCAACAAAATCACCAAGAACTCGCACAACGATCAATGTGGATCATCAAAATGAATAGGACACAATTAGGGAACACTAGCAAGCATGTTAGAATCATTAGTAACAGTTGTACCAACACCAATTATCAAATCTTCATCGATCAACATCTAAACTCAAGAATACTCAAACAATAGCAATTGTCACATAGAAAGATAACTTGTGGAGTACCAAGTCACAAACCATTTGAAATGAAGATATATTAAACTATCCCAAACAATCTCCCAAAAACTCAGCTCAAGATATAATCATACCAGAATATACCAGAGGAAATATTGAACTCTACAAAGCACTAATCAAAAAAACAAATTGCAAACCGGATCATATGATATGATCAATTAAGCTTCCCGAATCACCAAAACCAATAAAGAAAGATGTAATGATACTGTAAATACTCCATAAACCAAACCATGATCCCAATAGACCAATCTGCAGTCACTAAAGCAATAAATCACAAGAATATGTTGGCATCAATGACAACAACATATCCTAGCAGCAGGAATGTCCAACACACAGTGTATAGATACGGTAAGCATTATTCATTTTTGGTGACTAAATTCTTGTTTCAATGATTGGAATAGTTGATTCAATGTGTGAGGCAGCTTATCATGCAATTCTAGCCTCCGGTGTTGATTCTAATGCAAGTTTCTTGGTTCGGTATCCGATAATGAAGGAAGAACAAAGTTATCATTATGCTTGATGGTGTAACGTGTTGTCCAGATTATTTAGGATGATTCTAGTGGATGTTGATGAGTTTGACGTGATTGGGCCGACTTATTGGAAGCTTGTGATCACATGTTTTAGGTCCGGTATATGGATTTGTGTTGGTTTGAGCTGACATGAGACTATATGTTTCATATTTTGCAGTTTTGTGAAGTCGACTTGATGAAGATCTATTTTGATGGTGCGGATATATAAGATCGACTTGGATGATGATTTTGCATATAGGTGTATGAGAAATCATTTTGGGTATGATTGAGTGCAGTTTCACGTGTGCATCTTGATTTTTGATGATCCGGTATTTGGTAGCAGAGCATAATAGAGCAATCTTTCAGAGCAGTGACAGCGAATCATTTTTTACCCTAACTGGAACTGATTCCTGGAATTTGTAGATGCTATACTCTAGTTCAGACATTGTATTTGCTTATATATCTCATTTCCAGGACAGTGAGTCCTCCGGGGTTGCAACCATGTTATGTACTTGAGCAGTGAGCTCTAGGGAGTGTGCATGAATGCAAGTGCATTATGTTAGGAAATTTAAGTTAGTGCTCCATGTATGTGGGTAAATAATAATTATGTGAATAATTATTATCATATAAATGTTAGTATATAGTAATATTATTGTTATATTAACAATAATATATCTTATGGTTCGGGTTGTTTTAACAACTCATATGGTTTGAGTTGTGTATTGTTATGTGAGTAACAAACACAACTAAATAGGGAGGTTGTTCCCTATAGAATAGGATTCGTAAATCCTATATTGATGAATACTAAGAGGGGGGGTGAATTAGTATGCCAAAAAATACTAAACTTAAACACTTAAACAGTCCAGAAGTAAATTGGTAAAACAGTTTAACAAACAAACCGGTTAACACACATGCAAACCAAATAGCAAATAAGGCATTCACCCACAGGAGCAATAATACCATAACACAAGATATTTGACATGGAAACCCAAATGGGAAAAACCACGGTGAGATGAAACTCACAAGTAACTATCTGCAGAATAGAAACCAAACCAGTTAAGGTCAGACCAGTTAAGGTCATACAATGTTCTTTACCAGAACAGATCCTGTTAGGAATCTCAATCTCTGTTAGGAGATAAGTCCGATTAAAGACTACCTTGCTGGAGGATTTTAGATCCACAAATGTGAACCACCTTGTTAGAGGATTTACAAAAAGGCTTTATGGGCCTACCCGGTTAAGGGCTTCAGATTGCCGAAGATGTCAGTAATCAACGAGTGATCTAGTTGATAGCACAGATTGCTTGGTTAGATCGCACTAACAAAAACTCATCAACCACTTTCAAAAACCTAACAACTACTTAAAACCCTAGACATGATTTCCTTATAAAGGAATTTGATTTCATGTCGGTCCAATAGGATTACAATACAATTTTCTAGGTTCAGTGCATCTAGACATACGACACAAAAAGTATTGCCAAAGTGTCGGCACCGCCAAACAATCGATGGATGGTAACTCATCACAAAATGTCGGTTGGTAACTCATCACAAAGTATTATCGGTTCATACAAAATACCGGTTGTCAGTTTGATGAAAATGAAGACTGGGAAATATGTGGTCTACTGCTTTGAACCTCCGTACCACTTGAGATCCTCGAACCGCTTGGGGTCTTCATACCGCTTGAGATCGGTAAACACTTTCTGCAAAACACCGATAGTCTAAAGACTAACACATGATACCAATTGAAAAAAATACTGGTTGAGCTTAGCTCATACATATAAAAAGGTGATCTCAAAGCAAGTGTGTGTCCATCAATGACAATCACAACATCAATCATCAAAAATGCCAACAATCTCCCCCTTTGGCATTGATGGCAACACTTAGGAAAATTTTGACATCTAAGTGTTTTACAAAAATATGCCATAATCAAAATTACTCCCCCTAAGCATATACACTATCCCTTTTGCAAAAAATACAATGTATACTATTCCTTATCAGAGGTAAACATGAAAGTATACATCAAAACATCAAAACTTTATATACTTCTCCCCCTTTGCCAATAATGACAAAAACATTGTAGACTAACCCTTGTTTCATTAGTATTAAAATAATAAATGTTTATGACAATAAAGAGTAAAACTTGTCAAAAACGGATTTAAAGTCCTGCAAAAATTGCTTCATGGATAAGGACCATGACTCAAGTAGGGAGGTAGCCACCTCTTTCTCTATCTACATCTGAGAGACCTGTTCTTCCATGGCATCTATTGTACTCATCTCTTGAGTGACTGTTAGGGCATCTAGATTTAGATAGCATTTCTGGAGAATTTGCAGTCGTGGCAGTAGGATCAGTTGAAGTTCCTGCAAGTTATGTGTCTGGTTTCTTATCTTTGCCTCAAGTCTTGCAGACTGGAGTTGAAGCCGGTGAATAGTTTGACCATATGTGGAAAAGGAATCATATGGCATCTTGAAGGTGGTAATAAATGACTGCATATTAGATTGCAGTTTGTTCTTCTGAGTGATCACATCATCACAGAATAAATGAGGTTGACAAATCTTGCTGAGTAGTAGATTGCCCTCATCCATTGCATCTCTGATGTCCTTTTGTGCCTTCTGAAGTTCTGACTGAAGCTCATTCAACTTCTTCACCAAGGCAATGTTCAGAGCCTTTTCATGCTCCTTTTTGGCATTTGATTATGCAACTTCTTCCAGGCTTTGGACCTGGTCATCCACAACTGTACAAAGAAGCTTTAATCGGCCAAGTGAGGAATCGGTACTGGGGAGGTTCGTACCGGGTATCAGATTGGTGAGTGTTTCCACCACAGTTTGGATAACATCTTCCTCCTTTTTCCTCCTTAGAGCATTCAATCGCTCTTGAGCAATTTTAATGCTCTGCAGCAACTCCGATTTGTTTGCAGACTAGAGGTCAATGGGACTGGTAATGTCAGCCGGTTTGGCTTGACTATCGATTGCTTTGGAGTCTCCATCTGAGTGCTATGTGCTGCTTCTCTTTTCTTTTCTTCTTCTGCCTTCATTTTCTCCTCCTCTTTCTGCTTCACTTCATCTTCATCCTTCTTCTTCTTCTCCTCTTCTTTCTTCTTTTCCTCTTCCTTTTCTGCTTCCTTCTTCTTCTCCTCATCTTCTTGTTTCTTTTTCTCCTCTTCCTTTTTCTTTTCTTCCTCTTTCTTTTCCTTCTCATCCTCTTTCTTTTTCTTCTCTTCCTCTTTCTTTTCTTCCTCTTTCTTTTTCTTTTCTTCCTCTTTCTTTTTCTTTTCTTCCTCTTTCTCCTTTTCCTGTTCTGCCTGTTTTGTCTTTTCCATCTCTTGTTTCTTCCTTTCCTCCTCTACCTATTTTCTCTTGTCTTCCTCCTGTTTCTCCTGACCTTTTATTTCTGCTGGTGCATCCAGAGTAACATACTCTACATCCAGAGCGTCAACATCAATAGTGTCTACTGGTTCAGTAACCGGGTTTCCTTCATTGTCGAAGACCTCGTCTGGTTTTTTTAATTTTCGGTTCCTTTTCAGCTTTCCGGTTTGCCTCAAATACTTGGTGCAATCTCAGAGAAGTTTTGGTATGAGAGTGAGTATCTTTCACCACTTCAGAGGTTTTCCCTTCAAGCAACATGAGTCTTCTTCTTCTCATGAAGAAGAGGCCTTTAAAGTTCTCCATGATTTCATAGAGTTCTAAATTAGAAATGTCAGGAAAATATTGTGCAAATATTTCTTCTCTTATTTTCTGTTCTTTTTCAATGGCAATGTGCCATTTGATGTCTAAAGAATTATACAAAGAATCCGGTGTCATGGATTTGATGTTTGATGGCGACTGGTCATTAACACATAAATACTTAATGATTTCCTATTCAACTTCTTCATTTTCATCATTATTGAAATCATCAAAATGATCTATTAAATCATTCAACAATTTTCTCCTAATATTCTTAATGGTTCTTTGACAATGTGTCAAAGGTTTGTAACAAGATATGTCAATATTTACCAGTGCCGATGTTGTCGGTTCATTCTTAGTCTTTTTCTTCGCTTGCCTAGTCTTCTTAGGCCATTCTTCAGACACAGTATCCTCTGAGTCTGGTGAATTGTTTTTTGTCTTCCGCTTCCTCTCTAAGACTTTGGTAGGTGCCGCTTTCGGTTTCTTCTTTACTGGTGACCGTTTGGTCACTTTGGGACTCGTTGGAGTAACCGGTGTCGATGTTGAAGGCACTGCCTTTTCCTTCTTTACTGAGGTTTCTTTAACCGATGTAACCCTTTCTAGATAGGTGCCAGTTCTTTTTGCCTTTGGATCAAGAGGCGAGGCAAGTAGGGTAGAGGCATACCCGTCCAAAATATCATTCATTAACTCATATCCCATTGGTTCCACTTATTCCTGTCCAGGCTCAACCGCCTCCATTATGCACACATCAACTTTGATGGTGAAGCAGATGTCCTCATACTTTTTGACTATATCACTGGATATTTTTATCCTTTGGCTCATCTTGCGTCTGAACTCATCAAAGTATTTGTTCAACACTTTCGGATAACCTGTTCCAATCGCTTGTAGGCTTTCCTTGATTTGCTTTGACACCGGTTGGTCGACAGACCACTGAATATCTCCAACACCTGGGAAGTAACCTTGGAAGTAGAAGAACAACCCAACCAATAGTTGTCCAAACTTAAATCTCAATGCATTGTCCTGTTTGATCGACTTAAGGTTCAACAGAAGTTGTCTTTGCATACAAGTGCACAGATCAAACGATGCATCTTCCTTGATCATCCTGTAAGCAGCATTTACCGTTGTAGCAGAGACAGAGTTAATTCTGCTAGTAGAGAAAGTCCGATAGCCTATCACCATGCAGGCATACTTGACCAGATCATCCTTGATTGAGTTGACAGTCATTCCACGTGAGTCGCTCACTGAACCGGTGATCTTGGACATTTCAGTCTTGCTGACCTTCCTTAGGGCTGGCACTTCCCCAATGTTACAGAAACCGGTGACAGCATGAATCGCTTCTAGTGTGATGTCATGCGTCCGCTCCAAATACATCTTATCACTGTGAACTCTGCTCAGAATGATGCGAATGTGATCATCTAAAAATTCTTCAAGAAAAGAGACTGCGTTGTGGAGTTTCTTCTTTTCCAGAATGCTAAATTTTGATTTAATCTTCTTATCCTTCCCGCAGAACAAACTCAACTGGGAATGGATCACAAGAGACCCTAGGTCTTCGATTTAACAGTCTATGTAATCGGAAATGCCTTCTTCCACTATAACACCAGCGGGTATTTGAGATAGGGCATTGTATTTTGACTTCCGTTGAATGAAGTCTACAGAATCAACGGGTGCGCTGGAACTAGTATGTGATGCGGAAGCCATGATAAACAGAGAATTTTGAAAAATACCTTCGTTAATAGAAATTTAGGGTTTCGCAATTTGAACTTCACCACACACTCCTTTGGTTGTTGAATTGTCGCTTTGCGTTCTACACTCCTCCAACAGACGTTTGCTTCAGATTCTTCTTCAGGATTTTGATAAATTCTTTGAACCGCAGTGTAAATCATTTTTCTTCGCTCTGCACTTGAAAAACTTCTTCGCTCGAAAAATGATAGTGAGAAATGATTTGAAAATTCCTTTTAAACAACTTCTCCACCTACCATAATAAATGCTCCACTATTAGGGCGTAAACCCTAATTTGCCTTTTACCATTTTTGGTCTTCTACCAATCTGATAGGTATCACATATCGGTTAAGGTCTTTTACCAGTGTCAACCGAAGGTTCGAGACATTTCACCGTTTGCTCCCCCTAAGCTTTTTCGATGCTTAGTTTGTCGGTTCTGAAATTTCCACACTAGGTGCAGAAACCGGTTCTTCTTGCAACACTCCTAGTTTCTTTTTCCAGGTTTTGTTCATATCCGCTTGAACAGTTTCAACATCAATCTTTCCTTCCGGAGTGACCGGTATGTCATTCGATATGCTCTTTCTACTTCTGCAAAATCTTGTTGAATGACCCAGTTTGTTGCAATGATAGCAAACCATTCTAGGTGCTCTCCAATGTCCATTATTCATGTTTCCATTCTTCCTTCTGCATGTTGCAGCAGTATGACCATGACCATGGAAAATCCAACAGTTTTCTCTCCATCCGATTGTCACTTGATAGCCACCGCTATGCGATTGATGATTATAGGTATTAAACCGGTTTGGGTTCCGGTTCCCAAAGGGTTGAGGAAAAACTCCTTGATTCCTTTGAGGATACCTTCCCGCATTGTGCATGACAGACCTGCATTCAAATGCTCTATGCCCAAACTTGTTGCATGCATAACAATTACCATTGAATCTATTGGATCTAGGCTTGTCATTTAGAAAATAAGGAAAATTATTGTAAGCCTTACTTCTACATACATTAGCAGTGTGTCCTTCTTTGAGACAGTCAAAGCAAACAGGTTTGAACTTTTGCTTACCTTTATCCTTTGATGACGGTTGTTTCTTTGATGCTCCATCTTTTGTTCCAGAGGTCTCACCTTTCTCATAATCAGATAAACCAAGTCCACTGATATTCTTTACCGATTTAGCTGATTCTATCTTGACATTGCTCTTATTGAATTTGGCAAGTACTTCCTTTGACTCAGTGAGTTCTTTGAAAATAGCAGCATTGGATTCCTTCAAGGTTGCAATCTCAGAGATAGCCATGTTTAGTTCACCTTGTACTCCTTCTTTTTCCATTTTGCTTTCATGAAGACTAGTGGTAAGTGCATTGATCTCTTGCTTCAACTTAGAGATTTCATGATCTTTGTCTTTTACCAGATCTTTAGCTTTCCTTCGGTTCTCAAGTTCTTGACATATTCAGATAGTCAGTCCTTCCAACTCCTTTCTCAGGTTGGAATTGGATTCATTCAACTTTTCTACTTCTTGAATTAGGGCTTCCATGTCCGCTTCATCAGAAGAACTATTTTCAGATAGCTCCATCAGTTTTTCAGCATGCTCTCTTCTTTTTGCCTGAGAGGCATTATATTTGACAATAAGTTCATCATAGGCTTGCTTAGACTGAGTGAGCCGATGAGTAAGTTCCCTCACAATGTATTCCCCCATATCTCTTTCTAAGTGGTTAGACTTATAGAAAGGTTGGCTCTGATACCAATTGATGAATACTAAGAGGGAGGGTGAATTAGTATGCCAAAAAATACTGAACTTAAACACTTAAACAATCCAGAAGTAAACCGGTAAAACAGTTTAACAAACAAATCGGTTAACACACATGCAAACTAAATAGCAAATAAGGCATTCACCCATAGGAGCAATAACACCATAACACAAGATATTTGACGTGGAAACCCAAATGGGAAAAACCACAATGAGATGAAACTCACAAGTAACTATCTGCAGAATAGAAACCAGACCGGTTAAAGTCAAACCGGTTAAGGTCATACAATGTTATTTACCAGAACAGATCCTGTTAAGAATCTCAATCTCTATTAGGAGATAAGTCTGATTAAAGACTACCTTGCTGGAGGATTTTAGATCCACAGATGTAACCACCTTTTACAAAAAGGCTTTATGGGCCTACCCGGTTAAGGGCTTCAGACTTGCCGAAGATGTCAGTAATCAACAAGTGAGTGATCTAGCAGATAGTACAGATTGTTTGGTTAGATCCTTGATAGCTTGTTCTTAATGAATTCCAGCATTACTTCAATCTTCAACACATTCACACTCTGCCTTCTCTTGCAGACCGAAACTTCTCTTCATTGATCGCACTAACAAAAACTCATCAACCACTTTCAAAAACCTAACAACTACTTAAAACCCTAGACATGATGTCCTTATAAAGGAATATGATTTCATGTTGGTCCAATAGGATTACAATACAATTTCCTAGGTTCAGTGCATCTAGACATATGACACAAAAAGTACCGCCAAAGTGTCAGCACCGCCAAACAATCGATGGATGGTAACTCATCACAAAATGTCTGTTGGTAACTCATCACAGAGTATTACCGGTTCATACAAAATACCGGTTGTTGGTTTGACGAAAATGAAGACTGGGAAATATGTGTTCTACCGCTTTGAACCTTCGTACCGCTTGAGATCCTCGAATCGCTTGGGGTCTTCATACCGCTTGAGATCGGTAAACACTTTCTGCAAAACACCGATAGTCTAAAAACTAACACATGATACCGATTGGAACAAATACCAGTTGAGCTTAGCTCATACATATAAAAAGGTGATCTCAAAGCAAGTGTATGTCCATCAATGACAATCACAACATCAATCATCAAAAATGCCAACATATATATATATATATATATATATATATATATATATATATATATATATATATATATATATATATATATATATATATATATATATATAATGTGTATTGAAATAAAATGAAATGTAGCACGTATTATTTGTTTTAATCATCTTTGGCTTCTCTCTTTGTCCATATTTTAATATGGTATCAGAGCATCATTCGTTTTTGTACCTATTCATGTACCTATTCAGTTGTTCTCGGGCATTTTTCTAAGGTGGTTACTTCAGGTCTTCACGACTATTGCGGAGTCATGTATTTTTTTATCTTTCCTATGAGATCAACGGTTTGCTAGCACCGTTTCTTAGAATGGTCACACTTGTTCATACATTCGCAACAAATTCAATTGATTTATCAGTGACTACAGATCAAGTGCTGAAGCAACAAACACGGCTAGCACTATCCAAATCCTTAAAGAATCCTATGGAGTTTGAAGGAGTTATCTTTCATGGTTCTTTTTGCATTTATCGAGCCATTTTAATTTGTTGATGTAAATATCCTTGCATTCTACGAGAGAAACACAGCATTGGAAGAGGGAGTTCTAAGTATTACACCTGGCATCTATAGTTTGTGGCCTTGTTGTTTTATCTACAGAACAGAGTGATCAGTTAGAGGGATTCGAGGGCACTTTATTTGATTCATCCCTATTATAGGGATTCGAAATCACCTATATTGGGCAGGTGGAGATTTCTATCTTTGTTGGTAGATCTGGAAAAGAGTGTGTGGTGGAGTATGTGAAGAGCTCAGATCTTGTTGACCAGATTGAATTCATTGACCTGCACAATAGGCCACGTGATCATATTGAAAGGTCTTGATGTCAAAAGATTAGGAAAATGCTTGCCATAAATATTTCTTTCAAGATTGTATGAACTAAAGATGGAGAAAGGTACAAAAATGGCAGATCATATCAGTAAGTTTCTCTCTCTTCTAAATCAACTAGCTAGGATTAATGAGAAAGTAAAAGATGATGATGCCAAAGCAATAGTTTTGAATAGTTTGCCTAAACATATGTCTAGAATGGTGTTCATATTAAGCAAGGTAACTATTAGTCTTGAAGGAGTAATGATACTAGAAATACTCCATACACCAAACCATGATCCCAATAGACGAATCTGCAGTCACTGAAGCAATAAATCATAGGAATATGTAGACATCAATGACAACAACATATCCTTGCAGCAGCAATGTCCAACACACAATGTATAGATCCGGTAAGCATTATTCATTTCTGGTGACTAAGTTCTTGTTGCAATGATTGGAATAGTTGATTCAATGTGTGAGGCATCTTATCATGGAATTCTAGCCTCTGGTGTTGATTCTAATGCAAGTTTCTTGGTTCGGTATCCGATAATGAAGGAAGAACGGAGCTATCATTATGCTTGATGGTGTAACGTGTGGTCCGGATTATTTAGGATGATTCTAGTGGATGTTGATGAGTTCGAGGTGATTGGGCCGACTTATTGGAAGCTTGTGATCACATGTTTTAGGTCTGGTATATGGATTTGTGTTGGTTTGAGCCGACATGAGACTGTATGTTTCATATTTTGCAGTTTTGTGAAGTTGACTTGATGAAGATCTATTTTGGTGGTGCGGATATATAATATCGACTTGGATGATGATTTTGCATATATACGTGTATGAGAAATCATTTTGGGTGCGATTGAGTGCAGTTTCACGTGCGCATCTTGAGTTTTGATGATCCGGTATTTGGTAGCAGAGCATAACAGAGCAATATTTCAGAGCAGTGACAACGGATCATTTTTTAGCCTAACCGGAACTGATTCCTGGCATTTGTAGATGCTATACTCCAGTTCAGACATTGTATTTGCTTATATGTCTCATTTGCAGGACAGTGAGTCCTCCGGGGTTGCAGCCTTGTTATGTACTTGAGCAGTGAGCTCTAGGTAGTGTGCATGAATGTAAGTGCATTATGTTAGGAAATTTAAGTTAGTGCTCCATGTATGTGGGTAAATAATAATTATGTGAATAATTATTATCATATAAATGTTAGTATATAGTAATATTATTGTTATATTAATAATAATATATCTTATGGTTCGGGTTGTTTTAACAACTCATATGGTTTGAGTTGTGTATTGTTACGTGAGTAACAATCACAACTAAATAGGGAGGTTGTTCCCTATAGAATAGGATTCGTAAATCCTATATATATGTAATGTGTATTGAAAGAAAATGAAATATAGCATGTATTATTTGTTTTAATCATCTTTGGCTTCTCTCTCTGTCCATATTTTAATATGGTATCAGAGCATCATTCATTTTTTGTGCCTATTCATGTACCTGTTCAGTTGTTCTCAGGCATTTTTCTAAGGTGGTTACTTCAGGTTTTCACGACTATTGTGGAGTCATGTATTTTTTTATCTCTCCTATGAGATCGGCGGTTTGCTAGCACCGTTTCTTAGAATGGTCACACTTGTTCATACATTCGCAGTGAATTCAATTGATTTATCAGTGACTACAAATCAGGTACTGCAGCAACAGTCACGTCTAGCACTATCCAAAGCCTTAAAGAATCATGTGGAGCTTGAAGGAGTTATCTTTCATGGTTCTTTTTGCATTTATTGGGCCATTTTAATTTTTTGATATAAATATGCTTGCATTCTACGATAGAAACGTGGCATTGGAAGAGGGAGTTCTGAGTATTGCACCTAGCATCTATAGTTTGTGGCCTTGTTGGTTTATCTGCAAAATGAAGCGGTCAGTTAGAGGGATTCGAGGGCACTTTATCTGATTCATCCCTATTAGAGGGATTCGAAATCACCTATATTGGGCAGGTGGAGATTTCTATCTTTGCTGGTAGAGCTGGAAAAGAGTGTGTGGTGGAGTATGTGAAGAGCTCAGATCTTGTTGACCAGATTGAAACCATTGACCTGCACAATAGGTGACGTGATCATATTGAAAGGTATTGATGTCAAAAGATTAGAAAGATGCTTGCCATAGGTATTTGATTTCCAGTAATAATAGGAGGTTTATTTCCTTGCATTGCATGAAAACTATTAAAGAAGGCGATTTCATTAAGATTACTATTTTTTATTATTTTTTAAGAGAGGTGGTGATGCTCCCTGATATGACTATGGATGGTATTCTATACATAGAGTCTTGTCTACAGATTGAGTGTTTCCATGGTGTCAAAACCACACTTCTCCATCATCACAAGAGTATTAAATTTTATTTTGGTCCATTAAGCTGAGTCTTATAAATCAGGTTTAGTTTGTTTGTTAGCCTACGTAGTTTGATTTAAGCTTGGAGTATTTTTTATTGTTATAATCAAGGTACATTATCCGTTGAGCTCGACACCTTTGATTATAAGAGTAATCATGGACAAATTAAATTTTATTGAGAAATTTGAAGGAAGAGACTTTCATACATGGCAGATACAAATGCAACTACATTTGATTGAAAAATATCTATGGGATGTCGTCAAACCAAACTCGGTAACAGGAACTAATGTAGGTGAACTTGCTAAGTGGAATGTAAAAATTCAGAAATCTTTGGGAACTATTGGTCTTGGCTTATCAAAAGCATATTTACACCAAGTGGATTTTGCTAAATCAACAAAGGAGATTTGGGAGTCATTAAACAAGCTCTTTGGATCTGAAGCAAAAAGTGCGAAGACAACATTGAAGCAAAGATTGTATGAACTAAAGATGGAGAAAGGTACAAAAATGGCGTATCATATCAGTAAGTTTCACTCTCTTCTAAATCAACTAGCTGGGATTAATGAGAAAGTAAAAGATGATGATGCCAAAGCAATACTTTTGAATAGTTTGCCTAAACATATGTCTGGAATGGTGTTCACATTAAGAAAGGTAACTATTAATCTTGAAGGAGTAATATATACTCTACTTGATCATAATGAAGACTCGGAATCAGAAGAGGCTTTATTTGTACTAAATAAAGCAAGAAAAGGAAAGTACAAATCTCAGACTATTCCTTCAAAAGATAAAATTAAATGTTTCTATTGTAATGAAATGGGACATGTAATCTTAAATTGCAAGAAGAGGGCACAAGATCTATTAGATGATGAACTGAATCATCATGCTTCCTTAGTTGAAGAAATTGATTGGGAAAACAATGTGAAATATGAAGAGCTATCATGTCCTAGTGATGAAGAATATGTGCTTTAGATAACTTCAAAAATGGAGGCAGGAGGCAATGGAGGCTGGAGGACACTCAGTGTCCTCTCGTCAGACACCAACGACGAGGTCGCTTATCATTTTTTTGGCACTTTATTTTCTAGTATGCAGCATGATATGTTTTGTTTTTTAGTGTTCTTGGTTTTGTGAATAAGTAAAATTTCACATTGTTGGGGGGAATATAACCAATTTTCCATTCCCATTTGTGATATGTATGGTGTTTTCTATGTAACTTCTCTGATGTGCAAGCATAGTGGTGAACAAAAGCACTAGAGTAAGTCAGTTTATGGATCTTGAAAGGGTTTGTGGGAGGATCTAGAAAACCACACGAGATGAACAGATGAGTGGAGGTTTCTGTTCTCGTCAACGTTTGTGGTAATCCTATTTAAACATGGGAGGAGAGAGCCTCTCTTTGGATCAAGGTCATGAGTTAGTTGGACATGCCACAAGGGTGAGCATACTATAGAGGAGTGTAATGTTATTCTACCATGTTCGCACTAAGGGGGGGAATATTAGGAAATTTAAGTTAGTGCTTCATGTATGTGGGTAAATAATAATTATCATATAAATGTTAGTATATAGTAATATTATTGTTATATTAACAACAATATATATTATGGTTCGGGTTGTTTTAATAACTCGTATGGTTTGAGTTGTGTATTGTTACGCTAGTAACAATCACAACTAAATAAGGAGGTTGTTCCCTATAGAATAGGATTTGTAAATCCTATATATATGCAATGTGTATTGAAAGAAAATGAAATGTAGCACGTATTATATGTTTTAATCATCTTTGGCTTCTCTCTTTGTCCATATTTTAATATATTTAACTTTTATAATATTGTTTTCCTATTGGCCATAGTATAATAATATTGTGTGTACTCAATCCCATCGTGGTTTTTCCCTTTCCGGGTTTCCACGTAAAAATTCTGGTGTTATGGTTGTGTGGCTATTTGCTTTGTGTTTCTGCATTATAGTTTCTATTCTTTGCATCTGGTGGTTAAAGAATCAGTTTTATAAATTAGTAAGTTGTAGAACACTGATTCCCCTTGCCCCGCGCACCCCCCACCCCCTCCCCTCACTCTCAGTGTTCATTGATTCCAACAAAGATAAGATGAAGATTGAAGGAAAGGACGGCCACACAAAATACCCATCTTGGGCGTTATCTACAAGAAATAAATATTGGAAATCGTAAAGGTTATATGTTCTCTCATTATTTAATATGTTATCTACAAGAAAGTGAAATTGGAAACTATAAAGGTTATATGCTTACATAGAGAAAGGAGTTGCAATGGTGGCAAAGCCAGAATAAAAAGAGTAGGAAGAATCGCATTGTAATAAAACGATTAGGCAGGAAGTCTAAACGCAAGTGTAGAAAAACATAGCACAAAACCCATATCTGCTAAAAAACATAAATTTATTTAAGGTCAAACCAACCCAACTTCCAAAATAGTAATAACAGTAAAAAAATTATCTAATACTCCACAAAAGCCAGATTCTAGCAGATGTAATCTAAAAACATTGCCTTCAAAAAAAAATCTGCAATTAAAACTACGGAAGTAAAAATTGCACTACAACAAAAACATTAAGCAAAGAAAAGTAGAAATAGAAACAAATTGAAGTAAAAAAGAAAAAATCATTGCACCACACAGGGAACTTACTCTGAGAAGAAGGAAAAGATCGATACACATGGACTATACTACAGAGCACTACTTGAGATCTAGTGTCAAACAAAACAGATATGTAAAAACTCATACCTGATGTTCATGAGTGCCACAACCATTTCCATGATACCCATGCTTAGCAAAAATGCGAAAACCACGACCATAACGATCAGCCATTTCAGAAAGAGAAGGCGGTTTTTCATAAGACAAAGAATCAAACTCTTCAGAATTAGAAGTGTGAGGAGAAGAAGTTTGAGAAGCGGCCACAAAATTATTGCTCATAGGTTCAAGTAAGACTGATTGATCTCTAGTTTCTTCCTTCTTTTTACCTTTAATATCTCTAGGAGGAACCCTATACTCACCTACAAAGGTGGGATTAAAGTCAAGGGATCCCCAATCGTCTTCTGTGAGAACCTTCTCAGGATCAAAAGCCTTTTCATGTGTAAACTCAAGTCGAGAAGGATCTTCTTTAGGAGCTTCAGACTCATCCAAAGAATTTTGATTATTAGAGGGTGATGATTCATCCATAGGTATCTTTTTTAACGAGTCGTCACTAGAAGAGGAAGGCTTAGAAGAACTCCCTTTGGAAGTAGATGTTTGCAAACAAGCCTGAAGATTAGTATCACCTATCAAGGAATATGTCTTATTGTTATAAATAAATTTAACTTGTCTATGCAATGTAGAGGGGACAGCTTGCATACTGTGAATCCAAGGTCTCCCTAATAACAAGTTGTATGATAGATTTCCCGACATAACATGGATAGGAGTAGGCAAAGTAACAGGTCCCACTGTGATGGGTAAGGTGATAATACCTAATGAAGACTTAGCCACATTATCAAAGCCTCGAATGGGACGAGAGTCAGGCTCAATAAGGGATGTATCCACATTCATCTTATGCAATAGATTGATGCTACACACATTAAGGCCAGAGCCATTATCTACCAATGTTCGTCTTATAGCAGTGTCATTTATGATAACCACAATCATCAAGGGATCAAATTGTTGTTGAATTTCACTAGTAGGCAACTCATCTTGGGTGAACACAATTTGAGCTTTAGGATTCATCACAGAGTTAACCAAAGACACTATATTACTAGATGTATTAGGTGGAGGAACATTCAAATCTTTCAAGGCATCTTGTAACATTCCATGATGAGCGGAAGAAGTTTGGATCAAATCCCAAAGGGATATCTTAGCAGGGGTAGCTTTAAGTTGTTCTATGAGATCATATTCCTTACAAAGAACTTGTGAAATACGAGGAGCTTGAGGAAGAATAGGTTGAGAAGGAGGAAGTGAAGTTGGGATAACTGGAGGAGGATTAGGTTGCCTATTGTTTCTTGTGTTATAGGTATGGGCAACTGCATGATAACTCTCTCTAGTCAGTTGCTTAGCATACTCATAAGGGCTCTTAGAAGGATAACCTCCTTGCACAGTAATAATAGGTTTCTTAGGAGTGCAAAAAGAATCATTAGCATAACCACCTTGAACCACTAAGATAGGCTTATTTAAAGGTTGAGAATTTTGAGAAGGACAAGCACCTTGGACAGTGAAAAGAGGTTTGTTAGGTGTTTCATTCACATGTATCAAATTGATTGAGGATGGTTTAGAGGAATGAACAAAAGCGTTGGAAGAATTGTTGATAGTCTTCTCTTGCACTAAAATCTCATCATGGATTAAATCAATTTTAGGAGAGAGACAAGGGGTAGGCATTGATGTTCTAGTAGGCAGAGTAATACTAGGAAAGGTCATATCATCCTCTATCATCAAAGGATCTACATGGGGAAACTCTCTAGGAGAAGGATCAACATTACTCTCTAAAGTCTCACTTTTGAGAGAGAGATCTTTGAAAGAGATGTTAACCATCTTGCTTTGAACTAGGGTTTCCTTATGAGTAGAACCAAGTTGAGGAAAGGGAAAATAATTGAGATTCATTGAAGGGGAAAAACTATCAAGGGAGTTTCCAATCTTGATTTCATCCCCTTTGGCTAGGGGTAGAGAATAATCTATACCTTCTTCTAATGGTTCATCCCAAATAGTGAGGTTGTTGAAAGGAATGTTTGAAGTATTGTCAATTTCGGGAGAGGAGATAACATTGTTTATTAATTCCTCATCCTTAGGAGGGAGAGCATCAATAGATGTGTTAAACTCATCCTCTTTCCTCAAAATATGTTCAATATGATCTTTAGGGGAGAGAGAATTAAGGAAAGTGCTTATTATTTCATCTTCTTTCTCTAAGGGATGCTTATGGGTAAGACAAACTTTAGGAGAAGGGTAAGCATTTACCATTAATTCATCATCTCTAGTGGGAATCTTGTTGGAAAAGGAAATGCCATCACTAGGAAACGTAGGGATAATGTCATCTTCTTGCACAAAAGGATCCTCATGAAGGGAGTGTTTTTTAGGAGGAACATGAATAGACTTCTCCAAAGCTTCATGCTTAGGAAGGAGATCTTTGAAAGAAGTGTTCATAACCTCTTGTTGCACTAACATGCCCCCATTGGAAGGACCACCTTTAGGAGAAAATAAGCCAATGTCCATCAATACCTTTTCACTTAGAGAGGCATCATGTAGGGAAGGTGAAGTAACATTAAGAAAGGTGTTTATGATATCATTCTCTTCCTCTAGGATAGCTAAATAGGAAGGGCACATTTTAGGAGAATTGTCAAGATCACTCTTCAAGTCTTCATCCTTAGAACATGGGAGAGTCTCAAAGGGATTGATAGCAACTCTTTTAGGCACTAAAATGTTGTTATATATGGGGGGAGGTTCTTTAGAAGAAGGATAAATTGAAACAAGGGAAGCTAACCCATTATCACATCTATGGAATGAATGCATCATGACAACAATTTTCCTCTTTCAAATGATAACACATGCAAAATAGAAGGAAATGTTTAATTTTAACCAATGCAAGCACTTAGAATGTAGATTTAGAAAATGAAATTTATGATTCAAATGAGTTCCTAAATCAGATTTAAAATTATTGATCCAAATTAAGCTATCCACAAGTTCAACTTTGAATTGAAAAATTAGGGTTTTAGCAAAAATTTCCTCTAAATTTTTGAATCTTGCAAGAAATTGAGACTTGTAAATACAATTTTGAATTTGAAATAGCATAAACACTCAAATTTGAAAACATAAATCAGAATTAGAGAAGATTGGAGTTCACGTCAGGTTCACCAAAATGTGTGGGAGAAAAAGTGACACTAAGCAAACATGCCCTAATCTCACTTTCAATCACACATTTGCGGAATACAAAAGAGCCTAGAGGTATCACACAATTGGCTACTTCTTCTTGTGGAAGAGAGAGCCACGGGCTACCTATTAGGATTTCTATTCCCTTGTTGTAATTGAAAGATAAAATAATGCAAGTTCAATCCCTAACCCCAAAGTGCAAGTATGAACTAATAACAAGATTACAGAATTGAACTTAAATGATGGAAAGCTGTAAACACAAGGATAAGACAAGAATGTAAATGCGTACCCGGAGTTAAAATCTGACTGAAAATGTTCGGGACGGGGGCGCGGGCGCCACTGTCCTGATTCTGCCCCTGAAACTGCTCCGAAAACTGTTGTTTTTGCACTCTGGAAAAGCTGTCAAAAATGTTGAAAATGTTGTTTGTCAGGAGGACCAGGGTGCCCAGCGCCCCTGTCCCAGGGACCAGGGCGCCCAGCGCCCCTGTCCCAGGGACCAGGGCGCCCAGCGCCCCTGTCCTGGCAGGACCAGGGCGCCCCACGCCCCTGTCCTGGTCTTTTGCTTTGAGATTTGGTGGGAAGGTCGGTCTCAGTCTACTTCTCCCGGATCTGCAACCTGCGGCGTCGTCCGAGTCCTGAAACCTGCACTTATATCTGAAAAAGGTGTTTGGGCCGCTATATAGGGTTTTGCTTTAGTCAAACCCCCGCTTCGGTGATTTCCACCTCCACGAATAGCCAAGTTGTATTGTAAAATGTATTGTGTGTGCAGACCTAGTGTGTGTGCAAGGTCCTTAAATGCAAGAAAGCAAACTAGAGCAACCTAGAAAGTAAACCCTAATTGCTTGTGAATGATAATGTAAATGCTCCAAATCAAGATGCAAAGTGATCTAAAGCATGAATAAAGGATATATTGAAGCTTATGCAAAGACATGAAAACAACATGAAATCATACCCAACCCTCAAGGGAGGGGTACAAGCCAATCTTCAGTCGGTAATCTCCTATTGTTCTTCAATGTCTTCCAAGCCCTAAATGAATGAATGAAATTGATAAATGCTTGATAGAAAGATGTTGGATGTTGTTGAAGTCTTCAAAGATCTTCTCTTTCGCTGCATATGAGGTCCTGAAAATCAAAAATCCGGATCCTTTCAAATGAAGAAAGAGAGCTCTTATATATGAAACCCTAGGTCGCAAATTCATATTTTGGCCGACCTAGAGATTGAATATCCCACCAATTTCTTGGGGTTAAGCTTTATTTTATGATTGGATCGTGCTCCCAAAATTTCGGGAAAAATGTCCGGGACCATGTGCACCGGGCGCCATGGTCCCGGCAACTTTTCACCAAATTTTCAGGGCCGTCGGATATGATGATTTTAGAGAGAATCCCGAAGTTACAGGTGATTTCGAGATGTTTTGACCCCCGAAATCAAGCCCCCAAGTTCGAAATAGGACCTAATTAGGGTTTTTGATTAAATGATGTATAGGAGGAATAAAATGAAAAGGGCACACTTTAATGAAAGGGCCCAACTTTATGATGTGGGAGATGATGAAATAGAACCTTAGACCTAATTAATTTAATTAATTAAGTGCTAAAGGGGAAATGCAATGCAAGATGCAAAATGCGCCAAGGCGGGTGCTAAACTAGGTGTGAAATTGTACCACCCTAGCAAGTGCGTACAATTTACGACGCTACAGGGGTATGATGGTTTCAACAGAGGATGGCTCAGTTTATAAGACAAAAAAACACTACTGTATTAGTCGGTGTGGGAGTTCCTAAAATAAAACTCATCAACTTTAAACCTGACTTGTCTGTGGATATATTTATTTGTTTGTAATAAGGTATGTTAGCTTCTAGAAAAATGTTTAAGATTGTATACCACTTTCAATAAATTATACAAGTTGCAAATCTCCAGGAACGTCCTTCCAACATGCCCTTCAAATCTTTAACTTTGCATAGAACTCTTATGTTTGTAGATGTGATCTATCAACCACACAAAGATCATTTATAAAATATGCTGATAGTGGATTCACCTCAGATGATTTTTGCCTCAAGCTGCAAAACTGTTGTAGTAGAATCTAATTGAGGTTTTGTTTAAATTTAAAAACAGATTTTATTTTTTCATACATGCCTCTTATAAATGGGTCAGTGCAAGAAGCTGAGTCCACTTTTTGGCCAAAAAGTGGAAGTGTTTTCCCTGATTTTCAGATTTTGTCTCATTTGAGCTTAAATTTTAGAACACTTGGAGATTGAATCTTGGAAAAAGTCAGTAATATAAAAGATAGCCCTCTTAGTGTACTTTCCAAATATGTAATTTATTTTAATACCCACATTAAAAAAATAACTTTTGGAATGGAGTTCTAAAAACTATGTTTTAAAAATGTCTGTTTCAGGACCATACCATGCATGTGTACAACCCACACTTTTTAACACAATTAAAATAATTTTATCAAACCGTTTTGGGAAATGGTTTGTAACACACTGAAGATTGGTGAGCATATTTTTATGTATTTTTTTTTTAAATGTTTTATTTTTAATTAATTTTTTAATGACCGTAATTATCTTTTTAAAAATTTGACATGTACGGCCCACATAATTTGACGTAAACTTAACATCTTTTTATTTTTTATTTTTTTAAATAGAAAAGAATTTTGTGTAGATTGATGACATATAATTTTTTTTCAAAATTCATTAAAATAAAAAAGTTATTAAATTAATAAAATTAGTTAATATTTAAAGTTTATGGACCCGATTTAGTATAAATTAAATGAAAAATAGTTAAAATAATTAATTTTAAATAAATTTACATATTTAGAATCTAGACAATATAATCTAAAATGGGTTTTAATTTCGTATAAAAATTCTCTAATTACAAGCACGTAAACTATTTCAGAAGTTCATATTTGTGCTTTCAGTCATGGAGATTTGAATTTGCAGGTCCATATCTCAGGTGTGGCCATCTCAGGCCTATCTCGGGCCTAATCCCGAGCCAAGTGGCGGGTTATGGAATCAACTTCCACAGAACGGGCCCCCGTTTTCAAACAAGGGCAGCTTGTGGAGAAAAAGGGTAAAATACGGTTTAGAAATGGTGGCCTGTTTTTAAAAAATGGGCCCCTGTTTTGTTTAAAAGCGGGGCCCCATTTTTTGAAAATGGGCCCCCATTTTTAAGAGCGTGTTTTCCAACGCATGGACTTCTGCAAATTCGTGACTCGTTACCTTGCACTTTCCCAAATCATTACTATTAGGCCCAATATGGAAAGCTAATGTACTGAGAGGGGAGGGGTGAATCAGTACTCCAAAACTTTTCTTGAATAATAACTTTACTATTATGCATAAACAGAATAGTGCAGTAACATAAAATAAAGTTAAAACAAATAGATAACAATCATACATGATTCACTCCATAACACATATATTTTGGTTACGCAGAAACTCTTAGTTAGAGAGAAAAACTGCGGTGGGGATGGCACCCACAACTTCACTACTGCAATAATAAAGAGTGCTCGGTTAGAGCTACATTTTAGCTATTTCTAATAGCTTACCCTGTTAGGAGTAACAAGATCTGTTAGATCTACCTTGCTAAAGGATTTTGCAACATTTATTCTAAATGTTGCACCTGGTTAGAGGCTTTACAATTTATAGACTTGATTAGAGTCTTTTACCTTGTTAAAGGTTTCTCTTTCAACTTCACAATATTACAATAAAATCATTACAAATATCTGCAACTTTACATCTGAAATGTTATAGCAGATTCTATGTGCTCAGAATAGATTACCTTGCTTATAGCATACCTCGGTAACCCATATAGTAACTCGGTAAACCCTTCTGTTTACTTTGTTCTTCGACTGTTCTCTGAAAACCTTCTCGTTGACCTCTGTGTCTCTATAACAATCTTCTTACACACATGCATACACCCTTAACTAATGTTGTATAAATAGATCTCTTAAGACGGTGATCCAATTCATTGCTTCGATCTTACAAACAAGATTCCTCAAATGAATAACTATACAAAATATTTCATTGGTTAGATTGATCTCAAAATCATACACAATCTTCTGGTGCAATTTCCAATGTAATAACGGTTAGATGTGCCTCGATCTTGTAACACGTTTTCAAATGCATGTCTAGGTTCAATGTATCTGGTAACACGTTTCACTCGGCGTATATCAACTCGATGTGTCATCTTTGCTGCTCGGTAGTCATAAAAAGATACTCAGTAGACAGCTCGGTGTATACTGTGTTCTGTGACTGCTTTCCTCTGTAACCGACTAGACTGTGCATACTGACTTTTCTGTGTGTACCGACTGCATGATTCGGTAGTGTTGACCGACTAGAGTATATAGTATGACTTTGAATATAAAAACTAATGGCAATTTGATAAGTAGTAACAATCTCCCCTTTTGACATTAGTTGAGATGTTTGACAAAAACCACTTTTAAAGTCATAACTCAAAAATCTATATACTTTGCAAAATGACTGTACTTAACAGTAAATACAATAGTCAATGAAATAGTATATTCAGATATACTCCCCTTATCATTATACTATACATAACTCTAATTGTTGCATGCTCGGTTTTGTGTTTGTGTGCTCTGCTTACTGTCCTTGGATACTCTACATACTCTGCTCGGTATACTCCCCCTGTATATAATACTCCGAATACTGTATCAAAATTGTATCACTCCCCAAATGTATAGTATCACTCAATATATTGTATTACTCCCCCTTTTTGACAAACATAAAAAAAAAACTTAATTTCCATCCGGGGGTGGTAACTAATCAAAAATAGATTTATACTTTTTTCGAGCATCAGTGAGGGCGACAGAGAGTGCATCTTTGACACATTCCATTAAAGAATTTTGTACTTGAATATCAGCCCATAGTGATATTAAGCCATCAAGAGTGCTTCCATCTTGTGTAGTAGATAGGCGTGTGGCTCGGTTAATTTGTTCTTGAACGGATGAAAGATGAGGAAGGAATAATGTCTGGAGTGTCATTATATCCATCCTGATCTTATGTTCTTCATTTCTGAGTTCCAATTGTTGAGCCATGAGTTGTTGAAGCTTGGTATAAAAATTCTGAACGGAATTGGGCTCAGGAGTCAACTTATTTGAGAGATCGGTGATCTCTTTCTCAATTGCATCAGTTTTATTCTTGATATCTTTAATGAATATAGAAAATGTACAAAGTTTCTGAAATAAATAAAGAATATGCTTGAGTTGAGGGGACAACTCAGCAATGAATCTGACAAGTTTGACTTTCCCAATAGCTAGAGCTTTTTGTACCTCTTCAATCATTTTTGCAATAAGCTCCTTGTCTTTTAGCTTGCTCAAGTACTCAAATGCATCAACTTCGGATGTTTCTATTTGATTTAGGAGTTCATCCAGTTGATGTGGATGGCTGCATCGGTTGACACTGTAGCTATGGGTAGCATATCTAATAGCAGTGTCTTCACCTTCTGAAGTACTTTATTCTTCTTTTGTATGGCCATATGTTTTTCTTGTTTGGCCTTTGCTTTGCATAGTTCACCGAAATCAATGAGTGCTTGCCCCTTTAATTTTGATATATCTACATTGGGCAACACTATTGGTTTAGATAAATCAACTTTGAAACTATGCTTTTTCACCACCTTCTCTTTACCTTTGGTCGGTTGGACCAAGACAATAGCTTGAGAGGTTTGCTGACCCTCGGTAGGTTGCTCGGTAGAGGCAATACTTTGGTCGGTTCCTGTAGTTGTTGTGGTGTCTTTTGGTGTCTCGGTACTGGGTGTCTCAGCTGCTACATTTTCGGTGCTCGAGGGTGCTTCAGAGGTCTGGTCTTGAGTAGTCTCTTCTCCTGTTGCAGACTTGTGACCTTTGGTGCCTTGTGATGTATCTTGAGGAGCTTCGGTAGAGACAGGTTGAGTGATCGGTGGATAAGGTTGAACTTGTTCTAACACAGATTCACTAGATACAAGTTTTGCATATGTAGTGCCTTCTATCATCTCCTGCTCCTGTTCCTTTGTATCCATGACATCTTCATCAATTTGAATAGTGTCAGCCGGGTCTTGCTCGGTAGCATCCGGACTGTGCTCGGTGACATCAGGATCTTGCTCGGTGACATCAATGATTTCAACTTTAGATTGTTCACTGGCATCTTTTATTTTGAAGATTTCCTGCCATTTTGCTTTTGTCTCATTCTCTACGTCAATATATAGCCCATTCATCAATTTTAAGGCTCTTTGTTTGACAAGAAATTTTGAATTGTAGGTTGTCAAGTGTTCCTTTATTTCTGCTACAGACATATCAGGGAATAGATGGACTAGACTTCTTTCTCTGATTTGTTTTTCTTAGTCCTTTGCATACTTCCACCTGTTATCAATATGCAAGTAAAGTTTATTCGGAAGTGACTTTACTAGTTCCAATGGAGCTAGCTGAAATTTTAGAAGTGTATAGATGACATCTTCTTCAATTTGTCTCTTCTCATCATTATTTCTTGTTTCATACTTGACATATCTAAAAGAACCAAATCCACCATATTCTTTTAGATTGGCACAGAATTTTTCAACACTATGTATATTTACCTTCTTGCTTTTGACAATTTGGAATTTGTTGGCATCCTCAGATTCTGTATCACTAGACTCTTTTGCCAGAATGAGTCTTCGAGTAGATTTCTTGTACGTCTTGGTTACCTTGGGAGCAGTAACACTCTTTTGTTTCTTACTCGGTGATGTAGGTGATGCTCTTGTATTAGGTCTCTTTGTTGGAGGAGTCAGTAGGGCCTTTGAAATGTCCTGTTTCTTTCTTTTCAATACTTTACCCTTAGGCAGTTCAGTGCTCAATGTTATTTCTACCTCTTGAGCTTTTGATTCCTCTTCGGTGATGGCAAGAGTACCTTTGACAGGTGTGGAGGAAGATTCTTCTCTGAATTTCTCCATTAAAACCTTTATCATCTTTGTTGCTTTCCTTGTAGCTTTGGGTACTACAATGCTCATTTTTACTTTTCCCTTCACTTCTTCATAGGTTCCATACCTCAGTTCGGTAGCATGCCTTGGTAAAGAAAGATAGGCATCAATTTGTTGTGGTGTGATGTCAAAGTCAATCTCGTAACCCATAGGTGGTAAAGATTGAGTCCTCGGTTCCACAACATTCACATAATAGTAATTAGTATCTACCTCAAAGCATATATCATCTTTATATTTCTCCACTAGCTGGGGTGGAATCTGGTACCTGTTGTGCATCTTCTCTTGAAATTTGCTGAAATAATCATCCATTATATCATTGAAATTATCACCTAGCATCTTGATAAAGTCGTTAATCTGATGGGTGATTGGTTGGTGTAGCTCCCAAACTACTTTACCAACTGATGGAAAGAATTTTTCAAAGTAGAAATACATGCATACAAGAAGTGAGCCAAACTTTAGTGTATTTGTCGAGTTGTTCTTCTTCGGCTTCCTTATTGTGTTTAGGTTCTCAAACAGGTTCTTCAGTAATACTTCACATAAGTCAATCTTCATTCCCTTTTTCACAATTTTATAAGCTATGTCAATTGCTGCACAGGGTACATTGTTTTCCCTTGCAGATTGGAAGAAACAGTAACCAATTACTCTAATGGAAAACTTAAGTTTTGCATCAGTGACATTGTTCAGTTTTAATCCTCTATAATCAGATTCAACTCCAGTTAAACTGATTAATTCCTTCTGTGATATCATCTTCTGTGCTCGTGCATGATCATATATAAGATAACCGGTGATCACATGAATGATTTCCTTGGTGATTTTGAATGATTGCTCTTCTAGCCACATGAAATCATCATGAACTCTGCTCAAAACAAACTTGACCCATTGGGGCCTGAACACACGAGCGTAGGTTAGGGTTTCAGTCAATCCTTTGATTTTGATGTGTTCATACTTGCTATTCAATTTACCATTTGTGCACAATTCATCATAGGTGTCTCTTATCTCAACATGACCGAGTTCTTCAACACGGCATTTGGTGAAGAATCTAACATCTTCGACTAACAAGACTCGATCCAGGATGAGTGAAAAGGCGGTTTTGTCATCCGGTTTGAAGGCGACTTTAGGAGTCAAAGTGTATTTCAGTGAGGGCTTCTCTACATTCTTCACAACTATGGGATCTTGGTTCTTGGGCACCATTGTTGATTTCAGGTAAAACTTTAGCAAACTATCCTTAGGGTTTGACGGTTTATAAATGACAAACACTTCACACTCAGCAAATAATAACAATTTGATAAGATCGGTAAACCAACTTAACAATGCGATGAGATTTGATGTAAATACCTTGAAATTCACTCTGAATGAGGTTTGATTGCCTTGATTCGCTCTGCTCTGCTCTTTCAAAAACTTGGTGAATGTAAATGACTGTGAAAATGCTTTTAAGTACACAAAATACCTTATCGAGCTCCGTGTTAGGTCAAAACATTAAATGCACTCAGTTCACCTTTAACCGATTTACTCTCTTTTTTTTGTTTTAACCGCGTAACCAAATTTCCTTCATTTACCGACTTGACAGGCTTCTTGTATTCACCGACTTGAACGGTTTCCTGTAAAGTACTTTTAATAGAATTTCAAACTTACTGAAGCATCTTAACTACGCAGATTTTGATTTTAGTACATAATAGAATAGGAACTGTTATGATTTTAACCTTCAGAGAATGCAGTCCCTTCATACCTTTGTTGATTAATTTGGAATAGGTGCACCTAACTCGGTAGGTAAGGTGCTTTCTTCATTTGACACAATTTCCTTCTTTTTCCAAATCATCTTTAATTTTTCTTTTATTTCTTCAGTGTCTCCTCTAGGTTGATCTCTGCAATCTCCAGCTAAATGTCCAACTTTGTGACAATGAAAACATGCCATACCAGGATTTCTCCATGATCTTCGGTTGTTCATTCCAAACCTTATAAAACCGTTGGCACTAATATGTCCATATCTTCCACAAAATTCACGCCATATCCTTGTATTGTAATCCCATGGTACTGCTGCATATTGTCGGTAAGGATCTGTGTGAGTTCGGTAACCTCTAGTGTCTGCTCGGTGTGCAGACCACATGTAGTTCTTTTGCTTAAGCCAGCACTTCTCAGTACTATGTCCATATCTATTGCAGTTTCTACAAAACCCTTTGAATTTTGCCTTCTGATAGTTGTTAACAGACTTTGTCCTACATTGATTAGATGTGTGACCATATTTATTGCAATTGTAACAATAATCATTGGACTTAGTGATATTCGATAGCTTACCTTTTCTGATTTGGCATATGTTGGCAGTGTGACCTTGATTTCCACAATAGTAGCAAATAGGCTTCTTTCTTTTGATGTTATTCCTTTTTTCAGCTTGCTTTGATGATTCTCCTCTCTCGGTAGTATGAATTCCTTTCTCAGTAGAGTCTTTTCCTTTGTAACCGATTCCTCCATCTTTGTTGGGTCTTCTTGTATTCAGTTGCTCATCCAACATCTTTGATGCTTCATAACTCTTCTTCAGTGTTTCTTTGGATTTTTTCTCTGTTTCAAGTTCATCGATCAACCTTGATACTTCAAGTTTCAATGCTTGATTTTCATCATTCTTCAAAATTGCTTCATAATGTGCATAACCTAGTTGATCTATCATATTTTGTTGAATCCCAGTCAACCTTATGATTTCATCATTTTTATCAGATACTAAAACTTCAAGTTGTTGTTTCTCTCTTTGTAGATCTCTTGCTTTATCCTCAGTTGTCCTTAATGCATCTAGATTTTCAGTCATTTGTGTGCTGAAATGTTCATGTTCTCTTTTCATTGCTTTTAGTTGATCAGCCAGTGCTTTGTTCTTTTCTTTCAATACTCCAATCATTTCTTCAGTTTCTTCAGATATGTTGTTCTCAAATGATGTCTCAATTTGTTCCGCTAACTCTTGAGAATCCTGCAAGTCATCAAATAATCTTCCTCTTACTTTCAGAGATTTTTGCATTTGCCTTTGCATGTCTGCAATACTTGATTAGCATGATCCAGCTCTTCTTGCAGATATACAATCCTCTGAGATTGTTTGTAGCCTTCCATTGATAAGATATTTCTCTTTAGGTAGTTAAACCCTTTTCCAAGATTCGAGCTCTAATACCAATTGTTAGGCCTAATATGGAAAGTTAATGTACTAAGAGGGGAGGGGTGAATCAGTACTCCAAAACTTTTCTTTAATAATAACTTTACTGTTATGCATAAACAAAATAGTGCAGTAACATAAAATAAAGTTAAAACAAATAGATAACAATCGTACATGATTCACTCCATAACACATATATTTTGGTTACGCAGAAACTCTTGGTTAGAGAGAAAAACTGCAGTGGGGATGGCACCCACAACTTCACTACTGCAATAATAAAGAGTGTTCGGTTAGAGCTACATTTTAGCTATTTCTAATAGCTTACCCTGTTAGGAGTAACAAGATCTGTTAGATCTACCTTGCTAAAGGATTTTACAACATTTATTCTGAATGTTGCAACTGGTTAGAGGCTTTACAATTTATAGACTTGATTAGAGTCTTTTACCCTATTAAAGGTTTCTCTTTCAACTTCACAATATTACAATAAAATCATTACAAATATCTGCAACTTTACATCTGAAATGTTATAGCAGATTCTATGTGCTCAGAATAGATTACCTTGCTTATAGCATACCTCGATAACCCATATAGTAACTCTGTAAACCCTTTTGTTTACTCTGTTCTTCGACCGTTCTCTGAAAACCTTCTCGGTGACCTCTATGTCTCTGTAACAGTCTTCTTACACACATGCATACACCCTTAACTAATGTTGTATAAATAGATATCTTAAGACGGTGATCTAATTCATTGCTTCGATCTTACAAACAAGATTCCTCAAATGAATAACTATACAAAATATTTCATTGGTTAGATTGATCTCAAAATCATACACAATCTTTTGGTGCAATTTCCAATGTAATAACGGTTAGATGTGCCTCGATCTTGTAACACGTTTTCATATGCATGTCCAGGTTCAATGTATCTAGTAACACGTTTCATTCGGTGTATATCAACTCGGTGTGTCATCTTTGTTGCTCGGTAGTCATAAAAAGATACTCGGTAGACAGCTCGGTGTATACTGCGTTCTATGACTGCTTTCCTCTGTAACCGACTAGACTGTGCATACCGACTTTTCTGTGTACCGACTGCATGATTCGGTAGTGTTAACCGACTAGAGTATATAGTATGACTTTGAATATAAAAACTAACGGCAATTTGATAAGTAGTAACAATTACCTCCTATGATGCTCAATTAGTGACAAAACTTTCTAAATTGGTGATATTTTGATAGTGATTAAAAAGATAAAATCCAAGGATTCAAAGGTTTCTTTGCTTTTACATAAACAGAATAATCTAATAATGTTACCCATCAAATAGTGAAGTAATCTCCTAGCAAAGAAGAGGAATAGTTAATTCTCATAAAAGAAAAGTTCCCATCTTTTTCTATCTACATTAATATTATTGATCTATGTATTGATCATCTGAAAAAAAAAGATGTTAGAGGGCAAAATTTCATCAAAGAATACAGAAAGCAAAATTGCAAGGATGAGAAGCATGTCGCATGCAAGAAAAATGTCTACTCGTGAGATAAGGCTACAGTTATGTCTCTCATTACAATTACACAATCAAAAAGAAATTTTATGTTTATGTTTCTAAATTTCAATCATGAACATAAGATGTTTCTAAATTTATTTATTTTTAAATCAAAGTTAGTACATACACAAATATTTCAAAAATAATATAATATTTAATATATAAAAAAAATACTTTTAAAAGTTTTTAATTTATCATGTAGATGTGATTTTTCTATTTATATTCTATTTATTTTTATTTTAATAATTTTAATCATAAAATATAATATTTTTAAATTCAAAAAATCAAAGTTACGTACCTACACAAACATTGTAATATATAAAATATTTATTATTATAAATAAATTATAATTTGTCATATGGATTTTTAACTTTTTTTAAATTAAAATTTTAAAAATTATTTCTATTAAAATAGTTTTCTATAAATTTTTAAGTGAAACTCTCAAACATTTAAAAGGTTAAAAAGTAAATAATTTTAATTAAAAAAGTTAGAGAGTATTTTAAAATGTCTTTATTTTATTAGAACAAAGTTTAAAGGTAGTTATTTCTTTAAAATTATTGGAATAAGGGGAGAAAAAATCATAAGAAGTATACATAATAATGAAGAATTTTATGAATATTTCATAAGAAGATGATAATAAGTTTTATGAATGCATAATCCTACAATAGTAGTCCTAATTGTAGCATAACCTTAAACCTAAACTTAGTCTTACCATAATTGAAACCTAAACATAAACTTAACTTTAATCCTAGAATTAAACATTACCTAGAACTTGAACCCTAAGTAAACCCTAAAATTAAACTCTAAAACTAGAATTAAAAGTGACCCTAATCGAACCCTAATGCGCCCTAACTAAACCCTAAACTTAACTCTAACCTTAGAATTAAAAGTGATCCTAATTGAATTTTAATCCTAATTGAATTATATCCCAAATCATTGCCCTAATTAAATGTTAATCCTAATTTAACCCTAAGCCTAAAGTAATCGAATCATTATTCTAACCCTAACCTTGACAATATCCCTAATCGAGACCCAATTGAACCCTAACCATAATCTAACCCTAAACTTATCTCTGCCCCTAGAATTAAGCCCTAATTACAAGTTAAATTATGATCTAACAATAATTGAACTGCAACCCTAGGTTTAACCCTAACCCCAATTGAACTCTAATCCTAATTGAACTTTAGCCCTAAACTTAACCCTAACCCTAATTGAACGTTAATCATAATTAAACTCTAGCCCTAAACTTAACTGTAACCTTAATTGAATGTTAATCATAATTGAACTCTAATCCTAATTTAAAGCCAACTTAACCATAACCTTAATAATAATTCTTAATCCTAACCCTAATACCTAACCTTAACCATAACTCAAAATGTATATCTAGCCCTAACCTAACCTTAACCATGATGTAGAACCTATCTCTAATTGCAATCCTAGCCCTAACCCTACACCCTAACACTAACCCTAAACATGATGTGAACCTAACCCTAACTATATCATTAACAATAATCCTAAATCATAACGCTAACACCATACTATATTGAGCCATTATGTAAACCTTAACCATAATTTTATCCATAATCCTAGACCCTAAACCTAACCCTAACCCTAACCCTAACCCTAAGCATGGTGTAAACCCTAAACCTAACCCTAACCCTAGGCATGGTGTAAATCCTAAACCTAACCATTATTTAAAACCTTATGTAATAAAAACAAACCCTCACTATAGCCTAACCATAAATCTAATCCTAAACATGATCGTAACCCAAACTCTAATCGAAATTGAATCCTAACTCTAATTAACTATAATATTAACCCTTATCCTTAAACCTAACTCTAGCTTAATCATAAATTTAAACCTAACTCTAACTTAACCATAACCCAAAATGTATCTCTAACCCTACACCCTAACGCTAACCCTAAACATGATGTAAACCTAACCCTAACCATATCATTAACAATAATCCTAAACCCTGACGCTAACCCCATGCTAACCACAACCATTATGTAAAGCCTAACCATAATTTTATCCATACTCCTAGACCCTAAACCTAGCCCTAGCCTCAGGCATGGTGTAAATCCTAACCCTAAACATAACCCTAATCATTATTTACACCCTTATGTAATAAAACTAAACCCTAACCCTAACCTAACCATAATTCTAACCCTAAACTTGATCCTAACCCAAACCCTAATTGTAATTGAACCCTAACTCTAATTAACTATAACCTTAACCCTTAACCTTAAACCTAACTCTAGCTTAACCATAAACCTAAACCTAACTGTAACTTAACAATGACCCAAAATGTATCTTTAACCCTAACCTTAACCATGATGTCGACCCTATCCTTAATTAAACTCTAATCTTAATTGAACTCTAGCTCTAAACTTTACCCTGGTCCTAATTGAACTTTAACCATGATTAGACACTAATCCTTATTTAATCTTGACCCTAATCTACCCCAAACCTTGATCCTAATTAAAACCTTGTCATAATAAAACCATAATTGTAATTAAACCCTAACTTTAATTACCTATAACCTTAACCATTAACCCCAAACCCAAACCGTAACCCTAATAGTAGTTCTTAGTCCTAACACAAATAACTAACCATAACCATAACTCAAAATGTCTCTCTAGCCCTAAGCCTAATCCTAACCTCAGCCATTATGTAGACCCTATCCCTGATTGTAATCCTAACCCTAACACTAACCCTAAGCATGATGTAAACCTAACCCTAACCATATCATTAACAATAATCCTAAACCCTAATGCTAACCCTAACCTTGATGTAAATCCTAACCATAATTTTATCCCTAATCTTAGACCCTAAACCTAGCCATATCACTAGGCATGGTGTAAATCCTAACCCTAAACCTAACCCCAACCATAATTTAAACCCTTATGTAATAAAAATAAACCCTAAACCTAACCTAACCTAACCATAATTATAACCCTAAAATTGATCGTAACACAAACCCTAATCCTAATTGAATTCTAATTCTTATTAACAATAACCTTAATCCTTAACCTAACTATAGCTTAACCATGATGTAGACCCTATCCCTAACTATAATCCTAACTGTAATACTAACCCTGAGCATATGAGTAACAATAATCGCAAGCCCTAATGCTAAACTTAATGATAATTTAATTCCTAACCATTATTTTATCCATAATCTTAGACCCTAAGCCTAGCATTAGCCTTAAGCATGATGTAAATTCTAACCCTAAACCTAATGCTAACCATCAATTAAACCCTTATGCACAATAAAAATAAACCATGACCCTAACTTAACTATAATGCTAACGATAAACTTGATCATTACCCAAACCCTAAGAAATCTTAACCATAGTCCTAAACCATAATCATAACCTTTACCCTAACCCCAACCATGGTGTAAAACATAATCCTAACAATAACCCTAAATCGTAACCCTAATCATAATCCCAACCTTAATCCTAATTCTAACTTAATCATAACCCTAAACCCTAAACCCTAACCATAACAATGATCCTTAGTCCTCACCCTAACAATTAAACTTAACCCTAACCATAACCCAAACCTATCCCTAATCTTAACCATAACCATGACATAAAACCTATCCCTAACCTTAACCATGATGTAGACCCCATCCCTAACCCTAACCATAATCCTAAGCAATAATCCTAATTGTAACCCTAACAATGACTATTATGTAACCCCTAACCATGATTGTGATGTAAACCCTAGCCTAACCATGACTATGATGTAAACTCTCAACCTAATTATAACCCTAACCCTAATTATGATGAAAACCCTAACAATAATCCTATCCCTAACATTAACTAACCCTAACCCTAACCATGATGTACACCCTAAACCTAGCCATAATCCAAACCATAACTCTAAACCCTAAGCCTAACCATAATCTTAACCCTAACCCCAACCATGATGAAAATAATACCCCTAACTATAGTCGTAAACTTGAATAATAGCCATAATCATATTCCTAACCCTAATCTTAACCCTAACCCTAAACCTTAACCCTAACCCTAACCCTAAACCTTAACCCTAACCCTAACCTTAAAACTATCCCTAACCCTAATCCTAACCATGATGTAGACCCTAACCCTAAACTCTAAATATAAACCTAATAATTTAATAGTATAATTATATATTAACTCATTTAATGTCTTCCATGTTACGTTGCGACTGCTACTAGCTTATATATATAATACGTTGACAAATATCCTTCTCAAGGTGCCTATTTTTAATTAATTAAATATCCTAAAGTCAAATAGGCACCTCGAGAAGGATAACTCTCGATGTATTGTAGGTAAGTTTAGGGTTATAACTATGGTTACACAAATAATAAACCCTAACCCTAACCATAATCCTGAACCTATAGCAAACTCTAACCTTGATGCTAAGCCTAACCATTATCCTAACCCTAATCTTGAACCCTAACCCTAACCCTAACAATAATGTAAACCTTAAACCTAACCATAATACTAACCTTAACCCTAACCCTAACCCTAACCCTACATTAAATAATCATAAATCAAAGCATAATCATAACACTACCCCTAGTTATAATTATAACCCTCACCCAAATTATAATTATAGTTGTACCCTGACCCTAAATTTGATATAAACTCTAAACATACTTGAAACACTAATAATAAACCCTAACCCTAACCATAAATTTAACCCTAGCACTGAACCCTAACTATAACCCTAACTCTAAACCTAATTGTAATCCTTAACCCTAAACCCAACCATAATCCTAAACCTAAACCAAACCTTAACCTTGATGCTAACCCTAACCATTATCATAACCTTGACCCTAAAACCTAACCCTAATCATAACCCTAACCCTAACCCTAACAATGATGTAAACCTTAGCCTTGACCATAATAGTAACCTTAACCCTAACCCTAAACATAAACTTAACCCTAACACTAAACCCTAGCCCTAACCAAAATCCTAACAGTAATCCTAAAGACTAACCCTAACCATAGTTCTTAACCTAAACTAAACCTTAACCTTGATGTGAACCCTAACCATAGCCCTAACAATGATGTAAACCTTAAGTCCAACCATAATGCTAACTTTAACCCTAACCCTATCTATAACAATAATACTAACCATTAAATAACGTTTTATACTATCATTAAATAAAGTCTACTATATATCTTACATTTTATTTTAGTATATGTTTTAATCTTGCAACACGTATATATTTATTAAAAATTGTCTAAATGGATATATAAAATTTGTGAGAATTTGCCAAGATCTAGGAATAAACTGTATTCTATCAAGATGCAAAATATGATCAACTGGATCATTACAAGATGTTCAATGATTGCTCGTACAAACAATGTAGATGAGCATGCTTATATAGGCAAGGCTAGAGATATGTGAGCACACAAACATGACATGTTGCTCAATAAGAAACAAGGGTAGGTAGGAAATAGATGTGAATAGGTAGGAGAAATAATATAATATTCCACATGAGATGGAATGTAACAACAAAATAAGATCAACACCATAAAAGGTGGATATTCTCCTACACACACTATCCCAATGTGGCACAAACACCCAAGTGTCTCATACCCAAACTACTATGAAATGCATGTACCTAAGTAAACTTAAGTAAGGTGTAATAATATCCATGATGAATAATTATTTACACCAACACCCCCCCCCCTTAAGTGCAACTTCGAGAAATGTACTAAAGTCTACAATGCAACTAAGCAATGCAAGATGGGTCCCGGCTACAAGGCCATGTTAGGTACCCATGAACAAATGCAAATGCAATCTCCCATAAAGCAAGGAAAGAGAGAAAAACCACATGGGAAAAAATCCTCCCACAAAAAAGAGATGATGAAACCACGCAATGCTCTCAATGATGAATGAGAAGAACAAAACCTCATGTGAGGAAAAAGTCCCCCCCATAAGAGAGAAGAAAGACCATGAATCCCCCCCTCAATGTAAAATCTCCTACAAGGATGGTCCAATGATGATGACGAAAAATACCTCCCCATAAGGAATAAAGAGAGCCAATGTTGCACCACTAATGTCAAAGTGTGACAAAACCAGGTACCAAGTCAATGACGATGAATCACTCGCTGCAACAAAATGAAGATCGGGAATGGAGACAACCTGCTTTGAGCATCATCTGGATACTTGTAAATGGCAAAAATACTGGTACAATCTAAGCCTCACAGGAGCCATGCACAAATGTGTACAATCTAAGTCCCAACTGGAGCCATGCACCAAGTCTCACAATATATTCATAATCTATGTGTACAAGAGGATTACATCAAATATGTCAACAATGACAAGATACAAAGAGGTGTGGCACTTCATGATAGTGTGAGTACAACATTTTTCAAGCAAGAGAATACACCATGATAAAATATTCAAATGTGAAAACATGAAAATGATGCCACCAACAAAGAAGCCTTGTAGAATACTGTAGATGAAGATGCCTCTGAATGGAATTTCACCAAGAGATATAAATGAACAACTGACCCCTCATAAAAAGATCATTTTGGCAGTTGAAAATAATGGCAAAGTGGATTTCTAATATCAATGATTACAACTTCTCAAAATGAGATATAAGAGACTTCAATAAATACTGCTAGTGATCTAAACTGAGATCCAAGCAAAATACAAGTATCAAATAGGCCAAAAAATGACCAAATACTGAAAGTACAATTTCTACTCAAAATCACTGCAAACTAATGGCTGATTATGAGAGTAGATGAAAAATTATGTACTTTCAAAACAAACAGCACCTGAAAAGGAGTCTATATGAGCCCAAATGAAGCCTCCAAAGTTGTAAAAATTGGGATTTCACGATTTCAGAAAAACTTGTATCCAAAAATCAGAAAACTCTTGCACCACTGTACAGATCACGAAATTTTACCCCAAAGCAAAAAAAATTTCTCGGAAAAAGGAGTCTGGATGAGTGAGATATCACTATTTGAAAATTGCCTGCAAAATTATAATTTCTGAAAAATTTCCGTCGTAGCGTCAAATTTCAAATGCCTCTAGATTTAGCCTCCGAAGTCCGATTTGGATGAAACAAAAGGTAAAACTTACTTTCTTGGACCTCCTCAATCCAATGGTAACCTCATATTTTGCCTATCAAGCTTCAATAATAACCTGCAATAGAAAGCTCCAAAATACACAACCCCAATAGCATCAAATTTATCTCAATTAACAAACCAATGACACTCTAATGGCTCTGATACCATGTGAGAAATTGTCAATATCTAGAGGCAATGGAAATCACAAATAAGAGAGACAAAATATATGATAGGAATAAACTGTATTCTATCAAGATGCAAAATATGATCAACTGGATCATTACAAGATGTTCAATGATCGCCCGTACAAACAATGTAGATGAGTATGCTTATATAGGCAAGGCTAGGGATATATGAGCACACAAATATGACATGTGGCTCAATAAGAAACAAGGGTAGGTAGGAAATAGGTGTGGGTAGGTAGGAGAAATAATATAATATTCCACATGAGGTGGAATGTAACAAGAAGATAAGATCAACGCCATAAAAGGTGGAAATTTTCCTACACACATTGTCCCAATGTGGCATAAACACCAAGTGTCTCATACCCAAACTACTATGAAATGCATGTACCTAAGTAAACTTAAGTAAGGTGTAATAATATCCATGATGAATAATTATTTACACCAACAAAATTTCATATATCTCCACATAATAATATAGTAATGCTATAATATAATTCAATTCAAAAAAAAAAGATACTATATAATTATATACTGCATTTATTTTATGTTTTCCATGTCACATCGCGCGGCTGCTACTAGCTTATATACCTTAAATTTTAATTTAATCTATATAAAGTACGCCAAGAGATATTCTTCTCGAGATGCCTATTTTTTATCAATTTTACACCCTAAAGTCAAATAGGCACCTCCAGAAGGATATCTCTCAGTGTACTTTATATAGATTAAATTAAAATTTAAGGTATATAAGATAGTTACTTACTATAGTGCTTTAAGTTAAAATGGCCCGTAATTGCAAGAAGGAAAAGATGGGGGAAAAGATAGCCTTGATCGTACACAAAAATTGGAGCTCACGGAAGGCAAAAAACGGAAGCAAAAAATTTAAAAAGTAATGAGCAGAATTAACTTTGACCATCGAAAACCGGCGTGAGACACAACGTTTTTGGTGGCATTTTCCAAGATATATAGCCTATCGACTAATAATTCTTTTGATATATAAATAAAATAAAATAATTTCATATATCATATGTTGCAAAAAAAATTGTACTCCTCTACCTCTGTTCCTTTCGACGATGGCAATCCTAGCTTGTGCAATTCTGGTGTGGATTTACACTCGCTCAAGGTTGGATCAATGACCCCTTCAGATTGATTGAATGTTGTCTCTTAACAGTTTAGAGCTTTCTTTGTGGTGCCCTCCTAGTCCTCCGACAAATGTTGGCGATCCTTTGATTGTGGCGTAGGTGGACTCAACATGCCCTGGGGATTGCACCCCTGCTTGGATGGGCACCGTCTACCCAGACCTTACGATGCACCTGCACGCAATTATATGTCTATGTAAAATGTATTATATGCATAGGATGTGTAACATGTATTGTATGTATAGGATCATAGGATGTACCGGTATGCAATTATGTATATGCAACATGTATGGTATGCATAAGATGTGTAACATGTATTGTATGCATAGGATGGTGGTGCATCGTAGAGGCTGGGTAGATGTTGCCTCATGGATGGGCCCCCGCCAAAGGTGCCTCACCTATCCCTGTTTGTGGCAAGATTGGACTGCTAGCTCTATCCTTGTGTGCCCTAATTTGCCTCCTACGTTCCCTTTTTTACGTCGGAAGGTCAACAGCCAGCTTAACTTCTTGGCAGCCTCAAATCATGATGCTTGTGATGTTGGGGGGTGCAAGCCTTGTTTCTCTCCCTCCCCATCTCTCCTACAGCCCCCTCTTCTCCATGCACCCTCACATGGTCTCCCCTCTATTCACTGTTTGTGCCTCGACTTCGGTTCCAATAATCAGTTTGGACACTTTCATTGAGGAAAGAGAGGAATACCTTCAAGATCATGCACATGTCTACAGATTCATGAAAACCTGGTGATTTCCACTCTTGGATCAACAAAAATTGGAAAGAATATATGGAAGAGGAAACTAGCATCTATCCCTGTGCCAAATGGTTTTTCATTTTGGAGTTTGAGTCCCTGGGAGACAAAGAGTTGGTTCTTAATGCTAGCCCTTAGCTCGTTCGCGGAAATCTCATACACATTAAGCCTTGATACACCACCATTCAATCCTCAAACAAAGACTACCTCCTTAGGAAATGGTCTGAAAAAACATCACACCATTTCAAAGGAAATAATTAAACTAGCACTTGCACCAAAAAGAAGGTGCAAGGTTATGTCGATAGTAAGATATATAGGTGCAAAAAGAAGGTGCAAGGTTATGTCGATAGTAAGATATATAGGTGCAAAAAGAAGGTGCAAGGTTATGTCGATAGTAAGATATATCTTGGGTAATTTATGGAAGAGTAGGGAAAAAAATTTAAAAATGAAAAATTACTTTTCTTACTAGTCATGAAATCTGAATATTAATGGATGGAACTTAATTTAAACTTAAACTTGGTATATTATGCAAAATGTTTTATGACAATTTTTTTACAATGTAAAAAGATCATTAACTTAAAAAAATTGATTTGCAAAATGTAAGGAGGTCATTAACTTCAAAAATTGATTAGCAAAATGTAAAAAGATCATTAACTTGAAAGATTGATTCGATTGAGTACACTATTTGTTAGTTGTTGATATAGCTTGTAGACAACTATTGCAATTTAAAAAATGTAGAAAATTTTGTGTCATTAAGGATAGGTAGACTTAGCAAATAATGGAAACATTCATTATTGGTTGTACAACTACCTTCTTTGTTGTTGTGTAGAGTCCAATTGTTGTTGTCGATTCATATGTATGTTTCAGACTTGATATTGTCTTCTAATAGAAGTTTGTTGTTGATTGGAATAAAGTATTGCAAAGGAAAAATTTGTTAAACTAAAATTGATGCTTCTTGAATAATTAATAAACTATGACACATTCAATCACATTTAAAAGTATTTTTAGGTATATAAAGAATAAAAATAAATCTAATTTTTTTTAAAAGAAGAAGAATGACACATATTCAATCATATTTTGAAGAATTAGAAGAATTAAAAAGTAAATCTAAAATTCCTTTCTATATATTTTTAAAATTTAACCTAACTATATTTTATATTTTTTTTTTTTAAACAATTAATATGACATTATGTTCACAACTTTGAAATGTGTGCCTACAATAATTTTTTTATATAAAATTTAACTAGTTTTCTTAGGGGCATCTTCAATGGCTTATTTGTTTATAATTTTTTTACAATTTTTCTTTTGTTCAAAAGTAAAAAAATAAGGTTTCAAAATTCAGTTTTAGAAATGAGCAAAATACAATGTGCAATCATAATTCCAACCTACAAAATTGTTTACTGCGTATTTTATTAATTTGTAATTACACTAAAGACAACCTCTTCTTCCAACCTACAAAATTGTTTACCATGTCTTTTATTAATTTGTAATTTTGTTTTTAATTACCTATAAAAATGTTTATCATGTATTTTGTTGATCTACAATTTTGTTTTTAATTTTCATTTTTTATCATTTAAGAATTCAAATTATCAATTAGTTTTGGGCATAATAATTAATTTAAAAATTTAATGTTTGAATAGATTTCTTTAATTCAAAGATTCATTGTTAAATAAATTTGTAAAAGTCAAATTTAATTCAGAAATAGAAATTATATGTTTGTGAATAACAAATTTGAAATCCATAGCAAATATGCATTAATGTATTGATAGATATCAATTAAATCAATGTCAAGAATATATAATAAAAAAAAATAAAAAAATAAAAAACCCCAATGTATAGAGTTATATTATTATGGTAATTTGAATAATATATTTATCATATCTGTATAAATGCCTTTTTAAAATTTCATTAGTTTCTATGATACCACATAAAGTGATGTAAGGAGAGAATATACGAATTTAGATCTTATTGTATTTTTTTAATGTATTTATTTAATCAATTAATTTTTAAATTTATTGCTGCAAAATATTATTAAATTAACAATTGATAAAATTCAAATCATATTTTAAGATTAGGAATATAGTGGAACGATGTTAGAAAGTATAGTAATAGATTTTGTAGGGAAGCTCTCAAAATCTCTGAACTTTAACACACCCTAACATCGTAAGCTTTCTATTGTGTTCTCATTAGCATCTGCAACAAAATGGATTTGCTGAAAAGGCTTCAGAATCATTCTAAGCAAATGTAATTTGTAGACACGAAGCCAAATTTGTTGCCAGTAACCTCGCTGCCTATGCAAAAAATGGAGTTTTGGAATAGGAATGAAATGAAATGGTTGCAGAATGTGCAGAGTGGATTTTGCTAGGGAACTCTCGAAATCTTTGAATATTTGAATGTGCAGAGTGTGAGATAGAATAGAGAGTTATTCACGTCTTTTTGAAGAAAGAAAAGAAAGGGAAGGAGATGACGGTGGCGGGCGGGGAAAGATAATCTGCGGAATAATGATGGTATGCTTTGAAATATTTCCCATTTTCCTATACTGACTCCAATAATTCTTCAGCACTGGTGCAACAACGAAAGGATCCCATGGCTTCTTTGCAAATAAAAACAAGTTCTTTGGCCAAACATCTACGTTTTCAATGGGAAATGAGAATAGCTATTAAAGAATGGCGGAGGGGATTTTTTATTCTAGGGTTCTCAGCGTCGTTCCCCAAAAATAAGACAATATGACCATATCATTTATCCAATAGTCAAATCTATGCAGCTTTCGGATCCGAGTAAAAGACTATCGATCTGGGGTCCAGGTGGCATTCCGTAGCTCACCTCCTACTGGTGGTAGGCTGGTCTCTAGATAGAGTCGTCCAATGTTTTTATGGCTCATTTGCATCTAGCAGTCGTTCTCTAACTGGGAGAAAGGGAAGATGACAACATACACCAGGCGGTCTCTAGAATAAGGGAGAAGGAGCTCTCAGGTGTGACCCCACTCCCATTAAGTAACAGTTGAAATCAATGAGATCTACACCTACACATGGGCTATCCACCTGCAAATCAGTAGACAATGTTTAGGACTAATACGGAGTAGCCGAGCGCACAGACAGTACTTAAATAATCCAGAACAATGAATACCATTGACCTAACAAGCTAATGTCACATATCCGACTTACCTTTAGCCACAAGGCAAACATTCCTGGGCTTCTTGAATTCTGAAAGAGGAAGAAACATTTTCTATGATTAAGCCAATGTAGGACCAAAGAACAATGCAAGGGCTAACAAGGCAAACATTCCTGGGCTTCTTCAACTCTGAAAGAGGAAGAAACATTTTCTATGATTAAGCCAATGTAGGACCGAAGAACAATGTAAGGGCTAACAAGGCAAACATTCCTGGGATTCTTCAACTCTGAAAGAGGAAGAAACATTTTCTATGATTAAGCCAATGTAGGACCAAAGAACAATGTAAGGGCTAACATCATTTTTCTTGTGGACTAAAGGCCAACAACAAAAAAATTAAAAATAAACCATGTCTTAACTCATGTCCATAAACAATGACTGGTCAAATCTAGACAACCTCTGCACACACTTTTCTGTGAGACAACACTACATGGCTAGCACAAAAATAAAAACCACAGAGAAATTTTTAGAAATGAAAATGCTTTGGCATCATGAGCATATGAAAATGCCTTGTTATACCCACGAAGGCCACCTTGCAAAAATGTTGAATCTGGTGGCTTAACAAATGCAAATAAAAATTCTTTGTACCTGCTCAGAAACTCAACAATACTTAACACTCCATAAGAAAACAAAATAGTATTCGGCACCAAATACTCCATACAAATCCACTTTGATTAACCCTAACCTAACATAAGCGAACACCCAACCAAACCTCCACACATGCAGCAGCCCAGAGGTTTATAAAGTACTAAGATTTTACAACCCTAATGGCTGTGAAAAGTAACCATATAAAAAACTGTAAACCCAAACAACCTTACTCACAAATCCTAGAACACATTTTTTTTCATACATTAACCCAAAGGTAGTGAATTTCACTTGCATAGACATGAGAAGCTAGGCCTCTGTAACCGTTATAAGATTCTGAACAACAATAATTTTTAGAATAAAACCCAACATTGGGTGGGAACTAATATTATACGCAAAAAGAGGCTGCAACAACCATAGCTGTTAGCCTGTTACTATAACCACTTACAAACACCAGATCCTGCAAATATACCCAAAACCAATCAAAACCCTAGCCATATAAAACCCTAACACAAAACTCCAGCCAATCATACAGAGACTAAGCCAATTAAGTAACAAAAGTAGCCAAATTGATAATAAAACCCCCATTTCAAGTCCCATTAGGCATGAGCGGTTGGTTTACAGGCGGAGACAACCATTGCTATGCACATTAAATGACGAGTAGATGAAGCGTCCATTATTCTTACAGGTTATCCATGCTACATATGACAGAGGCCATACTTTGTATTAAATCAAGTATTCTAGGGTTTAATGCAATCAAAGTTACCAGTACATAATGTTGTGTTCTTTGAAGCACTCGAAAGCCTGAGCTTTTTCTTGGTAGAGGCGATATCGCCAATTAATATTATCTGATGGAAGTCGATGCAAAATGAGCAAATTTGTGATCACATACATTTACACAGACATTTCCGCAATTAATAAAGCAAACTTTCGACTGTCGATTCCATTCATGTGAGACAGACGATAGGGTGGGAGGATAACCAAAACTTATTTCTCTTTTTCCAAGAGTGACAGAAAAAGTGAACGAATTTTGAAAGTTTTAAACGTTTTTTTTCCGGCGTCCAACTGGAGACGAATCCGGTGGCTATGCCACCATACATAGCCTATCAGCTAATTATAAATGCTCCATCTGTGCTTGTCTTTGTGTCGAAATGGACTTATTTAAAGGTCTTACAGAAGAGATTTCATTGAAGGTTGGTAACAGATGATTGAGGCAAGTTGTGGATTATAAGGAAATTGCTTTCAGATGCAGGATATGTTTTTCAGCTGAGTATTGTACCTCTCATTGTAGAAAGACGACCTCTCCTCAAGCTCCTCATGTTGCTAATCCTAGGATATCCACCCACCCTTCTACACATGCTTCTGGTTCTGGGACAATGCAAGTTATCAACTCAGAGGACTGTAATTCTATGGCCTCTTTGATTTCATCGGAGAAACCAATCAAGCTTTCGTGTTCTCATGAGATCCCTGTTGATTCCACCTTGCCTCCAGCAGCCACAAGTAGCAATCCCACCAACAAGTGAAGCAGAAGAGATCTCTATTACAGCACCAAATGACTTTAAGATCCTCAAGGAAAGGGATTCAATGAATTATCTATGACATTGTTGCACAAAATGACTCTAAGATCCTTGAGGAAAGGGGTTCAATAAATTATCTATGACATTGTTGCACGCCCATTTTGCGTTGATGCTAGTTTTGATTATTTTAATTAAATAGAGACATGGGAGCGGACCCCTAGCCCACAGTTTGCAAATATAAAATTCAATAAACATTCTTCAGAATATATAACTAAATAAAAAAATTAATTGCTTTGATCAATATGAAAATGTAAAAACAAAATAATTTCTAAGTTAGGTCTCTTTGCACATTTTTTTAATAAACGCGTCTAAGATATGTTTAAATGCAATTAAACATATGCAATCGTTTACATTCTGTAAATTGTAATTTTAATTGCAAAAAAAAGTTTGGAAAGGCAATGTGTTCATGGGAAATACATGAAAAACAAAAAATTAACAAGCCCTTTGAAAAGAATATTTCTATGATATATTGGCTAATAAATGTATGTGTTTTAAGACAATACAACACAGCAAACACACAAACAGCACATCGAAATGAACTCAGAGCCTGCACATGGACTTGCCACGAGGCCTGGAAATTTTGTAGAAGGAAAACTACAGGATCTGTGAATTTTTGGATTGGCATGGGTCTATTTAACTCTATACAGGCATAAACATTTCCTACTTACAGCGAAAATAGCATGTAAACTAATTTTTTCTGTATTTGGTGGGTTGGCTGGGAGACTGTATTGTTGTAACAATGTAATAGCAGCCAACATCAGAGAACGAAATTTTCCTGCTGAGCAACTAATATGAGTGGGGATGGTGTGTGGAGGCTAAGGCGCTGGAAAGGAGAAAGGAGGCCATGCATCCCAGAAAATAAAAGCAAATTAATAGTAAAGAGGTCTCGACATCTGGTAACAAATTCTGAAAATTTTATGTTGTTCCAGAATATTCAAAGTGCAGCCATACAAATCAGCAAAACATAGATAGTTTATACTCTCCCTCCATCACATTGACTGTAACTGGCAGTCAAAAATATTTCTGTACCTCTTTGTGTCAAAATCAATCTTGGCAAAAAAATAATCTACAAATCTGAAAATTGCAAAATCTTAATTAACGGAAAAGAAAAACTGGTAAGAGACAAATATTCCAGCTACTTTTGCACTGAAAGCTCACACTTAAAAAAGCCTATTAGCTTAATTTATATATAACTCTGTAAAAAATAACAACTCGTGAAGATCAGCACCATGACACCCCTTATAAACAACTTAGATATTTTGCTGACTTCAGAACTATGAAAACTAATAACTGTTTCATACCTGCCTACAGCTACAAAAGAACCTCAAAAATATGGGTGTCAAACCTAAGGAATCTAACTAGATTTCTCAGCCTCCTGGACATGATCGTACAATCAATTTTCATTAACACTGCAAACCCCCATCCAATTCAGAATAATGCCATCTACTTCTTTGAAGAAGTACTCTCGGCTTGCACTTCAGCAGATTCAATAATTTCTGCCTCTGAAGCTTCATTAACTTCTGAGGGTGTTTCTTGCTTTTGAACAGATTCAATAACTTCTGTCTCTTCAACTCCAACAGCTGATGATGATTCTGATGCATTATCATTAAAACCCTCTGTAGTGGAACCTGCCCATTTTCCAGCTAATGCAATATCCATCATACTGTATATTTTACCACCCAATTCTGCAGGATTCTCAGGCTGCAATGAACGATAATAAGAAATCAAGTTTCTGGTTGCCAAGTCCTTTCAAGTAACTGTCATTGAAAATAAAATGTACATGATATTCTACGAAGAATTTAAAATAACTACTCACAGTAAAACCACTGGAAATTAAAGCTGTATCATATAAGAGATCAATTGCTTTCAGGGCATCTTGACTCTTTGGAGCATCTTTGCATGCAGCCTGGACATCACAAAAAAGTATACTGAGATGATGATACACATCGTGATTATATTCTTCACTTCCTCAAAAGTTTAGAAGTTAGATGACCAAATAGACTGTGAATGAGTTTGACCAACGCTCATCAGACAAATTTAAGATAAATTCCAGTAAATTAAGAAACCAGCATGCATCACTCACCCTGGGTGCAACATTAAGGAAAATTCATAAAAGGGATTACACTTATTACAATAAGAAACCGGATCTTGTTTCCAGAACACTCAATACAACCAGTTTTCATATAAAGAAAGGAGGAAACAAGCCTCTAAATCATGTTCCTATTTATAAATATTGCAGTGCCACTTGAAAAATAAAAATTGGGCAAACTTCTGTACAATTGAAATTAAGTTGTTGAAGAACCTAATACTCACATTTAAATTTTTTATAATAGCATGTTCTGGATTTATCTCCAAGATCCTTCTAGAGCGCATGAATTCCATACTCGACGTATCCCCCATTGTTTGAGCCTTCATGAGCCTTCAGGACCAATATCTATGTTAATAAATGGAAACTTCAAATACATGCCCTAAACATAATGAATTTCTTATACAACAAAAATACCTATAATGTAGGAGGCACTGCTTTTCCCATTAATTTAATTAGGGCTACTTTAAAATATTAATTATAAGATGATCTTGCATAATATTTGATAAAATAATAGCTTTACCTTTCCATGTTTGCTGACCATCCAAACCTCCCAGAAACAAGCACACAGGGTGAAGAACTTAGTCTATTAGATATATCAACCTTTGCCACTTTGTCCCCCAGATGATCCTTCATCCAGTCACAGAATGATAAAAATTCTTTTTTAACTTGTTTTTCCTTTGCTTCATCTCTATCACCTGAAGTTTATATCCATGATATACACATATCAGAAGATGTCAAATCATATTCATCTCTACTTGACTCACTGCAGCATTTCAAATTACACATCAGGAGAGACAATCTATGGTGCAACTGCAAAAATAATTACATTTGAAGTTGCTATTCAGCTCATAAGTCGGGCCCTTCTTGTGGTTTTTGAATATATATTACTTACTAAATGCAAAACCATACAAACTTTGGACAAAACCTGTATCTTAAAAATCTTGAACAGAACAGGAGCACACACTCTAGAGTCTAGACAAACCATAGATCTTATCTTTGAGAACAATATGTAAGATAATGAAACATTAATACTAAATCTGACTGGTGGTGCCAACTAGTCTTACAGCTCAAAGATCAGTGTGATGTTATACAAAAGAGAGCTAACTTAACAACACAGTAATACTACCACAACATAAAGAAATGGTAATTCAAATATCAAGAAAATCAAATATCTAACTAAAATATCATGAAACACAAAGGCCAAAAAACGTGTCTCGACACAAAAGAGAGCTAACCTACATATGCAGTAATACTAAAGCAACATTAAGAAACAGTAATCAAAATATCAATAAACAAAAAACATAGCAACACTTATTTACTTTATAAGTACCCCAAAAAGAATAACCTAGGTACATTCAAGATAAAGCAAATGTTGCTTATCAAACGATTAAGAATAACTTCAAAAAATTATCATAAATCCTAAGCAAAACCTTGTGGAATCTCAAAACAATCACTGTACAACAAGGTAATGTATTCACCAAAAATAAAAACAAGACAAGAAGATTAGAAGAATGGTATTAAACAAAATGCAAAATTAGGATTGTGTGTACAGGTAAATTACCCAAGTCTAGGTCTTCTTTTGTAATATCCACAAATGACTTATCCTTGTAAGACTTGAGGTTCTGGATAGTAACCTCATCAATTGGGTCGACAAGATATAGAACCTGAGAACCAAAGCTAACAGTGAGTCATCCTTAACATAGACACCAGTAATAATACAAAATGAAAATCAAAAGAAACTACCTCATATTCTTTCTCTAGAAGCTTTTCTAAGAAAGGTGCATCTCTGGCACTAGTAATGCTATCCGAAGCGATATAATAGATGTCCTTCTGCCCTTCTTTCATGCTGTCAACATACTGATCCAAGCTGATAAGCTCATCCTCACTGTATGATGAAAAGAAACGAAGAAGAGGAGCCAATTTTTTGTGATTTGAATTATCTTCAATAACACCTATCTTAAGATTCTTTCCAAAGTTATCCCAAAACTTTTTGTAGTCCTGCATACATGAATGGAAATATTTTAAGATTGATATATCAAATAGGTCAGGATACATTGCATTCCAGAATAAGAGACAACAAACACATTTGAAATTTATCTTGATATTACCATAAAAAGTAATCGCACCCAACTTGCATTAACTCACAAATAACTTTCTATGTTTATGTGTGCCATTTAAGTGCAAACCACTTGAAAATCAACAATACCTCTTTGTCCTCACTAAGAGCAATGCCTGAAATCATCTCAAATGTCTTTTTTAAAAGGCGTTTCCTCATGACTCGAACCTGCAAAGGAACGCCAGAACAGTAAGAGCACACTCCTAACGAAAGCCTCCTTACACAATCTTTCAGAAGTCAACCTCGAAGAAAAATTTAAAGGAGTGATATATTCAGGATGCTCAGCTACTTCTATAATCATATACAGATATGATTGAAATATCAAGTGGAATAGTTTCCACAAGAACATCAATGTTGATTCCATTATTTGTTCAAAAAGCACAAGGAAGACACAATGAGGCAGACTGTGCTCTACCGTTGCTTTACACCATAATTTTGGCATCTAACTGATAAACAAACTTGTCCAAGCATTCAACATGAAACTACAGATGGCAGTTTCAGATATAGACAATATTATAGCATGAATTTGCATTAGAATAATACCAAAAAAATATTTGAAATCTATAAATAAATGACTTACAATGCGGCTCTCCTGAAGGATCTCCCTGGAGACATTAAGCGGCAAGTCATTTGAATCCACCACACCCTTAACAAATCCCAAATACCGTGGAAACTACACAAGCACAACTAGAATATTAGTATAGGATATTAGCACCATGATTCTAGTGGTAGATTTAAGATAAGATACATCATACACTTGCATACAGACCAAGCCAAACATGTTACCACTTCTAGATTAAATCAAACAATCAAAGGAACAGTATTCAGTATGATGCCAATAGCATCCAGGTTATTATCTGTGTAGGTGTTCCTAGTAGATACTGTCCAACCTAAAAGAAGATCATACAAACGATTTGCTATATAGAGATTGTCTATTTGATAGTAGCCATGGAACAAAATTTAGATGTGTGCATAATGAGACATCATGTAGAATACACTAGAGAAATGCATCAGCAATTCAGAGGGTTTGAAGGGATTAATCTTGTCTCAAAAAGATCTGTAGAAAAATGCAAGACAATATATTACATATTAGATTTAATAGTGTTTTTTCAATACTTTTGGATTAGCTGCATAGATGTTTTACAGCCAAGTTTACCCAAAAAAGCAGACATTTCAATGATAGCCAAATTAAGGCATTGCACCCTTAGGCAAATGCTGGGTGAATTTTGTAAGTGTAAACAAACATGTCTCTGCAGGGACGTGAAGCCATCATGTAACAATCCCACAAGAAAACATTGTTGGAAGATCCAACATAGAAAAAATTATTTCTTGCCCAAGGAAGCAAAATTTCAGCATTCTGCAACAGCTGACCTTTTGTAATGTCCCCTTCTTAGCCAGAGTCAGCAGATCAAGATCAGTCTATTAACGAAGTCCTCATAGACTGGTAACGACAGGCAAAGGGCACTGGACTGGTGATTCTCTCCTATTTTAGAGGGCACTTTGGAGTGAACATGGGTGAAATCAGTCAACAGTATTGTTATCTCCAAGTTGCCAGTCTAAAACTGCATTAAATCCTAGAATATCTCCTTCAAAGGCATACATGAGTCTAAAGAGAGAGTGAGGTGCTTCCTTGCTAGATGTCCCAAGAGAGAGAAAATGGAGTTCACACATTTTGTGGTTATTTATAATATTATAAAAGATATTAAAGGTGTCTTGGAAAGCCAAAATTATTAAGTTATAATAAAGTCATTAAAAATGATAAAAGGGTGAAATTAAGTGACTTATCCTAGAAGCCCTTGAGGAGAGAGCAAATATTATTAAAAGGAATTGAGTGAGATATTAGAAGTTTTAAATAATCTCAAATTAAAAGGAGTATTAAAATGAAAGTGAGTGTTGGGAAGAAACCAAAATTGGGGCACAAGAATTGGAGCTATTATAAAAGGGCTATTTGGAAATCATTTGAATGTTATTGTTGTTATTTTACCTTGCCCCTCCTTAGAGGAGCTTGCTGGACCAGGTTTGAGGATCTTGTGAAGATGGAACCTTCACGAGTAATCACACTGCAGTTGTGAAAGATCAACCCAGAGTGTGCAAGGGAATTCCATTTGCAAGAATTTCATTTGGACTTCAAATAAATTAGTTTAGAGATTAATTTGCTGGTTGAAATTTGAAGGAGGTGCCTGCTTGAAAGGCTGACCCCTTTCTTGGCTTGTTCGAAGTGAAGAAGAGACGTTCTTGCATTTCAGTGTTTGGGTCATCAAGTTTCTTCATTTCCAGCATATTGGTTCAAGATTTATATCAGTTGGGGGAAGTTGAAGCGATCTATAAATCATTTTCTGAGTGAGCAGCTTGTGTGCTAGGCTGACCTCCTTTCTAGCGTGTAAGCATTTAAGAGTTGGTTTTAAGCATTTAAGGTGAAGAAAGGCATCATTTTCCATTTTAAGAGTAGGTTTTACAAGCATTTATCAATACCATCAGATTGGGATAGTTTTAGATCGGTTTTGGAGTGATTCTAGAGTATTTTGAAAAGGATTTTCTGAGTGTGCAGCTTGCTGGTTAGGCCACACCATTCTTGGGTGTGTTTGGAAGCTGTTGGAACCTTTAGAAGGCTATACAAGAAGACTTCAGTTGCAATCATCATCAAGATCAAGAGCTAAACGTTACCTAGCTGTGGGAACCACCTTGGAGTGGAAGAAGATGATAAGTTGCCGCAAAAAAAAGCTTGCTGAGTAACTTATGTGGCTGCCTTCTCCTATATCAGACTTGCAAACAGCCTTTCTAATCCATTTTCCTACAAGGGTTTCAAGAGCAGTTCATGGGTATACCTAGAACTGTATTGTAATTTCGTATAGTAATCTAGACTACATTTTATACTTCAGTTTATGTATTTCAGACTTGTAAACTAATCTGAAAACTCTGATTTTAGAGGGCAAATCATCTTGTTAATTTTCAGATTTACTATTTGATAGCAACATCTATTTCATGGTCTTATATATCATTCAAACTCTGTAAACACAACAAACTATTCTGCAACTCCTGTCTAGCTCTGAAAAAACACAAAAAGAAAGAGAAAACATAGTAGGTTTAATTAAAATAAACAAGCAGGTTACTACAGAGCAGTTTTCTAGTGTTCCACCTAGGGTGGGACATTACACCTTTGACTTTGATATTAAGAAGAACATGCAGTTCTCTATATACTATAATTTCACTTCAATCCTGGAACAAAAAAGCTTAAGGCAGAGGCTGACTTAATCTTCAAATGCAAAGTCGATGGAGCATTAATTAGTGGAAAGTAGCGATACAACAGCATAAAACTACCATACATATTATTGGAATGTTTAATTGCCTTTGCAATGATAATCAAACGAAAATTAACAAGCTCTCCAAAATGAATTGGAAGTATTACGCTAATCTGAGAATAAAAAGGCTTATTCACAGTGTAGGGTGGCCAAAATGTTGACAATTCAACAGATAAAAGGACCAAGGAACATATTTCCATGAAAACTTGAAGATAGACATAAATTTTCCAAAAACCTCATTGAAAATTTTGGTTGCTTAACTTCAATCATTTAGGCAGTATCTCTCATTGAGACAAAGCAGCTTTAATGAGAAGGTAGAAGATATTTAACAGAAATTCACTGTGAGATAAAGATGAGAACAAATTGAAATTAGAAATCATACATCTCAGGACTTAGAAGCATCCAATCACTCTATACTAAGAAAAACGCACTTCACAGAAAAGTAAATGGAAACAGCCCAAAAGCAGTTGAACTAAAAGGATATCTTGGCTCTTCTATACCTCTATCCTTTTTTATCTCTTCAAGAATGGATTTAGTGCAAAACCATTCCATTTTTTTAAGCTATATAGGTCCTAAGAAAGAATTAAAAAGACCTCCAGCAACCTGCCTTGTCATGAGTGATTCAATTATCATTCATAACATATGTAGGCTGTGAAGATTGGGAGATGGAATATATATCAGATCTCAATTCCTCCAGTCAAGTTGGAATAATTCTTGAAGATCAGGCAGCTGAGTGCTTCAAAGCATATTCTATAATGGACAGATTTTAGTTTTACTGCGATTATTAGCATTACTATCACTGATTAATTAGTTTAATTCATATCAATATTACTAATATTATCTATACAAACAAAAAATCAATAAAAATATGCAAAAAAAATTGTCAAAAATTAGTAAAACGAGCATAAGATCCTTAGGAAGTTTCCATAGTAAGAAATTCCATTCATATCTTAAAAGAGGAGTCTGAAAATTTCCACTATAGGAAAACAAAATAAGAAAATTGAACACTCAAAACACCTGCAGTAAATGTTTTCAACACAATTTGCACGTTACAGCAATCATGAAAAGTTACTTTTGATATGTTGAGAAAATATCCCTATAAATCTTGCTTACCAATTCCCCATCAAAATCATCTGAAATAAACACGCGCTTCACATACAGACGAATGTTTTTAGTCTTCGGATTTGCTATGTCTTCCCTGCCCATGGGAGCTATAGCAGGTATGTAAAGAATACCCCTAAATTCAACTTCGCCCTGCATCCATCCATACAAGTATTTCATTTCAATAACTAACACTTAACAAAAACAAAGCACCAATATATTCTTAGTAACAAATGAAAGATTGAGTGAATTTTACCTCTGTATTAAAATGAGTGCATGCAAGAGGATCCATATATTCATTGAAAGTTTTCTTGTAAAATTCATTGTACTCCTCTGTAGAGACACTCTTTGTGTTACGCATCTAAAACATTACAGTGAACAGAAACAATTAGGAAAGGTGTGTTTTTTAGTATAAGGCATATTAAATAGAAAGCCTGCATGACTTCTATTAATTGAAAAAGACAAAAACTTAAACCCACAATAAAGATTGCAGTGTAATTACAATTTCTAGATAAGAAAAACCAAACATTCTAAACTACAAATTTTGATGCACAACTTTTATAGTTTACCAAGACGCAAACAAATATCGTACATGGGAAACTCCAACTTCCAGGAACCCAGGAAACAAAATGGCATAGAACCATCATTCAAAAATATTAAAAAATTCAAAACCACTTCTATCTTTGTTGCAAGGGGCTCCATAAAAGATTACAATCCTGAAAACTATATACTTTAAATGGGATTTTCAGTATTCACTTAGATAACACAGAAAAACCCCAACTGATAAATTGCAATTTTCATTTCATGTGATTTTGTTTTTCTGAACTGTTGCTGCAATTATCAAGTAATAGATCTAACACACCATCCAAAAATATTGCAAGTAGATGATAGAACATTGGTGCCAAGAAAGCATTTTCCAGCAAATAGCTGTCAGGGTTAGCAGCATCGGCTAAGAAAAATTGCAATTTCTGACTGCATGTGATAAACTTAAGAAGTTAATGATAGGGTAGGCGTGGGGTAGAGTAAGGCCTAATTACATCATTTGTTACTGATGTGAAAAGAAAAGGACGAAGGATATTTCCTACTACTTAGCCAATTTAATCAATTTCTCCTCAAACCAAAACCAAAAAACACCATAAAATTGCTATCAAAAATTAAAAAGTAATAAAATAATATCATGCAAAAGACTGCACATTCGTGTCAACGTGAATATAAAAATTTAAAAAATTCAAAATATTATAACATTTATTTCTAATGCCAAACAAATATTCTCGCACATGCAAATCCATTCTTACCCAGATAGGTTCAGTTTCATTGGCCAACTCCCAATCTGAGTATTTCTCTGTAATAGTTTTTGTTTTCTTCTTCTTCTGACCCTGAATCAAAAATATATATATGCAACTTAGCAGTGTAAACAAAGGAATTGAATCAAGGAACCAAAATGAAGGTTGAACAATTATGTACAGCCAATTATAAAGCAAAAGATATCAGAGATATGATTTAATTTACCTCTGGTGCAATTGCTTCACCCTCCTTTGCTTCATCGTCAACTTCAACCTTCAAAAACACCTCAAATTCACTCAGTACACACACTATAATACCAAAGGCATGTTTGTTGATACAGACGACCACCTAATAGACTAAAAACTCCTATGCATGTGTTTTAAGCCATTAATCTCACCTCTATAGCTTGTGTCTTCTCCTTCCATATATATATCGGAAAAGATACGAATTGTGAATAGTTTTTGACAAGACTCATCAGCTTTTCAGAATCTGCATACTCAAGCTTATCCTCGGTCTACAAGAAACCACATCATTTGAAAAGTTAATTTTGCAATGCTTAAACAGGTAGCCACTACATAGCTTTCATGACAGGAAATAATAAGACCACATATCACCATACTAGTAGAAGCTCCTTACCTTGAGGTGTAGAGTAATACTTGTCCCTCTTGGAATCAATTTATCAGGAATTGTTTCTTCTCGGATTACATAAGAGCTCGTATCAGCCTGTCCTTCCCACACATATTGCTTGTCTGATTTTGGGCTCTTTGTTGAGACAACAATCTACAGCACAGAAAATGTTAAACAGCTGCATAAATGATGTGCAATACTTTCAAACGAGAGTCTAGTCTCTTAGAGACAATGTTCCACCAGTTACTCATTCAATTGCACCTGACCAGCCACAAGTCTTTAACAACATGCCTAATATATGTTGTAAACATAATCAGCCGGATGTCAACCCACCTTATCAGAGACAAGAAAAGCTGAGTAAAATCCAACACCAAATTGACCAATCAAATTGTCAGAACCTGCTTCTTTGCTATCCTGGTGACATGAAATAAAATTAAGAGAGTTATAATTTTATCAATATTGAATTTTTTATTACACAAATCTCATCAATCTATTTCCAAACAGTTTGTTGATAATCCAACCTTCAATGCTTTCATAAACTTTGCAGTTCCACTCTGAGCTATTGTTCCTAGACAATCTACAAGCTCTTCTTTAGTCATCCCAATACCAGAATCCCTGCAGATATAATGCACAACTGCTTGTGTTACACATGCAAAAGAAAAATACACGCTTCCAACCAAGCTCAAAGACTGAAGCTTCATGAATAAGACGATATGCACTACTTACAGCAGTGTAATAGTCCCATTTTCTTTATCTGCTTTAACTCTAATCTCTAATTCACCACCATTTCCAAGAAGACTGGGCTCTGTTACACTTAAAAAGCGAAGCTTGTCCAAGGCATCACTTGCATTACTGTGGTAATCAAAGTCCATATCAAGTAAATTTCACATCAGTTCAATGTAAGGCGTTCTGAGTAATGAAATTAATAGTAATGTTCAATTAACAACAATCGTCAAATTAAAATACAACATTTTGCATCTGATGACTTCCCATACCCTATGAATATACTTTGGAAAACACTTCATGCAACCAATTTATTTAAATAAAAGCTCCATTGTTTCAAAGGTAGGTTATTATTTTTAAAATTAATAGTGACTATAGAACAGCCGAACGAGCTACAACCTAGGACTTTGTTTTTAAACTAACCACTTACAGATCCACACCTTAAAAAGTACCGAAGTTAAAAACAACTTACAAAGGGTAGGTTGAATTATTATGTAACCATATTGATGAAAACAATTTACAAACCCAATACTTGAAACAGATTCAAGTTACAAAAAACTATATGAAAAAGGCAATTTGAGTTAATATGTCATCACATTCAAAATATTATCAAAAAATTTTGAATTGCTTCTATTACCATAATTACCAGAACCCATATAAACAATTAAACATCACCTAAAGCATCTCCTTGATAGTGGAAAAGTGAATTGGGTAAGTGTTTGAACAATAGCCAAACTAGTTTTTGAAAAGAAAAGAATTATTGAAAGATGACCCTTAAGTGTCTCTGTGGTACAACACTATTTCGACACTCATTAGGTATTACAAAAAAATCCCCTTATCTCTAATACTAGTAAACATCAACTCCAACAACAGACAGATAGTTAAACAAAATGTTACTGTGAATGCCGTAAATCGGTTGAAGAATATGATCGTTTCCAACACCCGCCAGAGATCTTGAATTTAATGTTTCCCCTAAAATTTGACTCACACTATCTCCATTATTGTGTTTGACTAAAAAATATGAAAGAGTCTTGAAACTATTGCTTTTAAAAAAATATTTCATCTGGTCTCTGTGTATTGAGTAAAATTAGAAAACTTTATTTGTGACGGACTATTTTGCATTAGAACTGGATGACCAAAACATTGGTACACAGAACCATATATCAGGTTATATGCAAAACAATCTTAGACAATCGTCTGTCCACTGTCTTAAGACAGAAATTTACATATAATTCATACCAAAACTTGTTGCTTCCATAAATACAGTATGACCCGAAACTTTCTTACCTGATTAGCTCACGCAAGAACACTTCCTTGTGACTGTACAAACTGTGCACTATCAAGTCTAAAAGTCGACTAACCTGCAAGTTCGAGAAAACTTATAAAGTCCGAAAAATAAAACCTTGATATTCAATTTAAAGCCACACAATATACCGTCCATGGATGTCAAGAATACAACCTCTGCTTGATATTCGTATTTTTCAACTGGCCCTTCGGTAGTTTCCACCTCGGCAACAGTAGCCTCGCCCCGAACAGAACCAGGTAAAATCATAAACCTCGACCCGAATGGAAGCGCTGATGTTAGAATTCCTGGCTTAATAGACCCCGCTGATCCTAATGTCAAAGTGGATAAAAACCGTGGCGAAGAAAAGCTGGGGGGTGCAGTGTTTCCTCCATCATTATTATCAATGATCTACAAAATAAATTAAAAAATCAGTAAAGATGAAGTTAGAATGTTTATAGTAAACTCAATGCTTCAAGTTACTATGGAACAAGCAATTCAGTGATTGAGCAACCCATCGGAAATGTCCTCACTCCGACAAAATAAATGTAGCTTCAGGAAGGATAGTTCAGTGGCATAGTTAGTGTTTAAGGGGTAGTTTTGGCGGGCGTAAGAGACAAAAAAAGAACCTTTTCGAAAGCGCAGTAAGGGCTGGATGTTACAGGGACAGCAGAACCTCGAATGAGCGCAGGGGCTCGGACCGCGGCCGAGATGGAACGCCTCGAAGCCTGATACATTCTGCCTCTGCTTCTTCACCAAGCTTTTAGTTCTGCAATGCAAGCAGACGGTTCGGACTTGTTTGACAGCTCTGGCTCAGAATTGGAACGCGTATCAGTTTGATCATAAACCCTACAGCTAGGGTTTAAGAGGTTTTATTTTGCAGTTTAATGTAAAGAAGATTCTAGACTGTGCTATTCAAGACAACCCTAACGTAGACTTTATCTGTCTTGTGGCCTTCCGAAATTTTTTGGATGAAGCATTGAAATTTTTAATGTATTATAAAAATATTGAAAGGGAAAATAAAATCACGTTTTTATAAATTTTATCTTAATAAATTAAAATATAAAAAGTAGATAATTAATCTAAAGTTAATTGTATAGATATTTAAAGTGGATGAGTTTGCCAATTGGCTCTTGGTCTATGTGAAGTTGAATAGTTCTTAATGAGCTTACCAAAGCGATGAGGTTGAGATAGCACCTCAAGTGAATTTGGTGGAATGGATACCCCTCAATCCTTGGCTTTTAGTTGAAAAGGTTTCAACCATGCTCCCATATCAAGTAGCTAAGACATCTTTGTGAATGAAAAATCTTCCAAAACAACAAAAAAAATTATGAATAGTAGCCATTTCTATTAATAAAAGATAAAGTACACTATTCACAAAAAAAGTAGGGGGATACAGGATCACCCCTCAGGAGTCAAATAGATAGAGCTCGAATAGTCAAAAAACACATTAAACAAGAGCCAAGCTCAGAGAGTAAAAAACGCAAAGAGAAACCACTAAGTGGCTCAAGCAGTGTCCGGAGGAGGTGGATCTCTATCATCCTTAGGACCCCATACATCAGCGGGGTCGGGGTTATCATTAGAGAGGGACCACCATTCTTTAGTAGCAGTATCTTCTTATTCCTTGCCTTGATCCTTGTGAGAGGGTGAGATTGCCATAGTCAGACGTTGGAGCCCTTTGGAGGAGCTAGGCCATCCACTGCCACCATCAAAAGTAGAAGGACCAATAAAGGGATAGGCAAAGGATCTGGAGGCACTCTGTAAACCGTACAAGGAGCATTTCTCTCAATGCTCTAGAAGGTTCTAAAGGTGGGCCACCTCTAGTGCAACCTTGTTGGCTTGCACTTGATTCCGAAGCATCACATTATTACATATACATGCTTTAGTAAAAAGTGAAACATGAATATCAATTGAGTTGTCAGAAAACAAGATAACATTTCTATCTTTATGTATTGTAAAGAGGATTCCACCCTAAAAGAATGCCAAATTTGGATAAATTTGAAGGGGATACGAAGCGAATCCCTAATAAGGGCCATATGACAAGAAAATAGCTCCAACTCCAACAACCAAAAGAAATCACGAATCCAACTCCACAAATTTTAAGCATGGCGACAAAACTAGAAGAGGCGTGTGAAAGTTTTGGGCTCTCTACAGAAAGGGCAACAAGGATCAAGAATACCCATATCCCTCAGGTGAGAGTCCAAAGGCAGACCTTGGAAAAGAATACACCAAGAAAATTGACTGAGCTTGGGCTCAAGAATAGAAGACCAAATGGTGTGAAATCTACAACTCCAAATTGCCTGAGAGGACTACAAATGCCACCGAAATTCAAGAATGACACCATGGGCAGGTGCAAAGAGAGTCAGTGGTACCCCATCTGAGGTTTGTAACTGCAAAAAGAGGTATTAGGGAACCAACACCAATCTTTCCACTAAGGCTTCATGAAATAAATATTCAGCTTGTGTAGCATATCCAAAGGTAGACCAGACATGACAATGTCAAATGTCTATCACTCTAGCCGGCTAAGCTAGAATTGGGTTTGCATATCTTCTCAAGAGCGAACATTCATAGTAACTATGGAAAAAAAATCTCGAGGTGTGTGGATGTTGCGCTTATGAAAGCACAAAGCACGAACTCCAGGCACACGGGCCAAAGGAAGCCCCTGAAGTTGAATGAGCAAAGACCACCAAATATTATGTTGGTTGAAAGATAGACCATCCCTAAACCGGACCCATCCCACCAAAGTTAGGACTTGATAGCTTCCCAGGCATGCCAAATGTTTTTGGCAACAAAAGTTCTTTCAATATGAATGACATCTTTAATAATAAGAAGGATATGAAAACCAATCCACTTCCAAGAAGGCCTGTTAACAAGAAACCCTAAAGAAATACAATGTCAAAGAAGGATTTTCTAGGATTCATTGCCAAAGATGGCACAATGACCCATTTAGCACATAAAGTGAGCCCTTACTTATGAGTAGAAAGAAGCCCAAGACCACTAGATACATGTAGGATGCAACAACTCCCAATCGACTCTATGGAAGCCATGATGATCAGTCGAAGAGGCCCATAAAAAGTCTCTGAGAAGCTTCACTAGCTTATTGTAAGAAGCTTTGGAAGGAGCGGGCAGCAAGATGAATAATAAACATGGGTGGATGCAAGAATTTTAGAGCAAATCCTAAATTTCTTGGCTAAAGAAAGCAGCTTGGTGATCCAGTAAGCCAACTTTTTCTCGATTTTGGCGGGAACCGCATTCTAGAGGTCCATAAGAGAGCCCTAGAAAGAAAAAGGGATACCAATAAATCAAAAGATTTCACCATGACCTATCCACTTCCTTTTTGGTGGGATTTTTTATGGCTTTGTTTATAAGGGGGATTTCAAGTTTTGGTGTGTGTTTCTAATTAGTTTTTCTTTAATAAAATTTGGTAGGTAGGTTTCCCTCTTTTCTTTTAAAGAAAAGAAAGATGAAAAAAATTACGAAAGTTTCAAACCTATGTATAATCTAGATGTTTTAGAATTTAGGATAAATGTTTCTCTATCCCTAGATGATAAGTTTGATCTATATATATTTTTGGTACTCAACTCTCCCATGCAGTGTAAGAGTTGTACTCTGTAGCGTCCTAAAATTGCGACACTTGCAATTTCGACTGCATTTGGGTCTTCACGATGGCGGCGCAACGTTGAACCTGAATGGAGACCCCGAAACCTGTTTGCGACACCAAAAACTGCATCTTTTTGCACCTTGGCCTGATCCTCCTTGCACCCTGCTGTCCCCGGGAGGTGGGACCATGGCGCCCAGCGCCCTGGTCCCTCAGGACCATGGCGCCCCCAGTGCCCTAGTCCCTGGCCCTATTTTGGGCCCGGTCTCTTGTTGGGCATCGGGTCTTTAAGTTTGCAATTCGGAAAATAATGCTTCTAGGTCGGCCTAAGGTCAAAAAAATCAGTCTCCTAACCCTAATTGACAAGTATATAAACTACATTCCCTCTCCCAAAAGAGGAGGAGGGGAAAAGATATGCGAGCAAGAGGCGGAAGCGATATTCAAACATTCAAACATTCAAGCATTCAAGCATTCCTTCAAGCAATTGAGCATTCTAAGTCTCCATTCAAGGCTAAGTGTTGCATTCAAGACAAGGATTCAACCATTGAAGAGGAGATCACTTACAACATACAAAATACAACATTCATTACACCTTCGCATGTAAGAATACAAACATTCTTACAACATATCAGTACTTGTTTACATTACAAACATTGACATTTACAGCATTCTCATTTCTTGGTTAATTCCAAAACCAGGGTTTGACCTAAAGGCAAACCCCTGATCCCTAACCCCCCAATCGTCCTCTCTTTTTTGTGTGTAGGTTGTAGGTACGCGACTGTAATTGAAGATCTGGAAGCCTTGTGCAGAGACGAACAAATCCCCCTTCGTTTCGTGGATTTTTTAGAGGACCGTGTGCACTTCGAGCGCCATCGTCCCGTCAACTTTCGCTCAAATTTGCAGAACAGCATCATCTCGACAGGTCCGCAGCTTAATCGCGTATCCATATCTCCGTTTATAAGCGAATCTTTCCTACTTCACATGTACTCCTAGTTCAATCTTTCTATCTACATTCTTTACAAAAGAGGGTATCCTTGATGTCTCAACCCTTGAAACTCATTTAGAATCTAGTCTTGCATTGTGTGAGATTGGATCTTGTGAGTTTCAACCCCTCTTTTGAATGTAAAGTCTCTCCTAAGTAAAAACCGTCAATCCTAGTGACCTCCTTTCTCCTTGGAGTGGGGGAGAACACCTAAGGTTCGATTTTCCGCTTTACATACTCACATAAAGGAACTAGAAGATCAAAGAAGATAAAAACTTAATAAACCACTCTATTGTTTGTGTTGAACAAACTAATCTAACAATCAAAATACTTTTTTAACAAATTCAATATAGAAATCTAAATTAAATACTAAGTTTTGATGGAATGGAAACTTAAACAACAAAAGGAAATTTCTTAAAGTGAATAGGAAATTGTGTAATGTTCTTGCCAGTGGTGTGGTTGATATTATGTCTTATTATTGCACGTGTATTTGGCTCTTACAACATCTATTCAATGCAACTGTGGCATGTAATGTTTGTAATCAAACTTAGTGAACAAATAATTGTGTATTATGTCAAACACCTTTATTTATTCTAGATGATTGGTTTATCTAGAAATATTTCAATCAACGATCATCTTATAGGCTGATTACAAGCCACAACAAACAATACAAAAAATGATTTATAAAGAGTTGTACTATTTTGCTAATAAATTATTGTACAATAAAAATAATTGAAATTAACTAATTTTTGAGAGTACGTGCAAAATACCAACTTAGCCAATGACCATGAACATTTAAGTTAGATAAATCCTTCATAGAAGCAACAATGAAATAGAAACAAAAAAAGGTTAAGTAGAAGTGTAAATTTCACATCTTTACTTTGGATCAATCAATTTTTACATCAACCAATTTCAGATTGCCAAATATAATAGCATGTATGAAGACATTTAGTGAACTTAGCAAATTAAGCTTTAGGACAACGTTGAAGACAAAAAACATAGTCAATAAATAATAAGCTTTTAGTCGTTTATAAAAAAGAACCATAGAAATTGAAAGTTTATACAAATAATTTTGTAAACCTAATTAATTTGTAGTGAAGCTCACAAACATGAACATATTTATAGACAATATAGCAATATGTCAAATGCCATAGCAATACCAGGTGAAGAAAAGTAGGATAAATAATTATGCAACTGAATTTTATAGTTGGTCTGATAATAGATTTTGAACGCAAATGTTGAATTCATATCACATAGTTTGACATAATAAATAGTGGCATTCCAAGTAGCAGAGATCCATCATTGTTTTTGTTTGTTTCCCACTTTTCCCTGAAAAGTGTGTGTTCAAATAGTTGTCATAAAACATTAATCGATTATGTAAGAGAATGAAAAAAGCAAAAACGTATTAGTAATCTAAATGAATGCAATTCATATCATATACATAAATTTTCATAGGATGAGTTAATTATTGCTAAATGGATTTGACATTGATAACAATAATGGTTTGGTTGAACGTTAAATGTCTTTTAACACAGAAGTCATGCAACATAAAAAGGATTGTTGATTTGTCTTAAAAATGTAGTTTTCATATGTAATATTTTGTAGGCAACTAAATAAATTTAATATATTTATCAAAAAAATAATGTATTGTGTGTTTGTTGTTAGCTATTAGAATGGTTGTAAGATATAAAGAGTAGATGTCTTCTTCGAGTGTGCCATAGTTGTCAAATTTGTGATTGCATTTTGGACAAAATGCATGAAATAGATTAGAGAATGCATTGGTCACTTTTAAAGTTCCATCAATCTACAACATATTTATTTTAATTGGAAGCCTCGATAGTTTGTTTAATTGTGAATTTAGAAATTTAACAATTTCAAAATGGTTACCTCAAATGATGGTTGCGGTAATTTGTTTAATCTTTTTAGTGTTCTTTTTTAATCTAGTTTGTCAATAAATGTTGCCCGGCATGTGCAAAGCATTGATATCACTGAAAGAAATACCATCCCTTAAACCGAACCCATCCCACCAAAGTCAAGGCTTGACAAATTCCCAAGCACGCCAAATACTTTTGGCAACAAAAGTTCCTTCAATATGAACAACATATTTCATAATAAGAAGGGTATGAAAGCTAATCCCCTTCCAAGAAAGCCTGTTAACATGAAACCTTGAAGAAATGCAATGTAGCTAAGTATTTTCCAAGCCTCGTTACCAGAGATGGCATAAATGACCCATTAGGCACATAAATTGAGCCCTTGCTTTTGAGCAGACAGAAGCCAAGTCCACTGGATTCATGCGGGAGGCAACAAAACTCCCAATCCACTCTATGGAAGCCATGATGATCAGTCGAAGAGGTCCATAAATATTCTTTGAGAAGCTTCTCAAGCTTATTGTAAAAAGCTTTGGAAGGATCTCGACGAGATGAATAATAAACATGAGTGGCTGCAAGAATTTTAGAGTAAATCTTAAATTTTTCGGCCAAATAAAGTGGCTTGGTGATCCAATAAACCAACTTTGTCTCAATTCTGGCAAGAACCACATTCTAAAGGTCCATAGGAGAGCCCTAGAAAGGAAAAGGTATACCCATAAATCGAAAGACTTCACCGTGACCTATCCACTTCCCTTTTGGTGGGAGTTTTTTAGGGCTTTGTTTATAAGGGGGATTTCGAGTTTTGGTGTGTGTTTTTTATTAATTTTTCTTTAATAAAATTAGGTAGGTTCCCTCTTCTTTTAAAAAGAAAACAAAGATGAAAAAATTTAAGAAATTTTCAAATCTATGCATACAAACCCTAAAGGATTCTCCTATCTTTAATCTAGATGTTTTAGAATTTGGAGCAAATGTTTCTCTATTTCTAGATGATAAGTTTAATATATAGATATTTTTGGTGCTCAAATCTCTCATGTAGTGTAAGAGTTGTACTATTAGACATAAAGGAACTAGAAGATCAAAGAAGATAAAAATATAATTAACTACTCTATTGTGTTTGTTGAATAAACTAATAACAATCAAATTACTTTTTTAAGAAATTAACTATAGAAATCTAAATTAAATACTAAGCTTTGCTTTAGCAATAAGAATTTCTTTGATGGAATGTAAACTTAAACAACAAAAGGAAATTTCTTAAAGTGAACAAGTTATTGTGTTAGGTTCTTGCCAGTGGTGTGGTCAATATTGTGTCTTATTATTGCACTTTTATTTGGCTCTTACGACATCTATTTAGTGCAATCGTGGCACATAATGTTTGTAATTAAACTTAGTGAACAAAGAATTATGTATTATGTCACACACCTTTATTTCTTCTAGATGATTGGTTTATCTAGAAGTATTTCAATCAACTATCATCTTTTAGGCTGATTACAAGCCACAACAAACAATACAAAAATTGATTTATAAAAAGTTGCACTATTTTTCCAATCAATTATGGTATAGTAAAAAGATTTGAAATCAACTAATTTTTTTGAGTACGTGCAAAATACCAACTAAGTCAATGACCATGAACATTCAAGTTACATAAATCCTTCATAGAAGCAACAATGAAACAGAAACAGAAAAAGGTTCGGTAGAAGTGTAAATTTCACGTCTTTAGTTTGGATCTATCAATTTTTACATCGGTCGATTTTAGATTGCCAAATATAATAGCATATATCATTTAGTGAACATAGCAAATTAAGTTTTAAGACAATGTCGAAGACAAAAAAACATAGTCCATAAATAAGAAGCTTTTAGTAGTTTATAAAAAGAACCATATAAATTGAAAGTTTATACAAAGAATTATGTAAATCTAAGTAATTTGCAGTGATGATCACAAACATGAACATATTTGTAGACACCTAAAATTGTCCTGTCTAATTAAATAAATATTTTTATTTATTTAATTATTTAAGCCTAATTCTTCTATTAATTAAATAAATCTTTATTTATTTTATTTATTTATTTATCCTCTTCTAGCCTTATTTCTCATTTAAATAAATACTTTTAATTATTTAAATTATCCTTTTTCCTAAATTAAATAAATACTTTTATTTATTTAATTGATCTCACTTCCTCTATTAATTAAATAAATCTTTATTTATTTAATTTATTCATTAACCTTTTCTACCAATGACACATGTCATTTATCTCTTAATTCCTACACTACCTACCCTCTCATTATTTTCTTATTTCCTCTACCTACCCTCTAATCATAGCCAACCATTTATCTTTTACACCTTTCAATCTTATCCCTTCATTTCTTATAGTGTTTTCTATATAAGGAGATGCTTCCTTCATTATCAACTCCCAACTACGCTTTCGAACTTTCATATGTGATCAAGCCTACTTGCAACCACATTTCCGTTCTTTGTTGAGCTCTTGTGCACACATAAAATCTGAGAGCAAATATATCAAGCAAGATCAATGGAGATAGGAAGAATGAAGATTCAAACCCTATTGGACAAGTGATGGTATCATCTTTGTGATTTCGTTGATTTGCATTGTCTTAGGTAATCTTCATATGTTATGGTGGATCTTTGTTGTTGTTAGGCTAGGGTTTTGTGTTTGAATTCATTTAGTCTTTCAATACTGTTATTATCCATTTTCACCATACACATTTTGGCACGCCCGATGGGACTCTTGTCCCTTTATGCATTTAACATCTTTTGTTGCAGATTTTGTGTTTTTGAAGTTGCAGATCTGACATTTTCGACAAACTTTCGACATTTCCGCGTCTGCACATCCTGGAACCGCATTTTTTCTTTAATGTCGCGTCTGTGACCTCCGTAATCGTGTTTGTGTTCGGCATTATTTTATCTTATTTTGCAGATTGCAGGGTTGCGTCTATGTTTTCAAACCGCGTTTGTGCACCTTTCAGACGCGTCTATGTTTAGGAGTCACGTCTGTGAAGGATTTAGGCGCGTTTGTGATTTTATGTCGCGTCTACATTAGGTTTAATCACGTCTGTGTTTCAGATCTGACATTTTTCAGTTTTTGATCCAGTTTCGAGGCTTTATTTCGTCATTTGGATTTCAGATCTGATTTATTTTGGGCTAACATATTGTGATCTAGCTAACAAAATTGGTGCAGCTTGTCTTGGAAGCGAATCGTCTTGTCGAAGGCCCCTATTTCACTATTTTTTGGATCTAAAATTTACCTAACTCGTTTGTTTGCAGGAAGGGGTAATCATTTGAAACAACCCAAACTACTAACAAATCTTTGTGGCAGGATCTTGACAAGGGTTTTCTTTTGATCTTTATTGTGTGCCTTGTTTTCATAGATTACCAAACACTTCAATTGGTGCACTAAAATTGAACCAGTGTCTTTTGTGTCTTGAGCAATAGGTTCTTTTTGTTTAATCTCTAGAGGGCCTGTCTCCCCATGTGGTCATTAGGACTACTAGTGAGGAGAGAATGACCCAAGTGGTAGCGAGGAAAACCCACCTCTTCCGAACCACTATAAATAATTGTATCCATGGTGAAAGCCATGGGTAATGTGTGCTGACTAGTTCATACCGACACTATGTCTCCCCATAAACCCGTTTGATCAAATTTATTTGATCAGTTGTAGGGCGTAACCCCTACCGGCTGGGAGCCTTTTGTATTTACAGAGTTGAAGGTGTCGCATGTATGGCCACACGAGCGGATGTCCTTACTAGTACCTTTTTGTTTTAGAAAGCCAAAATCCTTCTAGTTGTTGGGGTAGGAGGTTAGACCTATGGAGCGGCCCACACACATACAGTTCTTAATAGAGATGCAAAGTTCGCCACAGGGAGTTTTTGTGGGGACTGACCTGTTGTGGTTTTCCAAGTGGTTCTATGAGCCCATACTGCTTCAAATAATCTACTAGACCAATCCTTACGGTTAAGAGCTACTATTTTGGTCAATATTGATTCAAGCTCTCTGTTAGTGATCTCTGCTTGTCCATTAGCTTGAGGATGATAAGGAGTGGATTTCCTATGCCTTACATTATATTCATTAACTAGGGTTGTAACCAAAGTGGAAGTAAATTGTGCCCCTTGATCTGTTACTATTTCTCTAGGAACTCCATACCGAGTGAAGATTTATTCATATAAAAATTATGCTACCTTATTATCCCTAGCATGCTTGAATGCTTTGTCCTCTACCCATTTTGTGACATAGTCGGTACAAACAAGAATGTATGACCAACCATTTGATGATGGATCAATTGGCCCAACAAATTCTAAGCCCCATTTGTCAAATGGTGTAACAACCACCTGGGGGTGTAAAGGCATTTCATTAGACCGAGTTGGTCTTCCCATTCTTTGTCATCTGTCACATTTCCTGGTGTATTTGACTGCATCCTTGTGCAAGGTTGGCCAATAATATCATGTAGTCAATATCTTGAGAGTTGTTCTTTTGGTAGCAAAGTGACCTCCATAAGGCTCATCATGACAGGCGTGAAGTATATCATATGTCTCGTCTTCTCTAACACAACGCCTCATAACTTGATCTGATCCTGTATAAAATAAGCAATCTTCTATCCATGAGAAGTTGAAACTCTTTTCTACCAACAATATTTTCTCTTTTGGTGAGAAATGAGGAGGTATCTTATTAGCTGCTAAATAGTTATCTATGTCAGCATGCCATGGATTGTAAAAATTAATTGAAAATAAATGCTCGTTTGGAAAAGAATCATTAATAGCTTTAGGATTGTCTGGTGTTTAAAGTCTAGACAGAAAATATGCCACTACATTTGCTTTACCTGGTTTATTTATGATAGTAATGTCAAATTCCTGCATTAACAATAACCATCTTGCCAATCTACCCGTAATGGAACTCTTGTTCATGAGGTACCTGATGGCTACATGATCAGTATGCACAAAGATTTGATAACCAGTTATATATTTCCTGAACTTATTGAGGGCATAGATGATAGCTAACATTTCCTTTTCAGTGACAATATAATTCAGCTCTGGTCCTTGCAAATTTTTACTGATATAATAAATTGCATTTTCCAAAACTCCTTGCTTCTGCCCCAAAACTGCTCCTATTGCAAAATTGGATGTATCTGTATGAATGTGAAAAGGAAGAGACCAATTAGGTCCTTTAAGAATAGGGGCCTGAGTCAAGGCTCATTTTAGTTTAGAAAATGCCTTTTCACATGTAGCTATCCATTCAAACTCAACATCTTTTGTTAATAGAGAATACAATGGTCCTGCTATTTTACTAACGTCCTTGATAAATCTCCTATAGTACTCTGCATGGCCTAAAAAACTTCTTACATCCTTTTGTTTTGCAGGGGTAGGAAGAGCAAGTATTACTTCAATTTTAGTTGGATCTACTTGAATACCTGATTGAGAAATACAATGCCACAACATTATTCCTTCTTGCATCATCATAAAACATTTTTCACTATTTAGGGATAAATTGTGATCCTCACACCACTGCAACACTTTGGTCAGATTTTGTAATGCCTCCTTAAAGGTAGTCCCATAAGCAGTAAAATCATCCATGTAAATTTTCATACAATCATGGGATATATCTGAAAATATATTGAGGACAACCCTTTGAAAGGTTGCAGGAGCATTACATAAACCAAAAGGGAGAACTGAATAGGCATATGTGCCCCAGGGGCAAGTAAAGGTGGTCTTTTCCTGATCTTCCAGAGCTATTCTGATCTAATTATAACCACTTAACCCATCCAAAAATGAAAAGTATTGCTTACCTGCTAGAGAGTCTAACACTTGATCTATGAATGGAAGTGGGAAGTGATCCTTTTTGGTAGCAGTGTTGAGCTCCCTATAGTCCACACAAACTCTCCATTTCCCTCCTTTCTTTGGAACTATAACCAAGGGAGAAACCCATTGACTGTTTCAAATAGGGCAATGAATCCTACATTAAGCAATTTTTGTAGTTCCTCTTTAACTATTTCCCTTAGGGCAAGATTAATCCTTTGTTGAGGCTGTCTAATTGGTTTACAATCTTGTCTGATATAAATCCTATGGGTACAAAATGTAGTATTTAATCCCTTCATGTCATGATAATCCCATGCGAAAGCTTGTTGTTGGGCTTTGAGTAATTCTATTAATGACAATCTTTGATATGTTTCTAATTGACTATTGATATTTAGATTTCTTCCTGCGGCAACCTCTATTTGAGTGACTGACTCAACATTAGATATTTCAGACAGACAAGAGGTTTGAATCTCCTGTGGTAGCAATGTGTGAAATGTGTTTGTGGTTGCAGGAGAATCTAAAGAGCTTGCAAACGGAAGAAGAGTATGCAGAGGACTTGATGGTATACCCAATGACTATTGAGCTGCTCCATAATGATTTCTTATGATGTTAGAGAGTACAATATCATCCTCTTGAAGTGTTATGAATGATTCCCTTGCTAACACATTAGTTGTTGAACATAATTAATTTCCTCTGCTTCTTCTCCTATGTTTGGCCATACTACTTGCTCTTGATCAAGTTGTGGTTGTGTTGGAGAATAGAGTGCAAGAGTTTTAGTAGTAATACCATCTGAAATTGTCATATCCCTTGATCTACAACCTATGTATGCATCAGTTATAGCAAGCCAAGTTCTTCCCAAAAGGATTGGATATCCCCCAATGTTGCCTTAGGAGAGAGTATTATAAAATTAGTTGGGTATTCCCAAGAATATAATGTGACAACAATATCTTCAACCATCCCTTTAGGCCGAATAGTAGAGCTATCAGCAAGCTGCGAGACTGTTAGAGTTGATCTAAGACTAGTAATGCTGAGTTGCTGCATGACATCCTTAGTCATCACATTTATGGCTGCTCCTAAGTCTATCGAGGCATTTTTAATTTGAGTTCCATTAATAACTACCTTCACAATAGGGCTACCTGGGTCAAAATATTTAGGGAAAGCAATTTTTCCTAACATAATATCAGCCAATTGTCCTACTACATGCACTGTTTTTGGGTCATTTTTCTTTCTCCTAGGTTTCTTCAAACATGCTTCCTGAATAGCTTTTCCATATATGTGAATGTCCTTAATAGCTTGAAATAGTGGAATCTTGACACATATATCTTAGCTGATCAATAAGATCAAAAGCTATATCATCCTGCTGCCTAGACACTTCTACTTGCAATCTTTGAGGAAACGGGGGAGTTCTTACATGTGTGTCTGAAGTTTCAGACTGATGAACCTACTCAAGGTTTCCAAGTTGATTAGGTGTATTGTCCTGAGCAATCTCCTCAGATGGTAATTCTATTATGACTGGAGGAGATGGAGTAGGCAGTGTTGTCCCTGACCGTAAGTGGATATCACTTATATTGAGAGAATATGCAGGATAGTTATTAGGATCAATCAAAAAAACTTGTTGTTGTTGCTGGGGTTTGTTATTTGGATTTGGCATAGGCTGAGTTGGCAGTTGGGTTGGATTGGATGGAGTGGCATTAGGAGCTGGTGGCATTAAAGCTGGTTGTTGGGACTATTGTTGTGGCTGCAGGAAACCTGATGATTGGTTTGCCCATTGCTGTCCTCCCCTCCATTGCAGTGATTGTTTCCAGTTTTCTTGAGGAGGTGACCAATTCCCTTGTGGTTGCTGCCATTGAGATGAAGGATTCTGATTATTAGGCCAAGGGTTTTGAGAGTTATTCCAAGACTGAGGAGTATAATTTCCAAAATTTTGGGAGTATGGAGGTTGCCACTGATTGTTTTGTGCATTGAAGTTCATATAAGGATTAGAAAATGACAATGGATCTTGTGGCATACCTTGTCTTGGAGTCCAAGGCCTTCGTTGTGCAACATAAAAGAGTTGTTCATCATCTCCATAGACATGCTTGAAATCTGGGGAACTATGTTGGCTATCAATTTTAGCTAGGAGTTTACATTTACAGTCCTTCTTCTTTTGTCGACAGTGAGGACAAAATTCAGCAAGCATAGCTTCTGCCTCCTCATGCTTCTTCCTTTCTTGAAGTGTATCCTACTAAGTAGCCATGTTATTGATAATATCCTCCTTAAAGTCCTTTAACAAATGAGTTATCTCCATTCTTGAAACCATTGAAGATGACTTTGCAATTGAGGAACCAGGCCTATAGTGTCTTCCTTTCTTAGCTGCAGCTCTGGAGTACTTTTGATAGATTTATTTGATATCATCCCACTGAACTTGAGTTATATCTCCTCCTCCCATGAGGTCTAAGGAGTCATCACAATCTTCATTGATTCCTCTTAGAAAGATCAACTTCATGGATTCTTCACTCAAAGTGCTATGATTGGATTTTCTGACACTAAACAAAAACCTCTCCAAATAATCTTCCAAGCTTTCATCTTCTTTTTGTGTCATCCTGAAGATATCATCACCATGTCAGTCCATTCCCCTGCAATAGTCTTTATACTTATCCAAGAAGTTTGTCTTCATCTCCTCCCAGGTAGTGATTACATCTCTTCCTAGACTCATAAACCATCTCAGGGCAGCTTCTTTAAGAGTAGCAGGGAATAACCTGAGTTTGTGGGTGTCAGTGGTATAATCATAACTTCTACAAAGGATGTCAAATTAAAACAAAAAGGTATCCGGATATTCTATTACCAAACCATGAAATTTTGGAAGAGAAGAAGCTAGTATGTTCTTCAAATTTGCATTATCATGCTGGTCAGGAGTGGGAAACTCAAATGTTGGGTTTACAGGCGGAGGTGGAGGATTTACTGCCATTGGTCCCTGATAAAGGACTAGAGGTAAAATGTTTTGTTCAGGGGGTTCGTTCAGGAAGTCTAGGTCTCCTTCTGACAAATTAAAAACACCTCTATTTCATACATAAGTTTCTGCAAAAGGGTTTACTTCAGGTGCTTGATCTAATCTTATATCTTGAGTGGAAAGCGAGGGAATAAATCTTCCTAATGCATCTTTTCTCCTCCTATGCATGCAAATCAATGAATAAATTCAAAGAGATAACTAAGAAAACTTAGAAACTAATGGTTACAACAGGTTCTTAGCTTAGAACCATCCTTGACAACGGCGCCAAAAATGTTTCTCCTTACAACTGGAATGGCAACTAGGTAATAAAACACAATTCAGAGATTGAATATGCTTGAATAGCTAGCTTTCCTGTAGCAAAGGCTCATTTACTTATCAACCAGGGACGTAAACTTAAAATGGGCCAACACTGTATGTGCACCAAGTTTATATTGCAACCATTCTATATTACCGCAGGAAAGGATTTTCTTTAAAGTAAACACGCAAAATCTCACTGAACTAATACTTAATCCAAATTCACAACTAGAAATTACTTAAACAACTACTACTAAATGATAATGTTCTGGCAAGCAACAGGAACTACTCTGTCGTTGTCGCTGCAGGAACAAACACAGGAACTGTTTCTAGTGGTTGTAGGAATAGATGATTTTCGAAACAACTATTACTAAATAATGAAAACTAACTGGAACACATGAAGGATTACTCACCAAGTGGGCCCCCTTGAGTGAGAATCTCCAAAAAATTTCAGATTACAATTGTTAAGTGTTTAAAATCAAATTGATCTCTTTATTTCATCTTGACTGTGAAAATACATAAAATACTAGAAGACTGCGTATTACAAATATTATGGTTGTTCTCTACTATTCCCGAGAGGAGAGAGATCCCTTCGTTTATAAAAAAACTTATAACAGACTCCTAACTGATCGACCACATTCCTATGGAATAGGCGAACAAGATTTATTAAACAAAAGAAGAAGAAGAAGTCAACACAAGAAAACAGAATAACATCTGTCCTGCAGCTGAGAAAATATAACATGACTTGCTTCCTGGATCTAAGCTCCACTAAGAACAGTTATAAATTTTTCATAAATCATTCTATTGAAGAACCGGTCAAGTGACTTCGATCATTACAACTTTTCTCTGACTGGGTCTGCATTGCGGCTATATACTTGGTGCTTCTTTAAACCATCACTTAGTATTTACTTCTCCTTTGTCAACCCTGCATCATGATATATGTGTATATACTAATGCTAACATGATATAATGTAAACCATACTTAAGATTGATTTTAGATATTTGCATAGATAAATCATTTAAAAACCATCATATGACAACCTTAAGTATAAGTCAAATCAATTTCAAAAACACTTAAAAGGTATCAACTAGGAGAGTATCATGATCCAAATGTCATCTAATCACAAGACCCAGACATGAGTATTATAACAAAAATCTATCAAAATAGAGCCATTATTTAGGCTCATCAAGGGTCCTGCCCCAAAATAGGGCAAGGACAGGGGTGCCATGCCCCTGTCCTACCCTCTTCTCCAGAGCAGAGTGCAATCAAGTTGGTGCAAAGGGCAAAGGAGAAGCAATTTTTAGGGGTTGAGCAGTCTCCGGTCTTCGATCAGGCTAGGGGATTTGATTTCGCATGCGTGAGGACCCTAATGTGGTCAAAATTTGCTAGGGTTGCAATTTTATGATACTACACTGTGATATTACAAATGTCTAGCTAACTAACTTGGTGAGGCTTTGATAGGGAGGATCTCACAAAAGAGTTGCACCTTGGTTAGTAGGTTGGTAAAAGACGTTATAGTGGGCTTCCATACTTGTTCACACCCTTCTCTTGCCTAGTATCAAGTCAAACAACTAAACTCCTTTGGAATGTTCCCTAACAACTTGTTTGCTCCTATTACTCAAAAATCATGGCTAGGATTCACTAGAGTAAATCCAACCATCAAGTTGTCAAAATCTCCCACATTCACTTACAGGGGTCTAAGATGATGTTGAGAAGGTGTTTCAATTTCCTTCATGTGGTTCTGTGACCGGTTTCTCTCCATTTCCCCATCACTTTCTCTTGTTCCTATTTTCTAGGCCTAGTAGCCCTAAGAGCCCCTTTTAGCCCTACCTTCCTGATTTTTGCCCAATTACTCAAAAATATTCTAAAAGACCCCCTAAGAGATTTTGTGATTCAAACACCCTTTTGGACACTCTTTGAGAATCAGATGGTAAGGTTGTCTGATATGACCGTATCGGTACGAACCCCAAAATGGCTCTTTTTGAGGGTTTAAGGGTTTAAGAGTCTTGTCCAGTAGGGTTTGTTGATTTACACACCCTATCACCTCCTTGCTTCTATTGAGACTCCATTAGGATTCCTTCTTCCCTGTCAAACACTTGGCACAACCACATTTTATCTTCCCTGCAAGCAATGATAAAAATAACAGTCATAATCCCTAGCCGGGCTATGGTAGAGCTCGCCTAGGATATGATGGAAAATGGATTCAAAGCAACTTATAGGATATTAAAAAGAATATGTACACTCTAAACATGCTCCATGAATTTAATCCCAAGGGCCATTAAGAAAACACAATGGGATTTTAAGTTGGAGCCATAGCTAGGGTCATAATCCCTTGCTCAGACCGAGAGCAGTGCAATTGAAGAAAATTTGTAAACAAGCACTAAACCAGCACTAAGAAAGAGTAAAAAATAGCTTCCTAAGCACCATAAAAATATATACTAAACCACCATGAAAGGACAGTACCAAGATCAAACCATCTGGTACAGACTGTTATAACCAAAATTATAAATCTTATGCAAAAATCTGAAAATTGCCTTCAAGTATTATTCAAAATTTGCTCATGGATCCTCCAACCTATTTACAAAAATTTCAAAAGAATTTTATATGTATCCTTGCTCATAACCAACCACCCATCGGTTTCTTAACCACCGATTTGATCAATTTTTGAAAATTTGTTGCAAAAAGTTGTCAAGCAACAATGACAACTTTTGCTCCACTTTGCATTTTTTAAACTTATGCATGTTTACTCACTCTAAACCCCCTAGGATCGTTCCTTAACACTAAACTAACATTTCCAAAAGACTTATGAGGCCTTACAAATATTTTTACACTATTTTGCAAAATGATGCCATTTTTGGTTTACAAGGGCACATTGGCCAAAACTGAGAAAACAAACTAACACTAGAGACAAATGCACTTCAAATAACCCTAAAACACTCTTGTGGACCTACCAATAGTCCATTATTAATTCATTGATCCTATTAAGGATCATCCATTCCAAAATTCAAGAATTTAGCAAGAAATCAAATGTGCTCCTGCACCAGGTTTCTACTTATAAGGCTTGTAATTAGGATTTCGTTCGGTCTTCAGTGATAAAATCCCTCAGGAGGCTTCCCAACCTTTAGAACAAAGGCTTTATGTATCTCAAGGATACTGGGGGAAGGCTAAACCATTGGAGGGGATTTTCATCAGCCTCCACATTTGATTATAGTGAGTTGGAATATTTGGCTAAAAGTCATTCCCCACTTAGGTCATTCCCCTCTCACCGGCCTTAAAAGCGCCCTAAGGGAAACTCAGGAGGGCAGACATTCTAAAGGATCTATTGCATGAAATTCAAAGAAAGCAAGTAAAAGTGAGTTTGGCTTTTTGATCACCCAATTAAGGGGAGATCATATACCTATCACTTTTGAAATAGGGAATACACGCTTTCTTTTTTATCCAATATCTCAATTGTTTTCTAAAAGCTACCTTAGAGATATTGCTCCAAAAGACATGTGGTTCTTTTTAGCCCATGATAGCAATATGTGTGTAATAGAAAAAACTTTTGAACAAATGAAATCCTGGTCAACCAAAGTAAATTCGCCAAAATGAACAACAACGATCTTCAATTCGAAAGCTTTGAAAAAGTAAAGTGAAAGTTCTTTTTAAGCTTCCAAAAAAAGTGAGGTTTTTTTTTATGAGCACCAAAGGAAAGTGATGTTCAATTTTAACCCTTTTGCAAAAATTGGAAAGTTTTGTGTTGTTCTTTTTAGAGCCCAAAGAAATTTGATCCTAACTTGCACAAAAGGAAAGATTTGAGTTTGTTGTTCTTTTTACCTATGCAAGCAAGAAAAAATGAGTCTTGTTTTAAGCACAAAAAAAAATCATGAGGTTCATTTTAAATAACAAAATAAATTACGAGGTTCATTTTAAGCCTTTGCAAAAAAAAGGAAAGATGAGTTCTTTTTAAAATCCCTTTGTAAAAAAGAAAATTTTAAATCAAAATCTACTCCAACTCCTTAAAACCTGCAACAAATTGTTAGACCTGCAAAATCCTTTCAACAAGTTAGTTCATATGGTGGGCTTTACAAGCCTAAAACTTCATGTTTGTTACAATTTTAAACTCTCTACCAGAGACAATAGTGCTACTTTGTTGAAAAACAAAAATGCTAACAAAGTGACAAAGGCCCTAAAACTACAACAAAAGCGCTACAACAGACAACAATAGCGCTAGTTCACTATAAAAGCACTATAATAAACAACAAAAGCACCAAAAGTAAAACAAAAGCGTTAATCTACAAATAAACTCCAGGCGCAAATTCTGGAACAAAGGCGCTGAATCGGGCATCAAAAGTGCTTAAGCGCTTCCTATGCATGAAAATCTGCAAGTTCAAAATGGTTAGTTAAAAAGTTTTAACTTCTTAGTGTTCGATTCACGTCGGGTTCACCAAATGATGTTGCGGGAAATGGCTTCAAGAGTCAAAAGGAAAAATCTCAATGTTACTAGGTTAGCTCAACCATGAAACCAAAACAAAGAAACTAAAAACCATCCAAAGCATATCAAAAGAGATTCAAAGAAACATGAAAGACACTTAAATAAGAAAAGAGCCTTCCTAAGATGCCTCCATGATGCTTAGATGATATTCCTCCTTTCTTTCTCTCCTATCCAAGTCCCAAATAAGTGAAGCTCTCAGCTTTTAGCACAAGCCATAGATGCCATATGGAGATTCAAGATTGAAAGTGCTTAAACAAGATGTTATGCAAATGAAAATGATGATGCTATGAGAAAGTTCGCTATCAAAAGGCTTATCTTGCACAAACATCATGATGGAGTATTATGATACATTCTCTCACATCTCCATATTATCTTTGCATGTTTTAACACACTGGCATTTATGTCTCATATAAGGTATAAAGCATTTATAAATAATTGAATTTTTTAACCAATTTAGGTAAATTCAGTTTGCATTATCATTTACTTCACATCGTTAAGTGCATTCATGAGGTACATCTCATTTCAAATCCTTAAAGTTGCATTTTATTTAAAATCATTAGGCACATTCATTAATTACATTCATTAGGTGCATTAATTTAATTTGTTAAGTGCCTTAATTTACATTGATGTAGATTCATTTAGGTGAAGTCATGTTTTTAGTACATTTATTTAAAGTCATCAAGTGCATTCATTCATTACATTCATTAGGCGCATTTTTTTAATTTGTTAAGTTGCATCTCATGTTAAAAATATTTTTAGTAGCATTAGTATTTACATCCATTCATGTAAATTTCTTTCAAAATACATTCATTAAGTACATTCATTAGGTGCATTCATTAAATTCATTTTGTACATTTCAAAATTCACATAAATATAGTTCATATCATCATCACATCAGTATTATCTATCATTATCATCATATACTACACATCCACACAAATGATTCATCCATTGCATCACATATATATTCACAAGTATATATTACCATCATAAATAACCAATCATTTGTATTTTAAATATATCATCATCAACCATATCATTTTATATTTTCAAAAAGTATACATCATTCATATCAACATCATACATATAGATAGAATCAACATCATTATATACATCCAATATAGACTTGCATCCACATATAGATATCCTCATATCAACATCATACATATCAATCGAATCAAGCTATTAGGATAACCGATGGACAACTGAGAGTGGGGGGGGGGGGGGCGCTGAATGTTGGCAATATGGATGAATTGATTATGTGTTGCATTGATGTTTGGTCATTGATGTCAACACTATCTATTTTGGTTGGTTATTGGTAGACAGGTTTTGGTTACCGGTAGAAGATCTTGTGTTACTGGTAAGGGTTTAAGGTTTAACCGATAGAGCTTTCACTGAGAAACCTTGACAGAATGCTAAGTGGTGTTGGTGCGGCTTCTAGATGGAATTCAGGATGCAGAAGGTGATCCTTGATCGTGCCTCAACTGATTGAAGACATTGCTTTGGCGTGGTGGACCCAGATTAGGTCCGGTGCCTATCTAGGTTATGGACCGGTATCATGTTACCGGGATGATTTATGGATTGGTTATTGTTGTTTTGGTCTTAAGCTAACATGTCATATCATTGTAATATGGATGTATGTAATGATCTTATTGTAATATCTTTTAGGTGGCCGACTTAATTGGTTTAGGCCTTAGGGTTTGTATAAATTGATGTAAGATCTCATTGTAGATCATGTGTCGTGGTCGTGGAATGCAATATTATATGTGAAGGAGATTTGGTCGATCATAGGTGATCAAATTGGGTTTAAGTAAGAGGTCAAAGGCCTCTGATATTGAGCTTAATCGGGACTGTAATCAAGCATGGTAGATGCTATCTCTGGTAGTTCATTCTTCTGGATAGTTGTCCATTTATCTTGAGGTGGTTATAACCTCTTTGTAGTCAGTGAGACTCTTTTGTAATGAGCAGTCGCTCTAGACAGTGTGCCTTCCTGCATGTGCAAGCCCCTCATTGTATCACAAGTATCATCTGACTATGGGTAGGCTTCCCACCATGGTTTTTCCCTTTACCGGGTTTTCCACATACAAATCATGGTGTTATGTGGTATGGTTGCATTGTGTTAATTCTTTGTTTCATTCTTAAGTTTTATTGCTTACCGGTATCTGAATCTGCTATTCCGGTAATCAATATTTATATGATCCGGTTAAAGGTTATAAAGTGGTTTGATTAATATCATCTGTTAACAACTGATTCACCCCCCCCCCCCCCCCCCCCCCCAACCTCTCGGTTGTTCACCAGTTATCCTAACAATTGGTATAAGAGCTTTGGTCCTCTTTTGCAGAAGCTTAACCACTTGAGGTAGATCCTATGGAAACTAATACTTCAAACCCACCGACAACTATTTTCAGAAGAGAAATCCCTAAGCTTGATGAAATAAATTATGGGATATGGAAAATCTGAATGGAGACTCATCTTAGATGTCTTGGGAAGGATATTTGGGAGATCACTGAGAAAGGGTACACACCTTATGATCCGGTATCTGGCAATCCTGCTCCTGCAAACTTGGACAAGAATATTGAAAATGATTGCAGAGCTAGAGAAGCCCTCTTGTGTGCACTTACTGATCAACAAATCATGGGATTGACTAACAAATCATCGGAAAAGGTTATGTGGGACAAATTGCAAACTCTGAATGAAGGTGATCCTACTGTCAAAATTGCTAAACTTGATGGTTATCAGGTAAGGTATGAGAACTTGAAGATGGAAGATAATGAAAGAATTGCTACATTTGTGGAAAGAGTAAATGAGATTGTCATGGGAATTCAATGTTGCGGAGGATCTCTGAGTGAAGATGAAATAGTTTCCAAAGTCTTGAGAGCTCTTCCACCGACTTAAAAGATGAAGGTAGTTGTAATTAATGAATTGAGAACAATGGCAAACACTTCAGTTAACAGAGACATTCTGATTGGGAAATTATCTGCTTTTGAGCTTGAAGAATTTGGATCTTTTGGAGTTGTAAAGTTTGAACCTTCTTTTCATGCATCATCATCTACCGACAAAAATGATTGGAAAGCCCTATATGCAAAAGAATTGGAAGATATGAGGAAAGAGGATGAAGAATTTGAGCAACTTGAAGCCTTATTTGCTAGAAGAGTACCTAAAGGACCGACAGGAATTAAGTATGAAGGAAAATCACTTTTTTTAAATGTTTTGCATGTAATAAGATTGGTCATTTTGCATCTATATGTCCTGAAAGGAATGCAAGATTTGAAGAAAGGGTTAAGAAATTATTTAAGCCTAATCAAAATAGATATAGATTCAAGAAAAGCAAACAATGCTACATAGCGGATGAGGAAGGAGTAAGTGATGACTCTAAGGATGAACCGACAATAGACTCTGCTAGTGGATTCGGCAATGGAAAGGAATGGGTGCTCGATGCTTTAAAGGAAGATGAACTCGAACTAGCTATCATGAATGAAGAAAAGGCCCTGGCAGCAAAAGTTGAAGATAGTGATGAATGGGTAATTGATAGTGGATGCTCACATCATTGATGAATACTAAGAGGGGGGGTGAATTAGTATGCCAAAAATCTTTGCACTTAAACACTTTACAAGACTAACAGTAAACCGGTAAAACAGTTTAACAGACAAACTGGTTAACAAACAAGCAAACCAAATAGCTAATAATGCATTCACCCACAAAAGCACAAACACCATAACACATGAGATTTTGACGTGGAAATCCAAATGGGAAAAACCACGATGAGATGGAACTCACAAGTATCTGCAGAATAGGAACCAGACCAGTTAAGGTCAGACTGGTTAAGGTCTTACAATGTTCTTTACCAGAACAGATCCTGTTAGGAATCTCAATCTCAGTTAGGAGATAAGTCTAATTAAAGACTACCTTGCTAGAGGATTTTAGATCCACGGATGTGAACCACCTTGTTAGAGGATTTACAAAAGGCTTTTGGGCCTACCTAGTTAAGGGCTACAGACTTGTCAAAGATGTGAGTAATCAACAAGTGTTTGATCTATCTAATAGCACAGACTGCTCGGTTAGATCCTTGATAGCTCGTTCTTAATGCACTCTAGCATTACTTCAGTCTTCTACACATTCATATTCTCTCCAACTCCTCAACCACCTTAAACCCTAGCCGCAATATTGACTATCGCAACAACAACAACATCAACAACCTAAAACCCTAGACATGATGTCCTTATAAAGGAAACTGATTTCATGTTGGTCCAATAGGATTACATTACAATTTCCTAGGTTCAATGAACCTGGACTAGGTAGCACGACACAAAAAGCATTGCTACAGTCTCGGCACCATCAACCAATTGGTGGAAGGTAACTCATCACACAATGCTGGTTCATACAAAATACCGGTTGTCAGTTTGACAAAAATGAAGACTGGTAGAAATGTGTTATGTTGCTTTAATCCCTCATACCGCTTGAGGTCAACATGCCGCTTCAGACCAGGAAACACATTCTGCAAAACATCAATAGTCTAAAGACTATAATACAACACACCAATTGGAACAAATACCGGTTGTGCTCTAACTCATACATATAAAGAGGATCTCAATGCAAGTGTGTGTCCATCAATGACAATCACAACATAAACATCAAAAATGCCAACAATCTCCCCCTTTGGCATGATGGCAACACTTAGGAAAATAAAATTTTGACATCTAAGTGTTTTACAACAAAATCATGCCATTAGCAAAATTGCTCCCCCTAAGCATATACACTATCCCTTTGGCAATACAATGTATAACAATTTTGCATAAAGAGCATAAACATTGAGATATTTAGAGCATATAATCAAAATTTTGATTACCAGATACTTCTCCCAAAAGAATTCTTCTCCCCCTTTGCCAACAATGACAAAGTACAACTGAACAAACCTGTTTTCATTTGATATTAAAATAATAAAAGTTTATGACAACAAGGAATGATACTTGTCAAAAACAGATTTAAAGTCCTGCAAGAATTGTTTCATCGATAAAGACTAGGACTCAAGTAGGGCTACTTCTTGCTCTGTCTGCATCTGGGAGACCTGTTCTTCCATGGCATCAATTGTGCTCATCTCCTATGTAACTATTAAGGCATCCAGGTTCAGATAACACTTCTGAAGAATTTGCAATCGTGGGAGTAGAACCAGTTGTAGCTCCTGCAAATCTCTAGACCGACTGCTGATCTCTTGCTCCATTTTCGTTGACTGGATGTGAAACCGGTGAACGGTTTGCCCATAAGTTGTAAAGGAATCATAAGGCAGCTTGAATGTGCTCAAGTAGGACTGCAAGTCTGTTTCAAGTTTTTTCTTCTGAGCTAGCACATCATCATATAATAGATGGGGTTGGTAGATTTTGCTAAGTAGCAGATTCCCCTCATCTAGAGCGTCCCTTATATCCTTTTGTTCTTTCTTCAGTTTAGTCTGAAGCTCATTCAACTTCTTCACCGGAGCTATATTAAGAGCTTTTTGATGCTCCTTCTTGACATTAGCCTCTGCTGCCTCTGCAAGGCTCTGCACCTGATCATCCACAACTGTGCATAGGAGCTTGAGTTTAGCTAGTGATGATTCAGTGTTGGGAAGATTTGTACCGGGTATCAAACCGGTAAGCGTATCCACAGCCGCTTGAATTACATCCTGCTCCTTCTTTCATCGAATGATTTCAAGTCACTCTTGAGCTACCTTGATGCTCTACATTAGCTCCGTTTCACTTACAGACTGGAGATCTATAGGACTGGTGAAGTCAACCGGTTTGGCTGGACTCCCGGTTGCCTTTAGAGTCTCCATTTGGGTGCTCTTCTCCGCTTTCTTCTTCTCCACTTCTCTCCTCTTCTCTACTTCCTTGTCCTCCTCAGCCTTTTTCTTTTATGCTTCCTTCTTCTTCTCCTATTCCTTATCTTCTTCTTCCTTCTTCTTCCTCTCTGCTTCCTTCTTCTTCTCATGTTCCTTATCTTCCTCTTCTTTCTTTTTCTTTTCATCTTCTTGCTTCTTTTTCTCTTCTTCATCCTTTTTCTTCTTCTTCTCTTCATCTTTCTTCTTCTTCTTCTCCTCTTCATCTTTCTTCTTCTCCTCCTCTCCATCTTTCTTCTTCTTCTCCTCTTCATCCTTCTTTTTCTTCTCTTCTTCATCCCTTTTCCTCTTTTCTTCTTCATCCCTTTTCCACTTTTCTTCTTCATCCTTTTTCTTCTGCTCTGCCTCTTCCTTTGCCACTTCCTGTTTATCCTCGGCTTGCTTATCAGCCTGTTTAGCCTATTGCTTCTGTCCTGTTGCCTCAGATGGTGTTTCTTGAGTAACATCCTCAACGTCCAGAGCATCGACATCAATGGTGTCGATCGGTTCAACAACCGGATTTACTTCATCATCAATTACTTCATCCGGTTTGGATATAACCGGTTCTTCTTCAGCTTGTCGATTGGCTAGATGCACTTTGTGAGTCTGAACAACAGTTCTCATATACAGATGAGTGTCTTTTTCGACATCATCAACTCTACCTTCTAACAGCCAGAGTCTTCTTTTTCTAGTGAAGAAGAGTCCTTTATTTTGATCAATAACATCAAACAATTCAGAATTTGACAGGTAGGGAAAATACTATGCAAAAACTTTCTCCCTAATTTCCTATTCTTTCTCTATGGCAATGTGTCATCTATTATCTAATGACATATATAAAGAATCCGATGTCTGAGACCTAATCTCTGAGGGCGATCGATCATTAACACATAAATACTAAATTATCTCTTTTTCAACCGCTTCCTTTTCATCCTCATTAAAGTCATCAAAACACTCAATTAAGTCATTTAGCACTTTTCTCCTAACATTCTTTATTGTTCTTTGACAATGTGTCAAAGGTTTATAGGAGGAGATATCTATATTTATCGGTGTAGATGATGTCGGTTCATTCTTTATCTTCCTCTTTGCTTGACGTGTTTTCTTTGGCTTTTCCTCAGACACAGTTTCTTCTGAGTCTGGAGAGGTGTTCCTTGTATTCCTCTTTCTCTGGAACACTTTAGCCAGTGTTGCTTCTGGTTTCTTCTTGGCTGGTGACCGCTTAGTCACTTTTGGAGTTGCAGTAGTAACCGGTGCTGATGCTGTAGGCACTGCCTTTGCCTTCTTCACTGCCGGTTCTTTTTCTTTCTTTGCTGGTGGTTCCTTAACTGGTGTTATCCTCTCTAGGTAGGTGTCGATCCTCTTTGCCTTGGGATCCAGTGGTGAGGAAATAAGGGTAGAGGCATACCCTTCCAGCATATCGTACATCACCTCATAGCCCATTGGCTCCACTTCTTCCACTCTAGGCTCAACAGCCTCCATTATGCATTTATCTACTTGGATGGTGAAGCAGATATCGTCTTCATATTTCTTGACGATGTCACCTGATATTCTCATTCTTTGGCTCATTTTCCTTCTGAACTTATCAAAATACTTGTTCAGAACATCAGGGTAACCAGTTCCAATTGCTTCAATGCTTTCCTTGATTTGCTTGGTCACCGATTGGTCAGCAGACCACTGGACATCTCCTACTCCAGGAAAGTAGCTTTGGAAATAGAAGAACAACCCAACAAGTAGTTGTCCAAACTTGAACCTTAGTGCATTATCCTATTTGATTGCCTTCAAATTCAACAGGAGTTGTCTCTGTATACCGGTGCACAGATCAAATGATGCATCCTCCTTTATCATCTGGTAAGCGGCATTTACCGTTGCAGCAGATACAGAGTTAATTCTACTAGCTGAGAATGTCCAGTATCCAATCACCATACATGCATACTTAACCAGATCATCCTTGATAGAATTTACTGTCATGCCACGCGAGTCACTCACTGAACCGGTGAGCTTGGACATTTCAGTTTTGCTTACCGTTCTTAGGGCTGGCACTTCCCTTGTGTTGTAGAATTCGATGACTACATGAATTGCCTGCGGCGTGATGTCATGTGTTCTCTCCAGGTACATCTTATCACCATGGACTCTACTCAGAATGATCCTTATATGATCCTCTGTGAAATCTTCCAGGAAGTAAACAACATTGTGGAGCTTTTTCTTCTCCAAAATATTAAACTCCGGTTTGATCTTCTTATCTTTTCCACAAAATAAACCTAACTGGGTGTGGATAGCTAGAGACCCTAGGTCTTCTATCTTGCAATCTATGTAGTTAGAAATTCCCTCTTCTACTATCACACCAGCCGAAACTTGTGATAGGGCATTATACTTGGACTTCCATTGAATAAAACTAGCAGACTGGACAAATGCACTAGAACTGGTATGAGATGCGGAAGCCATGATAGAAATCTTAAGAACTTGAGAAATACCTTTTGAAACATGAGAAATTAGGGCTTTCCGATTCTCCTTCACTTCACACTCCGTCGGTTGCTGTATCACCACTTTGTGTTCTCCACTTGACCGTTTCCAGTTTGAATTTGAACCTCCTTCGCGGTTTCTCAATTTCTCAAAATCTCTGCTCAAATCGCCTTTTCGTCGCTCTGCTCTTTGAAAAACTTTTCTTCCCTCGAAAACTGATAGTGAGAAATGATTTGAAAAATGCTTTAAAACATTTTCCTCACCTACCGTCATTAATGCTCCTCCATTTAGGGCGTAAACCCTAATTTGCCTTTTTAACATTTCCAGTCTTCTGCCAAACGACAGGTATCACAAACCGGTTAAGGTCTTTTACCAGTGTAAACCGGGGGTTCGAGACATTTCTCCTTTTTCTCCCCCTAAGCTTTTCTGAAGCTTAGTTTGTCGGTTCTGTGATTTCCACACTAGGTGCAGAAATTGGTTCCTCTTGTAACACCGTTGGTTTCTCCTTCCAGATTTTGTTCATGTCCTCTTGAATAGTGTCAACATCAATGTTTCCTTTCGGAGTGACCGGTATATCATCAGATATGCTCTTTCTTGATCTACAAAATCTGGCAATGTGACCCGGTTTGTTGCAGTGATAGCAGACCAATCTAGGTGCTCTCCAAGGTCCATTGTTCACGTTTCCATTCTTCCTTCTGCATGTTGCAGCAGTGTGACCATGACCATGACAGATCATACAATTTGCTCTCCATCCGATTGCCGCTTGATAACCACCGTTTCTTGGCTGATGATTGAAGGCATTAAACCAGTTGTGATTCTGGTTCACATAAGGTTCAGGACCAACTCCTTGGGTCCTCTAAGGATATCTTCCAGTGTTATTCATAACAGACCTGCATTCAGATGCTCTATGCCCATACTTGTTGCATGCATAACAGTTACCATCAAATCTATAGGATCTAGGCTTATCATTTAGGAAATAAGGAAAATTGTTGTAAGCCTTACTCCTACACGCATTTGTAGTATGTCCTTCTTTAAGACAGTTAAAGCAAACAGGTTTAAACTTTTGCTTACCTTTATCCTTTGATGCCAGTTGTTTCTTTGATGCTCTAGCACTTGTACCAGATGTCTCACCTTCCTCATGACCAGAATAACCAAGTCCATCAGTATTCTTGACTGGTTTATCAGATTCAAGCTTTTGCTCTAGCTTGACAATACTCTTGTTGAACTTAGCAAGTATTTCCTTTGACTCAGAGAGTTCTTTGGAAACAGTAGCATTTGTTTCCAACAGGTTCTCATTCTCAGAGATGGCAGTGTTCAGTTCTCCTTGCATGTCTTCCTTTTCCACTTTGCTTGCATGGAGTTGAGCATTTAGGGCACTCATCTCTTGTTTCAGCTTGGAGATCTCATTATCTTTATCTTTGACCAGATCTTCAGCTTTCCTCCGATTCTCAAGCTCTTGACATATCCGGATAGTCAGTCCTTCCAACTCCTTTCTCAAGTTGGAGTTTGATTCATTCAACTTATTTACTTCTGCAATCAGGGCTTCCATGTCTGCTTCATATGAAGAACTATTTTCAGATAGCTCCATCAGTTTTTTTGCATGTTCTCTCATTTTTGCTTGAGATGCCTTGTATTTGACCATAAGATCATCATAGGCTTGCTCAGACTGAGTGAGCCGGTGGGTAAGTTCCCTCAAAGTGTATTCCCCCATATCTCTTTCCAAGTGGTTAAACTAATAGAAAGGTTGGCTCTGATACCAATTGATGAATACTATGAGGGGGGTGAATTAGTATGCCAAAAATCTTTGCACTTAAACACTTTACAAGACTAAAACCGGTAAAACAGTTTAACAGACAAACCAATTAACAAACATGCAAACCAAATAACTAATAATGCATTCACCCACAAAAGCACAAACACCATAACACATGAGATTTTGACATGGAAACTCAAATGGGAAAAACCACGGTGAGATGGAACTCATAAGTAACTATCTGCAGAATAGGAACCAGACCGGTTAAGGTCTTACAATGTTCTTTACCAGAACAGATCATGTTAGGAATCTCAATCTCGGTTAGGAGATAAGTCCGATTAAAGACTACCTTGCTAGAGGATTTTAGATCCACAGATGTGAACCACCTTGTTAGAGGATTTACAAAAGGCTTTTGGGCCTACCCGGTTAAGGGCTACAGACTTGTCAAAGATGTGAGTAATCAACAAGTGTTTGATCTATCTAATAGCACAGACTGCTCGGTTAGATCCTTGATAGCTCGTTCTTAATGCACTCTAGCATTACTTCAGTCTTCTACACATTCATATTCTCTCGAACTCCTCAACTACCTTAAACCCTAGCTGCAATATCGACTATCGCAACAACAACAACATCAACAACCAAAAACCCTAGACATGATGTCCTTGTAAAGGAAACCGATTTCATGTCGATCCAATAGGATTACATTACAATTTCCTAGGTTCAATGAACCTGGACATACTAGGTAACATGACATAAAAAGCATTGCTACAGTGTCGACACCGCCAACCAATCGATGGAAGGTAACTCATCACACAATGTAGGTTCATACAAAATGCTGGTTGCTGGTTTGACAAAAATGAAGACTGGTAGAAATGTGTTATGCCACTTTAATCCCTTGTACCGCTTGAGGTCAACATGCCACTTCAGACCGAGAAACACATTATGCAAAACATCAATAGTCTAAAGACTATAATACAACACACCAGTTGGAACAAATACCGGTTGTGCTCTAACTCATATATATAAAGAGGATCTCAATGCAAGTGTGTGTCCATCAATGACAATCACAACATAAACATAAAAAATGTCAACAATCATATGACTGGAGATAAAAGAATTTTTTTGTCCCTACAAGAATACAATGGCGGTCAAGTCAGATTTGGAGATGACAAAGCATGTATGATCAAAGGTAGAGGTATTATTTCTCTGGATGGAAAACATAATACTGATAATGTTATTATGTAGAAGGTTTAAAGCATAATCTTTTAAGTATTAGTCAATTGGTGGACAAGGGTTTCCAACTTCAGTTTAAAGATAGAAAATGCAAAACCATTAACAAAACTTGTTTGGAGATTGCAACCGGTACTTAGACTAGAGGTAATATCTTTCACTTGAACACTGGTAATAAAACATGTTTGATTGTTCATATTGATGAGAGTTGGTTATGGCATAAGAGGTTGTGTCATGTTCATTTTGATTATATTGTGAAGATCAGTTCAACAAAGGCAGTTAGAGATATACCTAAGATTATGAAGCCTCATAATCCGGCATGTAAGGAATGTCAATTGGGAAAGCAAGTTAGAACATCTTTTAAGATTATACATGATAAATCTAATGATGTGCTTGATTTGATTCACACTGACTTGTGTGGTCCAACAAGGACTAGAAGTTTTCAAGGTGATAGTTGTTCAACCCAACAATAAGAATAATAACTCTAATTGAAGTCTCAACCCGAAGTTTGGACATTCATTTGGTAAAGTCACTATTTCCATAGCTAGTGTTCATTTGATTGTCAACCCAGGGACGTAATACTTGAAATGGGTCTGCACTATATATGCACTAAGTTCTCGTGACAACTATTCTGCATTATTGTAGCAACTAACATTATGCGGAAAAGATAAGCAAGAATTGAAACTATAGAAAGGCTTCAGGAAAACTTCTGCATAAATTCATAAAAGCAATACTGGGTAAATTCAATGCTGATAAACAAATATTACTCTATTTTGGTTTGGCCACAGGAACAATCAGTGGATCTGTTTCTAGTGGCTGCAGGAACAGTCAATGCAAGAACGTCTACTACAATTAAGGAAATAAAACTAATCTTAACAAATGCACAGGAACACTCACCAAGTGGGTCCCCTAGGATGAGTGATACCAGGCTTCCCAAAAACAACTCTAAAAGCTCAGAATAACATATTTTTATTCATCATTCTTTGGAAGTCATTACATGATTCAATATGAAAAGAAACTCAACAATACTTATGAAAAATCCTCTGCTCTATTTTTTCCTTCTCTTTCTATCTAACCTCTGAGAAGATATAGAGCTTATTGTTAAAAAGAAATCATCTACAACAGACAACACAAATCACGCTGAAAAGAAGAGGCGCATAATTGACCAAGAAAGGAGATAGCTCGAGTTATGCTACAGGAAATGTAGATCTAAACCGAACCACAGTCATAACATACTATGGCTATATTTACAACTTCAATGTCTACCTAAGTTAGACATCGGTAGTATCGCTTGATTGCTCCTCTTATGCCATTCCTTACGCTTCTCAGCTTTTTTGTTGTTCGATCTTTAGTCATCTTCTTGAGTATCCTTTCCTTCAAGTGGCGTGATAGGTGAACATCCATTGCAACATCATTTATTCCCTGCACTACAAAAGAAATAACATACATACGCATTTTATTTAATCAAGGCATCTATTAATTTCACATATGATATTGCCCTAAACAATCTGCATGGCAACAAGAATAAATCACATGGTTGTAGGAATAAATGGCAAAGATAAAACATGATTTAATAGGTTCAGGCTAACATATGGAATACATATAGTAAACTTCCAATACATCACTACTATTATGCAAATCAAAAGATGACAAAAGCTCAAGAGTTCTGAGGATAGAAATATGACAATGTCTCAACTCATCATGCCCCCCCAACTTTAAGAGCTTGTTGATCCTACAGTAAGAGGAATTTTTTTTATTCTTGCACTAATTCTTAGATCACCAATGGTCCCTTGACCTGTTCCTCCTGAAGCTAAATTCCAGTAAAATCCTTTCATCTTTTCCAGCCTGGACCATCTGGCTGATTCTTCTGTAACTGCTTCATAGGGCTTATCCGTTGTCTTACATCCCAATAGTGGCCACATAAGAATAGGAGGTTGAAAGATCAATGGTAACCAGTTATTGGTCTTCTCTCTACCCAGTTGTATATATTTGGGGGCTCTTTGCATAGTTGCCTGAAATTTTGGCAATGAATGAGGTTCTCCCTACTTTAATTTTTTTGGTAAGTTATTCCATCACTGAGTTAACCCATCTATTGCAGCTGCACTGTCAGTCTGAACTAAATGCTCATATGCCTGGTATGTTTCCTCCCTCATTGGAAGCACTAGCTTCCTAACATAATCTCTTACCAGTAATTTCTGCCATTCATAATAAAGAACTCTTGGCTCTTTTGCTTCCTTCCTCAATGGCAATGTACAATCAAATTCAAAATCTTTGTATGCTCTGTCTTGTGCCCCCATGCTGATCTCATTTTGAATCCATGACATTAAAGCTTTTATGTGGATATCACCAATATATAACAAAGGATTTCACTCACTATTTGAAGCTACAACATAGTTATGTAAATAAAATTCACATACAAATTTTTCATAGCTGCTGGAGAAGTCTGGTAAGAATCATAAAATTCCTCAAGGGTTTCTAAAGAGGGGCTAAGGTCCCTAACAATGCGGTTCAATTTGAAATTTAAATACCGTTCCCTTAAATGCAGAGCATAAACCCTTGAAGGTTCCCTACATTGCATCAATTCGGGGACCATACTAGTAATTGTTTCAACCTTAGCCTCTAATTCTTCAATTTTGCTATCCCTCTTTTCAATTTCTCTTTGTTGTTTGTCAATAACCCCTTGCAATCTACCCCTCTCTATTTCCCATTGTCTATAAAATGTTAATGCAATAGATAAACTGCTTAGAGATGATGGAGGACTAATAGGTGTTACCTTAGGCCGTGGAATCTCTTCGATAGGTTCCTCAAGCTGCTCTGCCACATAAGCAAGATTTGACAGTCTATCTACATCACCTTCTTCCTGGATTTCAACATCTGTAGGGCTCCCTTCTTCTGATGTTTCCACTGAAATAACCTCTATCAGATCACCTGCTGGACGAGCCTTCTAGGTCCTACTCCGAGTTCTTCTCACATAAACCTTTGGAGTGGCTGCAGGAATGGTTTCTACCTGTGGCTTTGTTGTAGGAGTTTTTCTTTTTGACCTACACCTCTTGGTTACAGGAGAAATTTGAGTTGCATGCGGCTGAACCATAGGTTCTTCATCTATTTCATTTATTTCCAATTTCTTCCCTTTTTTCTTAGCAGATGGTGAATCTCTTTGAAGAGAAGTGGAGGGTTTCTCCACATTTGCCTCAACCATATCTTCTTCCATAATAACCGCAGCTCCTTTGACAACGAGCAAATCATTCTCTGTAGAAACTACGGGAGAAGAGGGTTCTGCAATGTTTTCTTCTTCAACTGGTGGATCATCTGCAATAGGAGCATCTTCAACCCTAAACTGCAATATGTCCTCAAATACCCCCCATTCCATCAGTGAAACGTCTCTAAGAGAATGTTCTACAAGCAATTTAATCAAACAATGATGGCTGACAGAACGATTTCCATTCTTTCATGTTTCTTTGGAACTTGTAGAAATGAGGTGGTATAGAAAATTAGGGACATTCACTCTTCGACCATGTCGTAGATGACTAAGTAATTTAAAATGTGGTGAATGTATATTTGAATACCTCCCTTCACAAGTAATGTATTTCATTACATATAAAGCGACTCGAGGCCACTCTGCTGGTAGGGAAACCCTCCTAGTTCCTTGCTTGTCCACTGTTAGAGGTCCATTTGCGGGAAGTGTAAACTCTGCTCTGGCGCTCCTGGCGTCTTTTGATTCTGGAAACAATTCTCCTTCCTGCGGCAACCTTGTAACTTCAGCTATCTGCTGCTCCGTAGCAATGACCCTTAATCCTTTAACCATAGCTTCTCCTTTGTTGAAGGAATGCATAAACTTTGCAGCAATTTCTTCATTAAAATCCATGATTTTCAAAAAGTAATCAAGCCAGCCATGGTGTCTAAAATAATGCTCACAAAGAGCATCCTGCAGCAACACATCATGGACTATTGGTTCATGGTGGATTGGATCTCCACCCATTTCTTACTCTGTTAGTATAGCACACTCTGCAGCTGAGAAACAGAGAACCGAAATATCCTACAGACTTGAAAATTGAAAATTCCATACATATCTCCAAATTTGGTGGAAGAATTTATTACTTCCTTGCATGAAAGAATATCTTGTTAAAACAATGATGGCAAACAATCAATTCTAGGTACCGAAAAAGATGAATAATTACTAACTTTGGAAACCGAACCATAAAACACTCCCCCCCCCCAACTTAACTTAGCATGTATCCACACAAGCTGATGAGATTTAGGGGAGTGTACGTGGATTTAGGAAGACAATAGTCATAATGAAATCATAAATGTGTAACTAAAATAAAATACAATATGTACATACCTGTAGTCGTACGAAAATGAAGGCGAAATGAAATGAAATGACAGATAAGAAAACGAGATGGGATGACGTGGATGGAATTTTATTTATGGAGAAGAATATTTCCATAAGATATAGAAATATTTTTGTAAAATGATGCGAGAATAATTATGAAGCGGCAAGCATGTTCACTGCAGTGGCTGCAAGAACCTTACCTTCATTACTTTGCTCAATTGTAGTAGGAACCTGATCAGTTGCTGCAGGAACCTTATCAATTGCTACAGGAGCCCGTTTTTCATCTTTTTGGGCAAATTGTTGCAAGAACTCCTCTTTAGCGGCTGACTTATGATAAAGACGCAATCGGTGATCATTCACCAAAAGCTTAAATCGAACGGGGTCAATTATGGTCAAATGAACAACTCCATTATTGAAAAATTCTTCTATCTCATATGGACCTAACCATCTAGTTTGCAGCTTTCCCAAGGTATCTTTATATCTGGAGTCATACGATATTGCCCAGTCACCGGCTTTGAACCTTTTCTCTTTGATATATTTATCATGTCACTTTGCTCTTTGATTTTGGATCAGTTCTATATGCTGGACAACCATTTTCCTCCATTCGTCTAAAACATTCAATTGCTGAATTCATTCTTTTTGTGCTTCAGATAGTGTCATATTTAATTGCAAAGCTGTCCTCATAATTTTTTGCTCAAATTCAATAGGCATCATTGCTACTTTTCCATAAACCATTTCAAAAGGTGTGAAACCAATTGGTGTTTTCCAAGTTGTTCTGTCTGCTCAAATTGCTTCTGAAAGCCTATGAGACCAGTCTTTTTTATGAACATATACTATTTTGGTAAGAATAGCCTCAAGTTCCCTATTTGTAACTTCTACCTGTCCATTAGCTTGTGGATGATATGGAGTAGATTTTATGTGCCTTACATTGTATTCATTGACCAAAGTTGCAATCAATGTTGAAGTAAATTGTGGACCCTAGTCTGATACAATTTCTCTTGGTACTCCATATCTTGTAAATATCTCCTCATAAAGAAACTCAACCACCTTATTATCTTTTGCATGTGTCATGGCATGAGCTTCCACCCATTTTGTTACATAATCTGTACATACCAAAATGTAGGATTCGCCATTAGAAGGTGGATCAATTGGGCCAACAAAATCTAATCCCCATTTATCAAATGGTGCAACTAATATTTGTGGATATAATGGCATCTCATCAGATTTAGTAGGTCTTCCCATACATTGTCCATCTGTCACATTTTCTTGTATATTGTGTTGCATCCTTGTGTAATGTGGGCCAATAGTATCTTGTATTTAGTATTTTGAGTGTTGTTCTTTTGACAACAAAATGTCCTCTACATGGCTCATCATGACACACATGCATGATATCAGATGTTTCATCTTCCCTTACACATCTTCTCATGACTTCGTCAGGCCTAGTATAAAACAAACAATCAGCAATCCATGAGAAGTTAAAACTTTTTTGTACTAACAACCTTCTTTCCTTAGGAGAGAAATGAATTGACATTTTAGCAGTAGCTAAATAGTTGGCAATATCAGCATGCCAGGGAGTGTGAGCTTGTATAAGGAATAAATATTCATCTGAAAAAGCATCATCTATTACTGTAGAATCTTCTTGTAACTGAAGTCTTGAAAGATAGTCTGCAACCACATTAGACTTCCCTGGTTTATCAACAACTGTGATATCAAATTTTTGCATCAACAATAACCAATGAGCTAATCTACCAGTAATTGAAGGCTTGTTCATGAGATATCTGATTGCAGTATGATCTGTATGCACAAATATGGGATATCCTGTGATATAGTGCCTGAATTTGTTGAGTGCATATATAACGGCTAACATTTCCTTTTCAGTTACTGTGTAATTCAACTCAGGCCCCTGTAAGTTCTTGCTAATATAATATATTGCACTTTCCAAGTTATCAATCTTCTATCCTAATACTGCCCCTATTGCATAATCAGATGCATCTGTATGAATTTAAAATGGTAGAGACCAATTTGGACCTTTAAGAACTAGTGCTTAGGTTAAGGCATGCTTAAGCTTCAAGAAAGCTTCATTGCATGCAGAGGTCCATTTAAATTCCATATCCTTGGTAAGCAGTGAATATAAGGGACTTGCAATTTTGCTGAAATCTTTGATAAACCTTCTATAGTATCCAACATGACCAAGGAAACTTCTTACATCTTTTTGCTTCACAAGGGCATTGATATGCTGAATGACTTCAATCTTTACTTATAGAGATATGATGACCAAGGACTATTCCTTCCTACATCATGATGAAACATTTCTCACTATTTAATGATAAACTATAGTCCTCACATCGCTGCAAAACTTTTTTCAGGTTCCCCAATGTTCGTTCAAATTCAGAACCATAAGTTGTAAAGTCATCCATATAGATTTACATGATGTCTTGAGAAATATCAGAAAATATATTGATCACTGCTCTTTGAAAAGTGGCTGGAGCATTACACAACCCAAAAGGAAGAACATAATATGCATATGTGCCCCAAGGACAAGTAAATGTTGTTTTTTATTGATCCTCCGGGGCTATCTGAATTTGATTGTAACCACTGAATCCATCAAGAAATGAAAAATATCTTTTACCAGCCAAAGAATCCAATACCCAATCTACAAATGGTAATGAAAAATGATATTTTCTTGTTGCTAAGTTCAAGGCTCTATAATCAACACATACCCTCCATTTTCCTCTTTTCTTAGGAACTATTACCAAAGGTGATACCCATTAGCTATCAGAGATAGGATAGATAAATCCGACCTTTAAAAATTTCTGCAATTCTTCTTTAACTATTTATTTTAATGTAGGATTGATTCTTTTTGTGTGACTGTCTGAGTGGGAAACATTCTTCTTTTATATAGATACGATGGGTGCAAACTGTTGGATCTATTCCATGCATATCCTTGTAATCCCATGCAAAAGCATTTTTATGACACTTCAGCAAGTCCACGAGGGCCCCTTTTGAGTATCTGAAAGATCTCTATTGATATTCAAACATTTATTCAAATCAACTTCTATCTTGGTAGTAAGATCAATCTGGGATATATCAAAAAAATGAGAAGTATAGACTTCATGTGGCAACAGAGTATGCAATACATCAGTGGCTGCAGGAAAGTCTAAATCTGCAATATTCGGTACCAACTCCTGCAATTGTTGTTCTTGTATCAACTCATTGATCAAAATTTTATAAAGAATTGAGTCTTCATCATGTAATTGCATGAATGGCCCTTGATTAATCATCATAATGTGATTAATATAGTCAACTCTCTCATATTCTTCTCCCAAAATAGGCCAAACGACTTGTTGTTGATCCAACTGGGGTTGTGCAGGAGAATACAAAGCTAATGTTTTTATAGAGTTCCCATTTGAAATAGTCATATCCCCTGATCTACATCCAATATATGCATCTGCCGTGGCAAGCCAAGGTCTTCCCAAAATCATCGGATATCCTCTCAGTGTTGCCTTTGGAGATAGAATCATAAAGTTTGTTGGGTATTCCTAGGAATCTAAAATAACCACCACATCTTCAATCATACCATCAGGTCTCACTGTAGAACTATGGGTGTAGGCCTTAGAATATTGATTTCAAGTTGTTTCATTACTTCTCTTGTCATCACATTAATGGCTACCCCTAAATCAATTAAAACATTTCTTATCTGGCTGCCATTAATGATTGTACTTACAATAAGACTACCTGGATCAGAATATTTTGGAATTGCAATCTTGCCTAACATAATATCTGCTAGTTGACCCATAACATGCACTGTTTGCGGATCCTTTTTCTTCCTACTAGGTTTTTTTAGACATGCTTCTCTCAGTGCCTTATTATACATAGGAACATCTTTTATTGCTTGCAACAATGGAATTTTAACACAAACATGTTTCAGTTGATCTATGATATCAAAACCTTGCTCTTGTTCTATGAGAACTTCCTTTTCTTGCAATCTCTGAGAAAATGGCGATAATATCTACTTCTGAGGTATTGTATCTATTGGATTAGAAATTTCTTGTTCTTCTTGTACCTCAGTGATAACTGGAGGAGATGGATTAGACAGAGTTGTCCCAGATCGAAGGTGAATATCACTTAGGGATAGAGAATAGGTTGGGTATTGATTAAGATCAGCTGAATAAGCTTGTTGTTGTTCCTGAGATTTAATATTAGGATTTGGCATTGGTTGAGTGGGCAACTGCGTTGGTTTAGGTGGAACAACAGTGGCTATAGGGGGAGGCATTATTGCTGGTGGCTGAGGCTGCTGAATAGGTTGTTGATAACCAGAAGATTGGGTAGTCCATGGTTGACTCCCCCTCCATTGAGGAGTAGGTTGTCAGTTCCCTTGAAACTGACTTCCTTGGCCCTGAGGTGGATACCAATTCCCTTGTGGCTACTGCCACTGTGGCATTTGATTAGCAAAATTCTGCCCTTGGCCTTGAGAACCATACTAGTTTTGATAATTACCAAAATTTTGAGCATATGGTGATTGCCATTGGTTATTTGGTACATAAAAATTTCCACTATAATCAGAAAAAGAAAGTGGATCCAGAGGCATACCTTGTCTTTGGAAATTTGGCCTTCTTTGAGAAACATAGAAAAATTGCTCATCCTCACCTTGTATTGGCTTGAAGTCGAGAACCTCAACATTTGCAACCTTTACATCGACAATCCTTCTTTCACTATCTACAATGAGGGCGAAATTCTACAAGAAATGCATCAGCTTCTTCATGCTTCTTCTTAACTGAAAGTGTATCCAACTGAGTAGCCATATTATTTATAATATCCTCCTTAAAGTCCTTCAATAAATGGCTAAGTTCCATTCTAGAAACTTCAGTACTAGATGCTGATGAAGGTGCTCCTGGCTTGAAACGCCTATTCTTTTTAGAAGCAGATCTGGAATACTTCTTACAAATTTGTCCTATTTCAGTCCACGTGGACTGTGTAATGTCACCTCCTCCCATAAGATCCAAAGAATTAATGCATTCATCACTGATTCCCCTCAAAAATATCAACTTGAGGGAATCTTCATTTAGAGTACTATGTTTGGACTTTTTGACACTAAACAGAAACCTTTGCAGATAATCTTCAAGACTCTCATCTTCTTTCTGTGTCATTCTAAAGATATCATCCCCATGATGATCAGTGCCTCTACAATACTCTTTATATTTTGCAAGAAACAATCATTTCATCTCATCCCATGTATTGATTGTGCTACTACCCAAGCTCATAAACCATCTTAAAGACGATTCCTTCAAGGTGGCAGGAAATATTTTGAGTTTATGGGCATCTGTAATATAGTCAAAACTCCTATAGAGAACATCAAACTCAAATAGAAACGTGTCTGGATGTCACCAATCCATAGAATTTAGGGAGGGAAGAAGCTGGAATGTTCTTGAGATTAGCATTATCATGTTGATCATATATGGGGAGCTCAAACGTTGGGTCTAAAGGTGGTGGTGGTGGATTATTTCCACCAGGAGGTGGGTTTCCTTGCATTGGACTTGTGGGGGTAGTTACTATATGAAATTATTCTTCTTGAGGTCTAAAGAGGAATTGAAGACTACCTTCTGAAAATTCAGATTCAGGATGGTTCAAATTCTCTGGGGTTTGATAAAGTTCAGCAAAAGGATTTATATCTGGGGAATTATTTTCTGCATGATTAGGATGACTGGGCAAAAATCTACCTAGAACATCTCTTCTTCGCCTATGCATGCAGATTCATGAAATTTTTTCGAACAATCAGGTATGCCAAAAAAACAATTAACTAAAAACTGAAAAGACAATAACCATAACAGGTTCTTAGTTTGACACCATCCTCGACAGCGACGCCAAAAATGTTCAACCCAACAATAAGAATAATAACTCTAATTGAAGTCTCAACCCGAAGTTTGGACATTCATTTGGTAAAGTCACTATTTCCATAGCTAGTGTTCATTTGATTGTCAACCCAAGGATGTAATACTTGAAATGGGTCTGCACTATATATGCACTAAGTTCCCGCAACAACTATTCTGCATTACTGCAATAACTAACATTATGCGGAAAAGATAAGAAAGAATTGAAACTATAGAAAGGCTACAAGAAAACTTCTGCATAAATTCATAAAAGCAATACTGGGTAAATTCAATGCTGATAAACAAATATTACTCTATTTTGGTTTGGCTGCAAGAATAGTCAGTGGATCTATTTCTAGTGGCTGCAGGAACAGTCAATGCAAGAATGTCTACTGTAGCTAAGGAAAGAAAACTAATCTTAACAAATGCACATGAACACTCACCAAGTGGGCCCCCTTGGATGAGTGATACCAGGCTTCCCAAAAACAACTCTAAAAGCTCAGAATAACATATTTTTATTCATCGTTCTTTGGAAGTCATTACATGATTCAATATAAAAAGAAACTCAACAATACTTATAAAAAATCCTCTGCTCTGTTTTTTCCTTCTCTTTCTATCTAACCTCTGAGAAGATAAAGAGCTTATTGTTAAAAATAAATCATCTACAATAGACAACACAAATCACATTGAAAAGAAGAGGCGGATAATTGACCAAGAATGGAGATAACTGGAGTTATGTTATAGGAAATGCAGATCTAAACCGAACCATAGTCATAAGATACTATGGCGGTATTTACAACTTCAATGTCTACCTAAGTTAGACAACGGTAGTATCGCTTGATTGCTCCTCTTATGTCGTTCCTTACACTTCTCAGCTTTTCTGTTGTTCGATCTTTAGTCATCTTCTTGAGTATCCTTTCCTTCAACTGGCGTGATAGGCGAAAATCCACTACAACATCATTTATTCCCTGCACTATGAAAGAAATAACATACAAGAAAATACATACACATTTTATTTAATCAAGACATATATTAATTTCACATATGATATTGCCCTAAACAATCCGCATGGCAACAGGAATAAATCACATGGCTGCAGGAATAAATGGCAAAGATAAAACATGATTTAATAGGTTCAGGCTAACATATGGAATACATATAGTAAACTTCCAATACATCACTACTACTATGCAAATCAAAAGATGACAAAATCTCAAGAGTTCCGAGGACAGAAACATGACAATGTCTCAACTCATCAATAGGTATTTCATGCTGATAATTGATGATTATTCTAGAATGATGTGGGTGACTTTTCTAAGGGAGAAGCCTGAAGCCTTTGAAAAATTCAAGATCTTTAAAGCTAAGGTAGAAACAGAAACTGGATTGAAAATCAAATGTTTGAGATCAGATCAAGGTGGTGAGTTCAAATTTCATGAATTTAATAATTATTGTGAGACAAATGAAATTAGGAGACATTTATCTGCACCTTGGACTCCTCAACAAAATGGAGTAGTGGAAAGAAATAATAGAACCATTTTGGATGCAACAAGAACTATGATGATGGAAGCCAAATTGCCTCACATCTATTGGAGAGAAGCAATGAGCACAACAATCTACACATTCAATAGAGTTCACATCAAAGGTGAAACTGGTAAGACCCCTTATGAATTATGGTTTGGACATACAACTACTATTAAATATTTCAAAATTTTTGAAAGTAAATGTTGTATCAAAAGGGATGATTCAATTGGGAAGTTTGATCCTAGATCTGATGAAGCGATATTTCTTGGATATTCAATTCAGAGAAAATCTTATAGATGTTATAACAAAAGATTGCAGGGAGAGCGCAAATGTGAAAGTGGATGAGCAATATAGAGATCAATCTATATCATATGATAGGGAACCAGCAGTGGACATGATCATAACTGAATCGACAATGGCTCAACTAGTACAAGACACTGAGATAGTTACACCGGCATAATCAGAAAATTCAACTGTGACTGATGATTAGAACAGTGAACCTGAAGTTCAGAAGACACCAAGGTATGTAAGGTTAAATCATTCTGAAGATCAAATCATTGGAGATAGGAACAAGGGAGTTATGACAAGAAGAAGATTGACAAATGAAGAGGTATGTCTTATTTCTCAAATTGAACTGACATCTGTTATTGAAGCTTGTAAAGATAAACATTGGTTAAAGGCTATGGAAGATGAATTGGATTAGATAGAGAAGAATGAGACTTGGACTTTAGTTCCCCGACCTAAAAATAAGAATGTTATTGGAACTAAATGGGTTTTTAGGAATAAACTAAATGAGGATGGTCAAGTTGTAAGAAACAAGGCTAGATTGGTTTGTAAAGGATATTCTCAAATGAAGGAATTGATTATGGTGAGACATTTGCACTTGTAGCTAGAATTGAAGTTGTTAGACTATTTCTTGTCTATGCAACTTATAAGAACTATAAGGTCTATCAAATGGATGTTAAATGTGCATTTTTGAATGGTGAACTGGAGGAAGAGGTATACATTGAGCAGCCTGGTGAATTTTCACTGACAGATGACAAAGATATGGTTTTCAGGTTACATAAAGCTTTATATGGATTGAAACAAGCTCCTAGAGCTTGGTATGCAAGGTTGGATAAATATCTTTTTAAGCTTGGTATGGATAATTCCAAACCGGTAAGTACTCCTATGGTGACAAGTGAGAAATTATTTATGAAAGATACATTTGCACCAGTAAATTCAACAAGGTATAAGTCTATGATTGGTGGCTTGTTACATCTAACTCAGACTAGACCGAATATTATGAATGCAGTAAGTATTGTTTCAAGATATCAAAGTAATCTTAAAGAAAATCATGAATGTGCAGTAAAGAGGATATTCTGGTATTTGCAAGGAACAACAAAATATGGCTTATGATATTCTGGAGATGATAACTTCACTTTATGTGCATATACAGATTCAGATTGAGTAGAAGATACTGATGATATGAAGAGCACTTCTGGTGGAGCCTTCTTTCTTGGAAAGAAATTGGTTTCATGGATCAACAAAAAATAGTCATGCATTTCTTAATCTACTACAAAAGCTGAATATGTTGTAGCAGCAACTAATTGCATTCAAGTCTTGTGGATGAAGCAAATGTTGAAGGATATCAAGGTAAATTGTAGTGAACCGGTAGTTATCTACTGTGATAACTCTGCAACTATTGACATGTCTAAGAATCTGGTATTTCACTCTAAGACTAAACACATATCAATAAAATACAACTTTTTGAAGGACAAGGTGGAAGAAAAGGAAGTCAAATTGGTTTATGTGAACACTAAAGAGCAGATTGCAGATATATTCACTAAACCGCTGTCTAAGGAATCATTCGAGTATTTGAGAGACAGGTTAGGGGTTTCTACCCCTCTGAAAGAGACTTGATTGATGTGGTTTGGCATCAATCTGACATGAATTATCAGAGATACTATTCATTCTGACATTGATGAGTGGTGCTATTGCTCAGGGGGAGTAGTCAGCTTTGAGATTCAGAGGCTTATATTCTTGCTTTGATATTTTTGTCAGATTTCTGGCATTGATGTCAAAGAGGGAGAGATAGTGATGTGAAAAATAAATTCAGAAATTTACAGAGATATTATTTATGGGGGGAGAGTTATTGATATTCACAACTATATACATGAGATTGTTGGTTGTCTTCCACAGGGGGGACTTGTTTGGCATTTCTTGGTACTTAGAAGTTTTTTCACATCTAGTGTTGCCATCAATACCAAAGGGGGAGATTATTGGCAATATGGATGAATTGATTATGTGTTGCATTGATGTTTTGTCATTGATGTCAATACTATCTATTTTGGTTACCGGTAGAAGATCTTGTGTTACTGGTAAGGGTTTAAGGTTTAACCGATAGAGCTTTCACTGAGAAACCTTGACAGAATGCTAAGTGGTGTTGGTGCGGCTTCTAGATGGAATTTAGGATGCAAAAGGTTATCCTTGATCATGCCTCAACTGATTGAAGACATTGCTTTGGCATGGCGGACCCAGATTAGGTCCGGTACCTATCTAGGTTATGGACTGGTATCATGTTAACATGTTCTCTACACGTTACCAGGATGATTTATGGATTGATTATTGTTGTTTTGGTCTTAAGCCGACATGGAATATCATTGTAATATGGATGTATATAATGATCTTATTGTAATATCTTTTAGGTGGCTGAACTAATTGGTTTATGCCTTAGGGTTTGTATAAATTGATGTAAGATCTCATTGTAGATCGTGTGTTGTGGTCGTGGAATGCAATATCATATGCGAAGGAGATTTGGTCGATCATAGGTTATCAAATTGGGTTTAAGTAAGAGGTCAAAGGCCTCCGGTATTGAGCTTAACCGGGACTATAATCAGGCATGGTAGATGCTATCTTTGACAGCTCATTCTTCTGGATTGTTGTTCATTTATCTTGAGGTGGTTATAACCTCTCTGTAGTCAATGAGACTCTTTTTTAATGAGCCGTATGCTCTAGGAAGTGTGCCTTCCTGCATGTGCAGGCCCCTCATTGTATCACATACTTTCTGCAGAAGTATCATCTGATTGTGGGTAGGCTTCCCACCGTGGTTTTTCCCTTTACTAGGTTTTCCATGTACAAATCATGGTGTTATGTGGTATGGTTGCATTGTGTTAATTCTTTGTTTCATTCTTAAGTTTTATTGCTTACCAGTATCTGTTTATGCTATTCTGGTAATCAATATTTATATGCTCCAGTTAAAGGTTATAAAGTGGTTTGATTAATATAATCTTTTAACAACTGATTCACCCCCCCCTCTCAGTTGTTCACCGGTTATCCTAACAGTGAATGAATTGTCAACAGATTATATTAATCAAACCACTTTATAACCTTTAACTGAAGCACATAAACATTGAATATCAGAATAGTAGAAACAAATACCGGTAAACAATAAGACTTAAGAATGAAATAGAGAATTAACACAATGCAACCATACCACATAAGACCATGATTTGTACGTAGAAAACCCGATAAAGGGAAAAACCACGGTGGGAAGCCTACCCACAGTTAGATGATACTTCTGCAAAAAGTATGTGATACAATAAAGGGCCTACACATGTAGGAAGGCACACCGCCTAGAGCTTATTGCTCATTACAAAGGAGTCTCACTGACTACAAAGATGTTATAACCACCTCAAGATAATTGGACAACAATCTAGAAGAATGAACTAGAAGTGATAGCATCTACCATGCCTAATTACAGTTCTAGTTAAGCTCAATACCGGAGGCCTTTGACCTCATACATAAACCCAATTCGATCACCTATGATCGACCAAATATCCTTCGCATATGATATTTCATTCCACGACCACGACATGATCTACAATGAGATATTACATCAATTTATATAAATCCTAAAGCATAAACCAATTAGGTTGGCCACCTAAAAGATATTACAATAAGATCATTACATACATCCATATTACAATGATATGCCATGTCGGCTTTAGACCAAAACAACATTAACCAATCCATAAATCATCCTGGTAACGTGTAGAGAACACGTTGACATGATATTGGTCCATAACCTATATAGGTACCGAACCTAATCTAGGTATACCACGCTAAAGCAATGTCTCCAATTAGTCGAGGTACAATTAAGGATCACCTTCTACATCCTGAATTCCATCTAGAAGCCGCACCAACACCACTTGTGCATCCTGTCAAAGATTCTCAGTAAAAGCTCTACCGGTAAAACCTTAAACCCTTATCGATAACACAAGTTCTTCTACCGGTAACCAAAACTTGTCTATTGGTAACCAACCATAACAGCTAGTGTTGACATTAATGACAAAACATCAACGCAACACATAATCAATTCATCCATATTGCCAACAATCTCCCCCTTTGGCATTGATGGAAACACTAGATATGAAAAATAAAATATCTAAGTGCCAAGAAATGCCAAACATTTCTCATAGAAGATATAACAATGAAAAACTAAAAAATCCCAGCAACTCCCCCTGAGGAGTGCAGTCCAATCTGAAACTAATTTGAATCTCTCTCCCATAAACATTATTTTTCACATATAACTCTCCCCCTTTGACATCAATGCCAAAGATATGACATACATATCAAAATCTTGTGAATCTCAAAGCTAACTACTCCCCCTGAGTAGTAGCACCACTACATCAACCTGGAGCAAAGGATAAAGCTGATGATGCATACCAGACCAATGGTCTACTCCATCAATTAAGTTTCTTCCGGATGGGTAGATACCCCTAACCTATCTCTCAAATACTCAAATGATTCCTTAGATAACGGTTTTATGAATATATCTGCAATCTATTCTTTAGTGTTCACATAAACCAATTTGACTTCCATTTCTTCCACCTTTTCCTTTAGAAAGTTATATTTTATTGATATGTGCTTAGTCTTAGAGTGAAATACCGGATTCTTAGACATGTCAATAGCTGTAGAGTTATCACAATAGATAACTACTGGTTCACTACAATTTGTCTTGATATCCTTCAACATTTGCTTCATCCACAAGACTTGAGTCCAATTAGTTGCTGCTACAACATATTCAACTTTTGTAGTAGGTAAAGAAATGCATGACTATTTTTTCCTGATCCTTGAAACCAAATTCTTTCCAAGAAAGAAAGCTCCACCAAAAGTGCTCTTCCTATCATCAGTATCTCCTGCCCAATCTGAATCTGTATATGCACATAAAGTGAAGTTATCATCTCTAGAATACCATAAGCCATATTCTGTTGTTCCTTGCAAGTAGCAGAATATCCTCTTTACTGCACATTTAACATCCATTTGATAGACCTTATAGTTCTTATATGTTGCATAGGCAAGAAATAGTCTAACAACTTCAATTCTAGCTACAGGTGTAAATGTCTCACCATAATCAATTCCTTCCATGTGAGAATATCCTTTACAAACCAGTCTAGCCTTGTTTCTTATAGCTTGACCATCCTCATTTAGTTTATTTCTAAAAACCCATTTAGTTCCAATAACATTCTTATTTTTAGGCCGGGGAACTAAAGTCCAAGTGTTATTTTTCTCTATCCGATCTTATTCATCTTCCATAGCCTTTAACCATTGTTTATCTTTACAAGCTTCGATAACAGATGTCGGTTCAATTTGAGAAATAAGACATATCTCCTCATTTGCTAGTCTTCTTCTTGTCATAACTCCCTTATTCCTATCTCCAATGATTTGATCTTCAAAATGATATCTTACATACCTTGGTATCTTCTGAACTTCAGGTTCACCGTTCTGATCATCAGTCATAGTTGAATTTTCTGATTGTGCAGGTGTAACTGTCTCAATGTCTTATACCGGTTGATGCATTGCCGGTTCAGTTATGATCATTTCCACTGTCAGTTCCCTGCCATATGATATAGATTGATCTTTGTATTGCTCATCCACTTTCACATTTGCACTCTCCATAATTTTCTACAATCTTTTGTTATAACATCTATATGCTTTGCTCTGAAATGAATATCTAAGAAATATCCCTTCATCAAATCTAGGATCAAAATTCCCAATTGAATCATCCCTTTTGATATAACATTTACATCCAAAAATTCTGAAATATTCAACAGTAGCTGTATGTCCAAACCATAATTCATAAGGAGTCTTACCGGTTTCACCTTTGATATGAACTCTATTGAATGTGTAGACTATTGTACTCACTGCCTCTCTCCAGTAGATGTGAGGAAATTTGGCTTCTATCATCATGGTTCTTGCTGCATCCAAAATGGTTCTATTATTCCTTTCCACTACTCCATTTTGCTGAGGAGTCCGGGGTGCAGATAACTGTCTCCTAATTCTATTTGTCTCACAAAAACTGTTAAATTCATGAGATGTGAACTCACCGCCTTGATCTCATCCCAGACATTTAATTTTTAATCCAGTTTATGTTTCCACCTTTTCTTTAAAGATATTGAATTTCTCAAAAACTTCAGACTTCTCCCTCAGAAAAGTCACCCACATCATTCTAGAATAATAATCAATTATCAACATGAAGTATCTATCACCTTGAAAGCTTCTGGTCCTTGTTGGGCCACATAAGTCAGTATGAATCAAGTCCAACACATCATTAGATTTATCATGTATGCTCTTAAAAGAAGTTCTAACTTGCTTTCTCAATTGACATTCCTTACATACCAGATTATGAGGCTTTATAATCTTAGGTATATCTCTAACTGCCTTTGTTGAACTGATATTAACAATACAATCAAAATTAAAATGACACAACCTCTTATGCCATAACCAAGTCTCATCAATATGAGCAATCGAACATGTCTTATTACCAATGTTCAAGTGAAAGATATTACCTCCAGTCTGAGTACCGGTTGCAATCTCCAAACCAGTTTTGTTAATGATTTTGCATTTTCTATCTTTAAACTGAAGTTGGAATCCCTTATCCACCAATTGACCAGCACTTAAAAGATTATGCTTTAAACCTTCTACATAATAGATATTATCTGTATTATGCTTGCCATCCAGAGAAATAATACCTCTACCTTTGATCATACATGCTTTGTTATCCTTAAATCTGACTTGATCGCCATTGTATTCTTGCAAGGACATAAATTTTCTTTTATCTCCAGTCATATGATGTGAGCATCCACTATCAATTACCCATTCATCCTTGTCTTCAACTTTTGCTGCTAGGGCCTTTTCTTCATTCTTAATAGATGATTCTGGTTCTTCTTCCTTTTTAGCATAGAACACCCATTCCTTTCCATTGTCGGATCCACTAGCAGAGTCTGTTGTCGGTTCATCCTCAGAGTCATCACTTACTCCTTCCTCATCCGCTATGTAGCATTGTCTGTTTTTCTCGAATCTATAACTGTTCTGATTAGGCTTAAATGATTTCTTAACTCTTTCTTCACATCTTGTATTCCTTTGAGGATATCTAGATGCAAAATGACCAATCTTATTACATGCAAAACATTTACAAGGTGCTTTTCCTTCATACTTACTTCTTGTTGGTCCTTTAGGTACTCTTCTAGCAAATAAGGCTTCAAGTTGCTCAAATTATTCATCCTTTTTCCTCATATCTTCCAATTCTTTTGCATATAGGGCTTTCCAATCACTTTTGTCGGTAGATGATGATGCATGAAAAGCAGGTTCAGATTTTGCAGCTCTAGAGGGTCCAAATTCTTCAAGCTCAAAAGCAGATAATTTCCCAATCAGAATGTCTCTTTTAACTAAAGTGTTTGGCATTGTTCTCAATTCATTAATTACAGTCACCTTCATCTTGTAAGCGGGTGGTAGGGCTCTCAAGACTTTATAAACTATTTCATCTTCACTCAAATATCCTCCACAACATTGAATTCCCATGACAATCTCATTTACTCTTTCCATAAATATAGCAATTCTTTCATTATCTTCCATCTTCAAGTTCTCATAGCTTACTCGGTAAACACCAAGTTTAGCAATTTTGACAGTAGGGTCACCTTCATTCAAAGTTTGCAATTTATCCCACCTAACCTTTATCGATGATTTATCAGTCAATCCCATGATTTGTTGATCAGTAAGTGCACACAAGAGGGCTTCTCTAGCTTTGCAATCATTTTCAATATTCTTGTCCAAGTCTGCAGGAGCAGGATTGCCAGATGTCGGATCATAAGGTGTGTGTCCTTTCTCAGTGATCTCCCAAATATCCTTTCCAATACATCTAAGATGAGTCTCCATTCAAATTTTCCATATCCCATAATTTATTCCATCAAGCTTAGGGATTTCTCTTTTGAAAATAGTTGCTCATGGATTTGAAGTATTAGTTGCCATAGGATCTACCTCAAGCGGTTAAGCTTATGCAAAAGAGGACCAAATCTCTGATACCAATTGTTAGGATAACTAGTGGACAATTGAGAGGGGGGAGGGCTGAATCAGTTGTCAACAAATTATATTAATCAAACCACTTTATAACCTTTAACCGGAGCACATAAACATTGAATACTGGAATAGTAGAAACAAATAATGGTAAGCAATAAAGCTTAAGAATGAAATAGAGAATTAACTCAATGCAACCATACCACATAACACCATGATTTTTATGTGAAAATCTCGGTAAAGGGAAAAACCATGGTGGGAAGCCTACCCACAGTCAGATGATACTTCTGGAGAAAGTATGTGATACAATAAGGGGCCTGCACATGCAGGAAGGCACACTGCCTAGAGTGTACTGCTCATTACAAAGGAGTCTCACTGACTACAGAGAGGTTATAACCACCTCAAGATAATTGGACAACAATCCAGAAGAATGAACTGCCAGTGATAGCATCTACCATGCTTGATTATAGTCCCGGTTAAGCTCAATACAAGAGGCCTTTTGATGGGGAGCTTGCTAGGAAAGTGCTCACAAGGCTAATTTGCTCAAAAGGATCAATTTATTACCCAAAGACTTGTAGATTCTATCGTGTATGACTACTCAATTTGTCTTATTGTCATAATTCCAAGTACTCCATGGTTCACTTGCCTAATAAACTCCCTTTTAGGTGATGGCTTTCACCCATGCACAAATCTACTCAAATTTCTTATTCCTTCCAACTACACATTCTCATTCTTGGTTCTTAGGGCCTTCAACCTTATGTTTTAGAGTGTACTAGGGGTCTTCCACATGTAAATGTAGGGGCAGTGAGGTATTACTCACCTTTGGATGCTCACAATTCAGTTTGAGGTCTTTAACCTTTGGCTTACTCAAATTCACTAACAAGCTTTCCTACCCCCAAATGAGGCTGCACACTATCTAAGGATCCCAAGTAACACTTGTTGGACTACTTGGATTTTTATCATTATGTTTCATAAGCCCCAAGTTTCACTTTTCCATTGGGTTCATGCATTTGACAAAAACCAGTCATTTGTGTGTTATGCAGTCCTAGAGGGCTACTAGCCCGTGGAGGCCTAATTGGCCTTATTTTGCTCCTACTGGTCAACGATGGGCATTTGATACCTCAATCTTGTTTTGGATGATGTCTTAGGAGTGGATGCTCAAATATTTTCAAGGTTTAGCCTGTTGTTAGTGCAGATTTAGGACTGTCCACCTTTTGTGGCATATTTGGAGGGTTTGATAGGGTTTGGAGCAAGTAATTTTGGTAGGTCTCTCTAAATCCACTCTTCAAGCCTCCACAGTGGCTTAGGACCTCTGACACACCATAGGGAACCTTCCCCTATTTCTTCCCTGCAAGTAAAATGCCAAACACTTGGCAAATAAGAGAGAAAACAGTGAATTGCCTCTGTCACTGTCTTCTTGCTGCCTTTTGCTAGTCAACTGCTGCCATCACTTTAAACCTGCACAAAGAAGAGTTTATAGAGGGAGAATACCTCAAAGAGGTCTGAAATATACTAGAGAAACTCCTATTACATTTCCTTCTCTATTACAAGGCATGGATGATGCTTTTGGAAGCATTCCAATGAGCATTTTACAAGATACCATTCACAAAACAGTGAGCACACTGTTTGTTTACAAAAATAGGAATGTTTGATAAAAAAAGCTTAATCCAACAAGCCAAGGTGACTCTCAACACTCTGGAACATACTTCCATATCACTGCCTCATTGATTTGTTCATTCCAAATTACTTTTGGATGACAATCTTGAGTTTTAACCATGAACTAGTCGTTGCTCCAACTTGCCTAGTTCACACTCAAATGCATCTTCAAACCACTTCCCTGGCACACAAAAATAAATATATGTACATTTTATACACATGAATAAACTTGGAAAAATCCATTCGAGGGATCCTAGACCTGGATCAACCAAGTTGATGCATTTCACAACTCCAAACCCCTGACTGGGCAGCAGGTACCCAGTTTACAAATATTTTTGTTCAAACACCTTGCAAATGAAAAACCAATGAAAAAATTACATAGGAAGCTTAATTACATCAAAATTTCAACTTCCAAGAAGGTACAGTATGGATTTGCATAGCTACAGTACGGACTGCTCTTCAAAAGGAAGGAAAAACAGTCACAAAAGCCAAAAAAACATGATTTCTATTAAGATTCACTTGTAAATACAATCATCAACCCTTTCCAAGGAAAATGGAGGCCTTATATAGTTTCTCCAGTTGGTTTTCAAACCCTTTTATGGACATGAGGCTTCAATAACTTCATTTTGCAAGAAAATGACAATTTTGACAACTTTCTTAAGCCAAAATGACAACTTTTCTTGCTCAAAAAGGCAATTTTGACAACCTAGCCTAATCAACTTGCCTAAACAACTTAGACATGCTTAAAAACAATAAAAAAACATGTTTCAATTCTCTTGAAGACATTAGGAGACCTTTCTAGCAATTTTTCACATTTTTGCCAAAAATTGTCTACTCAAGGCCTAAAAGGCAAAACTTGATCTCTAGAGCCCAAAATGAGATCAAAACCACTAAACATGACCCAAAACAACCTAAAAAAACATAATCAACCTAACACAAGACTTTATAAACATAAAAGAATTAATTACTCAAAAATGAGAGTTTTACTCAACTAGGTGCTCCTGCACCACCTTTGACCTCTTACATAAACCCAATTCGATCACCTAGATCGACCAAATATCCTTCACATATGATATTTCATTCCACGACCATGACATGATCTACAATGATATCTTACATCAATTTATACAAACCCTAAGGCCTAACCAATTAGGTCGGCCACCTAAAAGATATTACAATAAGGTCATTACATACATCCATATTACAATGATATGCCATGTTGGCTTTAGACCAAAATAACATTAACCAATCCATAAATCATCCTGGTAACGTGTAGAGAACATGTTAACATGATACCGATCCATAACCTAGATAGGTACCTGACCTAATCTAGGTCTACCACACCAAAGCGATATCTCCAATCAGTCGAGGCACGATCAAGGATCACCTTCTGCATCCTGAATTCCATCTAGAAGTTGCACCAACACCACTTGTACATCCTGTCAAAGATTCTTAGTAAAAGCTCTACCGGTAAAACCTTAAACCCTTACCGGTAACACAAGTTCTTCTACCGGTAACCAAAACCTGTCTAATGGTAACCAACCATAATAGCTAGTGTTGACATCAATGACAAAACATCAATGCAACACATAATCAATTCCTCTATATTGCCAACACAAGCATCATCGTATATATGAAATATAACTTGCATCCACATATTAGGATTATTATATCAAATCATGACATCAACATTGTTGGCATTGTGTTGTCATTGATGCTAACTGGTATAGGAGGGAAATCGGTATAAGAGATGTATGTGTAGCACTGTCATTGATGCATATCGGATGTGATGTCATTGATATCATCTAACATAGCAGGTCAGCGGTAAGGAAGAGTATGTCATTCAGCACAATGGCCATTGGAGTCACCAATACACAAGTTAGTGTTTTACTTGTGTTGACAATATGGACATGAGACTGGTATGATATAATAATCGGTAAATGACGATATTTGTAAGAGGACAATTATGTTGGGCTATTGATTGTGATGAAGAGGGGGAATGTTGTTACTGTTTACTAAGTTGTCATTAGTTTTATATCCAAAGTCATTCTATATACTGTAGTCGGTTATTATTACCGAAATATTCAGTCGGTAAGCACAGAGCAGTCGGTTACAGAAGTTACAAGTCACAAAGTTTAGTATACACTGAGCTGTCTACCGAGTAACACTCTATGTCTACCGAGCAACAAAGATGGTATACCAAGTGAATATGAACTGAGTGAAATGTGTTACAAGATTCATTGAACCTAGACACATATGTGGAAACGTGTTACAAGATTGAGGAACAGGGAACCATTATCACATAGGAAATCGCACTTATAGATTTTATATGATTTTGAGGGCATCTATCCAATGAAGTAATTTTGTATGGTTATTCATTTAATGAATCATGTTTGTAAGATCGAAGCATGAACAGATCACCGTCATAAGAGATCTATTTATTCAACATAAATTGAGGATCAAATATGTGTGTGAAGCAAGACATATGTGAAAAGCAAAATCATGGGAAAGCACTGAGTGTTATGACTGTTACGACTGACAGAGATATTCAGAGGTCACTGAGAAATATTTAAGAGAACAGTTGAAGAATAGAGTAAACAGAAGGGTTTACCGAGTTGATTTATCAATTACCGAGGAATTCCATAAGCAAGGTAATTTCATACTGAGCACATAGAATTTGCTATAACATTTCAGATGTGAAGTTGCAGATATTTTGTAAAGATTTTGATTGTATTATTTTGAGTTGTAAGAGAAACCTTTAATAGGGTAAAAGACTCTAAAAAAGTCTATAAATTGTAAAGCCTTTAACGAGGTGCAACATTTAGTATAAGTGTTGTAAAATCCTTTAGCAAGGTAGATCTAAAGATCTTGATACTCCTAACAGGGTAAGCTATCAGAAATAGCTAAACATGTATCTCTAATCGAGCAACCTTTACTATTGCAGTAGTGAAGTTGTGGGTGCCATCCCCACCACAGTTTTTCTCTCTAACAAGGAGTTTCTGCGTAACCAAAATATATGTGTTATGAAGTGAATCATGTATGATTGTTATTTATTTGTTTTAGCATTATATTATGTTACAACAATTTTTGGTTTATGCTTAACAGTAAAGTTATTGTTGAAGAAAAGATTTGAAGTACTGATTCACCCCTCCCCTCTTAGTACATTAGCTTTCCATATTGGGCCTAAAAATTGGTATCAGAGCTTGAATCTTGGAAAAGGGTTTAACTGCCTAAAGAGAAAGATCTTATCAATGGAAGGCTACAAACAATCTTGGAGAATTGTGAATCTTCAAAATGAATTGGACCATGCTAATCAAGTGATTGCTGACATGCAGAAACAAATGCAAAAATATCTGAAAGTTAGAAGAAGATTGTCTAATGATTTGCAGGACTCTCAAGAGCTCGTGGAACAAATTGAGACATCATCTGAGAATAGTATATCTAAAGAGACTGAAGAAATGATTGGAGCATTGAAAGAAAAGAACAAAGCACTGACTGATCAGCTAAAAGCAATGAAAAGAGAACATGAGCATTTTAGCACACAAATGATTGAAAATATTGATGCATTGAGGACAGCCGAGGATAACATAAGAGATACAAAAAGAGAAAAACAACAGCTTGAAGCATTAGTATCTAAAAAGAATGTTGAAATCACAAGGTTGACTGGAATTCAACAAAATCTGTTAGATCAATTGGGTTATGCACATCATGAAGCAAATCTGAAAGATGATGAGAATCAAGCATTGAAACTTGAAATATCAAGGTTGACCGATGAACTTGAAATAGAGAAGAAATCCAAAGAAACACTGAAGAAGAGTTATGAAGCATCAAATATGTTGGATGAGCAATTGAATACAAAAAGACCCAACAAAGTCGCAGTACTCGGTTACAAAGGAAAAGACTCTACCAAGAAAGGAATCCACACTACTGAGAGAGGAGAATCATCAAAGCAATCTGGAAAAAAGAACATCAAAGGAAAGAAGCCTATTTGCAACTACTGTGGAAAACGAGGACATACTGCCAACATGTGCCAAATCAGAAAAGGTAAGCAACCGAACGTCACTAGGTCCAATGGTTATTGTTACAATTGCAATAAATATGGTCACACATCTAACCAATGTAGGACAAAGTCTACTAGCAATTATCAGAAGGCAAAATTCAACGGGTTTTGTCAAAATTACAATAGATATGGACACAGTACCGAGAAGTGTTGGTTTAAGCAGAAGAACTATATGTGGTCTGCACACCAAGCAAATACTAGAAGCTACCGAACTTACATAGATCCTAAACGAAAGTATACTGCTTTATAAGGTTTGGAATGAACAACCGAAGATCATGGAGAAATCCTGGTATGGCATGTTTTCATTGTCAAAAAGTTGGACACTTGGCTAGAGATTGCAGAGATCAACCTAGAGGAGATACTGAGGAAATAAGAAGCAAATTACAGATGATTTGGAAAAAGAAGGAAATTGTGTCTAATGAAGAAAGCACCTTACCTACCGAGTTAGGTGCATCTATTCCAAATTAATCGGTAAAGGTATGAAGGGACTGCATTCTCTCAAGGTTAAATCTTAACAGTTCCTATTTTATCATGTACTTAATTCAAATTCTGCATAGCTAATATGTATTAGCAAATTTGAAATTTTATCAAGTCTTTTGGAGCACTAGTCAAGTCGGTAAATGCAGGAAGTCTGGCTACTCAGTAAAAGCATAAAAAGGAAGGTAAATCGGTTTAGTAGAACCGAGTGCATTTAATGTTTTCTGACCCAACTGCACGGAGCCTGATAAGGTAAAATGTGTACTTAAAGCTTTTGTGTGGTCATTTTACACTTACCAAGTTTTCAGAGAGCAGAGCGAAGCGATTCAAAGGTGATCAAATCTCTTCCAAAGCGAAATTCAAGGTATTTACATCAATCACAACGCATTGTTGTTGGATTTTGCCAAGATCAAGAAGTCATTGAAATGCACAAGATAGAGACATAATATGGGATAAGAATAGACTGTATTCTCATTAATAGAAAATGATCAATAATCAACTGGATTATCTTATTACATACAATGTAGATGAGCCTGCTTATATAGGCAAGGCTAGGGATATGTATGAGCACACAAACATGACATGTGGCTCAATAAGAAACAAGGGTAGGTAGGAAATAGGTGCGGGTAGGTAGGAGAAATAATATAATATTCCACATGAGGTGGAATTATCACTCCACAATAAGTGGATATGATAGTGTAATAACAAGATCAACACCATAAGAGGTGGAATTTCTCCTACACACACTATCCCAATGTGGCACAAACACCCAAGTGTCTCATATCCAAACTACTATGAAATGCATTATCCTAAGTAAACTTAAGTAAGTGTAATAATATCCATGATGAATAATTATTTACACCAACACCCCCCCTTAAGTGCAACTTAGGGGAATGCACTTAAGTCTACAATGCAACTAAGCAATGCAAGATGGGTCCTGGCTACGAGGCCATGTTAGGTACCCATGCACAAATGCAAATGCATGCAAACCAATGAAATGAAATCTCTCACAAAGTGGGGAAAGAGAGAAAAACCCAATGGGAAAAAACCCTCCCCCAAAAGAGAGATGAAAGCTATACAAGAGAACTCTCAAAGAAGTATGTGAGGAACAAAACCCCATGTGAGGAAAAAGTCCCCCCCATATGAGAGAAGAAGAGAAGTCAAACTGTGATCATCCCTCAATGAAGAATCTGCACCAATGATAGAAGCTCGATGTATGAAGAAACTGCTCCACGAACGTCGAACAACATTCCTCCCCTTAGGAAGAAACAAAACCAAAGGTGTATCCATGAAGTCTCCCCAATCATGAAGGGAAGATGTATGAAGAAAACTCATGATGAAAGGAATCTCTGAAAACTGCTCAAGTGTCTCCATGTCAATGCTGAAAGATACCCCTTCCAAAGATGGTAAACTGTGCCATACTGCTGAAAAAGGAACTCCAACATCTAGTAGAGATGAATGTAGAACAATATCCAAAGACTCATGTGTCTCCTCAAAGAATAAAGAGACCTCCTCCAACTGCTGTACATAAGTATCCACAATCATGTCAACCTCGAAAGAATGATCATGTAGAGAATGAACAAGAGGGTCAGAGTGTGCCCTCGCAACAATCGAAGAAGGATCATCTTCATCAAAGAGAAGATGTATGTCATCAATGATGTCTCCCAAATCTACAAACAAACCTGCAATATCTGTCAAGTAATCATCCCATGAATCTGAAGCTCGAAGACAATGTATATCCTGCTGCACTGAATCACATGAAGGCAAAACTGTCGCACTATCTGCATCATCAGGTGCAATAGGTGATGTGATATCAATATGAGAAGATGAAATACAAGAATCAAGAACTGGGTTACATGTGAGAATCCCCAAGTTCAAGTGTCCAAAGTTCTCCTCAAAATCTGAATCATCACAATAAGTGTGATCAACATGTGTAGAATCATCAAATGTGAAATCATCACCATCAACAAAATCTGAAAAGGAGTATAACCGAGATGCATGATCAACCACCCTAGTCGCAATGATAGCTCTAGTCTCCATGTCTCTAATAAAAACTGAGTCAGGTGTGAACTCCACAACTCTCTTAGTTGCGCCATGTGTGATTTGATAGATAGAAAGGAGATTGTTTGTCAAGTGGGGTACACACAACACATCATTGAAGGAGTTATCCCCAATGTCAATAGATCCTTTCCCAATCACATCCATGTATGTATGATTGCCCATCAAAATCTGTGGCATGGTGCAAGGCTCAAATGTAGAGAACATAGACTGTGAAGATGCCATATGATGAGAAGCCCCTGAATCTAGAAGCCATCTCTCTGAAGTATGATTTGTTGTAGCACATAGAGCTTGTCCTTTTCTTGTTCCAAAAGAGTGAGTCTTTCCACTTGTAGAAGCCATGAATGCTTGCCCTTTTCCTTTTGAATGTGAGGAAGTGGAAGTTGATGAATCATCCTTCTTGTAGACTTTAGGCAAATCAATGTTATGCTTTTTGATGATATGTGTGAGCTCATCAATCTTCTTAGTATGGCAACAATGTTCCTCATGACCAATCTTTTTACAATAAGCACAAGTAGGTCTCTCTCTCTTTGGTGAATTATCTTTCTTGGAAGAAGATGAATCTCCTTGTTGTGGAGAAGATGATGCTTTTTCCTTAGGCTTTGATTGCCATTTCTTCTTGTTTGAGTTATCCTTTCCTTGATTTCCTTTGTTTCCTTGATTTGCCACCAATGCTTGAGACTTAGAAGAAGTCTTAAGAATGCCCATGCTTATCAACTTAGTTTGTTCCATCATCAACATTTCATTGAAAGCATCAAATGTAGGCATTTTGTAGCTTGAACCCATTGTCATCCTATGAGTTTGGAAACTAGAAACAAATGCTGCATATTCTTGTGGAAGCTTTCCTATCAAGTTGAATATCAATTGAGTATCCTTTTTATCAATGCCACAATCTTTGAGTTGTGCCCTCAACTCATTTGCCTTAGTGACATAATCTTGTATAGTATCAAAGTTCTTGGGATCTAACATGGTGAGATCACTATCAATTTGATATCCCCTAATCTCATCAACTTGACCATACAAGTCTTGAAACTTTTGCCAAGCATCCTTGATTAGAGTACATTTCTCAATATGAAAAATGAGATCCTTTGATACATACTTTCTTAAGGTACCAATTGCCATGATATTTTTAGTGAGCCAATCTAAGTGACCAACTGGATCAGCCTTAGGATCAGCTGGAGCAATAATAGTTCCATCAATGTAATGAGTGAGTCCTTTTTCCATAAGTTTACTCCATGCATCAATTTTCCAAGTAGCATAGTTATGTGGAGTTAAGAGAGGAAACTTAGAAGAACTCATAGCAGCAAAAAGGAAAGAACACAAGAGCACAAAAGCACAAGAGACACCCCCCAAATTCAATCAATCAAAGTACCCCCCCAAAAGTGATGATTTTGGCACTTTATACTTAGTGCAATTACAATGAGCCACTTGCAAAACAAGGCAAAGTGGACTTCTGATGCAAATTTTACAACTTTTCAAATGAGATACAAGAGACTTCAATCAATAGTGCAATGAATCTAACTGAGATTCAAGCAAATAGGCAAGTACCAAGAGAGCCAAAAATGGCCTAAATCTGAAAGTACAATTTCTACTTACAATGACATCAATCTGATAGCATCATGTGAAAGTAGACGAAAAAATACGCACTTTCAAAAAAACGGCACCTGAAAAGGAGGTCGGATGACCCCAAACGAAGCCTCTGAAGTTGCAAAAACAGGGATTACTCAGGGACAGTCACCAAAAACTGCATTTTCTGAAAAATCCGTGCATCAAAATCAAAAAATTCTTTCACCACTGCGGAGAGCACGAAATTCTAGCCCATTTCAAAAAAAATTGCACCCAAAAAGGAGCAAAAATGAGCAAGTTATGGCCATTTGAAGTTGAACTGCAAAATCAAAAATGCAAATGAGAGGGGGTCAAAAAATTTCCAAACCCTGCTGATGTGGTGCTGATGTCAGCAAAACACTAGGTTAAATTTGACGGCCGTATGACCGTCGCCAAAACTTCGCTGTCTGGCTGACTGGGCGTCCGTACTGTACGGACGGATGAGGTGGCGTGCTGACTGTACAGGCCGTACTGTACGGAAGATGATGTGGCAGGGCTGATGTGGCAGTACGGATGATGTGGCCCGCTGATGTGGTGTCCGTACGGTACGGAAAAGGCTGATGTGTCAGTCCACGGGCCACGGGCCTCCTGCCACGTGGCGGGCGTGGATTCGTCGGCCTGGAGTCTGCGTGGCGGAGGATGCCTGAGGGAGGAGCCGAAGCGGAGGACTGGGCGCTGCCTGGCAGAGTCACGGAGGAGGTAGCGTCTGGAGGGAGCGGCGGGAGGAGCCGCTGCGAGCTGCGGGAGGCGCGGGCCGAGAGGAACCTGAGCAAGCGGAGCGCCGGGACCGAAGGGAGCACAAGCCGGGTGGCGAGGACGCGGGAGGCGAGGACGCAGGAGCCGAGGCCGGAGCGGACGTGGTACGTGTGCGGCAGAGGAGACGGCCGGATGCGCAGAGAGTACCGGCGGGCGGTACACTGCGGGACGGACGGAGTCTGCAGGCCTGCGCTGTCAGGTACGGAGCCTCCTGCGAAATACCTGCAACACGCGGGGGTACGGGGGGGGGGGGGTCTGCGGACCCCCCAAAATAATATTTTTTTGATTTTTTTGCTTTCTTTTACAATTTTTTTTCGATTTTTTCTGATTTTTCAATTTTTTGAAAAATAATTTTCAGAAAGGAAATTTTTTTTTTTTGCGAATATTAATAAAAAAATTTCGAAATCCGTACGATATAGGTAAAAATGGAGAAAAAATTTTTCTCACCAAAATAGGCCAACTTTATAACCAAAATTCATGGAAACGGCCTTCCGGACGCAATGGCGAGGTCGGATCTGGTCTAGGACGCCTCCAAATGACGATGCTCCTCAGATCTACCTCTTGACGTCACAATAATGCCTCTTCAAGACGAATCAATGAGACTCCAATAGCTCTGATACCATGTTGGATTTTGCCAAGATCAAGAAGTCATTGAAATGCACAAGATAGAGACATAATATGGGATAAGAATAGACTGTATTCTCATTAATAGAAAATGATCAATAATCAACTGGATTATCTTATTACATACAATGTAGATGAGCCTGCTTATATAGGCAAGGCTAGGGATATGTATGAGCACACAAACATGACATGTGGCTCAATAAGAAACAAGGGTAGGTAGGAAATAGGTGCGGGTAGGTAGGAGAAATAATATAATATTCCACATGAGGTGGAATTATCACTCCACAATAAGTGGATATGATAGTGTAATAACAAGATCAACACCATAAGAGGTGGAATTTCTCCTACACACACTATCCCAATGTGGCACAAACACCCAAGTGTCTCATATCCAAACTACTATGAAATGCATTATCCTAAGTAAACTTAAGTAAGTGTAATAATATCCATGATGAATAATTATTTACACCAACAATTGTCAAGCAAGTTAACCGATCATATCAGTTGTGAATATCTGTTTTATATTTACTGAGTGGAAAGCGTCTGCTGGTTAAAAGTTTTCAAACCCTAAGGCTCTTTCGTTAGTGATTATCCAAAGTTTGAAATGGCTCCTAAGATTCAGAAACTTGTTGTTGTTGAGAATATTGAGAAGCCCTCACTGAAATACTCACTACCTCCCAAAGTAGCATTTGAACAGGATGATAAAACTGCATTATTCACTCATTTCGGATAGGGTTTTATTAGTTGAGGATGTCAGATTCTTCACTAAGTGTTGTGTTGAGGAACTAGGTCACACAGAGATCAAGGACACGTATGATGAATTGTGTACCGATGGAAAACTAGATAGCAAGTTTGAACATATTAAAGTCAAGGGATTGACCGAGGCCCTAACCTACCCGTGAGTCTTCAAACCCCAATGGGTTAAATTTGTTTTGAGCAGAGTTCATGATGACTTTATGTGGTTAGAGGAGAAACCATTCAAGATCACCAAGGAAATCATCCACTTGATTATCGGTTACCCTATTTTTGACCATGCTCGAGCTCAGAAAATGATTTCACAGAAGGAATTGATCACTTTAACCGGAGTTGAATTTGATTGCAGAGGTCTGAAACTGAACAATGTCATAGATGCAGAGCTAAAGTTTGCAATTAAAGTCATAGGTTATTGTTTCTTTTAGCTGGCAAGGGAAAACAGTGTACCCCGTGCTGCTATTGATTTAGCCTATAAAATTGTGAAGAAAGGTATGAAGTTTGATCTATGCGAAGTGTTGTTGAAAAATCTGTTTGAAAATCTCAACACCATAAGGAAGCTGAAGAAGAACAACTCGGCAAACACACCGAAGTTTGGATCACTTTTGGTATGCATGTTTTTCTATTTTGAGAAATTATTTCCATCAGTTGGTAATGTAGTTTGGGAGCTACACCGACCAATCACCCATCAAATCAATGACTTCATCAAACAACTAGGTGATAACTTCAATGAGATTATGGATGATTATTTTAGCAAGTTTCAGGAAAAGATGCATAACAGGTATAGAATACCACCCCAGTTAGTGGAGAAATATAAGGACAATATATGTTTTGAAGTGGACACCGACTACTACTATGTCAATGCGGTAGAACCAAGAACTCAATCTTTACCGCCTATGGGTTATGAGATTGATTTTGACATTACACAGCAACAGATAGATGCCTTTCTTGCACTGTCAAGGCATGCTACCGAGATCAGATACGATACATATGAAGAAGTTAAAGAAAAAGTCAGAATGAGCATTATAGTACCAAAGGCTACAAGGAAAGCAACAAAAATGATTAAAGCACTAACGAAGAAATTTGGAGAAGGTTCTTCCTCCACTCATGTCAAGAGCATTCAAGTCATCACCGAGGAGGAATCTGAAGCCCAAGAAGCAGCTATTATATTGAGCACCGAGTTGCCAAAAGGGAAAATTTTGAAAAGGAAGAAACATGATACATCATAGGTATCACCGACTCCTTCAGTAAAGTGCCCAAACACTAGATCATCTGCAGTTTCACCGAGCAAGAAACAGAAAAATGTTGTAGTACCAAAGGTAACAAAAACTTATAAGAAATCTACTCGGAGACTCATTTTGAATAAAGAGTCAAGTGACACCGAATCTGAAGACGTAAGTAAATTTCAGATTGTTAAGAGTAAAAAGAAAGATGTACATAGTGTACGTTAGGAAATAGGAAATCATCACAAGCAATATAAACATAATAGCTCAATCACAAATGCATTCATTGCAATGAATCTATCCTAAGACACACTCAATAGAGACATGAAAACAAAGCATACAAAACTAATGATTGTGCAAACCAGATGACGATTTGAATGCTCCTTCATGCGGCTCCATTGTTCTTCTTTCCTCTCCAAATAGTTGTGGATTGTGGATCTCACCTACAAGTGCACACACAATTGAAAGCAAGTAGACGGGATTTTTGATCAAGAGTACTAGAAGCTTAGATTCGATAGCCTGATTATCAATTATCAATTACCAATTAGCCTTGATTGATGAAGATCATCCAATTTATAGAAGAATTGGAGAGATGAACAAATTAGCATGATAGTGATTCGAATGGAAATTCAAATCAAGAATAGCAAAATTATGACGTGTCTATGACAAATTGCTATGCAAGGATTTATGACAATTTATGACAAATTTCTATGTCAAGAATTTATGACAATTTATGACAAATTTCTATGCAAGGATTGATTGATTGTCAATTATGACAAATTATGACAAATTTCTATGTCATTCCCATGAATTTAGGAGAGAAATAGGAGGAAATTGAAATTAAGAATTAAGAAAATTAAGAAATTAGAAAATGAGGAATTTGAAATTAGGTAAATTAATTAATAATCTTTCATTTATTAATTAATTCACAAAGAGAAATAATTAGCCAATTAAATGAAGATTTAATTGTAATGAGAAGACTTAGGATAAATAAATAAATAATTTAACCTAGAGGGAAAATGCTAAACAAGATTAAATGAATAATTCATAAAACCTTGGAATATGAATTAGCAATGCGAGAATGACAATTAGGTCTTGATTGAAGATAATTGACATCGATCATGATTTTGAATTGATAAATGACCAGTGTTGATAAATGATTTGATTGAAATTGGTTGACAAAAATCAATGACAAATTGACCAAATTGACATAATTGAGACAGACAATGATCGATAGCGAAATGATCGCAAAATGACAAAATTGACAAGAGGACAAGGATTGATGACAAAATAGATTGCAAGATGACAAGATTGAAAATGACCATGATCGATGACAAATCGATCGCAAAATGACAAGATCGAACATGACAACGACCGATGACAAATCGATCGCAAAATGACAAGATTGAAAATGATAAAGATTGATGACAAATCGATAAGAGGACAAAACCCTAATTAGGATTGACGATGTCCAAAATGATAAGATTGATGATAAGATTAATAAGAGGACAAAATCCTAATTAGGATTGACGATGTCCAAAATGATAACAAATTAGCATGCACATTGATGCGATAGGATAAAATCGATCAAAATCATGATTGGATAGTGTTGTCGACAAGACCAAATTTGAAAGCGAGACAGAATGAAGAGTGTAGAAGAATGACTCGATGCTCACAAATGATAAAAACCAAGTGCGTGACATAGGAGAAATGTTAATGCGACGCAAAAACCTAAAATGAGGCAATGCGCAAATGTTAAAGTATGACTCCGCAAGCGTTGACCATTTTTAGGTGTCTACACATAGTGTTGATAATTTTTGTGCAAATCTGAAACAATATGGTGGATTTGGAGCATTTAGATATGTAAAATATGAATCCAGAAATGATGCAAAAAAGAGACAAATAGAAGAAGCTGTAATCTGCACTCTTTTGAAATTCCGATTAGTCCCATTGGAAGTAACTAATTCTCTTCCAAAAGAATTGTACTTACACATTGATTAGAGGTGGAAATATGCTATGGAATTGGAAAAGCAGATGAGAGAAAGAAGTTCGGTACATCTCTTTTCAGACATGTTGGTAGATGAGATAAATGAACATCTGAAAAACTACCAGACAAACTTCCTAGTCAAGCAAAGAGCCTTGAAACTGATGAATGGCCTTTATGTTGAAGTAGAGAATGAGACAAAAGAAAAATGGCAAGAAATTTTTCGAATCAAGATTGCTGATGAGGAAGGTGAAGTTGAAATAGTTGATATCACTGAGCAAGATCCTGATATCACCGAGCCAGATCCTGCTACTACTATACAACTTGATGAGGATATCATGGACATTGAGGTACATGATCAGGAGATGATAGAAGGGAATGCTTATGCCAAACTGGTATCAAGTGAGTCAGTTTTGGAACAAGTCAAGTCCTATCCTCCGGTAAGTCAACATGTTTCAACCGAGACACCTCAGGATACTGAACAAGGCAAAGAGGGTCAACAGTCTACCAAAGGAGAAGCTACTTCTTAGACCACTGAGGAACACACTTCTCAAGCCCCAACAAGCACTGAAACTATTTCCACCAAGACCCCAAGCAAGGAATCATCGAAGGCTACATCTGAGGCTAAAGAAATTGACAAAAGTGTTGCCTCTACTAAGCAACCTACCGAGGGTGAACAAGCCTCCCAAGCCATTGTATTAGTTCAACCGGTGAAAGCCTCCTCTAAAGAAAAGAAAATGAAAAAGCATAGTTTCAACTTAGATTTGTCAAAACCAATTGTGTTGCCGAATGTAGACATCCAAATTAAAAGGGCAAGCACTTATTGAATTCGGTGAACTATGCAAAGCCAAAGAAGAACAAGAGAAACAAATGGCTATACAAAAGAAAAACAGAGTACTTCAAAAGGTCAAAGCACTATTAACAGAAATGTTACCTGAAGCTACAGTGACAAAAGATGCAGCCATCCATATTCAATTGGATGAACTCCTCAATAAGATTGAGACATATGGAGTAGACGCATTTGAATACCTGAGAAAATTGAAGGACAAAGAGCTCACTGCAAACATGATTGAAGAGGTACAGAAAGCCATTGCTATCGGTAAAGTAAAACTTGTCAAATTTATTACTGAGTTGTCCCCTCAACTCAAGTAGATTCTTTATTTATTTCAGAAACTCTGTACATTTTCTTTATTCATTAAAGATATCAAGAATAAAACAGAAGTGATTGAGAAAGAGATCACTGATCTCTCCAATAAATTGACCACTGAGCCAAATTCTATTTAGAATTTCTATACCAAGTTACAAGTGCTCATGGCTCAACAATTGGAACTTAGGAATGAAGAGCACAAAATAAGGATGGACATTATGACTCTTCAAACCTTATTCATTCCACACTTGTCCTCTATCCAAGAATAGATCAACAAGGCTTCCTCCTTATCCACTCAGCCAAAGGGAAGCACTTTAGATGGTCTGATTTTACTGTTAGCTGATATTACAGCTTAGAATTCACTCATGGATAGTGTCAAGGATGCACTCTCTGCCACTCTCACCGATGAAAGAACAAAGTATAAATCCATTTTTGACCAATTGCCTCCACCGAATGGTAACTAGTTTTGATGTTTGTCAAAAAGGGGGAGTATAGTGTATACAAGAGGAGTATACCAAGCAGATCAACATATTCGAGTATATAGATAATTTTGATAGGGGGAGTAGTGATCACCAAGTAGTGAACTGAGTAGTGAATACAAAATATTGATCATAGCGCATGCATAATCAAATTTATGTACAATATATTGATAAGGGGAGTATATCTAAGTATACTATTTTATTGAAAATTGTATATACTGTCAGTTTAGTCAAATTTTGTAAGTATATAGATTTTTGAGTTATGACTTTGAAAGAAGTTTTGTCAAACATTTCAAAACTAATGTCAAAAGGGGAGATTGTTTCTATTTACTAAGTTGTCATTAGTTTTATATCCAAAGTCATTCTATATACTCTAGTCAGTTATTACTGCCGAAATATTTAGTCGGTAAGCATAGAGCAGTCGATTACAGAAGTTACAAGTCACAAAGTTTAGTATACACTGAGCTATCTACCGAGTAACACTCTATGTCTACTAAGCAACAAAGATGGTATACCGAGTGAATATGAACCGAGTGAAATGTGTTACCATATTCATTGAACCTGGACACATATGTGGAAACGTGTTACAAGATCGAGAAAAAGGGAACCATTATCACATAGGAAATTGCACTTATAGATTTTATATGATTTTGAGGACATCTATCCAATGAAGTAATTTTGTATGGTTATTCATTTAATGAATCATGTTTGTAAGATCGAAGCATGAGCAGATCACCATCATAAGAGATCTATTTATACAACATAAATTGAGGATCAAATATGTGTGTGAAGCAAAACATATGTGAAAAGCAAAATTATGGGAAAGCACTAAGTGTTATGACTGTTACGACTGATAGAGATATTCAGAGGTCACCGAGAAAGATTTCAGAGAACAGTTGAGGAACAGAGTAAACAAAAGGGTTTACTGAGTTGATTTATCAATTACCGAGGAATGCCATAAGCAAGGTAATTTCATATTGAGCACATAGAATCTGCTATAACAATTCAGATGTGAAGTTGCAGATATTTTGTAAAGATTTTGATTGTATTATTTTGAGTTGTAAGAGAAACCTTTAACATGGTAAAAGACTCTAACAAAGTCTATAAATTGTAAAGCCTTTAACGAGGTGCAACATTTAGTATAAGTGTTGTAAAATCCTTTAGCAAGGTAGATCTAAAGATCTTGATACTCCTAACAGGGTAAGCTATCAGAAATAGCTAAACATGTAGCTCTAACTGAGCAACCTTTATTATTGTAGTAGTGAAGTTGTGGGTGCCATCCCCACCGCAGTTTTTCTCTCTAACAAGGAGTTTCTGCGTAACCAAAATATGTGTTATGGAGTGAATCATGTATGATTGTTATTTATTTATTTTAGCATTATATTATGTTACAACAGTTTTTGGTTTATGCTTAACAGTAAAGTTATTGTTGAAGAAAAGATTTGAAGTACTGATTCACCCCTCCCCTCTGAGTACATTAGCTTCCCATATTGGGCCTAACAAATGTTACCTAAATCACATCAACATCAGAGGAGAAGTTTTGTGCAGGCCATCAGTATGTTGTGTGGATGCGAAACAACACGACTCCCACTGGATAAAGATGCAGTCATCAAATGAATAGATGACTAACAATGAGTGTGTCCAACCGGATCATATGTGCCTGCTTGAGGATATGCCTACTCAGACAAGGAAGCCACATTGGTGTAATATAGGATGCAGATGACAAGGAACCACTCCCACCGGTAAGTAGAGATTATCTCCTATTATGCATGGAATGCATCATAGTCTTCTGAGATAAGACAAAAGAGTAGAAGGCAGGTGATTGAAGGCTCACACCAGATGAACTGGTGAAACACTATGCTGCCTTAGGTGCATGGGATCAAAGATATGCACCGAATCAGCTGGGTAGACAATGATGAGTTACCGATATAGAGATTGAAGGATATGGTTGTCACTTTGACAAACCAATTAATAGGAGAATCGGTCTATTGATGAAGAAGGCAAGGTTGAGCAGTTGCAACATATAGAGATTGGTGAAGGCTGATGACATGATGTCATCAAGGTGTTTACCGGTAATTATGTCCACTGGTAATATTGTCAAAGTGCAGATGCAGAAGGCTCCCAATTGATGAAGATGTGCATGAGATATGTTGGCAAGTGTGATGACCGGTTTAGGTGTTCCACCGGAAGAGAAGCAAAGCGCAAGGTTGAAGGCAGACTGATTAGGGTATAATCGATAGGGTTTGCAAATCGATAGATGAACCCAGTTGTGTAGTTGGCTGGTGATCCTATCCAAACTGACATAACCGACCTAGCAGAGGTGGATGCCAATAAAGAGGCCACGTGGAGGTGAAGTGGCATGCATGCACAGGTCGGTGTGGTGAGTCAGTAATGTTGTTGGTGACTCATTCAACATTTATGATGACTGCGAAGCTCGAGGAAGCATGGCAGAGGATTGTGGCTTGAGATCAAGGAAACAATAGAGATCTAGAAAAGACTAGTCTTGCAGATTGAAGAGGATAAAGGAAACTGCATCACGCACGTGATCGATCAGATAAAAGGCCGAAAAACATGTTAGAGATAGCTAAAGGGAGAAGATGTGTTTCACAAGGTAAATAGATGGGTGATGCTCATTGATTGAGTGATGAACATCGATCAAGGACATGATATCGGATTGGATATGACATGTTATGATGATCAGAGATATGATCAGATGGAGATTTAGTGCATGGCGGAAACCCTAGTGTGCCAATGTTCAAAATCATGTTTAGGCGAGAAAATATGGCTATAAGTATGCGAGCCAAAGATATTGTTTGTGCTGCTCCATGAGGAAGAAAATTAGTCAAGTGCTCAATGAAAATCAAAGGAGAAATGAAGTGTGAGAGAGAATCGGGTTGAAGAGTTCAACCAACAAGAGTGAGGCAATTGGTAGCCTACCATTGAGTTTGACAGAGGAGTACAATAGTTAGTGACTGAATCGACAGAGAAAGGTTATATAAGATTGCAGAGAAGGCAAGCTAAGAACCAGTAGGAATCAGATGGTAGACATATGATAATTTATCAAGACCATTTGGTGAATAGAAGCAGTGTGACAGAGAGAAAAGAGAACCAATAAAGAGAAGAACCGACGGAGATGAAGAGGTTGAACCGACAAAGGTGCAACAGAGATTAAGGTGTAACAAAGAGTGGGTTGCATCAGGATATAAGGTTGCTGCAGTGAGAAGGTGAGGAGAGAGCTGACAAAGGATTGAAGAGAGGAGAACTGGTGGACAGACATACATGAGAATTACAAAGTTCTTTTGTAACAAGAAGATAACTTTTGTATTCAAACTATGATTTTGTAGATCACTGAGTTGGAGCTCGGTGCAGGGGTTGGTGATCCTTAGGTTGGTGCCCTAAATGTTGTAACCAAGGTTTTCATTGTGAGGCTGGATTGAAGCAGTAGTCTCTAGCAACACTTCTCACTGAGGTTTTTCCCATCTTGGGTTTTCCTCGTACATATGGTGTTATGTGATGTCCCTTTTATGTGTGGATGCATTTGTGTTAGTCTTCCATCTAACCAGTATGTCTACTTTATGTTAGATCTATTAACTGATTTACACACATATGTTAGAAGAGGGATAAGTTTGGAAATCATTGATTTACCCCCCTCTCAGTGACATCTAGTGTTCAACAATTGGTATAAGAGCTTGGGTTCCCTGTTGATAAGATTTCTCTAGCTTGGGTAGATTTTGGTATTTGAACACAATGGTTTTTTTTGTGTCAATCCCTACTCCTATATTTGATTGTTCAAAATTTTCCTATTTGGAGTTGTAGGATGGAAGTCTACCTATTCTCTTTAGGGTTTGATGTATGGATGTCAGTTGTTAATGGCTACCCTAGTAAAGTTAATCCTCCCACCGATTCAGATGTAGAAAGAAGAATTCAGTGTAATGATGTAGCAATGAAGGCTATATTATATGGGCTTACAGATGATATCTCCTCACAGGTGGATAGATGCAAATAGACAAAGAGTTTGTGGGACACATTGAAGAAGATCTATGGAAATGAGCCTACCACTGCAAAACCGATTTGTGAAGATAAGATGAGAAATGCAACTCATGTATCTGTAGATGATGAAGGCAGATCTATTAGTAGCCACATCAATGATGAAGAAGGAACCCACCTCTTCATGGCTCAAGAATCAGAATACGAGAGACACATATCTGAGAATGATCATGCAGATCACTCCTACCAGCGAGATGTGTTTGGCAGTGATAGTGAAGGAGAAGAAGAAGATGAAGCAAAAGTTGATCTTGATGGAGAACTTGTAAGTGCACTCAAAGAAATAAGTAGAGTGAGGAATGAGTATAAGTTATTCAAGAATGTTGCAGTTGTGGAGAAGAACCGGTTAATCAAATGCCTTGAAGAAAATGAGAAATGCATCTTAGAGTTGAAGACTCAACAAGGAGACACCAAGGAGTGCCGGTGTAAAGATAGAATCTGAGCTAGAGGTAAAAGATAAAGAATATCAACAACTAGTAGGAGATATGGAGAGTCTTCGAAATGAAGAAATGTCAGGATGAGCTCAAGGTAAGAATATGGTTTGATGGCAGCAGTGATGCCTTGGAAAAAATGTTGAAGAAGCAAAAGCATTCCAAGGATACTGGTGGATTAGACTGTGGTACCGATGAGTGCTCTACAAGAAAGGAGACCTCCCACAAAGATATTAAATTTGTCTCCTCAAATGGAAATGGCAAGGATCAGACCTTCATAGTTAGAGATGCTCCAAGAAAGAAGGTTGATCTAACCACAACCGATGAAGAAATGAAGCAAAGGATGAAGATCGATCTTGCAAGAAGAAGGAACAATGCAGATCCCAAAGGAAAAGGTAAGATGGGAGAAGGCAGCTTCATTGGAAGCAAGAACATGAGAAGACAACATAGAAGACCTCCTACCAGTAGAGGATAAGGAAATGCTACCACCCACAAGACAAAGAAAGTGTGGGAAAAGAAGAGGTCAAATGGAAGAGCTGCAGAGCGTTGACAATCCAAGATCCATCCCTGAAGAAGAAGAAATGGAGATACTAAACCGGTAAGATCTCCTAATGCATGGCAAAATAAATTTGTAAGTCATTTGCCATTCTTTACTGACTACTGCTTCTCTTGCAAATAATACGACCATAGGGAAGATGAATGCAGAATGAAGTTTAGGAATAGACAGTATGTTCTTCCTAGAAATAATAATGTCATATGTTGGAGGTGTAATGGCTTTGGCCATAAAAGTCATAACTGTAGAAGGATGAACTTGCAGTCACACGACAACCGGTGTAGTAGCTATGCTCAACATGGAAATGGTTGTAGAGCATATGAGAGTGTAGACACCTAAAATTGTCTCGTTTAGTTAAGTAAATATTTTTATTTATTTAATTATTTTAGCCTAAGTCTTCTATTAATTAAATAAATTCTTATTTATTTAATTAATTCATTTATCTTCTTCTAAACTCTTTACTCATTTAAATAAATACTTTATTTATTTAAATTGTCCTTTTTCCTAAATTAAATAAATACTTTTATTTATTTAATTGATCCCACTTCTTCTATTAATTAAATAAATCTTTATTTATTTAATTAATTCATTAGTCTTTTCTACCCATGACACATGTCATTCATCTCTTAATTCATACATTACCTACCCTCTTATTATTTTCTTATTTCCTCCACCTACCCTCTATTCCTAGTGGACCATTTATCTTTTACACCTCTTAGTCTTATCCTTTCATTTCTTACAGTGTCTTCTATATAAGGAGATGCTTCCTTCATTATCAACCCTCAACTACACTTTCAAACTTTCATATGCGATCAAGTCTACTTGCAACCACATTTCCATTCTTTGTTGAGCTCTCGTGCACACATAAAATTTGAGAGCAAACATATCAAGCAAGATCAATGGAGATATGAAGAATGGAGATTCAAACCCTAGTGGACATGTGATGGTATAATCTTTGTGATTTTGTTGATTTGCATTAACTTAGGTAATCTTGATATGTTATGGTGGATCTTTGTTGTTGTTAGGCTAGGGTTTTGTGGTTGAATTCATTTAGTCTTTCAATATTGTTGTTCCATTTTCATCGTAAATATTTTGGCACGCCTGGTGGGACTCTTGTCCCTTTTGTATTTAACATCTTTTGTTGCAGATTTTGTGTTTTTGAAGTTGCAGATCTGACATTTTCCAACAACATTTTGACTTTTCGCGTCTGCATCTTCTGGAACCGCATTTTTGTTTTTCTGCCTTGTCCGTGGGCCCTTGAATCGCGTCTGTGTCTCCGATAATATTTACATTTTATTTTGCAGATTGTAGAATCACGTCTGTGTTGCTGAACAACGTTTGTGATCATTTTAACTGCGTTTGTTTCTCTGAATCGCGCCTATGTTTTGGGATCGTGTCTGTGGGGTTTATAGTCATGTTTGTGTTACATAATCACATCTGTGTGGCAGAATCATGTCTGTGTGGAATATAATCACGTCTATGTTCGGTTTTGCAGTTTTTTTATTTTTGTTTCGTCATTCAAGGTTTCATTTCGTCAATTTTTTTAATTTCGGATTTGGTTTATTCAAGCTAATATCTCGTGATCTATCTAACAAACTGGTATAGCTTGTCTTTCAAGCAAATCGCATTGTCAAAGGCCCCTATTTCACAAAGTCTTTTGGATCTAAAATTTACCTAACTTGTTTGCTTGCAGGAAGGGGTAATCATTTGAAACAACCCAAACTACTAACAAATCTTTGTTGTAGGATCTTGACAAGGGTTTTCTTTTGATTTTCATTGCGTGCCTTGTTTTCATAGATTAGCAAACACTTCAATTGGTGCACTAAAATTGAACCAGTGTCTTTTGTGTCTTGGGCAATAAGCTCTTTTGTGTGTATCTTTAGAGGGTTTGCATCTCTGTGTGGTCATTAGGACTACTAGTGAGGAGGGAATGACCCAAGTGGTAGCGAGGAAAACCCACCTCTTCTGAACCATGATAAATAATTGTATCCATGGTGAAAACCATGGGTAACGTGTGTTGATTAGTTCATATCGACACTATATCTCCCCATAAACCCATTTGATCAAATTTATTTGATCAATAGTAGGGCATAACCCCTACTAGCTGGGAGCCTTCTGTATTTATAGAGCTAAAAGTGTTGCATGTATGGCCACACGACCGGATGCCCTTACTAGCACCTTTTTGTTTTAGAAAGCCAAAATCCTTCTAGTTGTTGGGGCAAGAGGTCGGACCTCTGGAGCGGCCCACACACATACGGTTCTTAGTAGAGATACAAAGTTCGCTACGGGGAGTTTTCGTGGGGACTGGTGCTTGGCTGCCCCAGAGAAGTGAGTACCGAGGGTGGAGCCAGTGGGGTCAAGCATCTAAGTATCTGCTTTGAATAGCATGGTGGTGCAGGAGCACCTAGATTTCTTGATGGATTTTCACAATTTTGGAGTGAATGATCCTCATTGGGTCACTGAGTGAATAAAGGACTATTAAAAGGTCCAAAAGTGTGTTTTAAGGTTATTTGTAGTTTGATTGTCTCTAGTGTTAACTCATTTTCTCAGTTTTGGCCAATGTGCCTTTGTAAGCCTAAAATGGCATCATATAAAAAATTTGTGTAAAACTCCTTGTAAGACCTCATAAGGCTTTTGGAAATGTTGGTTTGATGTTAGGAAACAATCCTAGGGGTTTAAGAGTGTGTAGATAGGCACAAGTTACAAAAATGCATGGTGTAGCAAAAGTTGTCATGTTTGCTTGACAACATTTTGCAACAAAATGAGCAATTTTTGAAAAGTGCTCAAATCGATGGTTAGAAGTCCAATGGGTGGTTGGTTGTGAGTGAGTAGGAATATATAAGGCCTTTCAAATCATTTTAAGGGGGTTGGAAGATCAAACATTGAATTTCTTAATAAGCAACTTGAAGCAATTTCCTGATTCTTATAAAAACTTGTTAAATTGCTTATAGCAGTCTATACTAGATGGATTAATTTCAGTACTGTTCCTTCATGGTGGTCTAGTATGAATTGTTCTGGTGATTTAGAAGTATTTTTCCTCATTCATTGTGCAGGTTTAGTTGGTGTATGTGAAATCTTTCTTGATTTCACTACTCTCGGCCCGAGCAAAGGGTTTACGACCCTAGAAATGACTCCAACTTGAATTCCCATTGTGTTTTCTCTATGGACCTTGGGATTCAATTAATGGAGTCTATGTATAGTGTAAATACTCAGTGTGGTGTCCTGGAAGTTTCTTTGGATCAATTTTCTATCATATCCTAGGCGAGCTCTACCATAGCCCGACTAGGGAATATGACTGTTATTTTTATTAATGCTTGTAGGGGTGGTCAAATTTGATTGAGCCAAATGATTGGCATGGAATATGGCTGTCTTTCAGAGCCTTAGAGTTAGTATGAAGGTTTGACAGTGAGTGGAGTCTTATAAAACTCATTGTTGAAGTCACATAAACCTTAAACCCTTGAAAAGTGCCATTTTGGGGGCCGTACCTGTACGAACGTATCAAATCATCTAACCTCCTGAATCTTAAAGAATGTCTAAATGGGTATCCATATCATAAAATATTTTAGGGGGTATTTTGTAAGTTTTTTGAGCAAATGAGCAAAAACCATGAAGGTAGGGCAAAAAGGGGCTCATAGGGCTACTAGGCCTTGAAAATAAGAACTTATGAAAGCGATAAGGAAATGAAGGAAAACAAACTTCAAAATCACATGGCAGGAGTTGTTAAACCATCTTGGACTCCTCCTAGTCCCCTGCAAGTGAAGGAAAAAGAGTTTGACATGTTGGTGGTTGGACTTACTCCTATGAGTCCTAACCTTTATTGAGTAACTAGAGCAAATACACTGATAGAGAGTTATCCAAAGGAGTTTGGGAGGTTCATGTTGGTTCAAACAAGGAGAGAAGGGCATAGGACAAACAAGGAAGCCCACAATGAGACCTATTTCTAATGTATAAGTAAAATTCCACTTCTTTGTGAGAGTCTCCCTATCACGTAGCCTTGAGGGAAACCCCAGGCGAGATCAACAACTATTGTCCTGGCCAACCATAAGAATTGTGCTTGTCTTCTTTTAAACATTCAAACATTCAAGATCAAACATCAAAACATTGCATCTTTTGTGTCTTCAAGTGTATGCAAAACATTTTTACATCAAACAAAACACTTTTCTTTGAGTCCAAACACTTGCAAACATTGAGTCCTCATCAATATTGTGTCCTCTTGTCATGAAAAATGGTCAAAAATTCAGATTTGGTCACAACAAACAACTTCACAAATTGAAAAAATTGCACTCATATTCTGGAAATGTGTCTGTGTCTGACAGAAACACGCCTGTGTCCTATAACCGCATTTGTGTAGGATTGAAACACGTCTGTGTTATCATAGCAAACTGTATTCACAAAATATCAGAAACGCGTCTGTGCAGTGTCTAATCACGCCTGTGTTGGGTAACCGCGTCTTTTTTAATTATGATCATACCACATTACCTGATATGGGCATCTATAGAAACATTCAAAATGTTGAGAATATGGATGATACAAACAACAATGATGCACAAAATGACAATATGGACAATATTTCAGTACATTCAATAGAAGTGGAACACTCTATCATGGATCACCATTTAAATAGATTGGTTGAAGAGATCATGAGAAGAGATAGACAATATTTCCTACAAGTGATGGAACAAAGTGGAACTAAGATACCTCATGATTTTGACATGTCCCAAATAGTGGAAAATCGACCTATTCAAGAAAGTCAACTCAACATGGATCAAAGGAGACCTAATAGTGGAGGTACTAGAGGACCACATTTCATGCCTGAGTCACCATCATCCTTGTTTCAAAAACCTGAGATCCCAAATACACATGGTCAAGCTTATGCTACTTGTGAACATCTCTGTCTACACAGACCCTTATGGAAATCTTATGTGGATAAATACACTCAATCGCATATCAATGCTAAGGACCAACCTCAAAAGTAATTGGATATCCAAAGGCATGCTCAAAATTTGGACACTAGAAAACCCCGTGTCAAATTTGGGGGCAATACACAACAAACTCATGATATGCCTTATGACCCTATATTAAGAGGTCCCTACATACATTATCATTATAGACCTCCTCCATATGAACATGTTTACGATCAATACCATCCATATATGCAGTATCCTCCTCCTCCACTCGATAGATCAGGCATGGGATATGGTCCAAGAAGTCAGTCTCCACCCAAAAACAATTTGGAACAACAGATAAAGGATTTACAAAAGAAGATGGAGGACACCAATACACCAAAACTAGCTTACACAATGAGAGACATATGTCCCTATGCATTTGATAAAAGCATTCCAATGCCTCTATTTCCTACACACTTCGTAACACCAAAGTTTGATAAATAAAGAGGCAAAGTGGACCCTAAGGCGCATATAAGACAATTTTTCACAGCTTGCATTGAGGTAGCAACAAAAGAAACATACTTGATGAGATTGTTTCCACAAAGCTTAGGTGGACAAGCTATGGAATGGTTCTCCCAACTTCCACCTAGAATTAAGTCATGGGTTAATCTAGCAGAAGCTTTCTTACAACATTTCTCATACAACATAGAGACAAATATATCAGATACCACTTTGTGCAATACCAAACAGAAAGATGGGGAGTCATTTTCATCATTCTTACAAAGATAGAGGAATTTAGTCAGCGGATGCTCTTGTGAAATTCTACAAAAACAAATGGTAGAGATGTTTACATAGAATGTCAACAAAGAAATTGGTTACGAGTTGAGGAAAGCTTGTTTGTCCACTTTCAAGGACGTCATTGAGAAAGACTTAGCGACAAAGAAGGACTTAATTGAGCAAGGAATCATCAAGATGTTCAAAGAAAATAAACAGGATTTTAAAGGAAAGGACAAGCCACGAGTTTGGAACAAGAAAAAGAGCATAGTAAATGATGGCGTTGTTTATGCTAACATGGTGAGACCAAAAATCATTCTTTCAGGATCAAGTTCTTCTACAAACAACCAAGTAAATACTCAATCAACTTGAAAACCATGAAGGAAATACATCCCATTGGGAGAACCACTTGAGTCAGCTTTCAGGAAGCTAGTGGAAAACAAGGTAATAACAATTCTAGACAATTCTCCATATGAACCAAAAGTCAAACCAAATTGGTGGAATGACGATGAGTATTGCAAATATCACAAGAGCAAGGGACATAAAATAGGAAATTGCCATCGCTTGAAGAACATTATATAGGATCTTATTGATAGAGGTGACATTGAGATCTAGGGACATACATCTAATCAAGAACATGAGATGTTTAAGGAACCATTCCCTAAAAATGACAAGGAAAAAGCCAAAGCCACAGATAAGAAAGCCAACTATACCAAAGTGTCCTATAACTATGATTCAACCATTAATCACATTTCGATGGACATCTATGTTTCTACTATTATCATAAATGACAAAACGCTTGAAAGTTCTACCCAAAGACCCAAAGTTGTCTTGAAAGGCATTGGACCTTCTTTTGAATCTACCTCCAAATGTAATGTCACAACTCGTCGAGGTAAGGTCACCCTGCAAGATGCTCCAGCTAAAACCATCACTTCCTCAATAGCCAAACCTGAGTATGACTTAGTAGAACATTTAAGGAAGATGCCTGTGCTTATCTCCATCCTTGAGCTTTTACGCATATCCCCCGCACATAAAGCCATCCTTGATAAAACTTTGAGAGAAACCTTTGTCCCCACTGATCTGAATGTGGACTAGTTTCAAGCCATGGTGGGATATCTTTCTATTCCACATTCTCCTACATTCATCGAAGCTGACGACGCATCCGTAAGCCAACCGCATAATGCACCTTTACACATTAAAGCCTTCCTACACAAACATCAAATAAAACAAGTCCTGATAAATGGAGGAGTTGGTGTTAATATATGTACTTTGAACACAATAATACAATTGGGATATTAAAAAAAAGTTGTGAATGCTACAAACAAAATTACCATCAAGGCATGTGATGATGAAGAGTGTTCATCCAAGGGCACAATCACCTTACCTCTGAGAGTAGGGCTGATTACAAAGGATGTGGTTTGTCAAGTCATCGACCTCAATCTCACATACAACATATTTCTAGGACATCTATGGATTCATGAGATGAGAGCAGTCCCATTTACGTACCATCAATGCATTAAGTTTCCTCATAATGGAGTTGAAGTAATAGTTAATGGTGATCCTAATCCATTTACATACTACAATAATTTGAGGCCAAAAGCTGAGACAATAATTCTAATTAATAAAGAGGCTATCCCATCATCGACATATAGTGACCTTGAGTCATTAAAACCTTCAACATCAAAGCAAGGTGAGCTTAAAGAGAAATATCAGGATAAAGGCATGGGTGAATACACTCTAAATCAAACCATGTGCTTGCGGCAAGTTAGAAATTCACCAAAAGAATATGGATGACCACATCCTTCTAAATGGGTATCTATCATTACGCTGAAATGGGATCCTACTATATTCCAAAAGTGGGGTGAAATGGAAGAAGAAGACTTATACAAAATGCGTTACAGAGACATTGAAGAAGATACACAAGATCACATTAAGAAACCATGTAAAAAATATTGCAAAGGATTCAAGATCCTACAAAAGTTTGGGTATGATGGTAAAAGTTCTCTTGGCTTAAGAAAAGAAGGTATCAGTCAACCTTTGCAACCAGAATTGACATTTAAAAATCAATGCTCAAAAGGGCTTAGTTTCATATCTTCCAAGGTAAACACTCGAAAATGAGAAGAAGCATTGCAAATCAATATTTCCAAAGATCAACAAGAGAGTCGCTATTCCACCAACTCTAATGAATGCGAATGGGGTTTGGACAAATAATCTAGTGATTATGAACTCACCGAGACATTCAGAGAACTAGGTGAACCCACAAAAGAAGAGGAATTTTATAGAAAATTTAGATTTGGTCAAGAAACAACCCTTGAGGATCCCACACAGTCTTTGTTTTTAGGTTCTAGGTTGAAATCATGAAGAATGAGGACACCCATTCCTGAATGCGCTTTTAGTGATGACAATTTGGACTCGTTCACGATCAAGATAGATGAGGAGAGTGCCAACAATGACCTCGATAACTACCTTGATATACCTAAATATAACTATATCTTCACCCTTACTCCCACTGACTTTGAGAACATTGATGACCTTCCCCTTTTTCACCACCAACTTATTGATTGGGACCATGAAGGACCTCTATAATTCAACACATTCCAAAATGACGAGGCCTTCATCGACTATTTAGGCATACAAGATTATCTTCCACTTGGGGACCATAAGGCATGATACACTATAGAAATCAACAGCGTGGCATATTTTGGTGAGGGTGTTGGGCCTTCCAGTCGCAAAAATGTAAAAATAAAAACAAATCATGGGTTTTTCAATGAAAACCACATTGTGGCACTGTCTGATCCCAAAAAAGTAAAAAGAAAGGACGTATCTGAGGGTGAAAACCTCTCTGAGATGCTCGAAGATGGAAGACTCGACATTCTCCCAACATCATATGAATAAAAATCATCCATGTCAGTAGAGGAGACTATCAAAACAAACATCAGTACAGAAGAGATTCCACATAACATATTCTTAGCACAATCTCTAATAGAGAGAGAAAGACCGAAGTTCATAAGTTTCTTCACAAAGCAACAAATCAATTTTGCATGGTCATATGCTGATATGCCTTGACTGGATCTAGAGTTAGTAATGCATCATTTGACAGTTAAACTAGGAGCAAAGCCAGTGAAACATAAATTAAGAAAGATGCATCCACAAGTGGCATTATTAGTAAAGGTGGAGCTTGAAATTTTTTTGGATGTCAGATTCATACATCTAGTTGATTATCCTGAATGGATCTCCAACTTAGTACCAGTCAGTAAGCCAGATCACAACATCAGAATATGTACAGATTTCAGAGACATCAACAAAGCTTGTCCTAAGGATGACTTTCCATTGCTAAACATAGACTTGATAATAGATCTCACAATAGGTCATGCGATGCTATCTTTGATGGATGGATTTTCTGGCTATAATAAAATAAAAATTTCACTTGAGGACCAACACAAAATAATGTTTACTTGTCCCTAGGGTACTTTTGGTTGGAATGTCATGCCCTTTGGGCTAAAGAATGCAGGTGCTACATACCAATGAGCCATGACTACTATTTTTCATGATCATATGCATGTAACTGTAGAAGATTATGTTGATGACCTCTTGGGAAAATCATTGGAAAGAGACACACATTTAGACATCCTTTTGGTCATTTTTGATTGGTTGGAAAAGTACAAAGTGAGACTCAATCCCAAGAAGTGTGTCTTTGGAGTAACCTCTGGGAAGCTCCTTGGATACATTGTTTCAAAAAGAGGAATTGAAGCTGATCTAGCAAAAGTCAAAGCTATATTAGAAATACCACCTCCAAGGAATATCAATCAACTTTGATCTTTAAAAGGAAGACTCCAGTCCATACGAAGATTCATAACACAACTTGTGGATAAATATCATCCTTTTCAGCACACGGTACACAAAAACATCAAATTCAAATGGGATGATAACTATCAACAAGATTTTCAGATACTCAAAGATTATCTTTTGAATCCACCAGTCTTGATGCCATCGGTTCTAGAACAACACCTGTTACTCTACATATCAACTACACAAACAACACTGGGGGCACTCTTAGCACATGAAGATGCTGAAGGAAAAGAAAAGGCAACATATTACATTAGTCTACTTTGGTCGGTTATGAGATTAACTACACACCAATTGAGTGTGTATGTCTTGTTGTGGTTTTTGCTTCACAAAAATTATGATATTACATACTAACTCATAAAACTAAGCTGGTCGCAAGGATCAATCCATTGAAGTATCTTCTCAATAAGGCGACGCTTATTGGTAGACTAGCCAAATGGGTGATGATCTTGAGTGAATTCGACATTGAATATATGGACAAAAAAGCAATAAAGGGACAAGCTATCATAAATCAGTTAGCAGATGCACCCATGATAGATGATGCTCCTCTAACTTCAAAGTTTCTAGATGAATCCATTCTGGTGGTATCACACACAAAGCTTTGGCAACTGTACTTTGATGGCTCATACACATAGCATGGTGCAGGAGCTGGCATCCTCTTTATCACACCTCAAGGGGATTCCATTCCCAAATCATATCGATTGTCATTTCTTTGCACTAATAATATAGCAGAATATGAGACATTAACAACTGGATTATGAATTGTAGTTCAGTGGAAAATCTAGGAACTTCATGTTTTTGGGGACTCTCAACTTGTAATTCATTAAGCAACTGATGAAAACCAAACATAGGATGAAAAATTAATGCCCTACAAGAAAATGGTAGATGACTTAAAGCAACATTTCATAAAAATAACCTTTGAGCAGATACCAAGAGATCAAAATCGAGCTGCAGAGGAGATGACTAGTATTGCCTCACTGATTGATTTATCGCAAAATGAAACTTGCTATGAGTTCTTGGTGGATAACCTTTTGGTTCCCTCATATGATATCACTCCTACTAAGATGATATGTGTCGTTGGTCCTAATTCCCATTTATATGGTTCCATTTTCACATACCTTTGTAACAATATCCTTCCTCCTAACTTATCCAACAACCAACGCCGTACTTTCATTCGCCAATCTTCCTGATATGTCATTTTAGCCGATATCCTATATTGTCAAGGTCTAGATGGCACTCTTCTTAGATGTTTAGAAGGGGATGAAGCTTACATTGCGTTACATGAAGTTCATGAAGGTATATGTGGTCCACATTCTAGTGGTCCTACCTTAGCCAAGAAACTCATCAGGACTGGATATTATTGGCCCAGTGTGAAAAAAGATTCATATCAGTTTGTCAAGAAATGTAAGCAATGTCAAATTCATGGAGACCTTATTCATGCGCCAACACAAGAACTTCAACCGATTGTGACTCCTTGGCCCTTTTGTTAGTGGGGACTCGATCTCATAGGCAAGATTCACCCTCCTTCCAATGGCCATAAATTCATTATCATTGCCATAGAGTATTTCACAAAAATGGATTGAAGTTGTGCTTCTTACACAAGTCACTGGAAAATAAATTGCTACATTCATTCTTAACTATATCATTTGCCGGTACGATATTCCTCTTTCCATCATCACCGATAACGAACGTCCCTTCAAGAACCAAGATGTTCATGAAATTTGTGATCACTTCCATATTACCCATTATTTCTCCACTCCATACTACCCCCAAGGTAATGGTCAAGCTAAGGCGTCTAATAAAACCATTCTTAAAATCCTCAAAAGGACAGTCGATGGCGCTGGCTGAAATTGGCATATCCAACTTAATCCCACACTTTGGGCTTATCGCACAAGTTTTCGCACACCTACAAGAGCCACACCTTATTCACTTGTCTATGGCACTAAAGCTATCTTGCCTATTGAGGTCGAGTTACCATCTTTGCGAGTCTCTTTGCACAATATTATCAGTGATGAAGACTACAAGATCTCTCGCTTACAAGAACTAGAACTATTGGATGAATGAAGACAAACTACTTTTAATTACCTCAAGGCTTATCAACAAAGAATGAGTCATAGTTACAATCATAAGGTTAAGCCTCGTCTATTTGAGGTAGGTGACTTAGTTCTCAAGGAAAATCCCAAAAATCAGCAAGACAGAGAGAAGAAGGGAAAGTTCAAACCAAATTGGCTTGGTCCTTACATCATCACAACAGTCTATGCATCAGGTGCATATCAACTTTCGACACTAGATGGAGAACCTTTGGAGGATCCTATCAATAGAACTCACCTTCATAGGTTTTACACATATCTCTTCAAAATATCCTAATTCAAAAATATAACCAAAAAAAAAAAAAAAAAAAAAAAAACAAAACAAAACAAAAAAAAACACTAAAAAAACAAAAAAAATCGAAAAAAAAGTAAAGAGAAATAATCTGTCCAATGGTGAAAACCACTTTGGTGGCGCCCTGGGCAAGTACCACGATGGAAACCTGGTTATTGGTGCTATGTGTAGAGACATTGCTCCTCCTTCCTTCAGGATTCAATCTCATCCTTTCACTTTGCACACACTCACAACCCATTCATCCATTATAACCTTACCCATTCCCATCATGGCTTGTTGTTGATCTACCTAAGATTGGTTATCCATTCATAATAATCCCTTATTTTCACCCCTTTCTGTACATAATAAATCAGCTCCTATATGTGGCTACGACAAAATCCTACGTCTAGTGATGGGTGTGGAACTAAGAGCATCACATGTTTTGAGGAGTATAGTTTCTTCTAGCTTTCTTCAGTCTATCCGTGCACAATCCACAATAAAGAAAAAGTTGCATCATAGATCCGCAATAAAGTTTCATCTTCTCTACAATAAAGTACCAGTTTCATGGATTCAATCAGTTTCAGATGAGACACAAGCAACAATGGGCTTCAACAAATCAACTCTTTCAACTGACTCGGACAACATTATGGTTCAATGCTATTTATCCTTTTGTGAGCATAAACATTGTGACCAAAATCAAATAGAATTATACAAGTGATAAGAGACACTAAACTTGAGGACTACAATGGATGTTGGTGTCGAATCTTGGTTTTCTTTTGATTTCATCTTTTGGTGACATGTCTTTTAGCTTTTCCGGGATGTCTCTGACTAGAGATTTTATCTCTAGGATGTCTTTGACTAGAAAGGAGAGGATGGGGTATCGTCACCTATTTTTCTTTGCTATCTGTGGATTGTCTCTTAGTAATGCTATGACTCATCCAAGGATATGGGGACATTGTGAGTCTAGTGTGAATTGGGGCATTTCTTGTTTGCGACTGTCTAATCTCCATGCAAACAGGTACAATGACTTTCTGGGTCGAACCTATACTTGGATTGTCATAACCTATTTGCCACAATAAAGCTCAATGATGATAAAGCACAAGAAGCTCTTTCACTTCCATATCTTCTATCTTTCATCCCCCATTCTTGATTGACCTCCATCGTCCTTGAGTTTGTGTAGTCTGCTATCACATGACTATGTATAACGCCAAAAATATTTGCATTTCATATAGTTTGCATCTGCATTACCACATATTAGCATTTCTACATACATATAGATATCACAATTGCATCACATCCTACACACAACTCATGTTAGCACATTTTACATTCTCATCATGTAAATAGTTATTTGCATTATCATATTCATCTGCATTTCATACATTCACATTCACATAGGCATAACATATTAAAAACATAAAAGAACAAAAAATATTGCATTTCATCATGTATATATATCTGTATCCATATCATAAGCATCATAGATACATGTCTCATAGGTACACATGCATATAGATACCGCAAGGATGAATCATCTCATATATATATATCTCAAAATCATAAGTGTCATGATACAATGATGTCAAAATACATCTAGCTACAAAATCACCCGAAGGTGTCTACATCATTATACAAACATGGTACAAAAACTGATACATAGGGAGCCCTCTAAGGCTATGATGAACTCCCTACCTCGGAGATAGCTAGCCTCTACAGAGTTTGAGCCCTAGAAGTCCCCACCCCAGGATCATCTCTCCTGCCCCCTCTATTTGGTGGTGGTGGAGGGCCCATGACCCCACCACTAGATGCCTGTCTCCTTTCTCTCCCTCAGTGGTCATCGTAGTCCATGATGGTCTTTGGAAGCTCCTAGCCTACTGATTTGGTGGCATAACTCCATAATACAGGTCTCTCCAGTAGGCTATCTCCGCCCCTGAACATAGGTGTATCCCGCCCCTGTGTCCTTTGCTACCTGCCTACCTGTCCTCAGTGTTGTCTTAGCCTCCATGTAGCACTGAATAGATTGATCTCTCTCCCGTTCGATGTCCCTCAACTATCTCTTGAGTCTAGACCCATCTCACTCTAAGTCCTGGATCTCATCTGCATGTCCCTAGCAGATCTCTCGCAAGGATAGTAGCTCATCCTCCTCCTCTCCTCCTGCCTCCCCCTGTCCCTGTGGCTACTCCTATGGCTATCCCTGTCCTTGTCCCTATCCCTGTACTTGTCTGGGAACTTGTGTTGTTGGCACCTATAAAGGCAGTCCACCTCTACCTTTGACTACATGAGTCGATCTCTCCTCTCTGCCCTCTCTCCTCTAAGCCACCCTCCTCTCTGCTACTGCCCCTTGCCTCCATCGTCTGCCTCTGCCTCCACCATCACCCTCTATCGGCTCCCTTGGATTCATCAACCATGGAAATGGATTCTCTACCCAATATGCACTATACTCAACATCCATCCCTGCGTCCTCCAAATCTGCCCAAATATCCCAAGGCATGGGAACCATCTCCTACATATGTGCCACTGCCTGATCATAAAGCAGTAATGGAACTAAATGTGCCTGATCTCTCATTGTCTGTTCATACATCCCTGAGCCACGTGGCATCCGCTGTATCCTGTGGAACTGCTTGCACACTCTGTCAATCAACTACCACTCAATGACATACGATGTCCGCCCGATCAGATACCTACTCCTAAACACATATGCCAGCTCCATGATGTCATCCTCCCATTCCTCATAGTCTCGGTAAGGCCTCCATACTACATTATCTACCTCATCAATCACTCAACGCCAATACTCTAACCTCCCAATCCGTGGTTGGGAAGCAATCGTATCATACAAGTGCACATAACTACGCCCATGTCCCCTACCTCTAAAGTGTATCGGTCGTGTCACCGGAAGATGCTCATATGCCCATACCTGCAGTAATGTCACTCCATATCCCAATCCTTCTGATCCGTGATATACAAACTGATGCAACTCATAATACAAGTGTACCAGCAGATATGACCCCCATGCAAACCTGGTGTGCTCAGTCGCCAATATCTCTAGTGTCCTCCCCCATCCCACAGTCAACCCTCGTGTCACCCTATCTGGACAGAGGAACCCAATGATAACTCCTGCCAGCACTACCGGTAGTGCCAATCTTGTCACTGTCATAGTGTCCTAGGCCACATGTCCTACCCTCATTTGTAGTCTTGGATCCTAAAACACTCGTCTTAGTGCATCCCAATCTCCCTCTCGGTCGTACGAAACCAACTCCCCATTGATCGGTTTCTGTAGTATCCTATACACGTCCTTCAAGGTTATTGTCATCTCACCCATCGACAAATGAAACATGCATGTCTTTGAGTGCCATCTCTCAGCTAATGTAGTCAGCAATTCCATGTTCGCCTAAAACTCAGGCATATACATAATGTATCACAATCCCATGGCCTCAATTGCTGATCTATCCTTTAATGTCAGCTCTGGTTGTAATCCCTAAGTCGAAGGGAATCTCTCTTGTGACTCCAGCATAGGTAGGTCCTCCTATAGCCAAGCAAATCACCTATGTCACTCCTAGTAGTACTCCCTGTTCATCACAAAGTGCTGCTTTTTTATCCTAGTGCTTATATCTATCATATGGCACTCTATCCGAGTAGTACTCCATGTTCATCACAAAGTGCCGCTTTTATCTTTTAGGGCACCTACTTGAGTGTATCCTCTTAAGTAGCTTATCCAATTGACAACGTATGTTCTATCACAAAATTGTCAATTTCTATGGTACTCTCTGTTCATCACAAAGTGCCTTACTCTATCCTATCTTAGGGCCTCTTCTTGAGTGTATCCTCTTGAGTAGTGTCTTGATTGGCAACGTATGTTCCGTCACATAATTTTCAATCCTAGCCCTATCTATTATCCTATTCTTCCCTAGAGGACCTGCTTGAGTGTATCCTCTCAGCAGCTTATCCAATCGACAATGTATGTTTATCACAGAACTATCGATTTGACCTTGAAGACATAAAACATGCATTCACGACACAAACACGCTTACATACTTCATAGAAATTTTTGCATTTCATAGACGTGCCTGAAACACACAGATGTGCCTGCCCTGCATAGATGCACCTGCATTTCGCAAACATGCTCACATTTGACATAGACACTTTTACAACCACAGACGTGTTTAGCACCAACGCAGACATGCCTAACCTATCCAGATGCGCCTGGCACCAACGCAGATGTGCCTAACCTACCTAGATGCGCTTGGCACTAGCACAGACGCACCTTCTCGTCTTTTGACTCGCTTGACATTTTTGCAACATACCTATTTATTTCCCTACCTAACATGCATTTATGACAACAATTAATGCAATAAGGTACAAGGAGATTTTGTTGTACTTACTGGCTTTGCTGCATCTACTGGCCTCTGATATCGACGAACACGATCAAATCCGTGCACCAATTCCATCGCCGCTGACTATTGACTGCTCTCTGCTCTCTCTGCACTTTGATCTCTTAGATGTGTGGATGACAATGAGGATTTTTTCCCTCGTAGTCTATCTTATAGACTACCCTAGCCCTAGTCTCCCGTATCAGTCTTTTTTATCCTGTGACTCTATCACTCTATCCTATCTTGTCAGTTCTTTCTAGCCTTTCTTTCTTATAAAGAGATTGTCTGTGATATTTTTAAACATTTTTATCCAATCTCTCGAGGGGGCATATCATTCCCGTCTTGGGGAAACTTTGTATCAGTTCATCTTATCTTCTTTGAAACAACGCAACAAGCTTCATTGTCTCGAAGAGGGGCAAAATGTAGACACCTAAAATTGTCCTAAATAAATATTTTTATTTATTTAATTATTTTAGCCTGTCTTCTATTAATTAAATAAATAAGAATTTATTTAATTAATTCATTTATCTTCTTCTAAACTCTTTCCTCATTTAAATAAATACTTATTTATTTAAATTGTCTTTTTCCTAAATTAAATAAATACTTATTTATTTAATTGATCACACTTCTTCTATTAATTCAATAAATATTTATTTATTTAATTAATTCTGTAGCGTCGTAAATTGTACGCACTTGCTAAAGCAGTACAATTTCACACCTAGTTTAGCACCCGCCTTGGCGCAGTTTGCATTTTGCATTGCATTTCCCCTTTAGCACTTAATTAATCAAATTAATTAGGTCTAAGGTCCTATTTCATCATCCTCCACATCATAAAGGTGGGCCCTTTCATTAAAGTGTGCCCCTTTTCATTTTATTCCTCCGATACATCATCTAATCAAAAACCCTAATTAGGCCTTCTTTTGAGCTTGGGGGCTTGATTTCGGGGGTCAAAACATCTTGAAATCACCTGTAACTTCGGGATTCTCTCTAAAATCATCATATCCGACGGCCCTAAAAATTTGGTGAAAAGTTGCCGGGACCATAGCGCCCGGAATGCACACGGTCCTGGACATTTTTCCCAAAATTTTAGGAGCGCGATCCAATCATAAAATAAAGCTTAACCCCAAGAAATTGGCGGGATATTCAATCTCTAGGTCGGCCAAAAGTTGGAATTAAGACCTAGGGTTTCATACATAAGAGCTCTCTTTCTTCATTAGAAAGGATCCGAATTTTGTTTTCAAGAACCTCATATGCAGCGAAAGAGTAGATCTTTGAAGACTTCAGCAACTCTCAACATTCATCCTTCAAGCATTCATCAAATCCATTCATTCACTTAGGGCTTTGAAGGCATTGAAGAGCAATAAGGGATCACCGACTGAAGATTGGCTTGTACCCCTCCCGTGGGGTTGGGTATGATTTCATGTTGTTTTCATGTCTTTGCATAAGCCTCATTATGTCACTTGCATTCATGCTTTAGATCACTTGGCATCTTGATTTGGAGCATTTACATTGTCATTTACAAGCAATTAGGGTTTACTTTCTAGGTTGCTCTAGTTTGCTTACTTGCATTTTAGATCTTGCACACATACAAGGTTTGCACACACACTACTTTTACAATACAACTTGGCTATTCATGGAGGTGGAAATCACCGAAGCGGGGGTTTGACTAAGGCAAAACCCTACATAGCCGCCCAAACACCTTTTCAGATATAAGTGCAGATTTCGGGATTCAGACGACACCGCAAGTTGCAGATCCGAAAGAAGCAGACGAAGATTGAACCATACACCAAGTTTCAGAGCAGAAGACCAGGACAGGGGCGTGGGGTGCCCTGGTCCTGCCAAGACAGGGGCGCTAGGCACCCTAGTCCCTGGGACAGGGGCGCTGGGTGCCCTGGTCCTCCTGACAGATAACAAGTTTTGGCAGTTCCGACAGTTTTCCAGGTTGCAAAGTGGCAGTTTCAGGTGTAGAATCAGGACAGTGGCGCCCGCGCCCCCGTCCCAAACATTTTAACTTAGATTTCAACTCTGGGTACGCATCTGCATTCTTGTCTTGTCCTTATGTTTGCAGCTTTCCATTGTTTAAGTTCAATTCTGCAATCTTGTTATTAGTTCATACTTGCATTTTGGGGTTAAGAATTGAACGTGCATAATCTTACCTTTCAATTACAACAAAGGAATAGAAACCCTAATAGGTAGCCCATGGCTCTCTCTTTCACCAAAAAGAAGTAGCCAATTGTGCGATACCTCTAGGCTCTTTCGTATTTCGTAATGTGTGTCAAAAGGTAGGATTAGGACATGTTAACCTAGTCTCACTTTTTCCCCCACACATTTTGGTGAACCCGACGTGAACGAATTATTTCTTTCTCTCGCATTGCATTTGTTAGATCTAGATCTAGATTTAGTGTGTTTCATTTAAGTTTCATTTTCAAAAAAAAAAAAGAGGAAAAAGAAAAGAAAAAAAAAGAGTGTGTTTCTTTGTTTCTTTGCATTGTGTGTCTAAAGTTTTATGCAAAATGTCGGATTTCTATTTGCACGATGTTCATATTTATGATGATGTATGCAATTATGCCGATTATGAGTATAACCAAGATGAATTAGATGAAGCTTTAGATGAGTTTTTGAATCCTAAAGAGGCCAAACCTTCATTTTACCAAAAACTCATAAACCTTGTTACTATGCCATTTCGTTGTGATGAGAAAGATAAGTTGAATGATTCCTCTCAAGGGTACATTCCTATCAACTCTTCCACTGAATCTAGTAACATGGTTGTTTTCAATAATCCCCTCTATGAGGAGATGTCTCCTTTTGAATCAAAAGATAAACCTTTTCATAGATATGATCATGCTTTGTTGGATGATGCTCTTGATGACTTTGTGGCTTTATCGAAATCTCTAAACAAGAACAAAACTTCTAAATTTGTTAACATGATAAACCTGAATGAGCATAATAAGCCTCTCTTTGAAGTCCAAGGTGCTTGTCCTTCTACCACCTTTCAAGTTCCTAAATCACCTCTCCTTACTATCCAAGGGGGGTATGATTCCTTTCTTACTCCAATTAAACCTATCATCACTGTGCAAGGAAGAAAACCTATAAGTCCTTATAATTATGCCAAGCAATTAACTAGAGAGAGTTATCATGTGGTTGCCCATACTTATCATACTAGAAATAATAGGCAGCCGAATCCTCCTCCGGTTACTCCAGTTTCTCTTCCTAATCCTCAACCAATTCTTCCGCAAGCTCCATGTATTTCACAAGTTCTTAGTAAGGAATATGATCTCATAGAACAACTTAAAGCTACCCCTGCTAAGATATCCCTTTGGGATTTGATTCAAACTTCTTCTGCTCATCACGGAATGTTACAAGATGCTTTGAAAGATTTGAATGTTCCTCCACCGAATACATCTAGTAATATAGTGTCTTTGGTTAACTTTGTGATGAATCCTAAAGCTCATATTGTGTTTACTCAAGATGAGTTGCCCACTAGTGAAATTCAACATCAATATGATCCCTTGATGATTGTGGTTATCATAAATGATACTGCTATAAGATGAACACTAGTAGATAATGGCTCTGGTCTTAATGTGTGTAGCATTAATCTCTTGCATAAGATGAATGTGGATACATCCCTAATTGAGCCTGACTCTCGTCCTATTCGAGGCTTTGATAATGTGGCTAAAACTTGATTAGGTACTTGTTTATGGTGAAAATGGATAACAATAATAACAATATTGAAAGGCTAAATGAATTCAACCACCAAACCCTAGCCTAACAATCAACAAAGATCCACCATAACATATGAAGATTACCTAAGACAATGCAAATCACATGAAATCACAAAGATTATACTATCACATGCCCAATAGGGTTTTGATCTCCATTCTTCCTATCTCCATTGATCTTGCTTGATATATTTGCTCTCAGATTTTATATGCACAAGAGCTCAACAAAGAACGGAATGTGGTTGCAAGTAGGATCGTAGTGTAGCCAATTGATCAAGTTGTTAGCTCATTAGGATCATTAGAATGCTTGATTAGAGTTTGACAATGAAGAAAGCATCTTCTTAAATAGAAGATACAATATGAAATGGAGGGTTAAGATTGAGAGGTGTAAAAAGAGAGGTCGGCTAGGATTAGAGGGTAGGTAAAGGAAATAATAAAATAATGAAAGGGGTAGGTAGTGTATGAATTAAGAGATGAATGACATGTGTCATGTGTAGAAAAAGCTAATGAATTAATTAAATAAATAAAGATTTATTTAATTAATAGAAGAAGTAGGATAATTAAATAAATAAAATATTTATTTAATTTAGGAAAAGGATAATTTAAATAAATAAATGTATTTATTTAAATGAGAAATAAGGTTAGAAGAGGATAAATGAATTAATTAAATAAATAAAGATTTATTTAATTAATAGAAGAATTAAGCTTAGATAATTAAATAAATAAAATATTTATTTAATTAGACATGACAATTTTAGGTGTCTACATTTTGCCCCTCTTTGAGACAATGCGGCTTGTCGCATTGTTTCAAAGAAGATAAGATGAACTGATACAGAGTTGCTCCAGAATGGGAATGATATGCCCCCTCGAGAGATTGGATGAAAATGTCTGGAAAGATCCCAAACAATCTCTCGATAAGAAAGAGAGGCTAGAATGGACTGACCGGATAAAGTGACAAAGTCACGAGATAAAGAAGACTGACTCGAGAAACGAAGGCTAGGGGTAGTCTATAAGATAGACCACGGGCAAAAGACATCCTCATTGTCATCTACACCTTCACGAGATCACAGTGCAGAGCGAGAAAAGAGCAGCAGCAGTCAGCAGCGATGGCCTTCGTACACAGATTCGACCGCGTTCGCCGATTTCAGAGGGCAGCGGAGGCAGGAGAGTCGGTAAGTACCACCAAACCTCCTCGTACTTTGACGCATTTGCTTTTTTGTCATTAATGCTTAGTAGGTAGCAATAAATGCGCTAGGAATAGGGTACCAAAAAAATGCAAAAATGTGCAACCGCGTCTGTGTCGGTGCCAGGCGCGTCTGTGTCCAACAGGCACGTCTGTGTCGGTTCCAGGCGCGTATGCGCCTGGGATCGCGTTTGTGCTTGATGCGGGCGCGTTTAGGTATTGTAGGGGCGTTTATGTTCCAAAATCGTGTCTGTGCACAATTTAGGCACGTTTATGTCCAGAAGGCGCGTCTGTGTTTTTTAGGCGTGCCTGTGCAGTCTAGAGGGGCGTTTGTGATGTAAAAACGCGTTTATGTCTGAAAATGCATGGTTTGGGTCTTCTAGGTCAAATCGACAGTTCTATGATGAACATACGCTGTCGATTGGATAAGCTGTTGAGAGAATACACTCAAACAGGTTCTCTAGGAAGACTAGGATAGATCAAGGCACTTTGTGATGAACAGGGAGCACCCAGATAGAGTACTTTGTGATGAACAGGGAGTACCCAAAGGATGAGCAGCACTTTGTGATGAACAGGGAGTGCTAAATGTGAGTAACACTTTGTGATGAACAGGGAATGTCACACACGTAGTACTTTGTGATGAACAGGGAGCACTACTAGGATAGATAACAACACTTTGTGATGAACAATGAGTGTCACTAGGATAGATAACCATATGTATTTAGATAGCAAGTAGCATTTTGTGATAAACAGTGAATGCCACGATAACTGACATGATTGATTGTGTGACTGCAGGAGTATCTGCCTATGTTAGAGTCACGGAAGAGATTCCCGTCTACACAGAGATTGTGAACAAAGTTGTCGTTTGAGGACAGAGCTGCTATTGAGAAGATGGGCCTCAGACATGTGCTATATGTGCCTGAGTTTCGGGCAAACATGGGTTTGCTGACTGCGCTGGCGGAGAGATGGCACTCCGAGACTTGCACTTTCCACTTGCCGATGGGGGAGATGACAGTGACCCTCGAGGATGTATACAGGATTTTGCACATACCGATCGATAGAGAGCTGATCCCATACGATTGAGATGGAGACAGAGAGGCGCTGAGACGGGTATTCCAGGATCCCGGGCTAGAGATGAGAGCAGGGCACGTGGCATGGGATACCATGACCGCGACAGGACTAGCTTTGCCAGCTGTGATCGGAGGAGCCATCAGTGGGTTCTTGTGTCCGGACAGAGCAACACGGGGGTTGGCAGTGGGCTGGGGAGGAGCACTGGAGATATTGGTGACTGAGCACACTAGATATGCATGGGGTCCATGCGTCTTGGCACATCTATATTATGAGCTGCATCAGTTCATCTACCATGGATCAGTGGGACTGGGTTGTGGAGTGACACTGCTACAGGTGTGGGCATACGAGCATCTGCCTATCACACGCCCGATACACTTCAGGGGCAGAGGTCAGGGGCGGAGCTTTGTACATCTTTATGATATGATTACTTCACAGCCTCGGATTGGCAGGTTAGAGCACTGGAGGCGTGTGATAGATGACATTGATGTAGTCATCTGGAGGCCGTCCCTAGGGTGCGAGGAGTGGGAGGATGACGCAGTGGAGCTGCCTTATACCTTCAGGAGCAGATATTTGATTGGGCGGACGCCCTATATACTGGAGAGACAGCTGGTGGATAGAGTTGGCAGACAGTTTGGCAGGATCCAGAGGATGCCATGAGGCTCGGGTATGTATGCCCGCACAGTGAGGGATCAGGCGCAGTTCGGGCCATTATTATCATATGATCAGGCAGTCACACAGCTGGCAGAGATGATGCCCCTACCCTGGGATATGTGGCCGAAGATTGAGGATGCAGGTATGGATGCAAAGTATATAGCTTACTGGGCAGAGCATCCATTCTCTCGACTGACAGATCCAGGGGAGCTACTGGAGGGAGAGGTAGGAGGAGATGATGATGAGGACGGTGGGGGTGATGGAGGCAAAGGCCGATGGAGGCGAAGGGGAGTAGTTGGGGAGAGGAGGGTGGCACCTCGGAGGGAGGGTGGACAGGAGGGATAGGCCCAGGTGGTGAGGGGTCGCGGTGGATTGCCCCTGCAGGTACCAGCAGCACAGGGTCCTAGACAGGGACAGAGACAGGGACAGGGACAGGGATAGGTGCCTGTACAGGCACAGGTGCAGGGTCAGAGACAGGGACAAAGACCTAGGCATGGACAGAGATAGGTACCCATTCAGGCACCAGCACAGGTACAGGGACCGGCACTGGTACAGGCACCCGCAGAGGGAGAGCCACAGGCAGGGGCAGAGGGCGGGGATCCAGAGGAGGATGAGCTGATTGAGCTCAGGGAGATCTGCCAGGGCCAGGCAGATGAGATCCAAGATCTGGAGTGGGAGAGGGACCGACTCAGGACCAGGCTCAGGGATACTGAGCGGGAGAGGGATCAGGCGATTCAGCGCTATACTGAGGCTGAGACCGCGTTGAGGGCAGGGAGGCAGGCGACGGAGGATGCAGGAGCAGGCTACGCATATGTGCTGCGAGCAGGAGAGGAGATCGCCTACTGGAGGGACCTATATTATGGTGCCGTGCCAGCAGATCAGCGGGCGAGGAGCTTTCATAGACCATCGCAGACAGCAACAGCTACGGGAGGGAGCCGGAGGAGACAGGCATCGAGTGGTGGGGTCATGGGTCCTCCAGCACCACCAGACAGGTAGGGTGATCCTGGAGCGGGTCCGTCTAGAGCTCAGATTCCGTCAAGGTCAGGCGGCTCCGAGGGAGGGAGTTCATCATAGCCATAGAGGGCTCCCTTGTATCAGTATTTGTACCATTTTTTTGTATTGTAGACACCTGCGGGTGATTTTGTAGCCATATGATTCTTTTGACATCATTGTATCATGACACATTTGATTATATATGAGAGATGATTCATTTTTGCGGCAGCTATATGCATGTGTACCTATGTGATGAGATGTTCTTAGAATGTATGCTTATGATATGGATGCAAATATGTATATGACACAATGCAATATTTTTGTTCTTTTATGTTGTATATGTGATGCATGATGCAAATGTGAATGTATGTCATGCAGATGAATATGATAATGCAAATGTAAATTGTGCTAACAGGTGTTGTGTGTAGGATGTGATGCAATTGTGAGATCTATATGTATGTGTGAAATGCTTATATGTGGAAATGCAGGTGTAACTATATGAAATGCAAATGTTTTTGGTGTGTCATTATACTCAGTCATGTGATAGCAGGCTACGCGGACTTGAGAAGGATGATGGAAGTCAATCAAGAAAGGGGGGATGAAAGACAAGATATGAACGTGAAAGAGCTTCTTGTGCGTTATCATCATTGAGCTTTATTATGGCAAGTAGGTTATGACAATCGAGGCATATGTTTGACCCAGAAAGTCATTGTACCCGTTTGCATGGAGATAAGACAGTCACAAACAAGGAATGCCCCAGTTCATACTAGACTCACAGTGTCCTCATATCCTTGGACAAGTCATAGCATTACTAAGAGACAATCCACAGACAGCAAATGCAAATAGGTGACGATACCCCATCCTTGCCTTTCTAGTCAAAGACATCCTAGAGATAGAATCTCTAGTCAAAGACATCCTGGAAAAGCTAAAAGACATGTCACCAAAAGATAAAATCAAAAGAAAACCAAGACTCGACACCAACATCCACTGTAGTCCTCAAGTTTAGTGTCTCTTGTCACTTGTATAAGTCTTATTTGATTATGGTCACAATGTTTACTTTCACAAAAAGGATAGATAGCACTGAACCATATGTTGTCTGAGTCTGTTGAAAGATTTGATTTTGTTGAAGCCCATTGTTGCTGCTGTGTCTCATCTGAAACTGACTGAATCCATGAAACTAATACTTTATTGTGGAGAAGGTGAAACTTTATTGTGGATCTGTGATGCAAATGTTGCTTTATTGCGGATTGTGCGCGAATAGACTGAAGAAAGCTGGAAGAAACTGTACTCCTCGAAACATGTGATGTCCTCAGTTCCACACCCATCACTAGACGTAGGAATTTGCCTTAGCCACAGATAGGATCTGATTTATTATGGATGGAAAGGGAGGCGAAAAGGGAGGTTTATTATGAATGGCTAACCAATCTTGGGTAGATCAATAACAAGCCATGATGGGACTGGGTAATTTTATTATGGATGAATAGGTTGTGAGTGTGTGCGAAGTGAAAGGATGAAAGTGAATCCTGAAGGAGGGAGGAGCAATGTCTCTACGCATGGCGCTGGTGACCCAGTTTTCACCATGGTACTTGCCCAGGGCGCCACCGAAGTGGTTTTCACCGTTGGACGAAATTATTTCTCTTTACTTTTTTCGATTTTTCAATTTTTTTGTGTCACAAGGCGCCTGTTTGCCAGGTTTTCACCAAGTAACGATTTTTTTTTGTTTTATAATTTTTATTTTTATTTTTTGAATTAGGATACTCTGATGAGCTATGTGTAGAACCGGCGAAGGTGCATGCTGTTGATAGGATCCTCCAAAGGTTCACCTTCTGTAGTTGAGAGCTGATATGCCCCAGAGCCATATACTGCTGTGATGATGTAAGGACCCAGCCAGTTTGGTTCGAACTTGCCCTTCTTATCTCTGTCTTGCTGATTCTTGGGGTTTTCTCTGAGGACTAAGTCACCTACCTCAAATGTGCGAGGCTTGACTTTGTGATTGTAGCTGCGACTCATTCGCTGTTGGTAAGCCTTAAGGTGATTAAAAGCAGTTTGTCTCCGTTCATCCAGCAGTTCTAGTTCTTGTAAGCGAGAGACCCTGTAATCTTCATCGTTGATGATGTTTTGCAAAGAGACCCGTAAAGAAGGTAACTCGACCTCAATAGGCAAGATGGCTTCAGCGCCGTAGACAAGTGAGTAGGGTGTAGCTCCTGTAGGTGTGCGGACACTTGTGCGGTAGGCCCAAAGTGCAGGATTGAGTTGGATATGCCAGTTACGGCCAGTGTTGTCGACTGTCTTTTTGAGGATTTTAAGAATTGTTTTATTAGATGCCTCAGCTTGGCCATTACCTTGGGGGTAATATGGTGTGGAGAAACGATGGGAGATATGGAAGCGCTCACAGAGTTCACGAACATCCTGATTTTTGAATGGACGCCTGTTATCAGTAATAATGGAATCAGGAATACCATATCGGCAAATGATATAGTTAAGGATGAAGGTAGCAATCTATTTTCCAGTGACTTGTGTGAGAGGTACGGCTTCAATCCACTTTGTGAAATATTCTGTGGCTGTGATAATGAATTTATGACCATTGGAAGAAGGAGGGTGAATCTTATCTATGAGATCAAGTCCCCACTGACAAAAGGGCCAAGGAGACGCGAGTGGTTGTAGTTCTTGTGCTGGTGCATGTATGAGGTCTCCATGAATTTGACATTGCTTACATTTTTTGACAAACTGATATGAGTCTTTTTCCATATTGGGCCAATAATATCCAGTCCTGATGAGTTTCTTGGCCAAGGTAGGACCACTAGCATGCGGACCACATATCCCTTCATGCACTTCATGTAACGCAATCTGAGCTTCGTCGCTTTCTAAACATCTAAGAAGAGTGCCATCTAGACCTCGCCGGTATAGGATATCAGCTAGAATGACGTATCGAGAGGATTGGCGAATGAAAGTGCGGCGTTGGTTGTCTGATAGATCAGGAGGTAAGATATTGTCGCGAAGGTATGTGAATATGGACCCATATAACTGGGATTCGGGACCAACAACGCATATCATTTCAGTAGGAGTGATCTCATATGAAGGAACCAACAGGTTGTCCACTAAGAACTCATAGCAAGTTTCATTTTGAGGCAGGTCAATTAGTGAAGTGATTGTAGCCATGGCATCTGCAGCACGATTCTACTCTCTTGGTATCTGCTCAAAATCTATCTTTGTGAAGTGCTGTTTCAAATCATCCACCATTTGCTTGTAAGGCATTAATTTTTCATCTTTTGTTTGGTAATCATCAGTTGCTTGACGGATGACAAGTTGAGAATCCCCAAAAACATGAAGTTCTTGGATCTTCCACTGAACTGCAATTCGTAATCCAGTTGTTAATGCCTCATATTCCGCTATATTGTTAGTGTAAGGAAATGATAAGCGGTATGATTTTGGTATAGAATCACCTTGAGGAGTTATAAAGAGAATACCAGCTCCTGCCCCATGCTGTGTGTATGAGCCGTCAAAGTATAATTGCCATGGCTTTGCATGTGATATTGTTAGAATGGATTCATCTGGAAATTCTGAATTTAGAGGAGCATCATCTATCATGGGAGCATCTGCTAATTGATCCGCGATTTCTTGTCCTTTTATTGCTTTTCTGTCCACATACTCGATGTCGAACTCACTCAAGATCATTACCCATTTGGCCAGTCGCCCAGTAAGTGTAGCTTTGTTGAGAAGATATTTTAGTGGATCAATTCTTGCAATCAACTTAGTCTTATGAGTGAGCATATAATGGCGTAATTTCTGCGAAGCAAAGACCACAGTGAGACATGCACGCTCGATCGGTATGTAGTTTAGCTCATATCCCACCAATGTGCGACTGATATAGTATACTTCTTTTTCCTTGCCGTCAGCTATTTGTTGTGCTAGGAGTGCCCCCAGTGCTGTTGGAGTAGCTGATATGTATAGTAGCAAAGGCTGATCTGTAACTAGTGGCATCAGAACTGGCGGATTCAAAAGATAATCTTTGAGCGTCTGAAAAGCTTGTTGACAGTTATCATCCCATTTGAATTTGATATTTTTATGTAGCAGGTGCTGAAAAGGATTACACTTATCTGCAAGTTGTGCTATGAATCTTCGTATAGACTAGAGTCTCCCTTGTAAGGATCGAAGTTGACTGATATTTCTGGGTGGCGGCATGTCCAAGATAGCCTTGACTTTTGCTGGATCGGCTTCGATTCCTCTTTTGGACACAATGAATCCTAGGAGCTTCCCAGAGGTTACTCCAAAGACACATTTCTTGGGGTTTAATCTTACCTTGTATTTTTCCAACCGATCAAAGACGACTGAAAGTATGTCCAAATGTGTATCTCTGTCTATTGATTTACCCAAGAGATCATCAACATAATCTTCCATAGTTATGTGCATGAGATCATGAAAGATAGTGGTCATTGCTCTTTGATATGTAGCACCTGCATTTTTTAACCCAAAGGGCATGACATTCCAACAGAAAGTTCCCCACGGACAAGTGAATGATGTTTTGTGTTGATCTTCGAGTGCAATCCTGATTTGATTATAACCAGAAAACCCATCCATTAAAGATAACATTTCGTGACCTGCTGTGAGATTAACAATCAAGTCGATATTTGGTAATGGGAAGTCATCTTTCGGACAAGCTTTGTTGATGTCTCTGAAATCTATACATATTCTGATGCTGCGATCTGGTTTACTGACAGGTACTAAATTGGAGATCCATTTAGGATAATCAATTGGGCGTATGAATCCAACATCCAGTAATTTCTCCAGCTCTGCTTTGACTAGTAATGCTACTTGCGGATGCATTTTTCTTAATTTCTGTTTCACTGGCTTTGCCCCCAGTTTGACTGTCAAATGATGCATTACCAAATCCGGATCTAGTCCAGGCATATCAGCGTATGACCATGCAAAGTTGACTTGTCGTTCTTTGAAGAAGCTTATGAATTTTAATCTTTCGGACTCTATCAAGGATTGAGCCAGGAATATGTTGTGTGGAATCTCTTCTGTACCAATGTTTGTCTTGATAGTCTCCTCTACCAACATGGATGATTTTTCCTTATATGATGCTGGGAGAATGTCGAGCCTTCCATCTTCGGGTGCCTCAGAGAGGTTTTCGCCCTCAGATACGTCCTTTCTTTTTACTTTTTTGGAGTCAGATAGCGCCACCGTGTGGTTTTCGTCATAAGACCTTTGTTTTGTTCTTATTTTCACATTTTTGCGACTGGAAGGTCCGACACCCTCACCGAAATATGCCACGTTGTTGAGTTCTATGGTATATCCTGCTTTGTGGTCCCCAGGGGGAAGATCATCTCGTATGCCAAGATAGTCAATAATAGCTTCGTCATTTTTGAATGTGTCAAATTGTGCTGGTCCTTCATAATCCCAGTCAATGAGTTGGTGGTGAACAAGGGGAAGGCTTTTAATGTTTTCGGAGTTTGCAGGGCTAAGAGTGAAGATGTGGTTATATTCGGGTATATCGAGGCAATCGTCGAGGTCATCGATGGCACTCTCCTCATCAGTTTCGATCGTGAGAGAATCCAAATTGTCATCACTATTAGCACATTCTGGGACAGGTGTCCTCATCCTATGTGATTTCGACCTAAGACCTTGAAACGAAGACTGTGGGAAATCCTTATGAGTTGTTTCTTGACCAACTCTGAATTTTTTGTAAAATTCCTCTTCTTCTGTGGGTTCATCTGGCTCTCTGAATGTCTCGGTGAGCTCATAGTCACTGGAGGATTTGTCTGAACCCCATTCCCATTCATTGGAATCTGTGGAATAGTAATATTCTTGTTGAACTTTGGCAACTTTGGTTTGTGATGCCTCTTCTGTCCTTTTAGTGTGGATCTTGGAAGTCAGAAAACCAAGTCCCTTTGAGCGTTCCCTTTTTACAGTCAATTCAGGTTGTAAGGGCTCCATAGTGCCTTCTTTGCGTAACCCAAGAGGGCTTTTTCCATCATACCCGAATTTTTGTAGAATCTTGAAGCCTTTGCCATATTTCTCACAAGGTATATTGATCTGATCATGTGTGTCCTCTTCAATGTCTTTGTAAAGCATTTTGTATAAATTTTCCTCTTCCAGTTCTCCCCATCTTTGAAAGGTAGTAGGATCCCATTTGAATGCCATGATGGAGATTTGTTTGTTAGGATATGGCCTTCCATATTCTTTTGGAGAGCTCACGACTTGTCGTAAATACATTGTCTGATTTAGAGTGTATTCTCCCATGCCTTTGTCTTGAAATTTGCCTTTAAGTTCACCTTGTTTTGATGTCGAAGGTTTCAATGACTCAGGGTCAATGTATGCCGAAGAAGGAACAGCTTCACGATTACTGGGAATGATGGTCTCAGTATGTGATCTCAGGTTATTGCAATATATGAACGGATTTGGATCACCATTGACTGTTACCTCGACTCCATTATGAGGAAACTTAATGCATTGATGATATGTTGATGGGACTACCCTCATTTCATGAATCCAAGGACATCCTAGCAATATGTTGTATGTGAGATCTAGATCTAGGACTTGACAAACCACATCCTTTGTGACTGGCCCAATTCTTAGAGGTAGGGTGACTGTGCCCTTGGATGAACGCTCTTCATCATCATAGGCCTTGATGGTGATTCGATTTGTAGAATTCACAGCTTTGTCAGAATATCCCAATTGTTTAATGGTGCTCAATGTACAAATGTTTAAACCAGCTCCTCCATCTATCAGGACTCGCTTTATTCGATGTTTGTGTATGAAGGCTTCAATATGTAATGGTGCATTATGTGGCTGACTTACAGATGCGTCATCGGCTTCTGTGAATGTAAGGGAATGTGGAATGGAAAGGTATCCCACCATGGCTTGAAACTGGTCCACGTTCAGATCAATAGGAACGGCGGTGTCTCTCAAGATTTTGTCAAGAATAGCTTTATGTGCAGGAGATATGCGTAATAGCTCAAGGATGGAGATGAGTGCGGGTGTCTTCCCTAACTGTTCTACAAGGTCATACTTTGGTTTGGTTGATGAAGAAGTGGCATTTTTAGTGGAAGCACCTGGCAAAGTAATCTTACCTCGACGGGTTGTAACATGACATTCAGAGGTAGACTCGGACGAAGATCCCACACCTCTTAGAACAATCCTGGGTCTCTGAGGAGGATTCTCAGGATTTTTGTTCTTGATAGTAATAGTAGAGATATGATTGTCCATCGAGATGTGGTTGATAGTTGAGTCATAATTGTAAGGTGCTCTAGTATAGTTGGCTTGATCATCTGTGGCTTTACCTTTTCCCTTGTCATGCTTTGGGAATGGTTCCTTAAACATCTCATGTTCTTGATTAGATGAATGTCCCTCAATCTCAATGTCACCTCTATCAATGAGATCTTGCACAATGTTCTTCAGTCGATGGCAATTTCCTATCTTATGACCCTTGCTCTTATGAAATTCACAATACTCATCATCATTCCACCAATTCGGCTTAACCTTTGGTTCATATGGAGGAAAATCTGGAACTGTGATCACTTTGTTTGCCACAAGCTTTTTGAAGACTGATTCAAGTGGTTCTCCCAATGGGGTGTACTTCCTTCGTGATCTGGAAGTTGTTTGAGTATATACTTGATTGTTTGTAGAACTTGATCCCGAAAAGACGAATTTGGGTCTCACTGTGTTGGCATCAACAACAGCATCATTAACTGTATTCTTGTTCTTATTCCAAAATCTTGGCTTGTCTTTTCCTTTAAAGTCCTCTTTGTTTTCTTTGAATATCTTAATGACTCCTTGTTCAATTAAGACCTTTTCTATTGCTAGGCCCTTTTCAATAACATCCTTGAATGTAGACAAACAAGCTTTCCTGAGATCATAGCCAATATCCTTGTTAACGTTTTGAGTGAACATTTCTACCATTTGTTTCTGTGGGATTTCACAAGAGCATTTGCTAGCTAGATTTCTCCATCTTTGTAAAAATGACGCAAAAGATTCTCCTTCCTTTTGCTTAGTATTGCATAGAGTAGTGACTGAGATATCTGTTTCTATATTGTAGGAGAAATGCTGAATGAATGCCTCTGCTAAGTCGCCCCATGACTTAATACCGGGAGGTAATTGAGAAAACCATTCCATAGCTTGATCTCCTAAGCTCTGCGGGAACAACCTCATCAAATATGTTTCTTTTGCCGCTACCTCAATGCAAGCTGTGAAAAATTGTCTTATATGTGCCTTGGGGTCTCCTTTTCCTCTATACTTGTCAAATTTTGGTGTCACAAAGTGTGCAGGAAATGGAGGCATTGGGATGCTCTTATCAAATGGATAAGGACATATATCTCTCATAGTGTATGTTGGTTTTTGTGTACTCATGTCCTCCATTTTATTTTGTAAATCTCTTATTTGTTGCTCCAAATTACTCTTGGGAGGAGATCTATTTCTTGTAACATACCCCATGTTTGAAACACCCATTTGAGGAGGAGCTTGTTGCATGTATGGATGATACTGATCGTAGACATGTCTATATGGAGGTCTATATTGATGCGGCATATATGGAGCACTTGGTATAGCTTCATGTTGAGGAACCCCATATCTATTTTGTGCATGTATACCATATTCTATAGGCATGTCATGTTCTATTGTGTTGCCCCCAAATTTGACATGAGGTTTCCTTGTGTCCAAATTTTGAGTATGCCTTTGAATGTCCACTTGTTTTGATTGATCCATAGCTTGAGCATGTGATTGAGCATATCTATCTGCATAAGACTTCCATAATGGTCTTCGAAGGTAAGTATCATATGTTTGACCGTGTGTATGTGGGATTTCTGGTTTTTGAAGCAAAGCTGATGGTGATTCAGGTACCATATGTGGTCCTCTATTTCCTCCACTATTAGGCCTCCTTTGATCCATATTGGAGTGAGGTTGTTGCAAAGGTCTATGTTCCATTATTTGAGACATGTCAAAATCATGAGGTATTTTAGCTCCACTTTGTGCCATCATGTGTAAGAAGTATTGTCTATCCCTCTTCATTATCTCTTCAACCAATCTATTGAAATGAGGATTCATTATGGATTCTTCTATATCCTATATCTACTGATTGTATTGAAAAGTTGTCCACATTGTCATTGTGTGTAGCATTGTTGTTTGTAGTGTCTGTGTTTTCCACATTTGGAATGTTTCTATAAACATCCATGTCAGGCAATGTAGTGTGCTCAGGATTGAAAAATAACTCATTGTCATACTCATAAGAACTCATGTTTGCGGATTCTTGAGCTTCTTTAGCTTTTCTCCTAGATTTTTGAAGGCGGGTTTCAACCATGAACTAGGTGTTTGACCAAGATGTGAGAGACTAGATGAAAAATGAAAAGAGTATGGAAGACCAAGAGTTGTATGGAATGTAAATGAATCTTGAGGTGTACTTGCAATGTCCAAAGTGTAAGACCAAGTATGTATGTAGTAGAGTAGGTGTGACTTCCAAAGAGAGGATAGTTTCTCTTGATGAGGTAAGCTGACCTTGACTCTAAGTAAGACCAAATGAGACCCAAAGGTAAGAAACCTTGATGAGGGACCACTTAGCAAAGTGTTGTTGTATGTAGTGTGTTGACAAAGTATGATGAGGACAAGCAAGTGACCTTTTGACTCAAGTTTAGACAATTGTGAATGTAAAATGAGATGTGAAGCAATGATGGATTGTATGAGACCCAAGGACAGGTTGAATGCTAGATGAAACTTGAAGAAACAACCTAGGAAGCTCAAGTATTCCGAAACTGATTTCTTGTGTTTGCTGGACTGTGAAATTTTTCTTGCAATTTCTAACACAGACGCGACTGTATACTGCACAGACGCGATTCCCAGACACAAACGTGTCTCTGTTCAACACAGACGCTTCTAAAAACACATACGCTATTCTGCCCTTCACAGATGCACTTAGATGACCCAGACGCGGTTAAAACAGACACAGACGCGTTTCTGTAAATTTCGTGCAATTTTGCCAATCTGTGAAGTTGTTTTGTTGTGACCAAATCTGACTATTTGACTATTTTTCGTGACAAGAGGACACAATGTTGATGAGGACTCAATGTTTGCAAGTGTTTAGACTCCAAAATGACTCCAAGAAAAGTGTGTTGTTTGATGTAAAATGTTTTGCATACACTTGAAGGCACAAAAGACACAATGTTTTGTTGTTTGGTCTTGATTTGTTTTGAATGTTTAACATAAGTCAAGCACAATTCTTATGGCTGGCCAAGACAATAGTTGTTGATCCCACATAGGGTTTTACCCCCGAGGCTACGCTATTCAGAGTGGATACTTAGATGCTTGACCTCACTGGCTCCACCCTCGGCACTCACTTCTCGGGTCAGCCAAGCATCAGTCCCCATGAAAACTCCCCATGGCGAACTTTGTATCTCTACTAAGAACCGTATGTGTGTGGGCTGCTACCAGAGGTCCGACCTCCTACCCCAACAACTAGAAGGATTTGGGCCTCTAAAACAAAATGGTGCTAGTAAGGGCATCCGCTCGTGTGGCCATACATGCGGCACTTTCAGCTCTGTAAATACAAAAGGCTCCCAGCCGGTAGGGGTTACGCCCTACAAATGATCAAATAAATTTGATCAAACGGGTTTATGGGGAGACATAGTGTCGGTATGAACTAATCAACACACGTTATTCATAGTTTTCACCATGAATACATTTGATTATAGTGGTTCGGATGAGGTGGGTTTTCCTCGCTACCACTTGGGTCGTTCTCTTCTCACTAGTAGTCCTAATGACCACACGGGAAGACAGGCCCTCTAAAGATTGAACAAAAAGAGCCTATTGCTCAAGACACAAAAGACAATGATTCAATTTTAGTGCACCAATGGAAGTGTTTGCTAGTCTATGAAAACAAGGCACACAACAAAATTATAAAACCCTAGCCAAGGCCCTGCAACAAAATTTGTTAGTAGTTTGGGTTGTTTCAAATGATCACCCCTTCCTGCAAGCACACAAGTTAGGTAAATTTTAGGAAAACCCAAAAAGACTTTGTGAAAAAGGGGCCTTCAACAAAAATATTTTTTGCTTCCAAAACAAGCTGCACAAACTTGGTTAGCTAGATCTGCAAGGGTTAGTCCAAAAATAAACCAGATCTGAAACCCTAAGTACGAAATTAAAAAAATGAACCAAAGAAAAATTTAAAATTCTGAAACAGTAAAACACAGACGCTGTTATACCATACACAGACGCGGCCAAAATACACAGACGCCTCTCTCGGACACAGACGCGGGTAGAAACAGCTCAGACGCGGTTCGGAAACACAGACGCCCCTTTCAGAAACCTGCAAAATAAAATTTGGCAGAAACGCAAACGCGATTCCAGACACCGCAAACGCTTCTGAAAATCAGAGACGCTATCCGAACGCTTGCAGACGTGGAAAAACCTAAAATGCCGTCGAAAAAATGTCCGATCTGCAACTTCAAAAATGCAAAATCTGCAACAAAAAGGTTAAATGCAAAGGGACAAGAGTCCCACCGGGCGTGCCAAAATGTTTATGGTGAAAATAGATAACAATAATAACAATATTGAAAGGCTAAATGAATTCAACCACCAAACCCTAGCCTAACAATCAACAAAGATCCACCATAACATATGAAGATTACCTAAGACAATGCAAATCACATGAAATCACAAAGATTATACCATCACATGCCCAATAGGGTTTTGATCTCCATTCTTCCTATCTCCATTGATCTTGCTTGATATATTTGCTCTCAGATTTTATATGCACAAGAGCTCAACAAAGAACGGAATGTGGTTGCAAGTAGGATCGTAGTGTAGCCAATTGATCAAGTTGTTAGCTCATTAGGATCATTAGAATGCTTGATTAGGGTTTGACAATGAAGAAAGCATCTTCTTAAATAGAAGATACAATATGAAATGGAGGGTTAAGATTGAGAGGTGTAAAAAGAGAGGTCGGCTAGGATTAGAGGGTAGGTAAAGGAAATAATAAAATAATGAAAGGGGTAGGTAGTGTATGAATTAAGAGATGAATTACATGTGTCATGTGTAGAAAAAGCTAATGAATTAATTAAATAAATAAAGATTTATTTAATTAATAGAAGAAGTAGGATAATTAAATAAATAAAATATTTATTTAATTTAGGAAAAGGATAATTTAAATAAATAAATGTATTTATTTAAATGAGAAATAAGGCTAGAAGAGGATAAATGAATTAATTAAATAAATAAAGATTTATTTAATTAATAGAAGAATTAAGCTTAGATAATTAAATAAATAAAATATTTATTTAATTAGACATGACAATTTTAGGTGTCTACAATACTATCACCTTATCCGTCACAGTGGGGCCTGTTACTTTGCCTACTCCTATCCATGTTATGTCGGGAAATCTAACATACAACTTGCTATTAGGGAGACCTTGGATTCATAGTATGCAAGCAGTCCCCTCTACATTGCATAGACAAGTTAAATTTATTTATAATAATAAGACATATACCTTGATAGGTGATACTAATTTCCAAGCTTGTTTACAAACATCTACTTCCAAAGGGGGTTCTTCTAAGCCTTCCTCGTCTAGTGTTGACTCTTTAAACAAGGTACCTATCGATGAATCCTCGCTCTCTGATGATCAAAATTCTTTGGATGAGTCTGGAGCTCCTGAAGAAGATTCTTCTCGACTTGAATCTACACATAAGAAGGATTTTGATCCTGAGAAGGTTCTCGCAGAAGACGATTGGGGATCTCTTGATTTTAATCCCACCTTTGTAGGTGAATATAAGGTTCCTTCTAGAGAGCTTAAAGCTGAAAAGAAAGAAGAAGCTAAAAATCAATCAACATTACCTGAGCCTATGAGCAATAACTTCGTGGCCGCTTCTCAAACTTCTTATCCTCACACTTCCAATTCTGAAGGGTTTGATTCTTTGTCTTATGAAAAACCACCTTCTCTTTCTGAAATGGCTGATCGTTATGGTCGTGGTTTTCGTATTCTAGCTAAGCATGGGTATAATGGAAATGGCTGTGGTGCTCACGAACAAGGAATAAAGGTTCCTCTAGAGAATAATCTTTATGATTATGCCTTTGGACTTGGTTATAATCCCTGCAAGCGCACTAAAGCTTCTAGAAGACCATGTATTAGTGTTAATGTTATTTCTACATCTCTACCAATGAGACACCCTGAGTATATTGATCCTTCGTATGCCTGTGCTTTGGATGTTTTTCCTACTGATGATGCTTTAGCTGAGTTTTTAGGAGCATATGATACTCTTCCTCGTTATCATCACAATAGGGGATTCCCTTATTGTTTGAACACTGAAGCCTATTTTGGAAAAGAGACTGATAACGATGAGATTGTGAAAGAATTTCCTCAGTTAAAGGATACTCCTCAACAAAGTAATCTTCTTATAAGCGACACCATTGATGTTAAGATGGATTCTGGCAATGAAGAAAAAGTTATTAAAATTGGAAAATGTCTGGACGAAGAGGAACAAAAACAATATGAAGATTTATTGCGTGAATTCTCTGAGATTTTTGCTTGGACATATTCTGACATGCCTGGTATAGATCCTAAGATTGTCACTCATAATATTGTCTTAGTTCCTGATGCTAAGCCTGTGAAACAAAAGATTCAAAAAATGAATCCTAAGGTAGCTTTGCTTGTTAAGGCTGAGATTGAAAAATTATTGGAGGTTGGATTTATCCGCCCTATTGATTATTCCCCATGGATTTCAAATATTGTCGCTATGGCTAAATCAGATAATAAAATAAGAATGTGTACCGACTTTCAAGATTTAAATAAAGCTTCTTTGAAAGATGATTTTCCCCTCCCAAACATTGACATGATAGTTGATTCTACAGCAGGACATGCTTTGTTATCCTTCATGGATGGTTTTTCAGGATACAATCAAATTTTCATTAATCCTCAAGATCAATTCAAAACTGCTTTCACCACTCCTTGGGGTACGTTTTGTTGGGTAATGATGCCTTTCGGACTTAAAAACGCCGACGCAACTTATCAACGAGCGATGACCCTTATCTTTCACGATTACATGCATAAGATTTTAGAAGATTATGTTGATGATGTTTTAGCCAAATCCATTCTCCGCATAGATCACATTAAGATCCTTCGTCAAATCTTTGAAAGGATTCGTAAATATCACATGCGCTTGAATCCCCGAAAATGTGTTTTTGGTGTGGATAGTGGAAAACTATTAGGATTCATAGTTTCGCATCGTGGGATTGAGGTGGATACTAAGAAAATAGATGCTATTGTCAACATGCCACCTCCTAGAAATGTGTCTCAACTCAAAAGCTTACAAGGAAAGATTCAAGCTATTCGTAGGTTTGTGTCTCAACTTGCGGATCGTACTTTTCCTTTTACTCAACTTCTCAAAAAGAATATCAATTTTCAATGGAATGAAGATTGTCAGCAAGCATTTGAAGATTTAAAAGTGTATTTGGCTAATCCTCCTATCCTTCAACTTGCCGAACCTTCTAAACCCTTCCTTCTTTATACAGCTGCTTCCTCTCATGCTCTTGTAGAATTATTGGCACAACATGATAAAGATGGTAAGGAGTGTCCGGTTTATTATATAAGTCGTACCTTACTCGATTATGAGACCCGATATTCTGCGATAGAAAGACAATGCTTGGCCTTGGTGTTTGCGACTAAGAAATTGAGACATTATCTTTTAAATTCAGAAGTCCACGTCATGGTAAAGTTTGATCCGTTGAAGCATCTTTTCTCTAAAACTGATTTATCAGGACGCCTAGCTAAGTGGGTTATGATGTTAACTGAATTTGACCTTAAATTTGTTTTGCAAAGAGCAATTAAAGGGCAAGCGTTGACCGATCACCTAGTTGAGGCCTCTTCACCTTTCTCCTTCCCTAACCCTGAGTCTTTTCCTGATGACTTCATCCTTTGTATAGAGAAAGATGAAACTTGGGAGTTATACTTTGATGGCTCTAAGTGTCATACGGGATCGGGGGCAGGTGTTGTTCTGATTTCTCCTACAAAGAAGTCCATTCCCTTATCCTATCATCTCAATTTCCTATGTACCAATAACATTGCTGAGTATGAGGCTCTTATAGCAGGAATAAAGGCAGCCTTAGCTTTGAATATAAAACACATACATATTTTTGGAGATTCTCAACTGATTATAAGACAAGTAACAAGACTATATCAAGTGAAACATGACAAATTATCACAATATAAAGACCTTGCTATCTCTTTATTACAAAAATTTGATTCTTACACCATGGAACCTGTTCCTCGAAAAGATAATCGACATGCGGACACAATGGCATGTGTGGCTTCTTTGGTATCTTTAGAGGACCCTATGGTTGATCTTAAATTTGTTATTCACAACCTTATTTCTCCAGCTATTGTAGATGATTCTAGCTTGGTGACATGTTGTGACTTTATAGACTCAGATGAATGGTATTCGCATATCATAAGATACTTGACCAATGGTACCTTTCCTGAATCCGCCAATAGGAATGCTAGGGCTAGAATTCGCAAGCTGTCCGCTAGATATATCATTCTTTCTAATGTTCTTTACCGAAGGGGTTATAACGGTTTTCTCCTTCGTTGTCTTAACAAATCGGAAATCCCTATTGCTCTTGAAGAGGCGCATTCAGGTGCCTGTGGGGGGCATTTTGGAGGCAAATCCTTGGTTCAAAGGTTGCTCCGTATGGGATATTATTGGCAAACTATGCAGCAGGATTCTTTTTCATTTGTTAAGAAATGTCATCAATGTCAACAACACAATAATTTGATTCATGCTCCTGCCCAAGAACTTCATTCTCATGTAGCTTCTTGGCCTTTCTCTACATGGGGGCTGGATCTTATCGGTAAAATCTCTCCTCCTTCATCTCAAGGACATACTTTCATTATAACCGCAACAGATTACTTTACCAAATGGGTAGAAGCTATTCCCCTTCGCTCTACTACTGCTGAAGTGATTTGTCGATTTCTTCTAGAAAACATTATTTCTCGATTTGGGATACCTTCCACTATAATCTCCGATAATGGGACATCATTTAAGAACAAGGACGTGAAGAAATTCCTCGAGAAGTATCATATCAAACATCAATTTTCTACACCATACTATCCTCAATCAAATGGTCAAGCCGAATCATCCAATAAGATAATTGAACAAATTCTTCGTAAAACTGTGAATAAGCATGGTAAGGATTGGAGTACTCAGCTAATCTATGCTCTTTGGGCCTACCGAACGAGTGTACGAATTGCTATCGGAACTACACCTTATAATCTTGTTTATGGTGTTGATGCTATTATGCCTTTAGAATTAGAGATTCCATCACTTAGAGTTTCTCTCAAAGGTATAGTAGATGGTGACGCTTATAAAGAGCAAAGACTTCAACAGCTTGAGATGCTTGATGAACAACGTATAAATGCTCTTGAGAATATTCAAGCATATCACAAAACTCTACAACGAAGCTATAATGATAAGGTTATTCAACGTTCCTTCTCAGTAGGTGACTTAGTTCTCTATGAGAATCAGTGCAATGTGAATGCCTTACCTGAAGAAAAGGGAAAATTTAGTCCTAATTGGCTTGGACCGTATATCGTTATTGAAGATTATGGATCAGGTGCTTATAAAATAGCGGGTGTAGATGGTACGTCTCTTAAAGACCCTATAAACGCTATGCACTTGCGTAGATACTATGCTTAATTCCTCTTTCCTTATCATTCATCTATTTCCTTTCTCACTTCTTCAAAATTGGATAATATGTTAGCATATCTTTGTTAGAGCAAATAGAATTAAATGATGTTTTGTTTAATCTATATTGCTTCGTTCCTGACAAGCGTGTTTCTTTACTTCATGGTTTGTCTTGAATTCATTTATGTAAATTGCAAAAGATTTACATTTTTCATTATGTTGGCATATTATACAATGTCTTTATGTGTTAAGTTGAATCATGTCATGTTGTGTTTAAATTCAAATTAAATCACATTAGTTATATGATTCTTAGGCTTAGCACATATTTTCTCCTATCCCTAGGGCTGGTGGCTGGAGAGTGACGACTAGATGCTCCCTCTTGATCCGACCGTGCAGGTGGACCCATAGGGGTATACCGTGATATAGATCGTGAGTGACTCCGAGAGGAACTCCTACGATCCCTATCCATAAGGATCGCACGATACGAGGTAGCCTTGGCCTGAGCTGCTGCTAGATCACGCTGTGCTTGCTGAAGGTCCTCTGATAGAGCTCACTCTCTCTCCCTCCATATCTCTACCTATACTCGAAATGGGGAAAACAAATCATCATGCCGACCCACGTTCCCTTGAGGTCTATAAGCAACCTGTGAGGAACTAGGGATCTGCGTCGTTGTGGAGATATCTGTCACTGCTTGCTGGATCAGAGAACACCACTCCTGCACATTAGTTGTAGCAGTAGAACAAATCGTGTATTAGTACCATTTTTTTATCATCAAAACATCAATCAATCAATATAAACCTACTATACCTAGATCTCCCTCACGCCAGTAGGGATCGTGATATGGTAGCATCTGTGACTGGGAACTACTAGGCTCCCCACGCTCGAATGATCTGTTCGCAATGGGTACAGGTCTCCGTATCGCCTCGTGTTCCCCCTTTTGGGGAATAACGGGAGGATCTAAGGCTATGGTATCATCTCCTGAATGATGGGGAGCTACATCTGACTCCTCCTCATCATCTCTATCCTCCTCCTCCTCGTCATCCTCATCCTCATCCGCATCCTCGTTCTCCTCATCATCATCTCTATCTGTGTCATCTTCCTCTCCTTCCTCCTCCTCGGCACTAGGCTGATCTCCTATGGGTGGATCAGGCTCTCCTGCCTCCTCATGACCCTCTCTCTCCTCTGGCTCCTCTGATCTGGATCCTTGATCCTCATCTCGGTCTCCATGTCTCCATGGACCTGGATGGCCTGTCGGGTGATCTGGTGGAAAGATAGGCCCCGGGTATGTCCTCATAAACCATGAGAGATACCTGCGCTGTGCAACGAGGTCTGCAGCATAATTAGTGACTACATCCTGGTCGGACCCCTCTATATCTGTGATCTCGATATCATCTATCGTAGGTCTCGCTATTGCTCTGGGTCTAGGAAGGACTCGTGAGTGTCGAGTGTAGATGGGCACATCGGCTAGAACACACTACTCTAGCCCAAACTGCCTCCGTACTCGGTCAAAGTAGAATGAGACTATGATATGTGGATATCGCCCTCTTAGTAGGCGGTTCCTCTGTAAACATGCTAACTGTCTCTCCATCCCATCCCATCTATGCATCCACAGATATGGTCTCCATAGAGTCACCTCAACTGTCAATCTGTCAAATGTCACTCTCCAATATAGTAGATCTCCAAATCTCCACTTGCTGGTAAGTGGATAAGCAAATACCCTAGGTCGCTTGCTAGCTGCACTCATCGGATAGCCGACGGGCCTGGTGCATGTAAAGTGCTCAAATATCCACACCTGCAGAAGTGTGCATGTCATCAAGCTGCAACCCTGTCCGAAAACATACTCCTCGAGGTCATGATAGAGATGTGCAAGCATACTCCGACCCCAGGCATATACTCTCCTATGTCTCTCCATAGCCCTGATGCACCATGCAAACAGCTAGTGCAATGATGGCTATCATAAGACGTCTCATGAGGGGCACCTCTCCTGTAGGGTGTAAGAGCTAGCTAACCATGATACTACCTCTCGTCTCACTCAGCATGACTCTCCCTATGCAATATACCTGCTCCCTCTGATGATCCTCTGCTGACCGATCGGTCGCATATGTCACGGTAGCTCCTCTGATCGTAAGCGAAGAATGCGGTACACATCCTCAAGTGTCACCATCATCTCCCCTACTAGAAGCTGGAATGTGCATGTGTCAGGATCCCATCGCTCCATGAGTGCCATCAGCATCGCGGGATGAAATCGAATGGCTGGCATAAGAATCATAGACCACAAACCTACTATAGACAATGTATCTCTCTCTGCCTGAGTCAGCTGGGGAATCTGATCTCGCAAACTATGAAGAATCTGCCCCGTCATGTGCTCTCTCATGTATGGGAGACCCTGCAACACAAAAACATCAGTGTAATCAGTAATCAATCATCAAAATCATCTATGCCAAATACGCAAATTGACGAACATCGAAAATTGACCCCTACCAAGTCCTAATTGGGACCATGGCGCCCTGAGGGGACCATGGCGCCCCACAGGGACCATGGCACCCTGGGTGGGACCCAGGGTCAGATTCTAGGGCCCGCTTTCGATCACAGAAAATCAGAGTCAACAGAAATGCAGAAAGTCAAAGTTCAGTCAACTCACCTCATCCAGTGGCTCGTCGTCGATCACGGCCTGTCGCATGATCTCAATCCTCGCGGGACGCTCTGGTTGTCGTGAAGGCATGATGATGGCTATGTGGGCTGCGCTGCAATGAACAATACTCAGAATCAACAAAGTGACAAATGCAATAGTCACTTTCAAGGTATTTACTTTCATTCCTTTACCTTTCAAAACCCTAATTTTCCCTAAATCACTTATTTCATCATAACTTGAGTTTGGGAGATGCGATTTTTGAACCGTTTGTTGCGTAGGAATCATATTTTTGTTCCCTTACTCCCTTGATGTTCCAAAATGTGCTCTGATGAAGCCTTTGTAGTGAACATCTCTCATCAATAATCGTTCACACAATTTGTTGTAAGTAAACATGCTACCCTATTTCACCTCCCTAATAAGCAAGCCGAAACAGGGGGGAATATAGCTACTCACAAATTTCATCACTTTCCTTAGTAAGCATTAGGTGATTTTGTGATCTAACGTGTGTTTTGTAGGGTGTGGTTCCTAACTGTGTACTGCAGATACCGCTGGGGGCTTCGTTTGACGAACTTATGGATATATCCTTTTTCAAATAATGTTTACTTTCTTGTACTTTAGCTTGCATATGCACGTAGTACTCATATGACCGCTAAAGTGGCAGCTAAATGTAGCGTCGTAAATTGTACGCACTTGCTAAAGCAGTACAATTTCACACCTAGTTTAGCACCCGCCTTGGCGCAGTTTGCATTTTGCATTGCATTTCCCCTTTAGCACTTAATTAATCAAATTAATTAGGTCTAAGGTCCTATTTCATCATCCTCCACATCATAAAGGTGGGCCCTTTCATTAAAGTGTGCCCCTTTTCATTTTATTCCTCTGATACATCATCTAATCAAAAACCCTAATTAGGCCTTCTTTTCAGCTTGGGGGCTTGATTTCGGGGGTCAAAACATCTCGAAATCACCTGTAACTTCGGGATTCTCTCTAAAATCATCATATCCGACGGCCCTGAAAATTTGGTGAAAAGTTGCCGGGACCATGGCGCCCGGAGTGCACACAGTCCCGGACATTTTTCCCAAAATTTTAGGAGCGCGATCCAATCATAAAATAAAGCTTAACCCCAAGAAATTGGCGGGATATTCAATCTCTAGGTCGGCCAAAAGTTGGAATTAAGACCTAGGGTTTCATACATAAGAGCTCTCTTTCTTCATTAGAAAGGATCCGAATTTTGTTTTCAGGAACCTCATATGCAGTGAAAGTGCAGATCTTTGAAGACTTCAACAACTCTCAACATTCATCCTCCAAGCATTCATCAAATCCATTCATTCACTTAGGGCTTTGAAGGCATTGAAGAGCAATAAGGGATCACCGACTGAAGATTGGCTTGTACCCCTCCTGTGGGGTTGGGTATGATTTCATGTTGTTTTCATGTCTTTGCATAAGCCTCATTATGTCACTTGCATTCATGCTTTAGATCACTTGGCATCTTGATTTGGAGCATTTACATTGTCATTTACAAGCAATTAGGGTTTACTTTCTAGGTTGCTCTAGTTTGCTTACTTGCATTTTAGATCTTGCACACATACAAGGTCTGCACACACACTACTTTTACAATACAACTTGGCTATTCATGGAGGTGGAAATCACCGAAGCGGGGGTTTGACTAAGGCAAAACCCTACATAGCCACCCAAACACCTTTTCAGATATAAGTGCAGATTTCGGGATTCAGACGATGCCGCAAGTTGCAGATCCGAAAGAAGCAGACGGAGACTGAACCATACACCAAGTTTCAGAGCAGAAGACCAGGATAGGGGTGTGGGGTGCCTTGGTCCTACCAAGATAGGGGCGCTAGGTGCCCTGGTCCCTGGGACAGGGGCGCTGGGCGCCCTGGTCCTCCTGACAGATAACAAGTTTTGGTAGTTCCGATAGTTTTCCAAGTTGCAAAGTGGTAGTTTCAGGTGCAGAATCAGGACAGTGGCGCCCGCGCCCCCATCCCGAACATTTTAACTCAGATTTCAACTCCGGGTATGCATCTGCATTCTTGTCTTGTCCTTATGTTTGCAGCTTTCCATTGTTTAAGTTCAATTCTGCAATCTTGTTATTAGTTCATACTTGCATTTTGGGGTTAAGAATTGAACTTGCATAGTCTTACCTTTCAATTACAACAAAGGAATAGAAACCCTAATAGGTAGCCCGTGGCTCTCTCTTTCACCAAAAAGAAGTAGCCAATTGTGTGATACCTCTAGGCTCTTTCGTATTCTGTAATGTGTGTCAAAAGGTAGGATTAGGACATGTTAGCCTAGTCTCGCTTTTTCCCCCACACAAATTCATTAACCTTTTCTACCTATGACACAAGTCATTCATCTCTTAATTCCTACATTACCTACCCCTCTTATTATTTTCTTATTTCTTCTACCTACCCTCTAATCCTAGCCGACCATTTATCTTTTACACCTCTTAATCTTATCCCTTCATTTCTTACAGTGTCTTCGATATAAGGAGATGCTTCCTTCATTATCAACCCTCAACTACGCTTTCAAACTTTCATATGCGATCAAGCCTACTTGCAACCACATTTCCATTCTTTGTTGAGCTCTTATGCACGCATAAAATCTCAGAGAAAACATATCAAGCAAGATCAATGGAGATAGGAAGAATGGAGATTCAAACCCTAGTGAAAATATGATGGTATAATATTTTTGATTTTGTTGATTTGCATTGTCTTAGGTAATCTTCATATGTTATGGTGGATCTTTGTTGTTGTTAGGCTAGGGTTTTGTGGTTGAATTCATTTAGTCTTTCAATATTGTTGTTACATTTTCACCGTAAATAAAGAGACCAAATTTTGCATGGAGCAAAAATTGAAGAGGTTTTGTTCCTACAAGATCAAGTGGTCCACCAGTCCCGGTAGCAGGTTACAATGGCATGACCAGAAGAAGATGGTCTAACCTATTTGATAGAAGGTCCTCCAATCATGCATTTGGCATGAACATTGTTTGCTTCTACAATAATGATTTGGGTCATGATGCAGAATCCAACAAAGCAAGGACCCATCAACAAAAGAAGGTAACACCTACTCCGAAGATCGAAAATGGGAAGAAGAATGAGATCAAGCAGGTATGGAGGAAGAAGAAAGAAGATGCAACCATGGACTGACACTGTGCATTCAATGCACAGGTTATATCTCCTAAGGCTTAAAGGAGATGCAGGACCTTAGGGGGAGTAGTACACTGACCTTATCATTCACCCCCTTAGTGGAAGAGGACACATGGAAGAACAAGTTGCAGATGGTATAAAGGAAGGAAATGAGATGACAAGTGTGTGTAGTGGCTGCCTTTGCTACACACCTACATATCAAAGATGGATCACTACTACATGTGTCAATGGATGGATAATTGATAATTGGGATTAGATGCAAATTGACACAAGAATACAAGAGTTACAGGAAGATGCTCTGGTAGTGATGATGGACCGGTACACAAAACCGATATGTGCAGAATGTTACCGGTATGTTTGCTAATAGGTACTTGCAGGTTATGTAAGACAATGAGGTTCAAGATCATTGCGTTAGCCCTGGTAGCATGGAATGAGGAGTCTATGTCTCAGGTGGTGCTGATGAAGACCTAAATGACATATGTTGGCTCGGTTGTTGATCATGTAGGCATGCATGTTTTTTGGCTAACCGGTTTGATTTATGGCATGATAGTGATATTGTATGGCATTGTGTACACCTAGGATCATATCATATGTTGTGGTGAAATTTGTGGAGCTGAGGGATCATTAGATTGATCACATATGCACAACTCAACTGGTATAAGGGGTAGGATGGCTCCGATTTTGAACTCAACAAAAAATGAGAACCTGAGAAGTATGACTCAAGGGGAGTTGACAAACATGTTTTCTGATTTGTATCAGACTTGCTAGACACAGAGGGAGTGAGAATGTCTATGGTTGTACATGTATGATTATGTCTTTGGAAGTATCTAGGGTTGTGAGATATTTCAATGCCTATTCAATTGAAATCACAACTGGACCACTGGTAGTGCTGCTTGCAAAGAGGGAGAGTTACCTGCATAAGAGAACATGCATTTGGTATTGGAAGAGATACAATTGGTATCAGTGTCAACTTTAACACTTGATATCAACAAATTGGAGTCATAATAACTTTTGCATATCAAGGGGAGATGTTGCAATTTGACCGCTAGATATGTTGTATTCACTGATACATATGCCTTCAATTGGTTTCAAACTTGTATATGCATGTGTTTTCGATTTGCATATACACTTGGTTGTTGGGCAATTGGTGTCAGTTTGTGGTAGAGATCTCCATCTCAAGTGCTGAGAATTGTGAGGATGAAATGCATGATGGTTAAAGGAGGATAAGCATCCGGTAGAGAAAAAGGAGAAGATAAAACTTCGTTAGTGCCTGGTAGACACAAGGAGGAGAGAAATTCTATCAGTGCCCTTTTCCATTGTTGTCAAAGGGGGGGAGAGATTATGTAGTATGCTGCATACTACATGTGTGAATGTGTGAGAATCCATGAATCACACAAAGGGGGAGAGAGAATATGTAGTATGCCAGATACTACGTGTGTTGACATCAATGCCAAAGGGGGAGATTGTTGGCACTGTGTTGACATTGATGTCAACTGGCATAAGAGGGAAACCGGTATAAGAGATGTATGTGTAGCACTGTCATTAATGCATACCAGATGTGATGTCATTGATATCATCTAGCATAGCATGTCACCAGTAAGGAAGAGTATGCCATTTAGCACAATGGCCATTGGAGTCACCGGTACACAAGTTAGTGTTTGACTTGTGTTGAAGATATGGACAGGAGACCAATATGATATAACAACTAGTAAATGATGACATTTGTAAGAGGACAAGTATGTTGGGATGTTGATTGTGATGAAGAGGGGAATGTTACCTAAATCACATCAACACTGGAGGAGAAGTTTTGTGCGGGCCATCAGTATGTTGTGTGGATGTGAAACAACATGACTCCCATCGGATAAAGATGTAGTCACCAAATGAAGAGACGACTGATAGTGATTGTGCCCAAGCAGATCATATGTGATTGCTTGAGGATATGACTACTCAGACAAGGAAGCCACATTGGTGTAATGCAGGATGCAGATGATAAGGAACCACTCCCATTGATAAGTGGAGATTATCTCCTATTATGCATGGAATGCATCATAGTCCTTTGAGATAAGACAAAAGAGTAGAAGGCAGGTGATTGAAGACTCACACCGGATGAATTGGTGAAACACTATGCTGCCATAGGTGCATCAGATCAGAGATATGCACTGGATCAACTGGGTAGACAATGATGAGTTACCGGTACAGAGATTGAAGGATATGGTTGTCACTTTGACAAACTAATTGATAGGAGAACCGATCTATTAATGAAGAAAGCAAGCTTGAGCAGTTGCAGATATATGGAGATTGGTGAAGACTGATGACATGATGTCATCAAGGTGTTTACCGATAAGTATGTCCACCGGTAATGTTGTCAAAGTGCAGATGCAAAAGGATCCCAATTGATGAAGATGTGCATGAGGTAGGTTGGCATGTGTGCTGACCAGTTTAGGTGTTCCACCAGAAGAGAAGCAAAGTGCAAGGTTGAAGGCAGACCGATTAGGGTATAACCAACAAGGTCTATGAACTGATAGATGAACCCGGTTGTGTAGTTGGTCATTGATCTCCAAACCGACATAACCGACCTAGCAGTGGTGGATTCCAACAAAGGGGCCATGTGGAAGTGAAGTGGCATGCATGTATAGGACAGTGTGGTTAGTCGGCGATGTCATTGGTGACTGGTCCAAAATTTATGACGACTATGAAGCTCGAGGAAGCTTGGCAGAGGATTACGGCTCGAGATCAAGGAAACAACAAAGATCTAGAAAAGACTGATCTTGTAGATCAAAGAGGATAAAGGAAACCGCATCATGCACGTGATTGGTTAGACAAAAGGCCAAAAAACATGCTACATACGGCTAAAGGGAGAAGAAGTGTTTCACAAGGTAAATAGATGGGCGATTCTCATTAATTGAGTGTTGAACATCGATCAAGGACATGATATGGGATTGGATATGGCATGTCACGATGATTAGAGATCTGATCGGATGTAGATTTAGTGCATGGTGGAAACCCTAGTGTGCCAATGCTCAAACTCATGTTTAGGTGGGAAAATATCGCTATAAGTATGCGAGCCAAATATATTGTTTGTGCTGCTGCAACCGGTTGGTGAATATAAGCAGTGTGATAGAGAGAAAAGAGAACCGACAAAGAGCATAACCGACAGAGAAGAAGAAGAGGTTGAACCAACAAAGGTGCAACAGAGAGTAAGGTGCACCAAAGAGTGGGTTGTAGTAGGAGATAATATTTCTATAGTGAGAGGGTGAGCAGAGAGATGACAGGGGATTAAAGAGAGGAGAACTGGTGGAGAGACATACATGAGAGTTACAAAGTTCTTTTGTAACAAGAAGATAACTTTTGTATTCAAAATATGATTTTGTAGATCACTGAGTTGGAGCTTGATGAAGGGGTTGGTGCCCTAAAATTAGGGGTTGGTGCTCCTTGGGTTGGTGCCCTAAAAAAAGGAGTGGTATTCCTTGGGTTGGTGCCCTAAATTTTGTAACTAAGGTTTTCATTGTGAGGCTGGATTGGAGCAGTAGTCTCCAACAACACTTCTCACCGAGGTTTTTCCCATCTTGGGTTTTCCTCGTACATATGGTGTTATGTGATGTCCCTTTTATGTGTGGATGAATTTGTGTTAGTCTTCCTTCTAACCGATATGTTTGCTTTATGTTAGATCTGTTAACTGGTTCACACACATAGGTTAGAAAAGGGCTAAGTTTAGAAATCACTGATTCACTCCCCCCCCTCTCTATGACATCTAGTGTTCAACAAGCATGCATAAAACAAATCATGTCATCACATAAATGCATATAATATCATTGCCACCAAAAACTAAGATCTCATCATATATATCTCATCAAAATAAAGTACAAATGTATCAGAATACAATGATGTCAAAAATATCGGTTACCAAGAGCCATCCAAGTATCAGTATAGTACCAAAAGTCACAATGCAAAGAACATCTCAAATACCACTCACACCAGATGCCGTGGCACCACCCCCACCACCATCCTCGCCATCCCACCGAGGAGGACCCTGTTAGTCTCAAATTTTGATTTCCCTCCTATCCTCCTGTAAGAAAATGAATAACTCTATTTGCATATGAAGCTATCAAGGAAATAGAACTCTAGAATAACATATAACAAGGTTTTAGAACCTTCTACACTTTGAACTTATCCAAAGTTCAGGTGGGTATACCTTCTGTGAATATTTTCACACTTTAAAATTGAGATCCATAGTAAACCAGTGTCAAAAACCCATGGATTTCATCACCTCAATGTAATTGAAACATTAGAAGAAAAACTTGTATTCATTTTTAGTATTGATCTTCAAGAAAGATGAAAAGAATCCCACAATTGGATACCGGTGCCTTATTCGGGCTACAAAGTCACTCAAATCAAATTAGAATTCCCAAACTAAACAAGCTCATACATTTCACCACCTTGGCCTTTATGTCAACCCCATACATGCCTTACATATACATTAGTTTTATCTTCTTAAAACTAAAACCGTTCATCAAATTCAAGATGAGCAAACAATTGATTTACTGATAGAGATATTTCATGCATATTTAATTACTCTTCCTTGAAGAGAAAAGCTAGAAACAAATCCATATGACTGCCTTACAATCCATATTCAATCAAATAACCCTAGACTATTCGAATGAAACCAGCAAATTAATGAATGCAAACAAGAAGACAACACAAATTTAGGCTTGAAAAGTGTTGATCCGTATCTTTATATTCATTTTGAAATAATTTTTTACATGACTCAAAATATTCTCTGTAAAAGGTAGAAAAAACCCAGATATATTTCTGCAGAGTTTCTTTACAAAAATTCTTGTATCCTCTTCATTAGTCCTAGTATCCATTTATAATATTATGGATGCATACAAGCTTAAGACATTCCTAAGAAAAGTTTGTTACAAACCACAATGTCCTCCAAGAAATAGTTACAAGTCCTTTTCTGTATCAACGACCTCTTTAGTTTGTTGCTCCTCTATAACATCTTCTAACTGTTCTCGAACTTAGTCTTTTTGTCTGGCATATTTGTCCTTCCACTCCTGAAACACGTCATCACTCAGCCAAGAGAAGCTAACAATATTCTTCTTCATCCCTTCTAGCCTTTTCCAAGTGACCCTTAACTGCCCAATCTCTATTTCTCTGAAACCATAATGTGACTTTACCTTTTCAATATCCTCAATTGTCTTGACAAATAAGGACGTGTCATCAGTATTGATGATTTCATTGACCCTTTGGGACAAGTTGTGGTCCAGCTCTTCTAGCCATGCCTTCTCCTCTTTTAACTGAGTCAGACCAACAAAACCCCCTAGAAACAACTCATACTTGTGATCAGAATATTCTTTCCTATATAATTGTGCTTTTCTCTTCACACTTGCCCTTTCTTCTGAGAGTATATTCATTTCTTTTATGAATTCACAAGTGGATCTGAGACTGTCATTTGCCTCTGCATCTGCATGAGTTGAACACATAAGCTCTAACTCCTTTCCCCTAGGCATCCACTTATTCAGAATCAGTTCCAAAGTGGTCTCATCTTCTCTTAATTTAGTCAAAATATTCAGAATCCTCTTCATAGAAATATGTACGATAGAGGCCCTAACTGAATCAACAAATTTCAAAATTTTAGCCTTTACCTTTTCCTCATATTTACTTGCAAACAGGGCTTGAGCCTGTTTCAACTTTTCCAACTCATGTTGAATAGTTTCAGCTGGTTGGAAACCAGAAGGCATAGGAGAAGGGGGATATTCTATGATAGGACTTGTAGGTGGAGGTCTTGCTGGAGAAGAAGCTATCATTAGAGTAGAGGACTCACCTTGATGGTGTTGTCTTGCCAACTGACTCTGAAGTTTAGCAATGATGCTATCTTTGTTAGCTATTCCTTCTTTGGCCTCATTATAAGCCTTCAAGATTGTTTCCAATTTCAACTGGAGATTAGCTTTTTCCTTTGCCTCCTTTTCTACCACTGCTACACTGAATTTTACAGTTTCTAAAATTGTGCTAGCAGCTTCTACCACCCCTGTATCTTGGACTCTTTTCACAATCATACCTCCTAGGAAACTAGAATCTGAGGCATCTTTCCTTCTTCTATTTTCATCCTTTTTCAATGACCACATGACTAAAGCAACATGATCTTTGCTGAATGTCACTCCTTCCATAGGCTTGGTTTCTTTCCTGATCACTTCAAGTACCAAAGCACCAGCTATATCCCACTTAGGGAGGATTAAAACACCAGCCTTTGATACTATCTCTCTTCCCTTTTCAGGAGTAATGGCCTTGAATTCTTCAATCATTTCTTGTTTTACCTCTTCCTCCACCAAAGTCACATCTTTGTGAGGCTGCTCATTCTTCCTTTTTTCTCATCTTGCCTTAAATTGTTCAATGTTTTGTTTCCATACAAATTGCATGAAGGCCCCTGTTGTAACAAAGTTACTATCAGCCAGGAACTCCTCACTGGCTTGCTTGAGAGTTGGGTCTAGCTCTTTACGTTTAAACTCACCTTCAGTCAAGTTCATCTCAGCACTAGGTGGATCTTCTGGCATCCCCTCTTGTGTTTCCTCACGTGTAGGCAATCTCCCCGAGACTCCCTAACTGTAACAACTATTCGACCACCACCTGCTCATCTCCTATGTAGATAGGGGATTGAGATGGAGAATACAGAGGCTCACCGATTTGCACTTCCTTCCCCACTCTTTTCCTTTTAGGGGAGTCTTGGATGTCAATGACATCTTCAATTGCTCTTTTCCCTCTTGAAGTAGAAGGCTTACCAGTCACTGGTATCATCACACTGTATTTTGATTTCTTGTGCATTACATAATCACCCGGTGGGATGGCCTTAGCAAAGGTAGGCTTAGCCAGAACCAATCTAACCCTGTCAGGATCATTTCTCATTATAGCCTCCCTCTTTTCCTTCAAAGTTTGCATGAGGTATTCAAAATAAAGAATTAAGAATTTGATTTTTTCCTCAAAGGGAGTAAAACTAGAAAGAGGGTCATAACTACTATCAAATTGATGAATGAAATCAAGAGCCCTTTTATATGCCACCCACTTCTCTTTCCTTAATTCTTGCTCATCCAAATTGAATTCATTCCTAATCAGATCTTCAGGGAAATGAAATTGGTGCGGCCTAACTTTACATATTGCTCTCTTTCTAAACATGCCATTGAAAAAATCTTCAAGGTTTGCAAATCTTGAAACCGCAGTAGACAACCTATATGGTTTAAAGAATTCTTCAAAATACTTCCAGCCACCTTTGGTGATCACAAAATGATGAGCCATGGTAATAGTTGGGAAAATAGTCCCTTTACCCCTATTTGTTAGCTCTGCCTCTTTCACACCTCCAATTTGCCTTAAGACTTCTGCAATTCCTATCTTCAATGGGACTTGATAAGGCAATAAATATGGAGTGCCTCTGAAACCATAAACTCTAAAAATTGTAGAAATAGGGTACAAATACATATCACCCCAATTATGAACAATCTTAATACCTTCAACAAACTCCTTGGGCCTAAGGAATTCTAAGAGAGCCTTAGGAATCGCAGGGTTTTTTGTGCACAAGAGAATCCTAATTTTAGATGCAAAGCACCTATCAAACTTTAGGTAACTGGCGTCTTCTCTATCCCAGGATAGAATGGTGCTCCATAATTGCACTGGCATCTCTTCACCACCTTTTTCCTTTATTAGTTCCATTTCACTAGCAAAATAATCAACACCTTTAAATAAAAACATATGCATGAGAAGGGAGTACCATCCAAAAGGCCTGTCCACCTTACCATTTTTTATGCCTACTAGCCCTTCATGAATTGGATCAGTGAGGTAAGGCGCATAGTCAAATGTTACTGCCAGAGAGGGGTTTAGAATCTATGCTATCATCAACATATAATGGGTTGGCATGTTTCTCTCAACATCTTCTCCAAAAATCTAACAAAGTGCCCAATACATGCCCTTAGCCCTTAGAGTAAACAAATTCAGGGAGAAAGGTTCCATGGTACTGGGGCCTACAACAGTTAACCCTCCTACCTTGACAAAAAACTCTTTCAGTGGGCCACTCCTAAGGTGATCCCTTTGCACATTTTAGACTTGTGCAAGTGTCTCAAAGTTGATAGGCTCTAAATAATTGGACACTTCACTGAGCTTGAAAACCTTCTTGAACTCATCATCATTGATCTTAATTAAGGCTGCTCCCTTTATATTTCTGATACATTTGGTTATAGGGTCATAATTTTGTGCAATCAGGGTCAACAAATCTATATCCATGAAGACCCTGGGGACTATAAGCTTTCCCACATCCAATTCCCATATACTATTTAATGGGGCAAGGGAATGTCTTTGACCAAAACCTACCTTGAAAAGTCCCAGACCTGGCATCCCTATGTATGGATCCCTTAGCCAATTGCCTTTATCATATAGACCGTCTCCAATTCTTAAACGAGGGTTTTTTGGTACCAATTCTTTAGCTTTGGCTGCGACATTGGTAGACATGGTTAGTTGTTCCAAGAAATCATCACATATGTTCCTATCTTGGTAATTTACCTTCCCTATGAAATCCCTTCTTGGTGCCATCCTGTTAATGCAATTATATAAATTGAGATTTACACAAACTCTAACGAAGCAATTCCCACAGTAACATCGATTTTCAGACTGCAACTAGCAAGAAAAAACACAAAAAACTTGGTTATTCGCCTGAAGAAACTCGCTCTGCACTAGCTCCTCTGCAAAAAACTTGTTGAAATGGTACCAATATTCAATTGATGTGATCCTTAATACAATAACTTGGCATTGAATTGAGAAATAAATCCCGCATGCTTAGGCCATCAACTCAGAATTGAATTCGCAAATCGAATTAAAAAAGGGGCTCCAACGGATCACAAGCCTTCTGAGTATTTCGCTGTTTTGTTGTTTCACCATTTTGCAAAGTTTAAAACCCCTACACTTTTCTTTCGCGAAGCAATGACATTCGTTGGATCCTTAGAAACTTGCACTGCCTTTACTCCTTTCGATCCTTCTGTATTAGTGACGGGCCCCACCTTCTTTTCGCTACTTCACAAACACTAAACCTTGTGCACTTTAACCACATGAAACAACGCTGGCCATTCGATCATTTTCCACTTCCCTAATCTTTACTTCTTATGGTGACCACCAGTCTTTTTTACTAACCATGCATGATCTTCACTGCTAGTAGTTTTTGCTACTTCGTGAAGGCTAAACTGTAGGCATCTTTGTCCTGCGAAACAATGACAACCATTGGATCCACCTCAAGATGTACACCATTTAACGCACTCAGACCTTTAAAGTGGGCCCTCAGCTCGGAGGCCACATGCTTTGTTTCATCACTGGCGAATAAATGTCATGTGGCAATCAGCTATTTGCTTAGATAACTCCATCGGGCTCCATTCTAAGGCCGCCACGTGTTTTACTTTACCATTTTTAACATAATCGCTGGTTGAATCAAGGTGGGCCCTCAACTACCCTTCAGAGCCATGGGCATCTAGCAAGTCACCATTTCTCTCCACAGAGCAACCCATCTGTCCTGCCATGTCATCCACTGTGTGACTGCCACATCATTTTGCTATTTCATGAACATTAATCTTCATTTGATTTGAGGCTGCGAATCCACGCGAGCCGTCCGATCAACTCCTACTTAATTGGTCTTTAAAACTACGACCTGCTTGTCCTTTGGGCCCACCGACATTTTCGCTACTTTGTGGACTTTAAATCTTAGGCAACTCTTCTTCGCGAAGCAACGACAACCGTTGGATCTTAGAAACCTTCTCATCTCTTACCCTTGTCCTGATCACCTTGCCCGGGCCCTCCACCATTTCGCTACTTCGTGAAAGGTAAAACACAGACATCTTTCGACTGTGAATCAACACCCATTGTTGATCTTCTCTAAACTGATCATCCTTTAACCAAAGGAACCTCTTGCTTCTGGGACCTGCCAACTCTTTCACTATTTCGCAAATGGTAAATCACATGCATCTTGGGCTAGCGAAGCAACGCGAGCCGTTGGATCCAATACAAGATGCAGTCCTTTTACCCGACGAACAATCCTCTGGTCGGGCCCGCTTACCCTTTTCGCCATTTCGCGAACACTAATCTGCATGCATCTTTGCCCAACAAAACAATGCACACGATAGGATTAACATTGACTTGCACAATTATTAAGGAGCCCGACAAAGATTAAAACCAAACATAGGTAAAGGCATAAAAATTGAAAATATTTAAAAGACCACCCAGGGAAAATCTAATGGGGGGACACTTTTCATGATAGACCGACCCTTCCTTAAGTGGAAAAAGTAATGCAAGAATAGAACGCAAGGGTTTTTCAAAACATAGGAAGGGTTAAATCTTTCAAAACCTTAAACCCTCTTTGACCCAAGAAACATAGAGGCAACAAGGCCATGCCTAACACATTTTTGCAGATTTTTAGCCGACTATGGGACAAGAATACCCAATTTTCTAAACAGTGATAATAAACCCATCACACCCCACTACTCTGAACTCTCTGAGATCACTTTGATCTCACCCACCGCATCCAGGAATAACTCATCACCCATTGAGTGCTGGGCACCGCTTGCTCATATAGACCCTGCTAGTAGTCAATCTCTACTCCTGCCTGATGCATCTCCCTCATCACCTTGCCTATAGCACCTTGTCCCTATTCTCCCTCCAATGCTTGGACCCTATCTTGTAGCTACCTCACTTTATCCATTGCATCATCTCTCTCTGAGCACTGTGGTCATCTTGGCCCCCCATGCAAAAATATGAACATCCCTCACAACAATCTCTACATCTTTGTCCTCTAACTCAACCTCTAGATCCCTGATATGATCCTCGACAGTTATCAGGTGAGTGTGTAGCCACACTATCATGACCTCTCGCAGGTCCCCCTATCCACCACCTACACCCCCCATACATGCATCCCCACCACCGCCCCCACCTCCACCTCCACCTGCTCCTCTCTCTCCCCTCTCTCCTGCTGGTCCCTATATAATTGGTCCATGTCCCAGTTGCAAAGGAATCCCACCTTTGCCCCTCCTCAAACTCCTACCACCTAATCCCCCTCCACCACCTCCTCCACCCCCATCTCCACCTCCTCTACCTCCTCTACCTCCTCCACCTCCCCTATCTGATCTCCTCCTCCTCATCCCTTGTCTCAGAGACCTATCATCCTCAAAAGGTGGCATCAACTCTGCTGGATCTAAAATTCATGGAAAGGGATGTGCGGCAAAATACTGTGCATACTCATTTATCATCCCTACATCTGCCACCTTTTCTCTATACAACCATGGTCTCTCCTATAAAGTTCAAAACTTTTCTAAGGCCCGATCATAGGGCAATACTGGCCCCCATTGGAATCTCTCTTGAACAACTCTAGCATACTCTCTGGAACCCTGTGGCATACCCTGTATCCTACCAAATTGCCTCTTCACTCAACCTGACAAATGTCTCTCAACAACATAAGCTGCCCGTCCAATCAAGAATTACACTATGTATACATAGGGCATTGCCTCTGCGTCATCCTCCCACTGCTCACAATCTAGGTAGGGGTGCCATATCACTGTATCTAAGTCATCCAATGCTCGTCGCTAGTACTCCAACTTCCCTAGCTGGGGCTGTTTCATGATACCTTCGTACATATACATAGGGATGGTCAATCGCCCTAAACCTCATACATACTGGTCTCATAATAGGCAAGTGCTCCCATGCCCAGATATGAAGCAACATGATCCCCACTCCCAGAGACGTAATCTCATGGTAAACCACCTCATGCAAGTCCCTGTACAAATGGGCCAATACACATGACCCCATGCATATCGAGTGCCCTTGCTAGCCATCCGCTCAATGACCTGTCCCCAACCAAATGCGAGACCATGTGACTTTCGATCAGGGCATAGGAGCCCACCAACTATGCTTGATAATACAGCTGGTAGTGGCTCATATAAATCCGCTATATCCTTCCATGCGATAAATCCGTCAACTCCGAGTAGGGAAACACTCACCACACTGCCGCCTCGCCTATCGCCCTGTCATAGGTGACCAACTCCTCAGTGATTGGAATATGCAATATCCTCTAGACATCCTCCAATGTAAAAAACATCTCTCACATCGCGAGGTGGAATGGGCATGTCTCACTATGCTACCGCTCGACCAGTGCAGTCAGTAGTCCATGATTCGTACGAATCACAGGTAGATGCATCATATCAAAAAGTCCTGAAACACATATGTAGTTGATCTTGAGGTCTATCAACTGATCACACAAACGTTGTGTGGTTGGATGCCTCTCTCACATCTGCAACACTCCTCAGTGATCCTCCTACACAATCAAACAAAAGTGTCAATCTCTTTGCCACACAAAAATACAACTATTACCTAGACTTTATCAAACGCTTTTTCAAGTATCTAAGTCTCATCAGGTAACCTAACTCATAACACCTAGACTACCAATAGGCATGACATCATATTTCCTAGTCTCAACGGGTACACTAAGTCTCACACAAGTCACAAACATGCATGCACTGGCAACATTGACATCACCTATCACCTTGACCATGAAATTGGGGCATCAACTCTGACTATCCTATGCTGACACCCAAAAAGCACTAAACACTTGACAATAGCGCTAAACAAAATTAACAATGCTACTCCAATCATACAACAACGCTAAACCAAACAATAGTGCTACTTTAGGCCTAAAACAGTGCTACACTGGAACAAAGACACTACAGTGCGCAACAAAAGCACCACAACAATCGCATTTTAACAACTATGACAATAGTGCCAAAACAATGAAATCAACAATGCTAAAACTCTCTAATAGTGACACTACATTGACAAAAGCGCTAAAACTACTCTACAACAGCGCCATTGAGGCACAAAAACGCTAAAACAACATTTTAGCACCTTTGTCGTCCGAAATTTTCCCCTAGCTATTAGGTGCAATAAATGAGCTCTAAAGGAAAAAGTTAGAATTAGACATACTGGGGGTTCGTAGTCGGCTGACCGTTGGCACCTTCGGATCCGTTCCAGGCAATGATCTGCGAGTGGGAACACTATTTTCACTTGCCCATTCTGTTATAAATGTCACTATCAAGAGCTCTGGATTGCTAAAGGAGAGTGTGCAAATGAGGACCATTTGAGCCCTTCTAGCCTAAATATACCCTACTCGGCCCTCCCCCTGCTTTGCCTCGTTGACAGCTGTGAACCTCGGGAACTTCTGAAGCTTGCCATTTTTCCATTTTCACCCCATTTTCCTCCATTCTTTTGCCATTTATTCCAATTTTATCTCCTCTATCATCCCCTATTTTCTTTCTATTTTTTGGAGAGATCGCCCGATTTTCCAAAATTTTCAGCCCATCTCTCGAAGGGGCATACCAACCCACAAAACTAACATTCCTGGGGCATTTTTCTCATGCCTATGTGTTGTTTTTTGAAATGGTGCCATAAACCATACCGTCTCAAAGAGGGGCAAATGTAGACACATAAATCTATCTACTAATTAAATAAATATTTAATATTTATTTAATGTACTAATACTCCTCTATTAATTAAATTTACATTTAATTAATTCATTCAACCCCCATTCTATGATTTTAATTAAATAAATTACAATCCCTAACTATAGTCTAGTTATTAAATAAATCTAATTTATTTAATTTCTCTCATTCCACTCATTTAAATAAATTCAACATTTATTTAAAATCACAAATCAAATTCCCCTTTTACATAAATCAATATTTATTTAAAAATCCCCCCCCCCCCCCACTTGCATTTTCCTGCAAATGCAAGTGTCACATTTAAATAGATTTTTATTTTTAATAAAAACCTATTTAGCCACACCAACCTGTTTCTAGATTCTTCTAGATTTCTCTAAACCCCTTCTAGACTCTTCTAATCCATTCCAAATTATCCTAATCTAAAAATCCCTCCCAAAAAGTCTTCAAAAGTCATTTAAGGCTTGTATAGAGTCTTAAATGCATTTCCTCTTTCAACACTTAACCATGGGTAAACTTTGCACCCGATTTTACCCATTGGATAATAACTTTATTCTTGGATAAAAGCTTTATCCAATAATCCCAACCACATGAGGTTACCTTCATGTCCCTTCATGCATTTAATGCTCCCTTCCTCTCCTCTCAATCCATTACATGTTGAAACTTGTCATCATGGGATTGGATTGAAAACCATCACATGGATCACAAACCCATCAATCCTAGCCCTTCACAAGCTCACTCAATCTTGGCCATTCAATCAATATTTTTCCCTATAAAAGGAGCCCTCACCCTCAAACAAAGGAGGAAGCATTAGAGTATTATTACTATACTGGTATTAGCCTAGACATTTAGAGCTTTCTCATAAAATCATCATTTTCATTTGCATAGCATCTTGTTTAAGCACTTTCAATCTTGAATATCCATATGGTATCCATGGCTTGTGCTAAAATCTGAGAGCTTCACTTATTTGGGACTTGGAGAGGAGAGAAACAAAGGAGGAATATCATCTAAGCATCATGGAGGCATCTTAGGAAGGCTCTTTTCCCTTCCTCTTTTATTTAAGCTTCTTTCACGTTTCTTTGAATCTCTTTTGATATGCTTTGGATGGTTTTTAGTTTCTTTGTTTTGGTTTCATGGTTGAACTAACCTACTAACATTGAGCTTTTGCCTTTTGAATCTTGAAGCCATTTCCCATAACATCACTATCTATTATTGATGTTGGCTGAGATTTCTGTGCTTTGGCCACCTTCATGAATTATGCTTTGATTATTGTCCTTTGGATGCTATTACTCATCTTAAAGCTGCAATTTGATACTAATTATGGATTTGTCCTTTGTATATCTCTGTCTAGAAAATACAGTCCTACTCACTGCTGTAGCTTATTGTGCTAGACCTTAGGATTCAATTTGTTTTTTACTGACTTTTATATTCCTTGTGTTGGCTTAAGACTGTCACTGTTGACACAATACTTCATACATATACCTTTGATCTTGGACTTTATGGTAGAGCTTTTCTTGTAAAGATGTTGTTACTCCTGACCCCATTCTCTTTTCACTTTTGGTTGTCTTTGCCCTTTGGTAAAACTCTGCCTTATGGTTGTAAACATACAATACATTGTTGACTATTTCCATTCTATTGAAACATTCACAAATATTTTTTTATCTTGAATACCTTGTACTATTTTCTTATGCTTTTGGTTGCACCTTTTGTGATACTATCAACTATACTCTGCACTATAATCATTGCCTATACCTGCTAGTATTGGATATTTGTCAAACACCTCCTAATGTATGAGGTTGTTCCATAACCTTTGAAAGGTTAATGCTTTAGCAGTTGTTATGTCCTTTTATGTATAATGTGTATGCTCAAACCATAGGCAATATGGATAATTGTCTACCTTGATCCATTATGATGACTATTTATGAAGCATTGCAACAATGATTTTGGATTGTTCACAGTCGTTTCACAGTTACTGTAGCTTGGGATGTCTTTATGTTTGATGCATTATTATTCATTGTCTCTCCCTCAAAACTATTTGATATCATGTTTTTTCTGAGATCAAAGGTTATGATAATGAACTTCTTTCTTGAGTTATCATACTCTTTATGACTACAATAATTTTGTGAGACCCCATTAGGGTTATCAGGGTGTTTGATATGCCAATATGGCTACATTGGTCACAGGCACGTCATCCATAATAGTGATCATGAAAGTTTCACTGTTATAAATGATGGGTCCCTGCTCAATGGAGCGATATTGACATATTATCATGCTGGGCTCAACCCTTGTGGGAGCCTCATTTAACCCCACATACTTTATGATGAATTAGTAATGCACTATTTAATCCCTGTATCTGCACATGAAACAAACACGTTAGATAAAACATGGTATCTATTGTTATCTCATGGCAGTCTCTCTACATTGATTCCTTGCCTCTGATTGTGACATATTGATAGTTGTAGGCATATGTTTTGATATCCTTATGTAGATGAACTATATTTCCGTTGAGTTTGGGTATGAAAGTATGATAATCCTCATTGCTCTAACATAAATATAAAAAATTTTGTAGACATTCTTGGAATGGGAGCAGAAGAAGCTGAAGATGGATGAGAAGATAAAGATTTGACACTCCTTCAAGCTCGGGCTCGTCATTCCAGGCAATGACGGGTCACCCTTCTGTCATTCTTTCATCTTGTTTACATAGTTTATCTACATAATTGTATGAGAATGTATGTCTATAGCAATGTCAACTATTCCCATGGATTGTGTGGGACACCTTACACATTTCATGTAATATAAAAGTTATTTCTATGCAATATTTTGCTGTTATTTATTGGAAAACACTTGCATACATGAAATAAACTTCAACTTTTAGAACATGATGTGCTCAATGAAGAAACTTGTAAATTTTTTTGTGCACCTTTCTTCAAATGCAATGTGTAAGGCCTGCAACAGGACACCAAATTTAGCTGTAGCGAAATTTGGTAACAATAATGTTATTGATAAATTTTATTTTATGCATGTTTCACTTGATATACTATTTTTTCATTTTGATGCCTATGATCTATATCTGTCTTGAAATAAAAATAACCATAGGCTTGTAGATCATAACATTTCTCTAATCTTTGATTGCTGATATTTCCCCAGTTTGTCATGAACAACAAAAGTACTGATTGTAGCAATAAACATCACTTTCTGGGGAGTAGAGCTTAAGATTTACCAACGTAATCTACAATCTAAATTGACCCTGCCTTGTTGAATTTGTCATTTTTTATAAAATTTAATAATTAATTAAAAAAAAAGTGAGTAAGAGCAATATTCCTAGTAGTGGTAAACCTAGATTTTTTGTAGAGTGTCAGTTAAGGTTTATGCACACTCTCTCTTATCTGAGTTGACACTATCTTGTTGAACTTGTCATTTTCTCTAATATTTAAGTGTTGATTTTTTCCATTTTTTCACTGAGTAAGAGCAATAGTCCTAGTAGTGATACACCCCTAGAGTGTTGGTTAAGGTTTATCTACACTCTCTCTAATCTAAGTTAATGTTGTATCAATTATTCTATATAAAGTCTATATGTTTTTCCCTTTTTGCTTTTGGTTGAATAGATTTCACAATTTTGAACAATATGTGTGCTTTTTACTCATTGATCATTTTGATTTGATGTTAAGTATGAGTTAGGCTACTATGGAAAAGTTCAACTCCTTTTGACATCAACACCTCCAAAATGGTAACTAAATACAAATTCTTTTAGATGTTTTTGTATTATTGATTTAAAATGTCTTAGTTATTGTTCATTTTTTGTACGGGTATACCGATCAAAGGAAAATTGTAATTGAGTATTTTATACAAGTTTGTCACTAGAGCCATTTTTTTGGTTTGCATATAAAGAGTTGTGCATCCTAAATAATTTCCAATATTGCAATAAATCATAATTTTCCTTATTTCTTATCATTTTGAGAAACATAGCCTCTACATTATCAAGTTGCAAGTTTGTAATTCAATTTGTGACTTCACAATTCCAATGTGTCTTCTAGGGTTTGAATGTGTTAAATTTAAGCCTATTTATTATTTCAAAACATACCCTCACCCACATATGTGGAATAGACTAAATTAACTTTGTTGAATACAATATTTTTTACTGATTTGAATCATGCGTGAATGGATGTGACATTTCAACAATTTTAATTAGGGATTTTGTATGTAGTATTTAACCTAATTTAATCTGCCATATTTAATGCATTTTTTTAAAAACTAATTTCAAATTCTTTAACTGTTTATCTATTGAAATTAAACTTGGAAATCATATGCAATATTGCTAATTTGAAAATTGTTCACTATTTTAGGTAATTGAAGTTGGGGCAAATGCTTTGGTGGCGGGCTTTCCAATATTTGGAGCAAAAGATTATGCTGAAGGTATGTGTTTATTGTTATAATTTGATCAACGACCTCACAATCTAGAAATTATTTAAACTGATACTTAATTTAATAATTATTTAATTTAATTTTTAAATTCTTAAACAATTACTTTAATTTAAATTTTAAGCCATTTTAATTAGCTTAAAATAAGTTATTTTATTTAATTTAACCAATTTAATTAATTTAAATTATTTAATTTAATTTTTTCAGTTTAATTTAATTTATTCTATTTCATTTAAGTTAGTTTAATTTAAGTCATTATAATTATTTAATTAGAATCAAGAACACTTGATTTTAATTATTTAATTATTTTTATTTTATTTATTTATTTAAATTTTGCTGACAACTCTTAATTATAGTTATTTAATTTTATTTAATTATTAGATATCTATTTTAATTTCATTGACAACACTTAATTTTAGCTATTTAATTTAATAAAATTTTAGTTATTTATTTTAATTTCATCGACACTCACAAGCACATCAAATTAGATGCCTTTAGTTTTGTTTTTTACAAACATTTTGACATCCACATGTGAGTGCAATCTATGGAAAATACATCGAGAGATATCAAATTTAAAAATATATAATATTCATAAATAATAATAATTTTTTTTTATTGTAATGAATTTTTTGTGCGGTGAAATTTGGAAGACTAAAATATTGTAAAACCAACAAGGATCCAACCACATAAAACCCTAGTTTTACAATTAAAATCCACCATACACCAATGAAGAACCTAAAACATGCAAAACACATAAAATATGAAAGATTATACCCTTCACATGCTTAGTAGGGTTTGATCTCCATTTTTTCCTATCTCCATTGATCTTGCTTGATATGGTTGCTCTCAGATTTTGTATTATGCACAAGAGCTCAACAAAGAACAGATTGTGGTTGTATAGATGCTTGATTGCTTGATCGCATGAAGGTTTATTAGATGCGTTAGTTAGAGATCTTGGTCGTGATAGTTAGGGTTTGACAAGGATGAAGGGTAATAGGACACAATAACCCAACCAAAATAACCCTGGACACAATAAACCGGTCACAATAACCCAAGGAAAAAATATCTCAAAAAACATAATAACCCAAGACAAAATAACCAGTGGTAAAAATAACCCATGGAAAAAATATCCCTGTAAGAATATAGAGGAAGGAAAACAAAATTTACAAATTACATGTACTTTGCTGAAAAAACTTTATTATTCAAATTGTCAATTATAGTGCCAAATTATGAGCAACACCTCTTATATAATCTAAATTGTTACAGTTGTCATAACCATCAACCATTATTTTTAGTCTTTCTTTGTGTTTATGATATTTTTTCTTGCTTGGTTGCCCAATGCATCCAACCATATATTTCGTTATTTTATTCTCTTGGAGACCTTGTTCTTTATTCACTGCTTTGATGAATTTCTAGATTGAGTTGTGCGATGCTTGAAGCAATTCACTAAATCTTTGTGCCATCCCTCAATAGTATTATTGGTTTTGGGAAGACCATCTTCAATAGCCAAATAGAAATTCCACATTGCGATTGGAAACTTGGGTGTTCGTGTGTTGCCTCTTTTGGTTAGTCTACCAATCTAGGTGTCTTCAAAATAATCAATTATGCCTCGTAAATTCTCCTCATTTTCTGTATAGTAAGGAGATTATATAAGCGATTCAAATGCATCAATCATGCCTATCTGGCATGAAAGCTAATACAAGAATTTTCTTGATCTCAAATGCAAAGAATTCATGGACAATGTAGTGTGTTTGTAGACCTTCTTCTTGAACTTTCCTCCACAAGCATTGAGAGAAATGAAAAAAACATCCTCGGATATTGACATTTGAAATTTTTTTAGACATAGCTCCCATGAAACCTAATTCAAAATCAATAAGTGTGTTTTTTGGGTTTAGATCAAGTTGAAGATGTTTTAATTTTGCAAGTACTCATGTATAACCTATTCTTGTTTTGTTAGTTATAAGAATATAAATGAGTGGAAATATTGCATTAGTTTTCAAGCCATGGATCGTGTACAACTATTGAAAAATACTTGGCACTGTTTTGAATGTACCGTCATTGAACCAATTTTTATATTTCAGTAATTGCAAATCCTGTGTGGTGGTGAATATTAAAAAACAATTAGATAATCATTACTATCGTGAAAAGGAAAATTTTCCCCTCTAGCAGTAATTGTATATTCCACTGGTAGGATAAGATTCATCAATGTGTGAGGATTTGGTGGTGGCACTTCAAATCTTAATATTTTTCTTTGAATCGTTTTGGACAATGCATTGGTTGACGGTAATGCTCTTGCTACGAGTAGTGAAATATTAGAACATGAAGTAGCAATGATATTTCTTGTAGAATCTTGAGTCGAGCATGCCATATCTTTCATTTTGTTCAATTTATGTTTGACAGTGATCATCTCAGGTTTCAGTGCATGATTATGTTTTGTACTGCTTATCACATCATCAAATTTTGTTTGTATCATAGTATAGCATCGAATTGAACATTTGTTTATAAAATATTGTGTACAATGCCAGATCATTTTATTCATGCCTTGTCGATGAAGCAAAAATGTGTAACCATTTTTAAAAACAAGTAATTTCTTATTTTTTTTGACTTATTAAAAATTGAAGTGGCATTAAATATATTAAAAACTATGAAGAATGACCAATATATATTTCTTTATATTTCTTATTTCGATCCCCACCTCTATATTTGTACTTCATATATCTCTTCTCAAAATAAGTAGATTTTAATAATAGAGGTAGTGAAACCTTTTAGAAAGCATCGCTTCTCTTAGGAGGAACATGCCTCTTCTAAGAGAAGCGATGCTTTCTAATAGACTTCACTCCTATTATTTGGTAGTACGTGGAACATAGTTACTGTAGTCACATAAATCTGTCCACTTAATTAAATGAATACTTAGTATTTATTTAATTATTTAACCATCGATCAATAATTAATATTTAATTAATTCATCTTAACCCTCTTCTCCTATTAATTAAATAAATTATTCAATTTATTTGATTTAATTCACTTAACCAAATTCAGTCCATTAATTAAATAAATAAATCATATTTGTTTAATTTAATCTTCTCTCACATTTAAATAAATTTATATTTATTTAAATCTCCCAAAATCCCATCTCTCACATTTAAATAAATTAACATTTATATAAATCACCTTTATCCTCCACCAACTTGCATTTTCCTATAAATGCAAGTTGCACAACTATTTTAAATAAATAAATAATTTTGTTAAAATCCTATTTATCCTCACCTACTTGAAACCTTTAATGGTTTCCCTTAAAGTCTTCAAACGTAATGGCTTCCTTCTAGAGTCTTCTCAAGTCTTTAATGGTTTCCCTTAAAGTCTTCAAACTCAATGACTTCCTTCTAGAGTCTTCTTAAGCCTTTAATGGTTTCCCTTAAAGTCTTCAAACTTAATGGCTTCTTTCTAGAGTCTTCTTAAGCCTTTAATGGTTTCCCTCAAAGTCTTCAAGCATTTAATGCTTTATCTTCATTTTTCCTCATATAAATAAATTAAGATTTATTTAAATAAAATCTAAAATTCACATTCACATTTAAATAAATTAAGATTTATTTAAATAATATCTATCCAAATGCAAATTACACCATTTAATTGAAATAAATGATTTTATTTCAATTGAAAATCCCAAAATTCCTCCCACTTGCATTCTCCTACAAAATCCACTTGCATGCCTAAATCCCTTCTAGATTCTTCTAACTCCTTCTAATTAGCCTAATTCTATCATAATCATTGTCACATTCTTAAATAAAAGGAAGTCACTTCTCAAAAACCTCCAAAGTCTTCAATAACCATTAAAGGCTATTACATAACCATTTATGGTTAACTCACCTTTTACCTTTGGTTAGAGACTTTCCTCTAACTTAACCATCCTTTTGACTCATGGGTCTCTTCAAAGCATTTATTTCTTTGACTAAGGTAACCATTTAACCCTTGCACATTCATTTATCCCTTGGATAAAAGGAATATCTATTAAACTAACCCTAACCCAACCCCCCAGGGTAACCATCATGTCCCCTCAAGCATTTAATGCTCCTTATCTCTCCTCTCAAAACTCCTCATGGTGACACTTGTCAACATGGGATTGGGTTGAAAGTTTCACATGGATTGAATATCTTTCAATCCTAACCCTCATTAAGATTGCTCAATCTTAACCCTTCATTTCCCCATTTCTTCTATAAATAGAACCCTTCTCCGCAAGCAAAGAAGGAAGCATTAGAGTATTGTTGTTATACTGGTATTAGCATAGAGTTTTTTCATAGCATCACTATCTACACTTGCATAGCATTTGTTTACCATATTCAACCATTTTGAATCTCCATATGACATCCATGGCTAGTGCTAAAAGCTGAGAGGTACACTCATGTGGAACTTGGAGAGGAGAGGAACAAGGGAGGAGCAACTATGAGCATCTTGATTAGCATTTGGAGGAGTATAGTTTATCTATTCTATGTTTGTATTGTTTCTATTTCATGCTTAATATCTCTCTTGATATGCTTGTTTAGGATAATCTTTTGTTGCTAACACTAACGTTTGTTTCTTGTGCTCTTGTGTGTGTTGTCAATGAACAAATTTTCTAATCCTTTTTGCATAGCATCATTTGGTGAACCTGACATGAATCCCACAATATATTTTTTTTAACAAACTAACTTTTTCACTGTTTAGCTTGACACACAGGTCGCGCTTTGGCACTTTAATTCACTCTTTAGCGCTATTGCAATTTGATATTTTAGCGCTATTATTTTTACAATAGCGCTATTGTCTCAAATTTAGCGCTATTGTCCATATATTAGCGCATTTGCCTCTTAAGTAGCGTGTTTGTCCATACTTTAGCACGCTTGTATTGCTGTTTAAGTATTTTAATTTAGCGCTCTTGTCTATACTTTAGCGCGTTTGTGTTAAGTAGCACTTCTGTTGTCACACAGAGTAGCGCTATTGTAACAGAACATTGTAAAAAAGGCCATGTAACCAATAAAATAATTTTTTTTAGGCTTGTGGAAGCCCACCATATTTTCGAATTTTACTAACTTTTCGCTTCATGTGCAGGTTTTAAAGCTAACCCTTTTTGTTACTTAAAAATAAAAAACACTTCATTTTGGTGCTTTAAAACTTACAAGCAAATCTCATTTCTTTGCAAGTTAGGATCCACTTCATTTTGGTGCTCTAAAACTTACAAGCAAATCTCATTTCTTTGCAAGTTAGGATCCACTTCATTTTGGTGCTCTAAAACTTACAAGCAAATCTTATTTCTTTGCAAGTTAGGATTCACTTCATTTTTGGTGCTCTAAAACTTACAAACAAATTTGCTCTCATTGCAAGTTAGGGATACACTCTATTTTGGTGCTTAAAATCAACAACACAAAATCTCATTTTTTGCATCAAATTTAAGAAAATTCACAATCAACACTTCACTTTTTGTCCAAATAAAAAAACAATCAACTTGTCTCAGTTTGCAAAATGATTTTACGTCATGCAAACGTGTTTTCATTTAGTTGACCAGGATTTCAAATTCCTAGTTTACTTAAACATATTGCCTTTGAAGTTAAAAAGAACATCATGAATGTTGGAGCAACATCTCCAAATAGATAAAACATCATTGCAATGACAAGTTAAAAAGAATAAGTGTATTTTGTGTTTGGCACACTTGTTCAAAAGAGTTTGTCAAGTGGTCCTACTTCTAAAACACACTATCCTCTCCCTTGGATTTCATGGTCCTAGGTGCAAGAGAAAAGTGTTAGTAACACTCAAGTTTCTATTTTTAAGAGAGGCCTGCCAAGAGACACATCACTCTTGGGAACGACCTCGCATGGTAAATCCTTCGAGCCACTATAGAAATCAGGTGTGAGCGAAAGCTGTAGCCTTGGGTATAGCTGTTCCTATAGTGTAACTTGCCGAAAGGACAAATGGGCCCCACCACAAGTTACAAGGCTCTTAAGTGAGTCACTGCATAATGAACTTATGTCCAAAAACATAAAAAATTACTAAACACCTCTGAGTAGTAGCCCACCCATTCTATTGATTGAGGATATTTGTGATAAATTCAGTGCAAGAGCATAGAAGGTTTTGCTCCCAAGATACTCACCATACATATTTCTTTGAGTAGAAACATAGCTTTTTGAAAGGTTACTTGTAGCCCGATAAAAGTGGTGACTCCTCCATCATAGGGATCATCTATTTGTTATGCTTGTGCAAGACTTAGTATATCACATCCTTACCTACCACGATGAGATTCATAAGGTATGTAGTACCAAAGTTGAAGAAATATCAAGATGTGGGCTGAAATTATCGCAACTGGTCATTTGACCTTAGGGATAAAAAGTGCTTGAAGTGTTTTCGTTTTGGGTCAAGACCAGTGCAAATTGAGCCAACTTCAGGCTTTGGAAAACACCTAAAATACATTTAAAGGAAAGGGTCATAAAAAGTTCAAAAGATTGGGTTGATCTAGACCCATACTTACTTGTGCCTTTTGAGGAAACATTCTTGTGTTTGTGTGCTTGCTTTGTTTTCTTGTCAAAGAAACACCATAAAATCCAATTCCAAAATAAGTATTCATCCAACACAAACATTTTCAAAAAACAAGGGATCAAAAACAAGTGCAAATAACAAAAGTGTCAAACTATATGACCATTCTTCACATCTTGAGAAAGAAGAATCTTCATCAACACATCAACTTGAAGAAAAGACCATTGAGCTCAAATGCTCTTATCAAAAGGAGGAAATTCTTCTATCTCAATAGACAAATCTTTGTCTCTCATAGAACCTTCCTACGTCGCACGCGTCTATATCTTCAAGGGAAATCAAACGAATTTGATAGAGTCATTAAACCGCAGAGCTTTTATGCAATATCGAGCTTTGAGTTATCACAAGAACAAAGGAGGCAAAATCAATCCCGACTTCTTTATAGACATTTGCATCACATATAACGTAGCTCGAGAAGAACCACCAACTCCCGAAAGAGAAGAGGAAGAATTTGTCCCATATGTGACACAAAGCTTTTATTGAAGTTCACATTTCATCCATTATCATATTCATATCATCATCAATCCATTCCAACTCTCAAAACATCAAGAGGTTTTGGTCCTAAGTTCTATTTTCGATATTGCTTGAATCAACCACAAACACATCACCTTTAGAGTGTCTCTATATCTAGGATAAACTCATCCTAAAGAGGCATTTCTACGCAGGTTAAAACAAGTCTATGAGCGAATCCTCTCATTACTAGGTAGTTGAGTCTGTAACACATCTCAGATCTCTCTAAACCTTATCACATCAAACTTTATCAATCAAACACAACAAGCAATTCAAAGAAAAACTTTGGTAACATCTACCTTCAGTGCTAGGGATCCGTATGCAAAGCATTTCACCAAACATCAATCTTTCATTCCATCACCAACTCATCATCATTTTCATCAAACTTCAACAAAAACTTATAAACAAAATGGCTCATACCAGATCAAGATCTAGACAACAAGAAATTGAAGAGGAAGAGGAAGAAAATATCAATGAGTTCCAAGAAGCCCTTGGAAGAAATGTAAATGATGAAAATCCAGACACTCCTACTCCTGCAGCAATAGAAAAAGCACAACACAACCCTCTCTTTAATAGACTTTTTGATGAAATACTCAGGAGCAATGCCGATGCTCACTTTTTAAGACTTGCTCAAGAGGGAGCCAAACTACCCTCTGACTTTGATGTTTCACAACTAAGACAAGCATTAGAATGCCAAAGTCGTAATGAGGATGAAAGAGGTCGAGAACACATTAGATACAACATTCATCAAGGAATCCCCCACCTCCTCCTCCTCCAAATGAAATAGAAATGTTGCGGCAACAAGTTGAAAATCTCGCCCAACAACTTCATAGTGGTGTGAAAACTAATTAGTTTTCACTTAATGACATTTGTCCCTATCCCTTTGATAGGAATCTTCATATGCCATCTTTTCCATGGGGGTTTGAAACACCCAAGTTCAAAAAGTACTGAGGAAAAGGAGACCCTCGCGATCATGTCAAAGAATTCCATTCAGCTTGCCTCGAAGTGGCATACAAGGACACATACCTAATGCGACTTTTTCCCCAAAGTTTGGGAGGAACAACCACATCATGGTTTTCCCAACTACCAGGTGGAATTAGGACCTTCAAAGAACTAGTTCAGAAGTTTCTGGCACACTACTCACACAATATTGAACATGATATCACAATGGCTGATCTATATAACACTAAACAAAAACTAGGTGAGCTATTTTCAGTCTTTTTGCAACGATGGCATCAAATGTCTAGCAGACGTTCTCTTCAGTTACCTGAACAAGAACTAGTGGAAATATTTATTTCCAAATTAAATGACGAAATGGAATTTCACCTAGACGTAAAAGACACAAACTCTTTCAATGACATGATCACCAAAGGTCTAAAATGTGAGCGGGCTCTCATAAAAAAAGGGCTTATCAAGATATATAATGAGCCAAAGGATGGCCCTCGCCCGCGCTTCAATAGTGACAAGCCTACCTTCTAGAACAAAAACAAAAACATCGTCAATGACGGGGTTGTGGATGCAAGAACTATCAAAAGTGCACAACCTGTGGTCCGATTTGTAGGATAGAACCCCACACCCAAGAATAACACAGTTGCTCCTCCAAATCAAGGGTGCAACGTACCTCAAGAGGAACCCAGACAATATCAACAAAATTTAAAACCAAAACGAACATACACTCCCTTAGGGGAACCCATTGAAATAGTGTTACGTCAGTTGGTTTCTAAAAATCTGGTGACCTTACCCAAAACATCAAATTATGAACCTTAAGTCAAACCTTCATGGTGGAGGGATACTGAACATTGCGATTTCCATTAAGGGAAAGGGCATAAGACAAGCAATTGTCACAGATTGAAAGATCTTATTCAGGATCTTATTGATCGAGGTGAAATCAAAATCGAAGGACATGACCCTAAAACAACAAACAATGATCATCTCATGTTCAAAAATCCACTTCCATCACAAGATCAAAGGGGTCCTTCCACTTCAGGGAGAAACACAAACACTACTGATTATACGCAAGCCACGTATAATTACACTGTGAATCATCTATATGATGCTGATGAGCAAATTGAAACTATTACCATAAAAAATCCTAACTCCACTTGCAATGTTGTTACACGTCACAACAAGATTAGCATAAAAGCAACTCCACAAGGCACCCCATCTATCCCAAAGCAGTATAACCTTGTGGAACAATTAGATAAAATGCCCGCACTGATGTCTATATTACAGCTATTGCGCCTATCCCCATCTCATAAAACAATCTTGGATCAAGCTCTCCAAGAGGCATCAGTTCCAACAAACCTAAATATAGATCAGTTCCAAGCCATGGTTGGAAATCTAAGGTCATCCCCTTGTCTCACTTTCTCTGAAAGTGACAACACATCCTTCTAGCAACCTCATAACACCTCACTCCACTTTGAAGGGTTTATCAATCAACATAGGATCAAGTGAGTCTTGATCGACAATGGAGCAGGCCTAAATATCTGTACACTACAAATGGTCACAACATTGGGATATGCAATTGAATCAGTGGATCCCCGTAAAAAGATAACAATCAAAGCCTATGATGATGCAGAGCGTTCATCCAAAGGAGCTGTTGTGCTACCAATCCGCGTGGGCCCTGTGGTGAAACACATCATTTGTCAAGTTCTGGACCTTCATCTACCATATAATTTGTTGTTAGGGAGACCTTAGATACACACCATGCAAGCCGTTCCATCCACCTACCATTAGAGTATCAAGTTCCCATATAATGGTGTAAAAATCACAATCCTGGGAGATGCAAATCCCTTTGCATATTGTCATAATATAAGTCATTAACCATAGATTACTGTTCCCAACAATAGAGAAGCCATCTCATCCACATCATATGTAAGTCCAGCCTCTCTTTTCAGTTCAAACACCACTATACCCAAGCAAGAGAAGCTCAAGATGAAAATCATAGAGGAAGGCCGTGGGGAGCACAATTTGAGCCAACTCTTTTGTGTTGGACAAATGCCTACTTCTCCTAGAACTCATGGTAAACCTCAACGGTTACTTCAAACACCACTGGTCAAGCCAACATGCACTTTGACGCCTTTCATCCTTGGAAAGAGTCAAGAAGAAGAAACCAAAGATGAAGACTTAGCAGAATGGATCTATAAAGACCCAATCACCACAGACATCCCACAAGCTAAGCTTCCCATAGATCAATATGGAAAAGGCCTTCTCATTATGTAAAGAATGGGTTATGATGGTCAGAGTGCTTTGGGACCTTGCAAGCAAGGAAGACATGAACTGCTGCAGCCAAAATTAAAACCCAAAGATAACATAGGCTTAGGCTTTCAAAAGGAGATCCTTCCTAAGCTCAGATTTAAAGGGAAACCCAGTAAACCTCTATATCAACCTACTACAAAGAGGCCACCTTTGATTATAAAAGCAACATCAAACACCATAGCAACTACCCCATCAAGGCTAAAAATCCCAGCAAAACCATCTGCAACACCAATCATCCCACCAATCAAACCAACAACCCCATCAGCAGCAGCCATAACATCAATAGCACCATTAGCAGCAACAACTATATCAAAATTCCCAGTAGTATCAACAACACTGGCAAATCCAGCAGAAGCAGTAGAGTCAACAACACCGATACTCCCCGTATCGGATTCACTGATCCCAATAATCCTACCTACAACACCAACCATTCCTTCTATCAAGGTACATCAACCGATCACACCTACAATGTTTAACTCAACAGTAATCGGCTACTGGAAAGTGACTCAAAGACTGACTCACATGAGTGGGAATTTGATTCCGTCTAGCTTAATACTTCAGATGAGGAAGATGCATCACCACCTCTACCTCACAAAGACACCCCTGTTTACGGAGAAGCATCGATAAAGACCTCTTCAGTTCCTAAACTAGAAACATCTTCCATAGACCCTATGTCACATCCTATGCCTAATTTTGATAGGGAGAGTACCATCAATGACCTTCACCATAACGTCTTAACCCTCACTGAAACATCTTCTGAACTAAACCCAATCGATGAAGTAATGCCCATTATCCATCCTAAACTCATCGAATGGAACCAACCTAATCCCCCATGCCTTGACCATTTCCAAAATGATGAGGCGATCATTGACTTTTTGGAACTACGGGATAACATAGCAAGCGGGGATCACAAAGCTGGATTTGCCATTGAACTTAATAGCGCAACATACTTCGGGGCAGATGCCAAACCTTTTAGCTGCAAAAATATAACAATAAAACATGGATCTTCCAGTGAAAACCACACTGTGGCACTGTTTGATCCCGCAAAAGTAAAAAGAAAGAGCGTATCCAATGGTGAAAACCTCTTTGAGGCGCCAGAGGATGAAAGGTTTGACATTCTCCTCTCTAGTAAACATCAGGAACAATCAACGATTCTCATTGAGGAAACCAAAGAATACAACGTGCGGACTCCTGAAACTCCTCACCACATACATCTGGCATCTCTTTTAACTCCAGAGGAACAGCCTAAGTTTTTTGAATTTTTCCAAAAGTGTCAGATCAACTCTGCATGGTCATATGCAGATATGCCTGGACTTGATCTTGATTTAGTCATGCATCACCTCATAGTAGCAGAAGGAGATAAGCTTGTCAAGCAGAAGCTTCGCAAGATGCATCCCCAGATTGCAGTATTAGTTAAAGTAGAACTTAAGAAACTCCTGGATGTTGTTTTCATTAGACCAATTGATTATGCAGATTGGATCTCCAACATTGTGCCTGTTGGCTAACTGAATGGGGGCATCGGTATCTATACTGACTTCAAAAATCTGAACAAGGCATGTCCTAAAGATGACTTCCCCCTACCAAACATCGACATCATAGTGGACCTAACAATAGGACATGCCATGCTTTCACTCATGGATGGATTTTCAGGGTATAGCCAGATAAAAATCACACTAGAGGATCAACATAAGACGACCTTCACATGTCCATGGGGAACATACTGCTAGAATGTAATGCCTTTTGGCTTAAAGAATGCAGGAGTGACCTATCAAAGAGTAATGACCACCATCTTCCATGACATGATGCATACTATAATGGAAGATTGTGTTGATGACTTACTAGCAAAATCACTCACAAGAGAAGGTCATCTAGACATATTAGAGCAAATCTTTGATAGACTAGAACAATATCATGTTAGACTCAACCCAAAGAAATGTGTCTTTGGAGTAACCTCAGGGAAGCTTCTAGGATACATTGTCTCAAGCAAAGGCATTGAGGTCGATCCAGCAAAAGTCAAAGCAATCATGGACATGCCACCTCCGAAGAACATCAGTTAGCTAAGGACATTACAAGGGCGACTACAATCCATCCGAAGATTCATTGCACAACTGGCAGATAAGTGTCACCCCTTTACACACTTGTTACACAAGAACATCCACTTTCAATGGGATGCTAGATGCCAACAAGCATTCCAGATGCTTAAAGACTACCTCATGAATACACCATTACTGATCCCACCAGATCCAAGTAGACCTCTATTACTCTATATTTCAGCAACAAGTACAACATTGGGTGTACTACTGGCACAACATAATGTAGAAGGGAAAGAGTGTGCTATCGACTACATCTCTCGCACACTGGTTGGCTATGAACTCAATTACACACCTATTGAGTGAGCTTGCCTAGAAGTAATCTTGGTAGCCACTAAGCTGAGGCACTATCTGTTAGCACAAGAAGTACAACTCATTGCAAAGATTGATCCACTAAAGTACTTACTCAACAAAGCAGCATTGATAAGCCACTTGGCCAAATGAGTGATGATTCTAAGTGAATTTGACATCGAGTATGTGGACCGTAAAGCTATCAAGGGTCAAGTTATTACAGATTAGTTGGCCAATGCACCCCTCATAGGTGATCATCCTCTTGTTTCCAACTTTCCAGATGAAGAGATATTCATGATCACAGAAGCACAACCATGGAAACTATACTTTGATGGTTCATACACTAGGCATGACTCGGGGGCAGGTATCCTATTTATCACACCTCAAGGTGACAACATCCCAAAGTCTTATAGGCTCACATTTCCATGCACAAACAACATAGCAGAGTATGAGGCCTTGATTATAGGACTCAGACTAGCCATACAATGGAAACTGAAAGAGTTACAAATATATGGCGACTCCCAACTGGTCATCCAACAAGTCACATATGAATATCAAATCAAGGATGACAAACTCATGCCATACAAGCAAATGGTAGATAGTTTAAAGACATCATTTAATACTATAACCTTTGAGTAGATACCCAAAGATCAGAATCGAGCTATTGATGCTATGGTTGCCATTACATCTCTCCTAGATCTTCCACATAATTCAACATGCTACGAGTTCTTGGTAGAACAGCTTTGGATTCCCGCTTATGATATCCCCAAATCTGAGATGATATGTCACCTTATCAGTTTTGAATCCCCATGGTATGTTGAGTTCTACACCTACCTCCGCGATCACACACTTCCTCCTAACCAATCGAATAACCAACATAAAACCTTCATTCGCCAAACCGCTCGATATACCATTATTGCTAAAGCCCTATACCGACACAGTCTTGATGGTACTCTCCTTTGATGTCTGGAACAAGATGAGATAACAAAGGCCTTGGAAGAGGTACATGAAGGAATTTGTGGAACTCATGCAAGCGGTCCGTCACTAGCCAAGCAACTCATGCGCACTGGATACTATTGGCCATCCATGGAAAAAGACTCCTACTACTTTGTCAGAAAGTACAAGAAATGCCAAGTTCATGGAGACCTGATACATGCACCAGCACAGGCATTGCAACCAATCATAACACCATGGCCCTTTTGTCAATGGGGACTTGACCTTGTGGGTAAAATTCATCCATCTTCATCCAACGACCATAAGTTCATTATTACAGCCACCAAATACTTCACAAAGTGGATCGAAGCTATTCCACTTACCCAAGTCACCGGCAAGAAGATTTCCTCATTCATCCTTAATTACATCATTTGTCGATATGGTGTACCCATGTCCATCATCATAGATAACGGTCTTCCTTTCAAGAATCAGGATGTCCACGAACTTTGTGAGAAGTTTCACATCCAACACCGCTTTTCCACTCCCTATTACCCACAAGGAAATGACCAAGCCGAAGCATCAAACAAGAACATATTGAGAATCCTCAAGAAGACAGTCAATGATGCCGACCGTGATTGGAATGTTTAATTAAATCCAACACTATGGGCGTATCGAACTAGCATTCGAACCCCTACAGGCGCAACTCCCTACTCATTGGTCTATGGTGCATAAGCTATCTTACCTATTGAGGTCGAGATACCATCTCTATGGGTATCCTTGCATAATATCATAGATGATGAAGCCTACAGAGTATCACGTTTTCAAGATTTAGAGCTACTTGATGAGAAATGACAAGCTGCATACAATCACCTCAAAGCCTATCAGCAATGAATGAGTAGAAGCTATAATCATCAAGTTAGACCTCGCACATTTGAGGTAGGTGATCTTGTTCTTTGAGAGAATCCTCGTAACCAACCAAACAAAGAACATCAGGGAAATTTTGAATCAAACTAGCTGGGTCCATATGTTATCATTGCTGTATTTGGGTCCGGGGCATATCAGTTGGCTACTTCAGAAGGAGAACTGCTAGCAGATCCGATCAACAACATGCACCTCAAACGGTTTTATACATGAGCTGCACAGGGCATCAGGCTCCCATACATACCATAAAAACACCAAAAACATTCAGATAACTGTCCTGAAGAAAATACAAAAAAATCAAAATAGTAAAGAAAAATCATACATCCAAATGGTGAACAACCACTCTGGTGGCACCTTGGGTAAGTGCGATGGTGAAAACCTAGCAAACAGGTACTACTCGTAATGACTATGGCTCCGTTGTCTTTCAGACTTGTTGCGATCACATTCATTTCATCCACTCATCCATTAGTCCAAAACCATGGCTTGTTATTGATCTGCAATCAAGGATAGTACTTCATGCGTCTTGCATCCCGCTTTTTCATAGTCATGTCTAAACTGGGGGTAATGTCCTTAACCTATTGATGGAAGTGGATTCTGCATTACTTGTGATCCATTGAGTTATTCATTCAAAACCATCTCACAAAATACCAAAAACATTCAAAACCATCTCACAAAATCCAAAAACATTTGAAAACTGTCTCACAAAATACCAAAAACATTCAAACACAATCACAAAATCCAAAAATATCATAAAACATAAAAAATCAATCAAAAACATCAAAAATCAATCAAAAATATGGCAACACCTTGTACATACGCATCCAAGCAGATACCAAACAAAATTTTTGAAATACTCCAACGATGACCACTTATCAAATCAACCACAAAATCAACATCAACGCGCAAACTGTCTTAACGTGGATGCATCTTTCCTCACCAAAACAAAGACATGATACCATTTTTCTTTGACAAGAAAATTCTATTTAAGCTATCAAGTACTTGGTTGATTTGTAGGTTATTTATTTATATCAGGTTCCTACGCTACTTCAGGATATCCACAAGTGATTAGAGTGGCCGGGATGGTTCCTAAGCATTGTCTTGTTTATTTTCTGCCATTTATTCCAATGAAGTTCTCGGGCATGCACTAATGGTGTCTACGTGGGAAGTTCACTAAGTTACGTGATCTTATGCAAAATATAGTCATAGATCACTATGGCTTGCTGACTACAACATATACCTTGACCATATGAGCATGAACTATTATCGAGGGTCCATATTCTTTAATCTTTATTTATGCTGTTTGTTTGCGGGTACAATACTCCATCCTTGGTTTCTACTGCCTCATCCAAGATTGATACTATAATGCTCAATGATGAAAAATAAAAGCACTATGGATCTTCATTCCATCTCATCTGTATATATTGCATTCCGTTGCATTCCATCTATCCATACATTCATAATAGCTGCATATCATTCATACATAGTAATGACAATGGATGCATACTCTGTTTTCCTCTTCTTCCATAGGAATGAGTCATAGGTCCTCCATTTCTTCTATCTAACATCGAATCCCCCCACCCTATCCCCATCTTGATAATCAACATCACATACCCTACATCGTGCCCCATCAAATCAATCAAGCCACGTTCATCACCATCCATCTCTAATAGGAGGGGTTGCGTTTCCTATCCTAAGTTATCCTATAAGCCAAGCGAGTTACTTTGTCTGCACAGGTACATCGACTCACACACACCTAGACTATCAACAGATACTCTGATCAAGTATTTTCGGATCTCAATAGGTAATTGATCATGGTAATCCTAGACTACATCAGTCATTTATCATAATGACCTAGTCTCAACGGGGCTGCTATGATTAACCACAACCATCCATCACACACACACACACACTATCAATTGATCAACCAATCAAACACAATCCAACAGACAATTACATCAATTGTCTAAGTCTCAACGAGTATTTTGCTTCATATACCTTGACTTCATCGGACAATTACATCAATTGTCTAAGTCACCAACAGGTCACTTTGATTCACTTACTCAGACTTTATCTTGTCCAAGCAAACAACTGACATCAACTGTCATGCTTTGACTCGACCGGGGCAATTAAATCGATTGTACTAGATTGTCCAACCATTTTGATCAATTATATAGCATCAATCAAAAGCACAACACCATATTTGCACCATATCTCCTGCATAACCTACGAGTACTCACTGGCTTGCCATTTCTCCGTATTCACTCTATTTTCTTCCATTCTTTCACCTTTATTGCTAATTTCTTCTATTCTACCTCCCCTCCACTTCTCGTTCTTTTTCGAGAGATCGCCCGATTTCTTGAAATTTTTCGGCCCATCTCTTGAGGGGGAATACCACGCACTAAATTAACATTTATGGGGCATATTTCTTCATACATATCTTTCTTTCTTTGAAATGACGAGATAAAACCGCACCATCTCAAAGAGGGGCAAATGTAGTCACATAAATCTGTCCACTTAATTAAATGAATACTTAGTATTTATTTAATTATTTAACCATTGATCAATAATAAATTAAATTAATATTTAATTAATTCATCTTAACCCTTTTCTCCTATTAATTAAATAAATTATTCAATTTATTTGATTTAATTCACTTAACCAAATTCAGTCCATTAATTAAATAAATAAATCATATTTGTTTAATTTAATCTTCTCTCATATTTAAATAAATTTATATTTATTTAAATCTCCCAAAATCCTATCTCTAACTTTTAAATAAATTAATATTTATTTAAATCACCTTTATCCTCCACCCACTTGCATTTTCCTACAAATGCAAGTTGCACAACTATTTTAAATAAATAAATAATTTATTTAAAATCCTATTTATCCTCACCCACTTGAAACTTTTAATGGTTTCCCTTAAAGTCTTCAAACTTAATGGCTTCCTTCTAGAGTCTTCTCAAATCTTTAATGGTTTCCCTTAAAGTCTTCAAACTCAATGGCTTCCTTCTAGAGTCTTCTTAAGCTTTTAATGGTTTCCCTTAAAGTCTTCCAACTTAATGGTTTCTTTCTAGAGTCTTCTTAAGCCTTTAATGGTTTCCCTCAAAGTCTTCAAGCATTTAATGCTTTATCTTCCTTTTTCCTCATATAAATAAATTAAGATTTATTTAAATAAAATCTAAAATTCACATTCACATTTAAATAAATTAAGATTTATTTAAATAATATCTATCCAAATGCAAATTACACCATTTAATTGAAATAAATAATTTTATTTCAATTGAAAATCCCAAAATTTCTCCCACTTGCATTCTCCTACAAAATCCACTTGCATGCCTAAATCCCTTCTAGATTCTTCTAACTCCTTCTAATTAGCCTAATCCTATCCTAATCAATTTCACATTCCTAAATAAAAGGAAGTCACTTCTCAAATACCTCCAAAGTCTTCAATAACCATTAAAGGCTTTATGTCTTCAAATGGTTAACCTCTAAAGTCTTCCAAACCATTAAAGGCTCTTACATAACCATTTATGGTTAACTCACCTTTTACCTTTGGTTAGAGACTTTCCTCTAACTTAACCATCCTTTTGACTCATGGGTCTCTTCAAAGCATTTATTTCTTTGACTAAGGTAACCATTTAACCCTTGCACATTCATTTATCCCTTGGATAAAAGGAATATCCATTAACCTAACCCTAACCCAACCCCCCAGGGTAACCATCATGTCCCCTCAAGCATTTAATGCTCCTTATCTCTCCTCTCAAGCCTCCTCATGGTGACACTTGTCAACATGGGATTGGGTTGAAAGTTTCACATGGATTGAATATCTTTCAATCCTAACCCTTGTTAAGATTGCTCAATCTTAACCCTTCATTTTCTCATTTCTTCTATAAATAGAACCCTTCTCCTCAAGCAAAGAAGGAAGCATTAGAGTATTGTTGTTATACTGGTATTAGCATAGAGTTTTTTCATAGCATCACTATCTACACTTGCATAGCATTTGTTTATCATATTCAACCATCTTGAATCTCCATATGGCATCCATGGCTAGTGCTAAAAGCTGAGAGCTACACTCATGTGGAACTTGGAGATGAGAGGAACAAGGAAGGAACAACTATGAGCATCTTGATTAGCATTTGGAGGAGTATAGTTTATCTATTCTATGTTTGTATTTTTTCTATTGCTTAATATCTCTCTTGATATTCCTGTTTAGGATAATCTTTTGTTGCTAACACTAACGTTTGTTTCTTTTTCTCTTGTATGTGTTGTCATCGAACAGATTTTCTAATCCTTTTTGCAGAGCATCAGTTACTACTTAAAATGACCTCCACTTGGTTGAACAACTTGTCAACTAGTCATCAACTAATGCAACATTATCGATATAATATGTCTATAAGGACTTTTGGAAATTTTTTAATACTTGTGAGTTCTCTATACACCTAATGATATGAAACAATGTATTGGTATATGAGTTCTCTAACAAATGTATTTGCTTGGAAGTGTCTAAAACTTTATTGACCGATCCATTATATTTTGTAACCATTATCGTCACGGACTGGCCTAGGCTTTCACATTTTGTATACATGACAACCAGGCAGATCCATTATATTTTGCAACAATTCACGTGCCCATATGTGATTCAAAATGTCGTATACATCTCTACTCAACTGGTTGCAATTACAACATCAGACAAAAAGAATTGAAGGAATGGTGAGAATAAGTACAATGGACTGGCTTGGCCAATCTTTGTACATGAAAGAAATAGTGTCCTGGCTAGCTCTCTCATCTACAATATCTCAGGTAAAATGATAAACATTTAAATATTATGTAGAAATAAAAAGATTTTGTAAAATAATAATAAAATGTATTCCAATTTAATCGTCAAAGTCATGAAGAAGAAAAATAAATAAATTGATATATAGCACGATCTTAGCTCTACTTTAGAGGAGATTGAGTGGAATATGATGCAAACCTCTTAGGCAGGTAAGTTTAAATCCTTTGCCCCACACAGTTATATTTGGAGGGAGGAACGGTTTGAACCTAACATTTTGATATCATTTTATTAGACTGTTTTAAAAATTGGAAGACTTGATCGTTGGATGGATGATGTTTAAGAATGACAAGTATAAATATTTTTTCACATAGATAAATAGTAGTGAACAATAAGTTTAAATAATAGATATAAAAAGAAAAGAGAAAAGTAGAAGATATTCTCAGCAAAGCTGAGAGATGAAGATCTATTGGGAGATAGGGAATCACAAAGCGGGAAGTAACATTTTCTTTCCCATTATGAAAAAGTGAAGGTCATTTTTAGTATATATTTGTATGTATAGATTCATAACATTAGTTTTAGATAAATATAATTTGTGATAGATTTATAAGATATAATTCCTCTATATTCTTATGGGGACATTTTGTCCATAGGTTATTTTTCCCACATGTTATTTTGTCTTGGGTTATTATGTCCCCTAGATATTTTGTCCTTGGGTTACTGTGACTGGGTTATTGTGTCCAGGGTTATTTTGGCTGGGTTATTGTGTCCGATTATCGGATGTAGGAATCCTCTTATATAGAGAACACCTTAGAAATGGATGGATAGGATTAAGAGGCGAAAGATAAATGGTCAGCTAGGATTAAACAATAGGTATAGAAAATGGGATAACATTAGAGAGGTGGCTAAAGGTAAATTAAGATATGAATGACAAGTGACATGGAGGGAAAAAGTTAATAAATTAATTAAATAAATAAAGATCTATTTAATTTTGGGAAAAGGATAATTTAAATAAATAAAAATATTTATTTAAATGGTGAAAGGCTAGAAGAGGATAAATAGATTAACTAAATAAATAAAAATCTATTTAATTAATATAATACTTGAGATAAAATAATTAAATAAATAAAATATTTATTTAATTAGGCTAGGACAATTTTAGGTTTCTACAAATTTGAAGCAAAAATTTTAACAATCAAAATGAGATAATATCTTAATATAAGAATATACAATATATACATAATAATCAAATTTGAAAATCATTCTTCGCGTCTCTTGTAGGCATAACACAACATTAAAGACATCATCTTATAACTATGTCATTTGAATTTTCTACAACCCCAAAAATTTGATGAAGAATTTTTCCATTAGAGTTTTATTTTGGGGAAAACAAAGCTGGTAATGAGCTTTTGAATTATTCACCAGAATTCTACAAGGTTCTGTTACCTCTGCTTGAGTGTTACTATTGATATTTTTAACCATCCGCATTAATTTATTTATGTGGTCTTACAACATTTTCCGAACTTTAATTAAGGACAAGAGGACATAAACATAAGGAAATTGTGTCTTGAAAAAAATTTCAAAATCACTTTGACAATTAAGATCAAATAAAATGTTCTATCAAGCTCATCTCCCAATTCACAATCGCTCAAATAAAGATCACAATAATAGAATTTTCTTAAACCACCTAAATTACATATTGAACCCATATCAAACTTATATTAGACAATCGTTGCAGTTGCATTATCATTAAGGAAATATAACTATAATGTAAGAGAAAAAAACACAACTTTTCAACCCATTGTGGTAAGAAGAAGATGAATTGATAGATTTTTTATTATAGTTTTTTAAAAAAAACATTGTCTTTTAATAGAATTTTTATTTTTTTGTTTAAAAAATAAAATAACATTACTTTTATCAAATTAATAACAAAAATAACATCTATTTTATTTTAGTTTTTTTTGTTATTTAAAACATTGTCTCTATAAAATGTTAGAAATTATGTTTTTTATTTTTTAAATAAAAACCATTGCATTTATAAAATTAATAAAAAATAAAATCTATTTTTTTTTAGTTTTGCTTTTTGTTTTTATTTACGAAAGTTTTTTCATAAGCCTTGACTATAATATATCTCTTGATATAATTATTTTTATTTCTGAAAATTTAGTGTGTTTTTAAGTTTCCATTTTTATATTTTTTGGTTTAGATTTTTGGTTTGTTTTTGGTAAATTTTGCATTTGCTAGAAGAAATGGAGTTTGGTACAATTCTTGGTATCATAGGTAAACCAACAAACTTTAATATTTTTGTGTGATAAAACAAATTGTGGTAATAACAACCTTTAATATTTTTTGTTTTATCTTTTTTATTATTTTTGTGGTAATAACAATTTGTGACTAAATTTGCAGGAAGGAAAGTGATTTCCTTGATTTCCTTTCTTTATGTTTTTGGTTTATTTTTTAATCTTTTGTCTTTAATTTGCAACCTTTATATTTTCAATTAATAAGAATTTGTGATTGGAAATTGTTTCTCTTTATTATTTTTATGGTAATAACAATTTGTGACTGAATGTTTGTGCTAGAGTTAATTTCCAACTGCCTCATTTATTTCACTGTACATTATGTTGTTTGCTATCTAATCTATTGTTGCTTCATTTTACGTGCCTTCCTACTCACTTCAAAAACAAGACAATTTTTTAATTGAAAAATCTTCTTAAGATCTGCATGCGGTGGTGGATGCAAAATCACAAATAAATGAAGTTGTTTTGTTCCTTTTCCCTCTTTTTTCTTCGGCATTCGAATAGAAGAGTCCAAAAGTCTTATAGTAGCAATAGATAAAGAGAACATGGCAGTTTCTGTTAAATAGTTTTTAAAAAAAATCAGAGGCAAAGAAAAGTAATTGGTGTAGTAATAGTAGAAGAATTGCAGCTAAGAACAGGGGAACGTCTATTAATTCTTAGTGCATGAAATTGAAATACACAACAACTCTATGTTATGATAAATATAAGTAATCTATCTTGTATTTTGAGATATATATATATATATATATATATATATATATATATATATATATATATATATATATATATATATATATATATATATATATATATATATATATATATATATATATATATATAGTGTTTTATCTCTATTTATTTTTTCTCCTTGTTTCTCCCCCACCTTCATCCAATAGTGGTATCATAGCTAAAGGTTATTGAGTGAAGTTTTTTGAGAAATTCTTTTCAAAGAGAAGAAGGGTTTTTCACAATCTATAATGGCAGCTCCAAGCACAAGTTTGACAAATCCATAAATGGGTAAGTGCACAAAGATGGTGGTCAAAAAGGGGTATAAGTGGACACTTTTTTTCTGAAATCAGTTGAACCTGAACTTAGAGGCAAAATTTGAAAGTCATCCACTCAAGATATGAAGATAATCAAAGAACAAATATTGTAGTACTCTGAATCTAGTTTCCAAACTACTAAACTTTTTCAAAATTGGATAAGATTAAGGGGGTCAAATCCTTCACGCATGAAAAACTGACCCTATTTTTTTTTTTTTCTTTTGAAAAACATAACATAGTGTCTGAAGTGCGCATCAAAAAAGTCATAGTTAGATTTAGTATTTTGACAAATCTTTTGGCAGAAAGATAGTTAAGAGTGAGCACTAGAAGATGTGTATTGTTTTATAATTTTTTGTTGAGTATTTTTTTTTTATGATTTTTCCAATCGAGCACATCCTGAAAATTTGGTACCTGTTCGTGCGCAAAGCATAAGTTGCACTAAACAAATAGAAAATACAATTTTTTTTTTAAATTGTAAAGAATCAAGTGCACTACAATAATATATAAATTTTTTTAAATTTGGATACGTATATCAAAAGTTATTCAAAAAATGGTGCATCTATGTCTGTAAGAACTATGGAGACAATAGTAAAAGAAATTCAATAATAATATGTTATTGTTGTTCAAATTGAAAACAAATTATATGGTTAGAAAGCTCAGAAGATGGGTGAAAATATGGTGGCAATTTTAGAAATACCCACTTTATGAAGTGTAAACCTGACGATGACAAAGTCGATAAACCAAGTTGATAAAATAAAACACGTCAAAAATGAGAGAAATGGAGGGAAATCAAAATTCCAATCTGTAGCTTTGTCATCCAGGCCTATTTCCAAGCCTAAACAGTCAAAAGTGTGTACGGGGTACTTATGGTTTAAAAAGTGCGTATGGGGTATGTATAGTGTAAGCAGTGTGCACGCACTTGTTTCCCTATAAACAACGCGTACGCGCTATCTTTACTATAAACAACACGTACGCGCTATTGTATAATATGATATTCTATGTATAATATGTGTATATACATATAATATATATAATATATAATATGTGTATAATATGACATTATATATATAATATGTTTATATACATATAATATATTAAACATATATATACACATGTAAGTGTATCATCTCTCCCTCTCAAACGCATACAAGGTCTCTCTCTCTCTCTCTCTCTCTCTCTCTCTCTCTCTCTCTCCTTCTCCCTTCCTCCATACCCCATCCCTCTTTCTCTTCTTCTCTCCCTCCATACCCCACTGCAATTGTGTCTGCACTTCTATAGAAGTAAGTGAATTTATTTCTTATCTGCAACTTCCTCTTGATTTTTATCATGTATCCTCTCCTAAAAAAATTGACTGATGGATTTTTGTGTGTATATTGAATTGGAGGAATAGGGTTTGAAATTGAACCACATGTGTATTACCATGACAAACAAGGAAACTTGTAGAAATATTCTTCTCGAATGTGTTTTTAATGAGCAGAGTAGATGTGGAAAATAGTGTCAACAAAGCAACATGATGAGTCAGAGTACTTGCAATATGTTTTTCAAAAGAAAACAACAGGTAGGAAGAGAAAGAGGGAGAGTAACACAGATGATGTCCTATAGAATGATAGTGGTGGGTATGCGAGAGTTCCCATGTTGTTACACAACGCCTGTCACCTAAAGAAATTAAAGTTTGTTTTATGCATGGCAATGGTAGTATATAATGATCACCACTTGTCAAACAACTTGGAATGATACATACCCATGAAATAAATCAAGTGTGTAATTCCTATAGTCATAATCAAGATTAGTCTTATAACCTTGCAAATTTAATAGCATCATATGTTTTAGAACTTAGGCAGTACTCTTAGGGTTAGGTCAAGCTCTTACACTTTCTTTTTAGTGAAGCCTCATTGTTTGTTCGCTTGGAGTCTTGTTGTATGATGTTCTATTCATAACTTTAAATTTAATATATCATTTTATTAGCCCACCATATGACCCCTTAGGTGTCATTAGAGGTCGTATTGTTTCCTAAGAGGTCATATGGTATCCTGTGACCCCTTAAGACCCCTCCTCTTTCCCTCCCCCCTACTCTCCCCCTCTCCCTCTCCCTCTCCCTCTCTCTCTCTCTCTCTCTCTCCCTTCCTCCATACCCCTTATTCTCTCCCACCCCCCTCTTCTCTCTCCCTCTCCCTCCCTCTACCTCTCTCCCTCTCTCTACCTTCCCTCCCCCGTCTCTCTCTCTCTCCCTCTCTCTCCCTCTCTCTCTACCTGCAATATGTTTTTAAGAAGAAAACAATAGGTAGGAAGAGAAAGAGGGAGAGTAACATAGATGATGTCTTGTAGAATGATAGTGGTGGGTATGAGAGAGTTCCCATGTTGTTACACAACACCTGTCACCTAAAGAAATTAAAGTTTGTTTTATGCATGGTAGTGGTAGTATATGATGATCATCACTTGTCAAAAAACTTGGAACGGTACATACCCATGAAAGAAATCAAGTGTGTAATTCCTATAGTCACAATCAAGATCAGTCTTATAACCTTGCAAATTTAATAGCATCATATGTTTTAGAACTTAGGTAGTACTCTTAGGGTTAGGTCAAGCTCTTACACTTGCTATTTAGTGAAGCCTCATTGTTTGTTCGCTTGGAGTCTCATTGTATGATGTTCTATTCATAACTTTAAATTTAATATATCATTTTATTACCCACCATATGACCCCTTAGGTGTCATTAGAGGTCATATTGTTTCCTAAGAGGTCATATGGTATCCTGTGACCCTTGAAGACCCTTCCTCTTTCCCTCCCCCCTACTCACCCCCTCCCCCTCTCCCTCTCTCTCCCTCCCCCTCCCTCTACCTCTCCCTCTCTCTACCTCTCTCTCTCTCTCTCTCTCCATCTCCCTTCTTCTCTCCCACCCCCCCTCTTCTCTCTCCCTCTCCCTCCCTCTACCCCCTTCTTCTCTCCCACCCCCCCCTCTTCTCTCTCCCTCTCCCTCCCTCTACCTCTCTCCCTCTCTCTACCTTTCCTCCCCTGTCTCTCTCTCTCCCTCTCTCTCTACCTGCAATATGTTTTTAAGAAGAAAACAATAGGTAGGAAGAGAAAGAGGGAGAGTAACACAAATGATGTCCTGTAGAATGATAGTGGTGGGTATGCGGGAGTTCCCATGTTGTTACACAACGCCTATCACCTAAAGAAATTAGATGTGTCATTAGAGGTCATTAGAGGTCATATTGTTTCCTAAGAGGTCATATGGTATCATGTGACCCCTTAAGACCCCTCCTCTTTCCCTCCCCCCTACTCTCCCCCCTCCCTCTCTCTCTCTCTCTCTCTCCCTCCCTCTCCCTCCTTCCCTCTCTCCCTCTCTCTACCTTCCCTCCCCCCTCTTCTCTCCCTCTCTCCCTCCCTCTACCTCTCCCTTCCCCCCATGTTCTCTCCCTCTCTCTCCCTCTCTCTCCCTCTCCCCTCTCCTCTCCCCCCCCCCCTCTCTCTCTCTCTCTCTCTCTCTCTCCCTCCTTCCCTCTACCTCTCCCTTCCCCCCATGTTCTCTCCCTCTCTCCCTCGCTCTCCCTCTCCCCTCTCCTCTCCCTCTCACATAGAGAAACTAGTTTATGAAAATGTTTCAAGAGAAACTAGTTTATGAGTACATAATGCATACACATAGAGCTCAATGGTTAGATGAGAAATTCAAGTTGTGTAAGGACACATTTCCTCTTGGCACCATTGTCTCTATCATTGATTTCGCTGAAAATTATACACTACAACTTCAAAATGAAGTCAATACAAGTATTACAAAAATGTGGCATATGCCATGTCCAAATCGATATACAATAAAAATGTAGAATATATCTATATGTATTGGTCATTCTATGACCAAAACTAACACTATATGATCCTAAACTTGTGGTGGATCATCAAAATCAAGCCGCTTCGGCGTAGTACGCGGCTCTGTAGATGGCTGCAAAACCACAATTCAAAATCCAAGTTAGAATTCTTTTGTAGAAAATAGTTCACAATTAACATCATAACTATGCATTTAACTTTAATTCCTTTGCAATTGAAATGTAGATTACCTCATCGGCTGATCCAGGAGCTAATGTCTTTGCTCTCCTCTCCTTGTCACTCTTAGGAGTTTTCTTGAAGACATACTTAAATTGATCCATGTTATGGCCGTACCACGAAGGAGTCTATTGTAGATTAAATGTACAATTAATACAATGTACTAACATAAATATTTTAAAAACACTTAAAAGCTATAATACAGAGAACAATGACATACCTGTGCCTGAGATGCTTCTCCAATGGACTGAGGATGGCTCACCACTGATGTAGAAACTGACGCTATTACCTATACAAAAAATGTACAAAGATTAAATACAATTAATATAATGATAAGTATTGAAGGTTGAAAATAATTAATTTTACATATCAAACAAAAGTGTACTGGATCTTGAGATGCTTCTCCAGTGCAAGGAGGAGGGTTCGCCATTGACGAAATAGGTATGGATATTTCTTGTATGAAAAAATTATAAGATTATAATATATCACAGGTTCACATGTACGCGTGCATATAACCATGAAATCAAGAAAATAAAGTAGAGATACATACCTCTGCCCTCTCTTGATCCGCAGGCGAATCTGGTGCATTCAACATATCCACAAAACTCAATGGCCGTTGTACATATAAAATAGACAAAAAACACTAATCAATCTACAAACCCCAACTAATACTTGGCTTTCAAAATTTTCAAACAATTGTACAACTAAAAATGTGTTCAATTACCTTCTTCACACGTTTTGGCATCTTCGAGGAATTGTTTTTCTTAGGACGAGCCCTAGACGCGAAGGGGGTACCCTAAAAACACAACATTAACATGAGATATTAGTACAGATAATAAATTAAACATAATTTTAAAAATCTAAAATGAAATGACTTGCATATTCCATCAAAACAATACATAAAAAGAGTTGTACAAAATATGATACCGTATAGCCTTGTAGGCCAAAATTGATCGTTGAGAGCGTGATGTCATCAATCTGGGACATTTCGTCTCTTGTCAACACCTACAAACTAGAAATTGGACCAAGCATTAAAGATAGTTAGTATATCTTGTATTTTTTTAAATTCAAAGTGTACTATTCTATTTTAACATGTTACAAAATTTATACCTCAGTCATCGAAGTTGCAGCTATGGTAACTGGGGGAGGTGTATGGGATACCGCTGCTGTATCCTGAAATGCATATTATTTGTCTCAATTTAAATCGATGTACCATGTCCATCAACTCATTTGTCAGTGCGACATCCTCAACCATGTGAGCCTGACATCTACAACCGCAAATCGTGCACAGATGATATGAGTATCCATCTACACCGGCTGCATCATCTATCCTCAAGCATATCCCCGAGCAATTGACACACATATGCTCGATGGGCTCTTTGTCGCCCTCTAACGGCTCATCATCCAATACAATAGGGTGTGCTAATGATGTACCATGTTGGATGATAGCACCAGTCAATGTTGTGGCTGCCTGAAGAGTCTGTAGCTCCATCAACTCTTTCAGCTCTAATGGGACAGCCTGATGCACCTTGGGTTTGGGTGCTAGGGGGTGGCGACTCTCCGCGGTTAATCGCCTACGGGCTCTAGGTCTATCTTGGGCAGGGCCACCACCTCTACCATGAAACTCTCTCATGTCAAAATAGTTTGGCCGCACATTGAGCACAAACTCACAATATATTTTTCTCAAAAAATATAATGGCACCTCATAATTATTACAAGGTGGATCATCAAAGACCATCCACCACCTTTGCCAAAAAGGATTCTTCATCTGCACATTGGTACACCAATGTATGGGAAACCTCTTTGCATTAAGAGGTAATGACTGACCAGTTTTGGGATCAACAAAAAGGGCACATATTTGTTGTTTAGAAATATATTTTTTTTTACTCCATCGTATGATAGCCCATTGGCATAGAATTGACGACACCTATCCCTAAAGCTTCCCCATTTGGTAATTTATGTGGAAATAGCTATGGCACCACTAGCTAATGTTTCTAGGCTAGTGGCGAGGGATTGATGATGGTCAAGTTTAGAAGTTTTCAATTTTACAATAAGTCTATTGATTTTAGACGTATTTTGTCCTAACTGATTAATTAATTCTTCCTGTGTTTCGGCTGTGCGGTCAAAAGGAGGAATTGGGGGTTGTTCTTGTGTGTTTTTAGGAGGTGCATTTGGTTGTTCTTGTGGGTTTTCAAGAGGTGCATTTGGTTGTTCTTGTTCTAGATTAGAAGAATCTGGTTTTTGAAACAAAAAATGAAAAAACCTAATCAAAATTAATGAAATTAAATTCAAAATGTAAAACAAATTGCATAAACCAGAAAGAAAGACAAAAATAAACAAAAACTAACCTTGATCAATAGCCTGGTGGACAAATTTAGCACCCCATTTGTGGTTTAGGTTAGAAAATGGGGAAAAAATGAAGTAAAAAACACGCTTTATGGGTAAATGAGACCCAGTTTTTAAATTTTTTTTTTTTTACTAGGCACCGCGTACGCGGTTTTATTTGAATTATTAGCGTGTATGCGCTAATTTTCCTAGGTATAGCACGTACGCGCTCATTTTCCTAAAAGAAGCACGTACACGCTACCTTTTCTAGGCTCGGGAAGAACAAAACCTACGTGGGAATTTGAAATTTAAAACCGCGTATGCGCTGCCTATTTTTCCAAGTTTTTTTTGTGTGGTGTCCACTTTTCTGACCACCATCTTTGTGCACACGCCCAAATCCCATGGTTTAATGGGAAAAATTATGATTACTAGGCAATCACAATGAAGGCATTGTTTTGTGCATGATATTTATGGGAGAGTGTTGAGAATGGCTGATGCAGAGATTCTTGGAGTTGCTCTCAATCACCTAGTTGTCTTTCTTGTTCTCTCCAACCTTCTAACTCCTCAAGCCCATCCAATGGTACTTGGTAAGAGTTCTGCTAGTTAGACCTCCAAGGCCTAATTCCACTTTGGCTTGCCTCCAAGGTATGGCAACAAAGGTCTTACAACAATGCTTCCTATTGAGGATTCCACCTCAATCCCTATCACACCTTCCCAACACCCCAACAACCTCTGCAAAGGATCTTTAACCATAAACTTATTCCATGAGTGTAAATGAAGTTGACACAGGGTCTTTGGTGTCTTCTAAGGTTTTTATCACCTTTAAAACCCTTTCCAAGACTTCTCAAGCTCACTTTGTCTATATTGGGCTCCAAATAGACCTAATTCAATTAGCCCTCCTTCTACTGTTTTCAGGCCTTAAGTTCACATCTACCCACACAAGGGCCCCCAAAAATTACATTTCTGAGTCCCCTTTTCCTAGTTACATACAATATTGAAAAATGGCATCTGGGTTCTCCGTACACATGGGGTTTCTAGAATTGTCCTTTTTTAAGGGTTTTAGGCCTACCTGGGTGACTTGCAAACTTGTCCTTAGAAAGCTTCACCAATCAAAACCTCTACACAAACTAGTCATGGATTATTAAAGGGAATTCATGGGGTCTCCAAACATGTATCAACTTTGGTTCTACCAATCCATGTGTGCTCTGAAAATGCACATCTTCTGCTGTCCTAGTCTCACCAACTCCTAGTTGTGAGCCCAGGGTATCATTGTAAAACCACCAAAAAGGTCAGCAAAGCTAAAAAAACTACACTAAACATATTTACATACCCTAACCTATCATTCCACTAGATTTCAACCGGTGCCATTAGTGGGTGCTCATGTTAGAGCCATTTATTGCTTAAACCCTAGTCTACAAGGGTTTTGTACCTAATTCACTGAGAATGGTTTGAATCTTTGCAACCAGACACAATCAAAATTTGAAATATACCTTGATGGAAAGTAGATTTACTAGTCCTTCATGCCCTATAGGTAGGTTCCTCTGACAAGTCCATACTGGACCGTACAACACAACAAAAACAAGGAAAAATAGTGAAAGCGTTGTAAAAACAAGGTTTTCCTTACAAACAAAACTTTCTCTGCATTCCAAACTCTTCCCACATGTACAATGATGTTGTCTTTGGATTTTAACAGCATGATTCGATTGGTTAGAATAAACTTCTTCATCGCCAACAACATAAAGTGCAACTTTTTGCAATCTTTCAAATGTTGCTTAGCATTTTACATCTTTTTTATCCTTAGGATACAACCTTGCACTCAAGTGTACTCCAAGGCTCCAAAGGCCCTCTATGCATCCTAGGAGACCTAAAACAATGCATTACATGCTTATTACATGATGAATCTATTTTTAGAGTAGTGCACCTATGAACAACATCATCATTACATATTTCTAGGATATCAACATCCTAAACACAACAAAAGCTTGGACAACTCAACCATGACTTCATTAAGTCCCAAATGGTTGGTACACTTATTACAACATGAAAGACAACATAAAAGACTTAAGAAGAAACCAAAATTTTCATGGAGTAATAGGTGCCCTGCACCATACTCCCCTGGGACAAAGAACTCAAGTCCCTTGAGTTAAGAGGTCTGCAATTTCCACACCATGCTGAAGTATATTTGATTCTGACATCCACATACCATCTAATTCAGTAGCCCTACCCACTTTAAGGTAATTCTTGTATACTCCTTTTCCTCGTCTTCTTTATCACCTTGGTGTCCAAGATACTTTCCAACTTAACTGGTTGGCTTGGTGGCAAATCTCCCACCCAATCTTTAGTACCCTGTGAGGAAGTGTCCAACTGATGTGTTTGTGATTCTCCCTTGTATGAATAGAGATCACATACATTAAAGATAGGAGAAATACCCAAGGTGGGAGGGAGTTCAACTTCATAAGCATTCTGACCATATTTATGCACCACCTTGAGAAGCCCAATCTTCTTCATCAATAGCTTAGTAGGCTTCCCTTTTGGAAGTCTCTCTTTCCTTAGGTATGCTAGGACCAAATCTCCAATCTTAAATTGCACATTCCTTCTTGTTTTATCAACATTCATCTTATACTTCTTAGACTTTTGTTGTAAGGTCTGTCTTACCTTATCATGCACTTCTTTGATTCCTTCTGCAAAATTCTCACCTTGTGCACTCTTAGGTTTCATAGAACTGAGATCCTAGAGCTCTAGTATGCCCCTAGGATGAAAACCATACACTATTTCAAAGGGACTTTTACCTATACTTTGATTAACTGAGTCATTGTATGCATATTCTACCTGGCTAATTACCAAATCCCAAGTCTGCCCATGCTGTTTGGTGAGGCATCTTAGTAGATTACCCAAGGACCTATTTACTACCTCTATCTGACCATCTGATTGAGGATGGTAGGAAGATGAAAAATATAATTTTGTGCCCAACTTTCTCCAAAGTGTTCTCCAAAAGTGGCTTAAGAACTTTACATCTCTATCATTGAATATGTTGATTGGAAGGCCATGAATTCTAACTATCTCTTTGAAGAAGAGTCCTACAATGTAGGTGGCATCATTGGTGCTTTTGCAAGGTATTAAATGTGCCATCTTGCTAAACCTATCAACCACTACGTATACAGTGTCAAATCCCCTTGGAGTTCTTTGTAAGCCTAACACAAAATCCATGCTTAAACATTCCCAAGGCCTCTGAGGTATGACCAAAGGTTGGTACAAACCTACATTACTTGATGAACCTTTTTCTCTTTGGCAAATTGCGCATTGTTCTACAAACCTTCTCACTTCTGACTGCAACTTGGGCCAATGGTAAAACCTACTAACCTACTCCATAGTTTTACCTATGCCAAAATGACCTCCCTCCTTGATGCTTTTCTTGTATAATGTTTTATCTCATAGAACATTGGGGAATGCAAAGAAGGTGTCCTTTGAATAGAAAACCCTCTTGAATCATATACTCTAAATAAAAACATGTGAGGTGCTAGAAAAATTAGAGCAAACAACATATATCTCAACAAAGTCTTTATCATCCTTGTAGACGTCTTTTAACTCATTCAATCCCACACTTTGCAATTGTATCTCTTGCATAGTCATGACTCTCCTACTTAATGCATCAGCTACCTTGTTTGCAGTGCCCTTTTTGTGCTTGATAGTGAAGGTGTAGGATTGTAAGTATTCAACCCACTTTAGGTGTCTTTGATTCAATTTCTCTTGTCCATTAAGGAAACTAATGACATGGTTGTCGGTATAAACTACAAAATCTTTGGGTAGCAAGTAATGACGCCACTTCTTCAATGCTTGCACCATGGCATACAATTCCAAATCATATGTGGAGTATCTTTGCTTGGATTCATTCAATTTCTCTGAAAAGAATGCTATAGGATGACTTCCTTGACTCAAAACAGCCCCTATTGCCCTTTGGATAGCATCACACTCTACTATAAACAACTGACTGAAATCAGGCAATCTAAGGGTTGGCAACTCTGCTATCTTAGCTTTCAACAATTCAAAACCCTTATTGGCTTCCTCTGTCCACTTAAATTGACATTTGATCCCTCCTTTAATGGTGTTAAGGATAGGAGCACAAAAATAGATAAATTTTCTCACAAAACACCTATAAAAAGATGCCATTCCATGAAAACTTCTAACATCACTTATGCTCCTAGGTGTAGGCCAATTAAGTATTGCCTCTACTTTACTTGGATCCATCTTTAAACAACCTTGTGAAATGACAAAACCAAGGTAAACTAACTCTGTTTTCAAGAAATCACAATTTTCAAGGTTTATTTTGAGTTGAGACTCCTTCAACTTCTTCAAGACCATCTCCACATGCTTAAGGTGTTCCTCCTTGGACCCTAATAGGGAGATACTCAAAATTTGGCTCAAATTGTGTGTTTGTAATCAATTTGGCTTGCAAGTTCCCTCAAAGGTAATTGTTGAAGGTTTTTTCACTTATTTAGGTACTTTTTATTTGATGTCTTTCCTTCTCTATGCTTCATACCAACCCTGAGGTCTTTCTACCATGTTAGTTCTTGTTTTCATTCAAACTTGTTCTCAAGTCTCACAAAGGTGAAACTTTGCTTCTTAGCTCCAAACACCAAGATCACTCACCAAGAGTTCCAGGAGGTTTATAAAATTTTATAACATCCTCTTAGGCTTAATTCAACTTGGTTTGATGGTCTTTCAATTTGTCTTCTTACCCGATTTGAGGAAAAGCTCAAAACAGGGCTACAAGAAAAGAGCCCCAATTAGCCCTCCGAAACTGCTAAAATGCTCATAACTCCACAAATTTCCAAAACACCTCATGAATAATTTGAATTTATGGATACTATTTATGGAGATATTTCAAATTTTTTCTATGAGGAGGTCTATCTGGGCCGTACAATGACTGTCCTAAATATGTGCCTTAAAACAAGGGTTTTTAAGGGTTTCAAGTCTTCTAACACCCCAACACCACTCCAAACACTTCTTCAAACCACCAAATATCTTGAGAAGGTCTATACCATCATTATGAAGCCTTCCAACTTCCTTCCCTACAAGAATTAAGACAAACACTTGATGTGCAACCAAATTTCAAGAGGAAAAGTGCTAAAAAACCATTGTATTTCACTACTTTGGCTGCTCAAAATGTATTTCTCAACTAATTATTAATTGGAACACTCTTCCATATGGATTAAAAGCTCCGATCAAACTTAATTCCACCTCAGGAAACCAAAATAAGGTTCACTTGGTGAGGGTTTGTAGAGCAACTTTGTTTTCACCATGAAAGTTCACTAGCCGGGCTATAGGAGCCTGCCTAGTTAGAAAAAAAACCACTTTCTTTGCCATTGGCAATAAAAAAAACTTGTATGTACAATAAGGATATGTAAAGAATCTTGAGTCTCAGAGTCCATGGAGAAAGATCCAAAGAAAATCAAGTTGCTTCCATTATTGAAGCCAAACCCTTACTCAACCGAGAACAGGGTAAAACAAAATAATTTTTCTACAATGCTAAAAATTCACACCAGCACACAAACCCAGGTGAACAAGATTCAACACAACATCACACAAATTCCCAAATGAAAATAGTATGGCCAAATTCTCAGGAAGTACGAACTGCTATACCATTTGGAGCAAAAAGTGTGAGAAAAATGACAAAATCTTGAGTTTTTGTATTGAAATCTTCTTTTCTTCGAATGCCAACCTGATAAAAAGTTGTGTGAGGATTTAAATAGTCACTCACAACCTAAATAATTCCTAGGTATGGACCAATAAGCACCTTTTTCATTGTTTTTACAAATTTTCCAAATATTGTCAAAATGTTGCTTGACAACATTGACAATTTTTGGTATAATGAGCTTTTTTGACTTGTGAGCCAAATAGACTTAACTCTACCATGTGAAATGGTTTTTTAGGACCATACAAACATGTTTCAATTCCTATCAAGGCTTTATAAGGAGTTTTGACCATATTTCCACATTTTGCCCATTCTAGGCTAAAAGCATAAAAGGTCAAAAATTGACCAAAAACTCAATAAACAACAAAACTAAGACACAAAGGACACTTAAACACACAAAAAAAACCATTTGGACATAAAAAAAGTCCATTATTCCATTGTGACCAACATAGGCCATTTCAAACCAAAATTTGATGAAGTGCTCCATAAGCTTCACTAGGTGCTCCTGCACCAGATCCGTTGAAGACCAAAATGTCATCAAGATACACAATAACAAACTTGCCAATAAACTCAACTAAGACTTCATTAATGAGCCTTTTAAAGGTACTAGGTGCATTGGTGAGGCCAAAAGGCATCACCAACCACTCATATAGGCCTGCATTGGTTCTAAATGTTGTCTTCCATTCATCACCAGGTCTGATTCTTATTTGATGATAACCAGATTTCAAGTCCACCTTTGTGAAGTAGCATGCTCCACCTAGATTCTCCAATAGGTCCTCTATCCTTGGCATGGGAAACCAATATCTTATGGTGATCTTATTAATTGCTCTTGAGTTGGTGCACATCCTTCATTTTCCTCCTTGTTTAGGCACTAGAACAATGAGAACATCACAAGGAATCAAACTCTTTTTAATAAACCCTTTGTCTAAGAGTTCTTGCACTTGTTTGGCAATCTCCTCATTTTGGCTAGGTGTCATTTTATAAGCAGCTTTGTTAGGCAGATTTGCCCCCGGTATCAAGTCTATTTGGTGATTAACATCCCTCATTGGAGGCAAATAATTAGGCATATCATCTCCTATAACCTCTACATATTTCTTTAATAAACCTTTCACTTCTTGAGGCACTTCACTCATTGGATCTGCCTTAGCTTCATCTTTAGGATTTAGCACTATAGCAAAGCCCTGATTACCTTCTCTTTTTTTAACACTTTAAGGAACTCTTTGCCACTCATCAACATAACACTTGACCCTTCTTGTTTTTCCTCCTTTGGATCAGGTAATGGATCTATTTGATACTTCTTACCATTCTTGGTGATGAGAACTATTCTTTTCTCCATCATGACAGGCTTTCACATTATATTGCCATGGACGACCCAAGAGAAAATGACAGACATCCATAGGCAATATGTCACATAGAAGTTTGTCTTTGTATTCACCAATTTCAAAGTCCACCCATGCTTGTTCATCAACTAAGACATGTTGACCCCAATTGAGCCATGATACCTTATAGGGAGTGAGATGAGGCAATCTTTTTAGTTTGAGCTTATCCACCATTTCAACTAAGATAATATTCTCCGTGGAACTTGAATCCACAATCACCTTATAAATTTTGCCATGTGACTTACAAGTGGTCCTAAATAGACTTTTCCTTTGTGTTGGCTCTTGAGCTTAGGGTATCTTTAACATTGCTCTTCTCATCATCAAATTTTCCCCATCTGTCACTGGCCCTACCTTGCTGATTGAAGAGGTCACACTTTGAGTATCCTCCTCTTGCACTAACTGAGTCCTTCTCTCACTCATGTATGAACTTGATGAATTTTAGGCTTTTCTCGGGCACCTGCTCATGGTATGTCCAACTTGGTTGTAGTGGTAACACCTACCGGTGAAGACTATATTTCCTCTCCCTAAGCTTCCAAACCTACCTCTTAAATTGCTTCTCCCTCTAAAGGATCCTCTATATGTCACTCTTTGAGAGTCCCCACTTCCTTCTTGGTTTTGATGCTCTTCATTTCTTGAAGCACTATGTCCTCTGCTAAAGGTTCCTCTAACCCTAAAGTTCTTACCACCTCTATGCTTCTAGTTTTGCTCACTTCTCCTTCTGATCTTTTCCTCTGCCCTTAATGCCAACTGAAAACACTTGTGAATAGTTTCTAGTGTGAGGATACTTATTTCATCTTGTATGTTTTGCCTAAGACCATTCACGTATATGGCCAATTTCTTCACTTCATTCTCATGTTTCCTAGCCCTTAAACTTAGTTTGTGGAATTCCTCAGTGTATGCATTGACATCTAGTTCCCTTTGTTTCAAATTTTGCAGTCTCTTGTGGATTTGAACTTCATAATCCCCCGGTAGTAATTGAGCTTTAATCCTTATCTTCATACGCTCCCATGAAGTTATCTTTTTCTTACCTACCTGCACCCTTTCTTCTTGCATCATGTTCCACGAAACTAGGGCTGATCCCCTCAATCTTTTTTTTTCTTTTCAAACCAAGGTGGCAGTGCCACTTAATATATTTTATTAATCCCCTCAATCTTGACTTGGCTACATTTACTCTTTTCTCCTTTGCTACCTTTTTATAATCAAAATGATTATTCAATGCTTCTATCTAATCTAATAAGTCCTCTCCATTGAGATTTCCTCCATAGGTGGGTAATCCATCCAAATTATCCTTGGAGATGGATTTGACTGCATCCAAGAATAGTTTTTGGTCTTGAGGCATTGCTACTGTTGTTTGGTCCTCCTCATCTTCCACTTCTTCATCTATCTCATCTCCCTATTCTGTCTTAACCTTCTCCTTCTCCTTCTTGGCGTCTCGGGTCCCTTTATTTCCTTCTGGAGCCTTCAATCCTTCTAACATCTTTGTCACCATCTACCAGATGGCTTCTAGAGTCATTGCCTTTGGAGGCATTGAAATTGCTTCCAATTTCTTACAGTCTGACATACACCAATGTTTCAAAGGGTGGCTCTGATACCACTTTGATGCATAGATTCTTGGAGTTGCTCTCAGTCACCTAGTTATCTTTCTTGTTCTCTCCAACCTTCTAACTTCTCAAACCCATCCAATGGTACTTGGTAAGGGTTCTACTAGTTAGACCTCCAAGGCCTAATTACACTTTGGTTTGCCTCCAAGGTATGGCCACAAAGGTTTTACAACAATGCTTCCTATTGAGGATTCCACCTCAATCCCTATCACACCTTCCCAACACTCCAACAACCTCTGCAAAGGATATTTAACCATAAACTTGTTCCATGAGTGTAAATGAAGTTGACATAGGGTATTTGGTGTCTTCTAATGGTTTTATCACCTTTAAACCCCTTTCCAAGCCTTCTCAATAAGACTTTGTCTATACCGGGTTCCAAACAGACCTAATTCAATTAGCCCTCCTTTTATTGTTTCTGGGGCTTAAGTTCACATCTACCCACACAAGGCCCCCCAAAAATTACATTTCTGAGTACCCTTTTCCTAGTTACATACAATATTGCAAAATGGCATTTGGGTTCTCCGTACACGGGGTTTCTAGAATTGCCCTTTTTTTAAGGGTTTTAGGCCTACCCGGGTGACTTGCAAACTTTTCCTTAGAAAGATTCACCAGTCAAAACCTCTGCACAAAATAATCATGGATTATTAAAGGTAATTCAATGGGGTCTCCAAACATGTATCAACTTTGGTTCTACCAATCCATGTGTGCTTTGAAAACGCACATCTTTTGTTGTCCCAGTCTCACCAACTCCTACTTGTGAGCCTAGGGTATCATTGTAAAACCATCAAAAAGGTTTGCAAAGCCAAAAAACCTACACTAAACATATTTATAGACCCTAACCTAGCATTCCACTAGATTTCAATCGGTTCTGGGTACTCCCACATTAATGGTTCCCACTTTTGCCAACGAAGGAAATTGGCGAAAGCGGGGAGTTTATTTTTTGCGGGGTTCCAATGAAATAGGCTGGTTTGTTCGAACTACCCCTTCGGGTTCGAGCAAACCCGCCAATTGTTGTGGGGTTGCTTGAACCACGGGTGGATTTTGGGTTCGCTCGAACCCATCAAAATATTAATATTTTAAGGGGTTCGAGAAAACCCCCCTTCGCTCGAACCCTATTTCAATTAGGTTTTTTGGAAACTTTTATAAATAGCGATTGTGATAGTTAAACTGTCATTGTTGAAGTTGTCTTTTTTAGTCCAGTGGGGATTAGATCGAACTAATTGTTAGCATCACATCACCGTGCTTTGTCTGCAGCAGCTAGCGTCTCTCATATTTCAGTTTTCAACCTTCATTATTTCAGGTGCACAAAATAACCCTTTTTTTGGTTTAATAATGTCTTTTTTATTAAATTAATAAATAATTTGTTTGTTAATTTATTTTTTTAATTAAATAATTGTATAGTTATTGTTTTTTCAGCATTTTAGAAAAATGTTTGATAATTTATTGTTTTTCATTATTTTAGAAAAATGTTTGATAATTTAATGTTTTGATTGAAATGTGTCAATTTGTTTTTAAAATTACATAACTATATATATGTATTTTTTTTTCAACATTTTAAAAAATTGTTATGAAAAACATAGAAAACTAACGTAGTAAATTAGAACTTAGAAAAACATTAGCAAAAAAAGAAAATTAGAAAAATGTCACAAACCTAAAATAATAAATTAAACGTTAGAAAAATTAATAATTTTTTTTAAAAAAAACATTAGAAAATTTAGTTAACAAATTTAAACAAATTAGACAAAATAAATCCTCTACAATGTGACCCATTTTCACATCCGATTACATGCACAACATGACCCCTTAAGACCACATATGCCCCTGATGACACTATACATTCCCTTAGGACCATAGAGGATCACATAGTTGACCCTAAGGGGTCACACATGGTCCTAATGGGTCACACATGGGTTAACACATGCATGACCCTTAGGACCGCATGCAACCCCTTATAAAAGCCTAGTGTGTTTGACATACCCCTTAGTCCATTACATAGTGTCCTAAGAGGTCATATGTGGTCCTAAGGGGTCATGCACATGTGTGACCCCTTAGGACCATGTATGACCCCTTATAACATCCTAGTGTACATACAACCTTCCCTTTAGGACCACATAGTGTCCTAAGGGGTCATATGTAGTCCTAGGGGTCACACATGTGTTCTAACACATGCGTGACCCCTTAGAACCGCATATGACACCCTTTATAAAATCCTAGTGTGAACGACATACCCCTTAGTCCATCACATAGTGTTCTAAGGGGTCATATGTGGTCCTAAGAGGTCACACATGCGTGACCCCTTAGGACCACATATGACCCCTTATAACATCCTAGTGAACATACAACATTCCCCTTAGGATAACATATATGTGGTCCTAAGGGGTCACGCATGTGTTCTAACACAAATGTGTGACCCCTTAGTCCATCACATAGAGTCCTAAGGGGTCGTATGTGGTCCTAAGGGGTCACACATGCATGACCCCTTAGGACCACATATGACCCCTTCTAACATCCTAGTGAACATACAACATTCCCCTTAGGATCACATATATGTGGTTATAAGGGGTCACATATGTGTTCTAACACACATGCGTGTCCCCAGGTTAGAACCGCATATGACCCCTTAGTCCATCACATAGTGTCCTAAGGGGTCATATGTGGTCCTAAGGGGTGTGACCCCTTAGGAGGTCACATATGACCCCTTATAACATCCTAGTGTACATATGACATTCCTCTTAGGATCACATAGTGTCCTAAGGGGTCATATGTGGTCCTAAGGGGTCACACATGTTATAACACATGCGTGACCCCTTAAAACTGCATATGACCCCTTATAAAATCCTAGTGTAAATGACATACCCCTTAGTCCATCATATAGTGTCTTAAGGGGTCGTATGTGGTCCTAAGGGGTCACGAATGCATTAACACACATGTGACCCCTTAGTAGGTCACATATGACCCCTTATAACATCCTAGTGTACATATGACATTCCCCTTAGGATCACATAGTGTCCTAAGGGGTCATATGTGGTCCTAAGGGGTCACACATGTGTTATAACACACGTGTGACCCCTTAGAGCCGCATATGACCCCTTATAAAATCCTAGTGTGAAAAACATACCGCTTAGTCCATCACATAGAGTCCTAAGGGGTCATATGTGGTCCTAAGGGGTCATGCATGCATTAACACATGCGTAACCCCTTAGTAGGTCACATATGACCCCTTATAAAATCCTAGTGTGAACAACATACCCCTTAGTCCATCACATAGAGTTCTAAGGGGTCGTATGTGGTCCTAAGGGGTCATGCATGCGTGAACCCTTAGGACCACATATGACCCCTTATAACATCCTAGTGTACGTATGACATTTCCCTTAGGATTGAACAAAGTGTCCTAAGGGGTCATATGTGGTCCTAAGGGGTCACACATGTGTTATAACACATGTGTGACCCCTTATAACTGCATATGACCTCTTATACAATCATAGTGTGAACAACATACCCCTTAGTCCATCACATAGAGTCCTAAGGGGTCGTATATGGTCCTAAGGGGTCACACAGGTGTTACTGTGTGACCCCTTAGGACCACATATGACCCCTTATAACATCCTAGTGTACATATGACATTCCCCTTAGGATCACATAGTGTCCTAAGGGGTCATATGTGGTCCTAAGGGGTCACACATGTGTGACCCCCTAGAACCGCATATGCCCCCTTATAAAATCCTAGTGTGAACAACATACCCCTTAGTCCATCACATAGTGTCCTAAGGGGTCACGCATGCGTTAACACATGCGTGACCCCTTAGGAGGTCACACATGACCCCTTATAACATCCTAGTGTACATATGACATCCCCCTTAAGATCACATATTACAGATTTAATAATTTTATAATCATATGGGCCCATTACAAAAATACAATAACCTCTATTTTTTTGAGATATGGAGTTCAATAACAAAAAAATTGTCAAAAAATTTAGAGACTTGTTGCATTCCATGTTATATATCATGTTCTTGAATTTTTTATGTATTTCAAAGATTTAAATATACACATGTTAGATCTCTCTATCTCTCTGAAATATATGTTATCTCTAGATCTGAAATATATGTTATCTCTCTCTCTCTGAAATATTTGAATTTTTTATGTATTCTTGAAGATTTAAATTTTTGAAAATGAAAATGATCTCTCTCTCTCATGAAAATGATCTCTCTCTCTTTGCAATTTAAGTGATCTTATTTTTTAATGTTTTAAATTTAATGCACTTCATGTGTGTGTGTGCTTAAGTATTTATTTTAACTTTATGACATGTACCTAGATAGATGGCATCCTAGGATATACCTTCACAGGCTCCTGATCAGGATCCACCTGCGTAGGATCCTAATCAAAAGCCACACATTGATGATGTTGATCCTACACATCAGGATCCCCCCTTTCCCGACATTGCTACTATTTTCCAGTACAGTGATTGTGAGCTGCATAGGTTGAGGGTCATATTAGATGACCCCCGTACTGATGGCATGTACAAGAGTACATGCACATCCATTTTTGATAGTTTGTGGACATTGAGGGACCACTTAGTTTCTCACACTTCATTCTCACCTGAGGTTATAGAGGATATTTATAGACAGTTTAGGAGTGAGGTGAGGGGTCCTCATTGTTTTGTTGATGTGGTGAGGGTGGTCTTGAAGGAGACCATCAAGAAGAGATGCTTTCCACAGTATCAGAAGAAGAGTAAGGTGAGAGGATATCAGGTCATGAGATGTATCAACCCATAGGTTGCATGATTGATTTACCCACGCTTCTTAGCTACCCATGGTCATTATCCTAATAACAACCAAATACCATTATACTTTTCACAACAGGTATTTGCTGAGGTTCATTGTCAGATGAAACCAAACTACCTTGATATTCTAGAATATTATGGATAGGGTAGGGGCAGGATTTCTGATACAGATGCATATCGTAGGTGTGATAGAGCTCCGCCTAGACACAGGGACCTTGTTGGCCAGAGATTTTCTGCAGTAGTCCCAACCATGGCCCCCATAGTGGATCACGTTGTGATTGCTTCTCAGAGAGAAGCAATTGATAGGATTGGATAGATTGCATCAGCAACAACCACCATATCATCTGACAGGCTGGGTAGATATATGATGATTCGACCACGTTCGTGATCATCCATAGATCATGCATCTTCTAGTCACAGGGGGGCTTTAGATTCAGATGATCAGTATATTACTACTGGCATCCCCTCCTTAGATGAGGTAGTAGCTATAGTCGGAGGTAGTAGACATGTACAGATGTCACGGTATTTAGCCGAGGACCTACTACATTCTTACAATTTTATTTCATCTCGACTTGGGATACCATTGGCTAATGTTAGAGAGGAGATTCTCAGAGATGGGTAGGCTACCACTGGATCGATGCATACCCCGAGGCAGTCACAACATTCTCATCACTCTATGCATGCTCCAGGCACTGACCTACCTACAGATCACTCTGTTGCTGCAGAGGAGGAGCTACGAGCTGATCAAGTCCATATCACAGATGAAGGTTTGGACTCATTTGAGGAGCAGCTACGAGATTTGAGCCATATTGAGTTTATGGATATGCTACTATAGTCAGACACTTCATCCATGATGCCCAGTCATCTAGTTAGATCCTTGCACTCCTTAGTGATACATACAACCAGAGAGAGATATGCAGGCACGAGTGATGTTGTTGATATGATTACAAGACAAGATCAAACTATACAACCTACTCCTGATACACAAGTTAGTTATGGTTTTTTGTACATATATGTACATGTATGTATACATGCATGTTACAATTTATACTTACATTTTTATTTAACTCTACTTGGATTTGATGTACATGTGTCTAGAGAGATCTAGATATATTATATTTAATGTTTAAATAAATTCTACTTTTGCAGGGGTCTATTGGACATCTAGACTCTCACCAAGAATCTCCCTCAGATGGTCGCTTAGTTTGTGGCCGACATGATCCCTGTTGATTTTCTCTAGACTTTATAGCTCATTTACATTTATCTTTTTATATACTTTCATATTATATATATTCATGTACATACATGAAGTTTAGACTAGATTATACTTTATACCTAGTTTGTGTTTGATCAGATTATATATATTTCGTGCATGTATGGAGTTTAGACTAGATTATACTTTATACCTTGTTTGTGTTTGATCAGATTATATATATTTCATGCATGTATGCAGTTTAGACTAGATTATACTTTATACCTGGTTTGTGTTTTATATGGATTATATATATTTTATGCATCATGTATGAAGTTTAGACTAGATTATATTCTTTATACCTCATTTACATGTTTGATTAGATTGTATATTTCATGCATGTATGAAGTTTAGACTAGATTATACTTTATACCTGGTTGTGTTTGATCATATTATATATATTTCATGCATGTATGCAGTTTAGACTAGATTATACTTTATACCTGGCTTGTGTTTGATAAGCTTATATATATTTCATGCATCATGTATAAAGTTTAGACTATATTATATTCTTTATACCTCGTTTACATGTTTGATCAAATTGTATATTTCATGCATGTATGAAGTTTAGACTAGATTATACTTTATACCTCCATTGTGTTTGATCAAATTATATATATTTCTTGCATCATGTAATGTGAAGTTTAGACTAGAGATTATATATTTCATGCACATGTACATGTTAGATTATATATTCCATGTGCACATGTACATACATGTTAGATTATATATGTACTTTATGTTCGATGGACTGGACTGGATTATATATATATCACATGCACATGTTAGAAATACTTATGTACATATTACATTCTAATTTAAATATGCATTTTTAATTAAATTATTTTAACTAGTGGTCCTTACAAATTACATGCATTTATAATTAGTTACAATACTATATACATACGAATTAAACATGCATTTAAATATGTACATACTTGAATTAACCTCATACATCCTAATTTGATATAATTGAAAATTTCATGTATTTAAACTTAAAAAATATTTATCCAAGTTTGAAAACAAGTTAAGATCTAGAATTTATCAAGTATTAATTCAATTCATGTGGGTTGAACCACATGTGTACTTTGGATTACTAAATATATATAGTTCATACCAAATCAAGTGGTTCAGAATGCTCTTCAATAACACTTAATATTTTGTCATGATCATCACTATCTAGTCTCCACTTTTGAGACCGCCCTCGATGTGGAACTATTTGAAGAATTAGGCCAACAACAATGACCAAGTGACTATACTGAGTTACCTTGTTGTCAATTTGGTATTCAGTGAAACGAATCCCATGTTGAACAATTTTAACTTGTTTGAAATATGTCCCTTGCACTACAACTAAGCCTGCATGTACATCTATATAAGAAACGTGAGAAATTAAAAATTTGCACGTAAGCGATTTGTACATACATATTCAAATCAGTTCAAACCTATGGGAAATGACATTCCATCACTCATTTCAGATTTCGATAACTTCTTTCTCTCTTCTGTGCAACACAATAAATAATAACTAATACCTTCTATATTTCCATCTTCTGCTATGACTGCAAAAATATCTCCTGCTAGTTGACACAAGTTAAATAAATTCTAAGTTACATGTCATTTTTAAGGAAATATTTACATATACGCAACATTTTTTAAGGAAATATATATATATATATATATATATATATATATATATATATATATATATATATATATATATATATATATACTTTAAATATATACATGTGTACGTCATATGTACCTTTTTTAATCAATCCTGAAATATGATCATAATCACCAAAAATCAAAGGAATGTCTTCAAAGTTTTCATCCTCATTTGAATCCTCGTATGTGTCAGAAACATTTAGTCGCACCAATTTCCATTCACTAACATATCCAAGCTCTTGGTTCTTGCAATCAACATAGTTTTCAAAAATACAATCAGAACAAAAACATGAATAACCCCTAGTGTATAATGTCCATGGGCGATTATCTGTACTCATGACACAATGCAAAGATCTTGTCCTCTCCATGCTCTTGCATCCATGCATTGATCTTCTATCCACATCTGCAAAATGTACATGTGTACACAAACATCTACATGTAGATCAAGTTGTTAAATTGAAACATTTGAACTAGGAACATTTTTTTAAAAATTAAAAAAATTTAAATAAAACACTAAAAGAGAACATGTACCGGTTATCTCCCAAAACACTCTATATGGAATGGGTCTGTATGTTCTCGATGATGATTCCCTAGGATAATTAGGTTGCTCAAAGTGTTTCTTACACCATTCAACAACATCATGTGCATCTTCTATATGATCTCCTGTGTACTTTATTTGATGCTTTCTTAGAGCACATTTGATACAAGTTCCTGCACCATCATGTTCACCCTTTCCACGACCACTCTAAAAAAAAATCCAAACATGTGGTATTTTGTCATTTCGATGATATCTATATAGTGCATAAAATGGCCTCGAAGATTTGAATCGTGTCGCACATCCATTAGACCAAACAAAATGTTTAACTATTGTTCTGCCTCTATCTTTCAAATATTCAAAAAACTTCTTAAAGCAATGTTGTACAAAAAGTGTGTCATGCTCCTTATCATCACTGATATAGAAGTGGTACTCTTTCTTAATGACACAATTTTCAAATGTACTATCAACACCATCCAAATTCATTTGTGCATGTCGATAACACACATGCACCAAAATAGTGATTTGCTTTGAAAAGTAATACTCTGATTGAATCTCTTTTTGATGTGCAAAAGAGTAATTCTCTGCAAAGTCCACTACTGATAGAATAGTTCCAAGTGGGAAGTGTCTCTTAATCTTTTAAATTGTTTTGCTTGTCACTTGGCAAAAAACCCTGGCATATGTATGGTTTTATCAACTTACAAATTTTTTCCATAAATGTTCCAATAGGTATTTCCTCTTCTACATAATCTAGCCTTGTAGATTCCTTTCCAAATTTTGTTTCAAATTTTTTGTACTTGTAACTCTTGCAATTTATCATCTTCCTCATGTTAGTATCTTCATCTCTCAAAGGCAATTTAGCCAAGTCCCCGCATGTTCCACAAATTCCTCTTATGCAATTTATTTGACCGGTTGCATTATCATCTGATTTATCATATAAAATGGATGCTATGAATTGACTTGTTCGTTTAGGAGGAGCATTTTCATAACCATCACTATCTTCTCTAATCTTTGGAAACACCTGATAGTACAAGTCAAATTCAATGTGATAACGACAACAACAAGTTTCAAAAACTTTGTTTAACTTCACATAATATGACCTTAATCGTTCAAACATGGTTTGTCCAATCTTTATATGAGGGTTTGTTTTAGTAAACAACACATACAATTCATGTTTTGTTGTGTCTATCCAATGTTTTACATTGAGATCATAATGATTAGGACCAATCCTTTGCTTGATAACATCTCTACTGTTTGATGAAGGATGAGTATTATCATTCCAAAAACTTGCCAAAAAGTTCCTAACAACATCTTCAATTCTATCAGAATGAGGAGCTCTACACATAATTTCCCAATTCCCTTTTGAGGTAGTATCATCCAAACTCTTTCTCCTTTTAACATATTTAGATATTGTCCTTCTACTAAAACCAAACTCAGATGACTGTGAAGAGATTTGTCTTTTTTGAGGCAATCTTTCATTTACTAAAGATGTCAACATCCCTCTTCTTGAAATGGTCTTATCTATTGTTCGAGATTTTTTACCAATGTTTACCAAACCTTTCTTAACATTATCAACAATAGATTTTTGTAGTTGAGAACTTTTCCTCTTTTGACTTGTTGTATCTATACCCAACAATTTTAGTGGATCTATTAAGTCTTTACGAGTAAGTACAATTGATAACAATTGAGCTTTTTCTAGTGTAGTATCAAGATTGTTGAAATGAGACATTATTTATTTTGCACTTTTATTCATTGACCTCTTTTTAGTATGTCTAGGTTCTTCACTGAGACGTTTCAACTCATCCACATACATTTCAAGTAAATGATCTAAATTTTTATATGAAATATTTCTCTTCACTTGTTTAGCTAGATCCACAATATGCTCATCCATACCAATGGTAGGAGGTAAGGAGCCTGACCCCTCTCCTTCAACCTCCATTGGTTCAACTTGGACAATCTCCTCCCTATGCTCATCAACTATATTGTGTTCTTCAACAGGTTCGTTTTCCTTGACTCTCGCTTCAGAACTCCCTTCTTCTCGAGCTCGTTCTGCACATAATTTAAGAGTTGGTGTAAGGTTCAAATTAATAGATTATTCAATTAGGTTTAAGAATAGGGGTGAATTTGGCTTAAAGCTTTGTGTTAAAATTAGGGTTCAATTTGGTTTATTAAATTTAATTACTTTCAGGGTTAGTGTTATAACTCTAATTAAATTAGGTTTAGGTTTAAAGTTCAATTTGTTCTCAGGTTAGGATTAGGGCTCAAATTTATTTAGTGTGCAAGTAGGTTTAGAGTTAGAGTTAAATTTTGTTCATTAATTAATATTTCAAGAAGATGATAATTATTTTAATAATTTTTTTTTCTGATGTTTAATTCTATTTTTTTCTGATGTTTAATTCTAGATTTACACATGAAGAATTATTATTAGTTTATTATTATCATTTAATTTATGTTATTCCTTATGTATAGTGTTAAGGTTAAATTTTGTTTTGCGCTAATATAACAAATAAACATAAACATATAAAGTGGAAATAAATATTGATGATTTATTTTGAAAACCTCAATCTCTCACTAATAACACATAAAATAAAATTTTGATAAATTAGAAATTCCAATTTTGAAAATTAAAAGTACAAATATTTTGATGCATGCATATGATAAAGGTGACCTCATATTAATTTGTTATGTCATAACAGGTGGACTATAATTTGTCACATGTGTATTTAAGACCTATTATTGCATAATAGACCTCCTAATCTGAAATATTTTTGCATACGTGAAGTCATATAAATAGAACCTAAATTATGACATGTAATAGGTTCTAAATTTATGTCACATTTAAGACATATAATCAATGTAATAGTCCTAATTTATCACATAATAGGCCTTATTATTAAAATTAATATGACCATGTATGCAAAAATATTTCACATTAATATACTTGACTCCCCTTAAGACAGATATATTATGTGATATTAAAGGACCTATCACATGAAATTAAGTACATGTCTTAAATATTCAATATATAAGTTAGAACCTAAATTATGACATAATAGGTCTTATTAATTTTATGACTTAATAGGTCTTATCTATTATAAATGGACTTAATTATATAGGAGAAAAATGCAATTACACAACAAGCAAGTTAATGGAATTTGAAATTTGCAAATACACATATTATCTCAAATTAATTATGCTTTCCAATTAAAACGAGATTATTTTTAATCCTACTGTAGACACCTAAAATTGTCCAATCTAATTAAATAAATATTTTATTTATTTAATTATCTTAGCTTAATTCTTCTATTAATTAAATAAATCTTTATTTATTTAATTAATTCATTTATCCTCTTCTAGCCTTATTTCTCATTTAAATAAATACATTTATTTATTTAAATTATCCTTTTCCTAAATTAAATAAATATTCTTATTTATTTAATTGATCCCACTTCTTCTATTAATTAAATAAATCTTTATTTATTTAATTAATTCATTAACCTTTTCTACCTATGACACATGTCATTCATCTCTTAATTCATACACTACCTACCCCTTTCATTATTTTATTATTTCTTTTACCTACCCTCTAATCATAGCCGACCTCCTTTTACACCTCTCAATCTTATCCCTCCATTTCATATAGTGTCTTCTATATAAGGAGATGCTTCCTTCATTATCAAACCCTAATCAATCATTCTAATCATTCATGCTAATGAATGAATTTATGCAATTGACTATACTACGATCCTACTTGCAACCACATTCCGTTCTTTGTTGAGCTCTTGTGCACATAAAATCTGAGAGCAAATATATCAAGCAAGGTCAATGGAGATAGGAAGAATGGAGATCAAAACCCTATTGGACATGTGCTGGTATAATCTTTGTGATTTCATGTGATTTTGCATTGTCTTAGGTAATCTTCATATGTTATGGTGGATCTTTGTTGTTGTTAGGCTAGGGTTTTGTGGTTGAATTCATTTAGCCTTTCAATATTGTTATTATTGTTATCCATTTTCACTATATACACCTACTATTTCCAATTAATTTAATTAAGATTTTTAAAATTAATTTTCATTAAAAATATTAGATAAGAAATATTGAACTAATTAATACTAACAAATAAACACTATTTTTGGTACGTAATACATATAAAAGTAAATAGAAATAAAAATAAAAATACATGCATCATGATATCTTTGTCTTCTTTGTTCTCAATATCTTTCTTCCGTTTCGGGAGAATAATTTCTTGAAGTCTTATTTGATAGTTCTAATACTTAAAGATAAGTATAGATGCTAAGCTAATAAGATGAGAGTGGGGGGGGGTGAATCATACAAACTTAATCTTCTATAAAAACATCAGATTCAACCTCGGTAACATATACTTCAGTAATATAACCAAAACTGCTAAACATGCAAACTTAAAAGCATATAAACATCATAACACTCATAACACCAGATTTAACGTGGAAACCCAAATAGGGAAAAACCACTGTCGGATTTCGGACCCACTAAGAAATATACTCTTCTAGAGTATGCTCGGTTAAAAGCAAATCCTGTTAAAGATTACAAACACATTGCTAGATGTGACCCGGTTAAGGGATTTCCCTTAGATCTATTAGGATCTTCACCTTGTTAGAAGTGACCTTGTTAAAGGATTTCAAACACTCAATCAGAATGTCACCTTGCTAGAGGGTTTTACAAATAAGACTGTTAAGTTCACTCGGTTAAGAGATTTTCTGTCACTTCACAAAATAATAGTAATAAAATCTATCTGCAACTTCACATCTAAAATGCTAAAGCAGATTCTTATTTGCTCAATACAATATAGACATAGAACTAATTTTGTCCATTTGCTGGGCTCTATACTCTGTTATTCAAAATAGATCCTCAAGCTTCTGTGCTCGGTAATCACTATGTAGCATCCCTATGCATACACTTGCCCGCATTCATTGTTTATCAACAGTTCCCTATTTATAAACAATTCGCCAACCGCTTAATCTCCTTGATCACATTTCCCATGATCAATCATAGCCATCGGATCTTCAAACTTTGTCCAAGGTCAATGTATCCTTCGATCTGAAAATGTTTTACCCTACCTTGAAACTTGCATACATTTCTTAGAACTTGTGCTAGGGTATTGCGGTTCAATCTAAGCTATAGATCTTCCTGCCGATTTTCCTTTGCCATAGATTCTTTAACAAACTTCATTCACGAAATACCAATCATTTAATCATAGCCAGCTCATCAGCTTCCTTCATTAAATAATGCATGTAATCATTTAATGTATTCTGTTATTACTCAGTTGCAACTCAGTAAATATTAAACTTCACTCGATAGACATTCTGCCTTCATTAACCGATAGCGATAACCTTAGGGTTTACCGACTAGGTTCTTTGCTTGGTAACATAGTATAGTATTAACCTTTCAATCAATAACATATGTAGGATATCAAAACAATCTAATCATCATGATCTCATCATTGTCTAACTCGGTAATAGTTGCCCGTTGAATAACTTATTTCTCCCCTTATTCATCATATTCTTTCTGTGTCTTTTACTGACATCTTTATACTCATCAAATCATACTTCTCAAGATAAGGCAACATCATACTGAATTAGAAAATCAATTTCTTGACATCAATGATAAAATAATAATATTAAGACAGTAAACATCCTTAATCCGTTTTATCCATAATCATCAACAACCTTCTCAATATCCTTATTGAAATGCCAACAATCTCTCCTTGTCTGTTATAATGCCAAATGCCAACATTATTTTGCCTTCTCTTCTTGTTCCCCATGATTTTAAAAAAACCTTCAAATATCTTCAAATTATTGCCCTCAAAATAATTTTCAAATGTCTTCTCTAATCCAAAAATGTGAATTATTTTAATCATTTGTGTGATAAAAAATGAAATTTTTTTTGGACAGTTATATGACTCCACTTAAATGAAAAAAAAGAAAATTTGCGTCGGCCAGGGTTCGAACGAAACCCGACAGTTAAAAATGGTTGGGTTCATTCAAGCCTGACTGTTATGAAAAAGTACGAGCCAAAATTAAGCGTGTGGGTTCGAGTGAAGGGGGGTTCGCTTGAACCCCTTATGGTTCGAGCGAACCCAATTTTCTCGAACCAATGTTCATTTGAACCGTGCTGTTAGAGGTTTCTCCCAAATTTTTTCAGAGTTCTGAAGAATTTATGACTTTAGAGCTCTGGTTCAAAGCAAGAATGAAATAATCTTGATAACCCAAAAATATTAGATGGTAGTACTTGGAGCAAGCTTTCCAATGAGTATAATTTTGTTATATTTTGAATTTATTATGTTCTTGTTTTTTTTTAAATTATGGAATATTGGTTTTTCACTGAACATGAACTTTTTTGTTCAACACATTGGGAAAAATAGGAAACTAATTCAAAAAAATTCTGAGCCCCATGTATTAATGTCTTCTTTCTAACAAAAATAAATAAATTGAATTTCGATATATATAGAACAAGTGATGTGTTCAAACTTAAACCTATGTCTGAATTATGACTAGTCGGACTTCAAAACTTTATAAAATGAAAAATATTGAACATATCACTATCAAACCAATTTCAAGCCTTGGATATTGATGTTACAAACCAAAATTCCAAATAATTGAGTTTTTATCATTTATAGAAAAAAAGTTATGCGTTTCGGGAGGCGCATCACTCTTAAAAAATGTAGTTTGTTGTAAAAAACTACTTTTCGAGGGAGAAGGAAAATTTTTAAAAAAATCCTTCAAAAAAATTTGAAAAAAATATATATAGAATCTACAAACAAAATGCTACAAATCACTAATTTACATCATCTTCAAATTTTTTATAGTTTAAAAGTTATAGTTCTCGGAAGTTGAAGATTATTTTAAAAATGTTCATCTCAGTGTCAAAAGTGGCAAAAAAGTGGGAACCATTATTGTGAGTTCACCCTGCCATCAGTGGGTGCTTAGGTTAGAGCCAGTTATTGCTTAAACCCTAGTCTACAAGGGTTTTGTACCTAGTTCACAGAGAATGGTTTGAATCTTTGCAACCAGACACAATCAACCATTGAAATATAACTTGATGGAAAGTAGATTCACCAGTCCTTCATGCCTTGTAGGTAGGTTCCTCTGACAAGTCCGTACTGGACCATACAACACAACAAAAACAAGAAAAAACTGTGAAAGCGATGTAAAAACAAGGTTTTCCTTACAAACAAAACTTGCTCTGCATTCCAAACTCTTCCCACCTATACAATGATGTTGTTCTTGGCTTTTAACATCATGATTCAGTTGGTTAGAACCAATTTCTTCACTACCAACAGTATAAAGTGCCACTTTTTGCAATCTTCCAAATGTTGCTTAACATTTTACATCTTTTTTATCCTTAGGATGCAACCTTGCACTCAAGTGTACTCCAAGGCTCTAAAGGCCATCTATGCATCCTAGGAAACCTAAAACAATGCATTACATGCTTATTACATGATGACTCTATTTTTAGAGTAGTGCACCTATGAACAACATCAACATTACATCTTTCTAGGATATCAACATCCTGAACACAACAAAAGCTTGGACAACTCAACCATGACTTCATTAAGTCCCAAATGGTTGGTCCACTTATTACAACATGAAAGACAACATAAAAGACTTAAGAACAAACCAAAATTTGCATGGAGTAATAGGTTCCCTGCACCAATGGCTACCAAGAACCAGTAGATGCAACAACATACAATGCATTAACTCAAGCAGAGAAAGACATATTGAAGGAAAATAATAAGAAAGATTCAAAATCCCTCTTCTTCATCTTTCAAGGACTGAATGAAAGCATTTTTCCAAGGATTCAAGCAACAACAAAGTCCAAGCAAGCATGGGATATTCTTCAAACAACCTATCAAGGAATGGAAAAGGTAAAAATAGCTAAGTTGGAAATGTTAAGAAGGGATTTTAAGAGCATCTACATGAAAGAATCAGATATTGTAATATACGCATTTTTTACTCAAATCATTGAATTGGTAAACCAAATTAGATCTCTATTGGCATATGTGCAGAGTTTGATGACATGATGATAGTGTATGTTGTCATTGATGTCAATATGATGAAGTGTGAACCGGTATGTTGAAGTAAGTAAACTGGCAAGTGAACCGGTATATGCAAAGTTTGTATCGGGGTTTCACTTGATATGACTACTAGTTGGTAGTGTCAGCTTCAAGGTTGCTGGTTGATGCATTCCAAGTCTGTGTGATTCGATTGACGACATCCTGTGATGAGTTAGAATTGAAATGAAGATTAGATAGCATTGCCATGTCAGCCTTGTGCACGTGAATGATTTCCTTGAGGATCTTGCATGAAGAAATTGATTCTATCTACCTCGAGAATGTGCAAAATCTTAGTAAACGGTGGAGAGCACGTGATGGGTTATTAGCTTCCAGAAGCAGTGAAGAACGGACAATGCAGAACGTCTTGAGATTTGTTCAAGATTGTTTTATCCTATGTAATGTGATTAAATGGTCAGGATTGGAATGACTGTATTGTTAACCTAGATGCTTAGGGTTTTAGGTTTTGGCCACCAACCTAATTGTTATCTATAAGGTCGATGATGTTTTTCATTTGAAGTTGTTGGCAAATGAATGTATGTGAAGTGATTCTTGCCAGACAGAAGAAGTGAGTAGAGATCTGTAGAGTGTGATTGTAGATGTAAAGGAATTGAAGTGGATCTGCCTTGGCATTGAGTGTTGTTATCAGATCAGTGTATTTCCTGTTGACTTCTAACCATTTCAGCAATTGGAAAATCCCTTTACCAGGTAGCTTTAATAGGATTTTTGTAAATCCTTTAACAAGATGACTCAAAATCATTGAGTTCTTCAAATCCTTTTGCGAGGTAACCTTTAACAGGGTTTTAACCTCTAACCGGGTATTTAGCCATCCCTTAACCGGGTGATCCCTAGCAGGATCGGTTCCTAGCAGAACCTATTGTAAAGTCTTTAACTGGACTAGGCTCCTAACAAAGCAGACTTCATAAGAGTTCAAGAACAACTTGTGGGTATTCATCCCCACCACGGTTTTTCCCAGTTGGGTTTCAGTGTGTTATGTGTGATGCTTTTTGATGTGATGATTTAGTGTTTTATGTTAAGTGGTAAAGCATGTTGATCTAATGGTCATTGTATTTCTGATGTATTACCTGCTTAATCATATGGGTGAAGTTGAAATGAGATATTAGGTTTTGAGAAGTTCTAAGTGTTACCCGTTTATATCTTTTACAGTCTTACTGTGTTTTACCGGTATTGTCTTGTTTTAGGTTGATGATGTTGTTTGCCAGTTAGTGCAGTCTTTGCAGTTAAAGTTGTTGGATAAATTTTTGTCTGTACTGATTCACCCCCCCTCTTAGTACCTGTTAGGTATTTATTGTTCATCATTATTCATCAATGTGATGGTGAAAACCTTGAAGAAAGAAGAGTGGTTGAAAAGATTCTGAGAAGTTTGCCTACAAGATTTGAATCAATTGTCGTGGCCATAGAAGAGACCAAGAATCTTTCATAATTTCCAGTTGATGAGCTTCATGCATCACTCATTTCTTAGGAGAATAGGCTGAGTAGGTCAACAATTTCAAATTTGGAGCATGCATTCAAGACACAAGTCTCAATTAGCCATGGTAGAGGTAGGGGAAGAACAAATTTTAGAAGTAGAGGAAGAAATTCATATAGAGGTGGAAGAAGCAGCCCATCAAACTCAAGTGGAAGAGGTAGCATCCCATCAAGCTCAAGTGGAAGAGACAACTATCCAACATCAACTCAAAATCTGCCGCATAGCCAAAGGTATGACAAATCCTCAGTCCAATGTCATTATTGCAAGAACTTTGGGAATTATTTAAGTGAGTGTAGAAAGAAGCAATATAATTCTAGACAACAAAATGAAAATTTCACCAAAGAAAACCAAACTCAGGATAGTATGTTCATAGCTTGCAATGTTGCACAAGAAAGTGAGAAAGATAATGGTTTTTAGACTCAGCCTGAAGCAATCATATGACTGGAAATTTGGAAATGTTTTTTAGTTTGGATGAGAGTGTAAAATAAGATGTAACATTGGGGAATGACAACAAAGTTTTAGTTATGGGTAAAAGAAGTGTCAACATTCTAACAAAAAAGGGGGAGAAAAAGTTTATTTCAGATGTGTATTTTGTTCTTGGCTGAAACATAATTTAATTAGTATAGGGAAGCTCATTCAAAAGGGCTATCGAGTCTTTTTCAAGAACAAATAATGCACAATTTTAGACAAATTTCCAAACAATCAGCTCATAGCAAAAGTCCAAATGACAAACAATAAAATGTTTCCTCTAAGAATAAAATCAGATTTGAAGGTAGAGTTTTCTCAAGAACATAACTCAATGAATTCACAAGTGCATGAAGAAAAGGTTGTAGCAGTCGCCCAAGTAATTTATCAAGCTGAAATTAAAGATGAAAATTGGTTATGGCATCTAATATTTGGGCATCTCAACTTTAGAGGTTTAAACCTACTTCATAGAAAGGGCATGGTGAAGGGGTTTCCACTAATAGACAAATCAGATAGAATATGTGAAGGTTGTCTTCTGGGTAAACAACACAAAGGTTCATTTCTAGTAGGAAAGTTGATTCGTGCAAACAAGCCATTAGAGATTATTCATTTAGATTTGTGTGGACCAATGCAAACACCCTCCATTGGTGGGAGCTAATACTTCTTGACATTCATTGATGACTTCATAAAAAAATATGGGTCTACTTTCTAAAATATAAGAATGAGGTGTTTGATTATTTTCGTCAATTCAAGGCTTGAGTTGATAAGAAAAGTGGGCCCTAAATCAAAGGATTGAGAGTTCATATTGTTAGGGTTCCCATAGATACTGAGAGGGGAGGGGGGGGTGTGTGAATCAGTATCTAACTAGTAAAAGCAATTTATTAACTTAAAACATGTAGAACATATCAATACTGTATACCGGTAAATAGAAAGTAATGCAATAAACAAAGATAACAGCAACCACATGATAAACACACCATAACACAATAGTTTAACGAGGAAACCTGATGTGGGAAAAACCTCGGTGGGATTTGTGACCTACAATATTCACTTACTACTACAAGAGGGGCCTGCACATGCAGGAAGGCCAAGTGCCTCAATTACAAAATGGGAAGTCTCAGTGACTTACAAAATGGATTGTATAAATCCAATGTCTTGTACTGCTTCAAAATCGCATCTACTATGCCAGATCCAGTACCGGTTTATAGCTCTGCTTCTTACATAAACCCTTAACCTATAATTCGCATAATAGGTCTGCCTTATTTTGCCTAATTACATCCCTCCATCCTTACATTATTATTTCCATGTTCTACAATGAACTCTTATATATATGAGTCATTTTACAATTTTCCAAGTTGGCTTATAATGATTTTACAGTAATAAACAAAATATATTACAAACAAAATTCATGTCAGCCTCTATGCCGGTATGCTTCCTTTTACTACCGGTGTCGGTGGTCTATGTGCTGGTGTAGAATCTGACTTTGCTGGTGCCGGTGGATTGCCTTGTCGGTGTCATAGGATTGTAAGGTTGCCATCAATGACAAAACCTTCAATCACCTACAATGTCTCATTGGAGTGTGCATTTGCCAACAATCTCCCCCTTTGGCATTGATGACAACACTCATGAGAAAAATTCAAATGTATCCAAAAATTGAAGTCCAAAAAAAATGTTACCAAAAATGTGTGCTCCCCCTGAGCATATGATCCCTAAGTTATTGGATTTTTCTCATACCAGTACTCCCCCTTTGGAATCAATGACAAAAGTTGTCAAAGTGTCAATAGAGTGTAGTTTCCTGTTTCAACCTTGTAACCGGTTGGTTACAATTTGAAAAAAGATCCACCAAAACTAGATTTAGGCTTTCAAGAAACTTTTTGCTATATTTTATTGCGGTCTCTGTCCTCTGAACTATACCGGTGAGGTGTTGCATTTTCTCTGTCGGTGTTTTCTGTCCTTAAACCAAAGCATCAGATATCTCTTTCCTTAAGGAGGTGAGGTAGTCCAGTTTTGGACTTAGTCTCCATTTAAGATCCTTAGCCTTACTTTTTATTCTTTCCTTTTCTCTTTCCAGCTTTAATAGTACTTCCTCAAAACCTATTATCTTCTGCTCAAAAACTGATAATGAATAGATGAATTAATGAAATTGTCAGCTAGTTTATTTATTTCCTCCTGTATCTTGCTGATCTTTCTGTCTATATCAACTGTCAAAAATTTAGTCTTACAAGTATCTCTGTACAAAGTTTTGAATTCCTTTAATGTACTACATAATTCTAGTAGAAGTGTGTCAAACTGCCTTGTACACTTCTTTATTTCTTCCTCAAAGAATTTGTGTTTTTCCTTCTCTAATCTCTCCTTGAATGCTTCCTCTTTTATTTGTTCAACTGTCATAGTGTTGTCAGTAATATACTTAGACAAAGTGTCAAGTTGAAAGAATCCTTATTTTCTACATTACATTTCAGAGCTATCATTTTCCAAATTGGAATTGTATCATCTATATCCTTGTAAGCTTGTGAGCTACAATCTATTATTTTCTTTGTGGAATCCAAAAGAACTTCTGTTACATTAGTTGATTTGAATCATGTACTTGAAGAGCCAACACTCTGTATTCCGCCGGTGGGAGTAATATCCTTGCTTGTGGTGACCTCTGGTAGGTCAGTTTGTGTTTCCATTTCCTTAAGCAAAGGTTTGTCTTGCTCAGTTGTTGCCAGTGGCATTGACTCTATATTAACCTATTGCTATGATGGTGCTTGTTGCTCTGCTTGTTGTTCTATCTATTGATCATCTTGTTGCTCTGCTTGTTGTTCTATTTGTTGATTAGCTTGTTGCTCTGCTTGTTTTTTAGTGTTACCATCTGCCGGTTTACCTTCTGTGTTATCTGTTACTGGTGCCTCACTAGCCATATCTATCTTTCCAGTTGTGTCCTTATCTACCACAATGTTAACTTTCTGAGTGTCAATGTCTACTGTGTATAGTACCTCAGAATTGGGATTTGTGTCCTCTTGTGGTATATCCATACTCTCATTGGCTGGTTGATCTTTAGTTGTAACTACCGGTGGAGTATCCAAAGGTGGTGGGGGTAGAATATCTGTTATTTTTATGCTCGGAGGTCCACCAACCTTGCCTTTTCCTTTATCCTTATCTTTCTGATATACTTTGATAGGTTTAGGATTTCTATACTCTTCCTGCTTTTCCTTCTCTACAAGGAATATGTCCCATCCATTAGCAATTTCCTCTGTAACCTCATTTACTCTACCAACCATAAGTGCTATATGTCGGTGTGCAGTTGAGAATACTGACCTGTTAGCCTCAGAGATCATATCATCTATCTCCTTTGGTGAGTTAGCTGGGTATACAACAAGTAGTTTTTCAACTTTTAATTTCTTATCAAGCTCTACAACAACTTACCTTCTAGCTTCAAGTCTCTTAAACAGTTCTGCCGGTAATTCATCCACAACTTCCATCAAAAATTTCTTGTAGATATCCAAGTGTAGAATTACATTGTTTTCAACTTTCTCTTTGTCATCAGCTGATAATGAATCATATAATTTATTGATGTTTTTCAACTTTCCATCCTCTATTATTTCTTCCAGTAGTTTGTCAATTGGAGCAATATTTTGTTGAGTCTTTTTCTTTGGTGTTAACTTTTTCTTTTTTGGAGTTATCTTCTTAGCCGGGGGCTTTACTGCTTATTGTTTTTGTCTGGTTCTTCTAGGTGAAGGTGTAGATACCAGCGAAGGTTCTCTTTTCCTCACAACTCTTTTGAATGCAACTGGCATATCACTTTCAGAAGAAGTTGCTACCGGTGAAACGTGAGTTTTTGGCTGTAGTGCTTCTAACTCATCTTCAGTGATATTGGTTTGTTTAAGTACATCTTGTTTGATAGCCTTAGCCTGCCTTGATCCTCTTCTTACTGTTGCTTCTACCTTCTTTACCCTTTTATTAGATTGGATTTGATTCTCAATGGTTTTAGCACTTCCAAATACCTCTTCTTTAGGTTCCTTGGGTGCTTCCAGAAGGGCTTTTGCATATGTTTCAATTAGGTTGTCCTCAGATTCATAACCCATTTCAGTAACCCAAATTGTTCTTGGGATAACTGCCTCCATCCAAATCTATACTTTTTAATAACAAAGCATATTTCATCCTTATACTTATTTACAATTTCTTGTGATAATCTAACTCTAGTATTCATCCGGGCCTTCAATGCTTGAAAGTACTCGTTTATATTCTTTTCTTTGTTTTCACCCATGTTGTGCAGTAAATCAGACAATTGTTTGCCTACCGGTATATCAAAACCAAGATTCTTGTTACCGATACCGGGCACCTGTTTTGTTATATGCAACATTAAACAGACAAGTAGGTTACCAAATCTAAATGTCCCCTTTTTGTCCTTCTTGATCTTTCCAAGATTATCAATCAGTTCATCTTTCAACCATTCACACACATCTATTTTTGCATTATCCTTGATCATATCATAAGCACTCTTTATGCATAAACTAGAAACTGAATTTAACCTGTTTGCATATGTTTTTTTGTAGCCTAGAATCATGCTAATGAATCTGACATTGATGTCAGTTACATCATTTACCCTTAAAGACCTTTTATCAGATGTTGCACTTGTTAGGTTCATCACTAGGTCATTTGAGACCTTCTCTGTCTTATCAGGTTTGTTACTGGTGGAGGGTAACCCTGTTACAACTTTTACTGCCTCTTTAATAATTTTGTGAACCAAATCTAACCAGAAGAATGCACCATGTGCCCTGCTTAGAACTATCCTCATCACTTCCTTAGGAAAATCTGGAATGCTGAGAATTTCAGTGAATCCTAGGGTTTCAACTATTTTATGTTCAAGTTTCACATTACCAGAATCATCACATATTACAGTCTTATAAATGTTCTTGATTTCCTCATCACCTAATTCTTCTATGTGGCAATGAATGTACATTCTAGGGTCTTGTGCAAAAACTACTCCTTTGGGAATTTGAGAAAATGCACCAACATTATCATCCTTCTTAGCAATTTCAGGAACTAACTAAAATACGGGCCTAGGGAATTTGATCTCTTCAACTACACTAGGGTTTTCTATGAATTCAGGTACAAAAGAGGATGCCATGATTATAAATACCTTTTTTTGTCTTAGGAAAGATTGATTGCTGAATTGCTTTGCTTCTTTGCTCAAAATGCCTTTGCCCAGAATTTTCGCGCTCTTCGAATGTTTGAATGCTCGGTGAAATGAAATTGGAGCCAAAAACACTGATTTATAATGTTAATTTGCCAACCACCACATTTAATGCTTGCCAGTTAAGTAATCACTCAACTTATCTACCGGTATAGAAGTAATTTCAACTTCTTACCATCAACCAAGGGAATAATAGCATGTTTCACATTTGATTGCCAAACCCTCAAAGGAATTTTCTTCAATTAGATGAAGAGTCTCCTGCCAGTGGAGGAGTATTCCTGTCAACATTTAGTTCTGATTTCCTGATCCATTGTTTTGAGAATTCATGCTTAACTTCTTCAACTTTTTCTTTTCCTTTCAAACTAGGACCTTTGTTGTTTACCCGTGAGGTCTTGCTTCTACAAAATTTAGCAATATGTCCAATCTTGTTACAGGCATAACAAGTCACATTATTTTTTTGAATAGCTTTCCCATAACCTATGCTGGTTTGTGTTTTGCATTGATTAGATAGATGTCCAAATCTTCCACAAGCATAACATCTTAAATTCATTTTGCAATTTTCAGAATTATGACCAACTTTGTTGCATTTTGAACATTGACCGGTGGGTGTATTGGTATTCTGATAATTTATAGATCTACATTGATTTTCTCTATGACCATAGTTATTACAGTTAAAGCATTTGCCATTAAATTTATAAGCAGTAGGTTGTCTTACCGGTTTGCCATGATCCTGTGTGTTTGTAGTACCGGAGCTTTCACCAACTTCAAAGCCAAGTCCACAAGTGTCACCATTAGGTTTCTGATTCTTCAATAAGTCACCAAGTTCTTCTGAGCTTTTCTTGAATTTCTCTTTGTGCTGATTTGCGGTATCCAGTTCTCTTTCTAAGATTTCTTTCTGTCTCATAAGTTCATTGGAGTCATTCTGTGTATGCGTCAGATCTGTCTTCAACAAATCATTTTCATAGCTAAGTCTAGTGTTCTCATTTACAGCATCACTTAGTCTTCTACTCAAATCTTCTTCATTCTTCTTTCTATCTTCAATTTCCTTACAAAATCTCATAGTCATATCCTGCATCTCATTCTTTGTTGTCATGTTTTCTTGTTTCAACTTGCTTACAGATCACTAAGAGTTTCCTTTTCATCATTTTCATTTTGCATCTTTTCACTTAGTTCTCTTCTCTTGTTTCTTGCAATGGTAAGATTTTCTTGAAGTGCTTGAATAATATCCCGTGTTGCCTTTAGATCATCTTCAAGTTTGATATTTTTCAACTTTTCTGTATCATAGTCTGAGAGAGCTGCTTCTAATTGCTTCATCAAATTTTCCATCTCTACCAGTGTCAAGATCTTCCTCAAGTTGTTAGGCTTCTAAAAATAGAGGACCAGGCTCTGATACCAATTGTTAGGGTTCCCACAGATATTGAGAGGGGGGGGGGGGTAAATCAATATCTAACATGTAAAAGCAATTTCTTAACTTAAAACATGTAGAACATATTAATACTGTATACCAGTAAACAGAAAGTAATGCAATAAACAAAGATAACAACAACCACATGAAAAACACACCATAACACAATAGTTTAACGAGGAAACCCAGTGTGGGAAAAACCTCGGTGGGATTTATACCCACAATATTCACTTATTGCTACAAGAGGGGCCTGCACATGCAGGAAGGCCAAGTGCCTAGAGCTCACTGCTCAATTACAAAATGGGAAGTCTCGCTGACTTACAAAATGGATTGTATAAATCTAATGTCTTGTACTGCTTCAAAATAGCATCTACTATGCCAGATCCAGTACCGGTTTATATCTTTGCTTCTTACATAAACCCTTAACCTATAATTCGTATAATAGGTCTGCCTTATTTCGCCTAATTACATTCCTCCATCCTTACATTATTATTTCCATGTTCTACAATGAAATCTTATATATATGAGTCATTTTACAATTTGCCAAGTCGACTTATAATGATTTTATAATAATAAACAAAATATATTACAAACAAAATTCTTGTCGGCCTCTATGCCGGTATGCTTCCTTTTACTGCCAGTGCTGGTGGTTTGTGTGCTGGTGTAGAATCTGACTTTGCTGGTACCGGTGGATTGTCTTGCCGGTGTCATAGGATTGTAAGGTTGCCATCAATGACAAAACCTTCAATCACCTACAATGTCTCGTTGGAGTGTGCATTTGCCAACACATATAGAGGTGGTGAATACATCTCAAGTGACTTCATAAAGTTTTGTAAAGACCATGAAATCCACAAACAATTCACTACAAGGTATACCCCACAAAAAAATGGGGTTGCTGAAAGGAAAAATAGAACAATAATGGAAATGGAAAGAAGCATGTTGAAGGAAAAACATTTGTCAAATGAATATTGGGATGACGCTGTAGCATGTGCAACATATATAATAAATAGATGTCCCACTAAAAGTGTAATTAATATGGTTCCGAAAGAAGCATGGAGTAGAAGAAAATATAATGTTTCTCATATGAGAGTATTTGGATGTGTGGCATATGCACATGTGCAAGATGAATTGAGAAGAAAATTAGACAACAAAAGAGAAAAATGCATATTTGTGGGATATAGTGATGAATCCAAAGCTTACAAGTTATACAATCCAATCAGAAAAAAAGATTATAATCAACAAAAATGTGCAGTTTGTAGAAGATGAAGCATGGGATGGAACTTTGGATAAAACAATCAATATTGTAGCCAACTTACCACAAGAAGAAAATGAAGATTTTATACCAGCTAGTACTCCTTCAAATGTGACTCCTCCTATAGCTATTCAAGGTCAACAAAGTGGACAACAAATGACACCATCAAGTGTAAGGAAATCCCCATAAACACAAGCAAATACATCATCAAATATGCAACAAACTTCATCATCAATTGACACTCTTTGTGTTGGGCCATCAAACCCACCTTCAACAAATTCAAGTGACATGTCCAATCCTACATTAGCAAGCTTGAGAAGACAAAAATTCAGAATTTTAATGGAGATTTATGATTAAAATGAAGAAGAAAGTAATGCAGGTCAGACTTCTCTTTTTTCTTTATACTCACATGTAGATGATCCAATTCATTTTGAAGAAGCTATTCAGGAAGAAAAATGGGTGCAAGCAACGGATGAAGAAATAGATTCTATTGAAAAGAATGAAACATGGGAGTTAGTTAACCTTCCACAAGGAAAAGAAGTGATAGGAGTGAAGTGGGTTTACAAAACAAAATTGAATGCAAATGGTGATGTGCAAACATACAAAGAAAGGCTTGTAGCAAAGGGTTATTCACAACAACTTGGGGTAGATTACAATGAGACATTTGCACCCATAGCTCATTTAGACACTGTGAGAACAATACTAGCCATAGCAGCTCAAAACAAGTGGACAGTAGATCAAATGGATGTGAAATCAGTTTTCTTGAATGGCATTTTAGAAGAAGAGGTCTATGTGGAGCAGCCACCTGGGTATGAGATTTTGGGTCATGAGAACAAGTTTTACAAGCTCAAGAAGACACTCTATGGACTCAAACAAGCCCCAAGAGCATCGTATAGCATAATTGACTCTTATCTTTTACAAAATGGCTTCAATAGGTGCAACAATGAGCCTAGTTGTATACCAACATGAATGAGCAAGGTGAGATCACAATTGTTTGTTTATATGTTGATGACTTGATATTTACTGGTGATCTTTCAATTGACATGTTCAAATCAGCTATGAAGAAAGAATTTGAGATGACTGATTTGGGTTTAATGAAATATTTCCTTGGCATTGAAGTAAGTCAAAATGATAAAGGTATATTCATCTCACAATCTAATTATGCAAATGATATCTTGAAGAGGTTTAATATGATGGATTGCAAATCAGCCCAACACCTATTGTCACATGTTTGAACTTGAGCAAGGATGATAAAGGATCCAAAGTTGATTCAACTTTGTACAAAAAACTTGTTGCTAGTCTCATGTATTTAACAACCATAAGGCCAAACATAATGTTTGGAGTTAGTATCATTTCAAGGTTCATGGAGTCTCCAAAAGTTTCAGATTGGCAAGCTGGAAAAAGAATTTTGAAATATATAAGTGGAACAAGGAACTATGAAATACTCTACACAAGGTTAAATGATTTCAAGCTGATAAGATACACTAAAAGTGATTGTGCAGGGAGTATAGATGATAGGAAGATTACTTTAGGCTATGTTTGGCTTTTTGGATAAAGCGTAGTATCTTGGGCTTCAAAGAAACAACCAATAGTTACTCTTTCATCAACTGAAGCAGAGTATGTAGCAGCTACAGGGGCAACATGTCAAATAGTTTGGATGAGAAGAATGTTGAAAGAATTGAGGTATTGAAAAGATCAACGAAGATATATTGTGACAACAACTCAGCTATAGCATTGTCAAAGCATCCAATTTTTCATAAGAGAAGCAAACATATAGACACACGATATAATTTCATTAGGGATCTTATCAACAATGGAGAAATTATTTTGGAACATTGTAGGTCAGAGGATCAATTTGCTGATATCTTCACCAAAGCATTGGGAAAAGAAAATTTTGTGCATCAACGAAACAATTTGGGCATCATAGATGGGAGTTGTGATTAAGGGGGAGTGTCGAAGTTAATCTCCAACTGCCTCATTTATTTCACTATACACTATGTTCTTTTCTATCTAATCTATCTTTGCTTCAGTTTACGTGCCTTCCTACTCACTCCAAAAACAAGGCAGTTTTTTAATTGAAAAATCTTCTTAAGATCTGCATGCAGTGGTGGATGTAAAATCACAATTAAATGAAGTTGTTTTGTTCTTTTTCCCTCTTTTTTCTTGGGCATTCGAACATAAGAGTCTAGAAGTCTTATAGTAGCAATAGATAAAGAGAATATGTTAATGTTTTTAAAAAAAATCAAAGGAAAAGAAAAGTAATTGTTGTAGCAACAATAGAATAATTCCAGCTAAGAACAAGAAAACATCTCTTAATTCTCAGTACATGAAATTGAAATGAGCAACAACTCTATGTTCTGATAAATATAAGTAATCTATCTTGTATTTTGAGTTATATAAAATCAAAATCTTTGTATGATTTTATATATATATATATATACTGTTTTATCTCTATTTATGTTTTTGTCTTTGTTTCTCCCCGCCTTCATCCATCATGTTCCTAGCTCTAGAGTAATATTTCTTTTCTGATTTTTGAAAGGTTTCTTGAAGGATTTGTTTTACATTTCAAAGTTTTTTACTGCTTTTTATTTTAAATGATGTAGCACAACACTCAGCAAGATCTGCGAATGAAGAAACACGAGAGGCCATTCGGGGTCTCAATATGTTATGGCGATTTTGAATTGTGCATAGGTGTTATACAGTTTGCCTATTGTAAAACTGAATAACATACTTGTGTCTACATTAAAAAACATAGGTCTTGGCATGGAGATAATATACACTATCATCTTTTTTATTTATTGAAAGATACAATGAAAAGGGTGAGTATTTTGTACGGTTTCTGTTTGAATTTCCACTAGGGTTAGGGTTTCTGTTTGAATTTCCACAAGATATAATTTTTAGTGAATATCAATGTGGATGATTCATTTTCTGTTTGTGTTACTGTTGGAGATGGTGGGGTTGATTCTTCTATTATCTACATTCTCTGCGGCTATTGTACTTTCCTCACTTTTGATATTGCATACTCCCAGACAAGTGATACACATTCGTAGGGACCATCTGCATTCTTTTTAATGTGTTTATGTGTGCCTCACCATTGTCTATCATGGTAAGAAGCTTTTTTTGCCTTTTTCATGGTGAAAATTGGCCTTATTGATCATCAGCAGTGATAATTAAGAAGCTTTTTTTTTTTCTTTTTCATGGTGGAAATTAGCCTTATTGATCATCGACATCGATAAATAAGAAGCTTTTTTGCCTTTTTCATGGTAAAAATTAGCCTTATTGATCATCAACAGTGATACATAAGAAGCCTTTTTTTTCTTTTTCATGGTGGAAATTAGCCTTATTGATCGTCGACACTGATAAATAAGAAGCTTTTTTGCCTTTTTCATGGTGAAAATTAGCCTTATTGATCAACAACACTGATAAATAATTCTGTAATTTTTATTCGGAGAGAAGCTATTAGAGAGAAGAGTGTGAAATACATGTAATTCTTCTCGTCTCTTACCATGCTTACCAATGGATTAATTTGAACTGCTTATGGAGCTATACACTTTGACATATATCTTGTGGTAAGTATAAATATTGTCAATATTTTCTCAATCTACTGGATCGGTTTTGTTCTTTGGGTAAATGTTAAAACACATGTATGCAACTTCCAAACATATTAGGAACTAGTTTGGGAGCATCTCAGTTGCTTCTATTCCCAATTGGGTGATGATGATCAGAAAGACAAGCCTGAGATTGAACAAGGAATTAGGGAAAAATTGGATTAAAGGGACTCTCTTATATAAGGGAATATGAATTGGAAAATTGTGTTAAATTCATCCCCCTAATTTGGGACTTATTGGCACATTTTGAGTAAATATAAGATTAGCTCTCCCATTGTGAACATGTTCTTATTGGCTCATTTTGAGTAAATATAACATTAGCTCTCCCAATGTGAAAATGTTCTTCTTATTCTGCTTGAAAGTTTCTTATATTTAGGGTGGAATCCCATGTAGGGAGTGGTCTCATGGAACATGACCATCCTAGTAGATGCAAAATTTGGAATCTTGTGCAGAGGATTTGGGGTTGTCACTGTTGTGGGGAGAACTTTTAATCAGATGCACTTCTTGAATGATCGACACTCTAATGCAGTTGAAAAAATAGAATCATTGGTCTATTTCCATGTTTACGTTGTACAAAATACCACTTCTATTTTCTGATGCTAGTAGCTATGAGATTTAGTGCATTATGTACATTAAGAAGACATTTTGATAGCCTTTTTAGGAGTCTACATCATTCAATTATTTGGATTGTTTAAATCATTTTGAGTAAATCTTCCATAGATGTTTATCAAACACTTGCTTGTTGTAATCTATTAATTTTCCATTCAATATATAATCATTTTTAATTATGTATATATGATATGGTCATTTTATGAAGAGTGCATTTAAGATACTCTCATTACTAAGATTTCTGTTGCACTTCAAACTATTAATTAAAGTTTCCCTATAAGATATTCAACATTGGAATGTTTGAGAAGAGGATGAAATCTATGGATGCATTTTTCATCTAAATACACACGAACTTGATTTCATTAGTTAGATTCATACATGCAGTGGTACTGGTTGGTTCATTTTAGAGGCTTGTAAATACTTTACTAGAAATCCATATGTCAGGATATCAATATTTTATATGTTATACTAGAATTTTGTTAGCTGGAATTTGTTTGGTCTTCAGAAGCTCAAAGTAGGCATTATGCACAGGCTAAAGTTTTTAGTATATATTAATAATTTTAGAGTTTAGACTACTAGACAAAAGATTAACATATCTTTTTATGTCCAAGGATTGGTATTGTTTTTTTTATCAGTAAAGCCAAAGCCAAATCTATATATTCATTGTGGAGAATTACAAAGTATACATACACGAGTGAGGAAGGATCATAAACCTAATGTATGCGAAGGAAACCATTCTCTGAATTTTCTGGAAGAGAATAAAATTTCAAAGCATAGCGAAATACCCTATACATTATCTTCATTAATTCCAAAAAACTATCATAGTTTATGGCAACGAAGTTCAAAATTATCCTTCAAATATAAGTTTTAGTAGAGGATTACAATCAACATGTTTAGCAGAGATAATCTGAAATATCTTATAGACAAAAAACATTAACAAAAACCAAAAGCCAACTATAGGCTTCGAAATGTCAACAAAAAGAACAGAATAATAAAACCTATCTTTCAATTTTCTTCAATAGGCTCGGTAGGGGGAATCAAAGTTCTACCTCTTCCTCAGCCTCTGCACAAAGGCCGGCCTCGGTCGCGATCAGACCCACGACCCGCTCTTCTGCCACCTCCTCTCCTACCCAGGATTGGTATTGTTAGTTATAATAATTTTGGACAAGGAGGGTAAAGAATCTAGAATACAATAAGGAAGGGAAAATCATTCATGAAAGTAAATTATCATAAAAATTATTCTTGGGGTGAGTGAGATTTGATGTTGCCAAACAAAGTTAGAGCATTTTAATTGAACACTATTCAAAATATGAACAAATATAAATGGACATTTCATATAGTACTTGAGGAGTTGCCTTCACCTACATTGCTTCTAAGATCAACTCCAACTATGCTCTTAACGAATCCACCATAGGATCGTTGCAATCTGTGATGGTCTCCCTACAAAACCCAACACACATGATTCTAGAATGTCTTTGGATGTAATTATCAATGTTTATAAAGTGTTTATAAAAATTGGATCATGATCATTCTAGTATGCTTTTGATTTGCAAATACAACATGTTTGTGTGTTTGCATTACACTATATATGGTCAATTAGTGGTTTACACAGATTGTTTAATTTGTGCAATAAAAAAAAGTGCAAGGGTGTTAATTTATTCAATATAACATATTTTACAATTGCTTGTTTTCCTCTGTGCGATATTCATCTCAACTTATAGTATTCATTATTATCAATTATGTGAGGATGTTTTGCAATTTCAAATACATTTTGACTTATTTTCTTTGATTTTTTGAGTTTTACAATTTCAATATCTAATTGCATGTTATATTGTTCTTTTTACAATACACGATTTCTAGCAAGTAGTTAGTTCTTAATGTCATTATTTTCTGTATTAAGTTCATTGATAGATTTGTCAAGGTCACCCCATGAATGATTGACATTGTAATTAAATCTTATGTGATTCATTTTAATAGTTGTTTCATTATATAAATAAGCACCATGTCATGTTTTGAAACCATTTATAATTGTTTTTTCACTCACTGTAAATGATACATAAAGTCGTAATTACTCTCTATAATAGTTTTCTACGTCAATATTGAAGTTTACAAATCGTATTTATAAATTTTAATCATCTTTTCTAAATCCTGAAATGAATTGTGCAAGGCAAATGTGCAAAATTGTTCCAAGTCTTGCAAGAGACTAATCTATTACTGAATTAGATATTACATTTTGTAATTCATCTGATTTTTTGTTCAATTGTTTGTTGGTTTTAAGACAAATATTCAGACATCTTAAACTTTTGTATCAATGACTACACATTTTCTTAAGCTTTAGTTCAATGAAAGAAATTGAGTAACACATTACCAAGTTTACTTATCATTTTTATGCCATCAATACTATTTTTTCATGATCTTTATGGATTATTTTGAATGCATATATCATTTCAACTTGTCCACTTTTGTCATGCAGGAGCTTGTTGGTAAACAGATCCGCGACTTTGAAATGTTCTACTATGTGCCCAATGGAGGAGTGACAAAAGGTTCCCAACAGTTGGATAGATCATTCTTTGGACACGATCTTCCTCTGCATTTAAGAGGGGCAACTCCCTCGTATGATAGGGGCATTTGTATTTTAAAATATAACTAACTTGAAAAGGGAAAGGGGAAAATAACTATAAATGAAATTTAAGGAAATCTACACAAAAAACATATGATTGCCATTCAGATTTCATTGACTTCTAACCTTATCACTATCAACTCTAGACCACGCATAAGAAGGTAGTGAAATAAAACATTAAAGTTTGCATAATACCTATATACTCCAAGGATACCAAAGAAGTCTATAATGTCATATGACCATTGTCTTCATGAAACTGGGAAAGTAATTTGCAAGCTTGTTATTTCAATATCACATGATAGTTACATAACATTGAGCAAATGAATACTTGACAACCATGGGGACACTTCCAATCTGCTTTGTATTCAAAAGATGAAGTTATACAATCCAAAATTTTAGCTATCCCAAAACTCACAAAGTCCAAAAAGTCCTCCTACCATCTATCTTTCTAACATTTATAGCCTCTCAAAGTAACTACCTCATAACCAACTTTTATTCCGAGTTAATAACTAACTCATTTTTGTGAAATTTACAATGAGTTAATAAATAACATATTTATGCACATAAAAAGTCAACCTACTAACCTTGACTCTATGAGATAGAAGATCTCAATTTATACAGTGAAACTGCTGAAAATAAATTTGAGACTAACTAAACAAAACATGACAAAGGAGAATATCCAAAGATAAAAGCATAATGTTAATTCTTGATATCATGGGGGAGCATGCTAGCTGATTATTTGATCTTGCTGAATTGGTGTTTTAGCCTTGAACAACCTGTATGCTTAGAGAGCATCTACCATGAACTTGTACCTGGGAATGATCACATTGACCATTTTTAATTTGGTAGTAGCTTGGCCATCCTAAATGTTAATCAAATCATGATAGTATGAAGGCATGTCACAAGTATCTAAGGTAACTGAAATAATACTGAGTCTCTTCATTCTATCTGCATCTGAAACCTGTACATCTACTAATTCAGTATCGACTTTGTCATGAAACTTTCTTAAGAGCACTTGGATGTCCATTTGCTTAAATTGCTCCTTTACTGATATATCACCAATAATATTTATTGTGTCCTCTATTACCTTCATTTTTGTTTGTTCACAAGTTATCAAGAGTTTTTGATACTCCCCCAAGCATTTCTTGATATTCTCCAATTTCCAACTTATACTCTTGCACCATAAACTAGATTGATTTTCTTCTTTATGAGAGAAGACTTTTTCAGCAATGAGTATATCCATATCTATTTTTGCTATCCTTTGAAATTCTTTTAAAGTATCCTACCAAGACATTTCTTATTCTTTGGTGTTCTTCCATTCTGCAACAATTTCCCATTCATGTGCATCAAGTTTCGTATGAACATACTTGGCCTTTTCACTGAAGTCTGATGTTTCTGACTTCATTTGATTAATCCACTCCTCTAACATCCTACTTTGTTTCCTACATTTATGTATATCTTCCATCACCTTCTTTTTAATAATTCCTTTGGTATGTACCAATGCCAAAGTTGATGCTAACTCCAATTGTGTATTTGAAGAATCCACAATAGATTTGATATAGGATGAAAGAACCTATATTTGTTGCTTTACTTGATCCTTTGTTTCCTTATCTTTATTTTCTTTTTCAACAAGAATAGCCATTGAAATTTGAAAATTATGAACAACTCCCTCATGTGTTGTAGGACCTAAATCTACTCGTGTCATATTAAAATCTACCTCATTAGCTTCACTTACATCTTTTTCAACAATATGTTGGGCTACCTCAACACATAAATTTCTTGATGAAGGATTAATTCCCAATTTGGATGCAACTTTTGTTTTCTTGGGTTTGGCTGTCCTGTGAAGTACATTTGCAACTACATCAAAACTAGGAGCTATCAGCTAAACAATTCTCTTCTTATTCTACAAACTCTGTTGTAACTAGAATGATGAAGATGATAGCAATGATTCTTGATTATTCACAAATGTCAAGGTTAAAGATGTTAAGTTATTTAGGAAGAATGGAGATTGAACTTTAGTATGGACATCGTTCATTTCAGCTTCCTCATGAATGGCAAAATCATCATGCTGAGGTGATGAAATAATGATAGTAGGCAAGGTAGAAGAATTTTCTGATTATAAACATTAGGAGGATGTTGAGGTGAAATACTTTCTAACTCAGCTTCAAGCTCCTGGGCAAGATTCATTGCTCTTTTTCTTAGTGACAGAGCTAACTTCACATGCCTTTGCAAGATCCTTCCCTTTTTTTGGATCTTCTCCATCATCACCTCGCTTGCATATATTTTGGTGTAGAATCACCACTGGGTTTGACCTTTGTGAATTAGCTAGAATAGAGGAACTTCCTTGTGCTCCACTTCTATCTTTTGAGGAATTAGCTTTATATGAAGGTCTATTTGTCGTAGCCTCAATCCTCTTACCTTTAACCCATTCAAGCGTCCTTCAAACCACATAGGCTAATCTTTCTTGAATACTTCTTATCTCTGAAAGTGATCAACTAATGGGTGGAAGTGGAAGAAGTTGAATCCTCTCAAAGTAAAAACCATCGATCAAATCAGATTCATCACCCTCAATGCCATTCACATTTATTTCAATTCTATAGTCAATTATCTGCTTAATAGAAAACCTCATCCAATCCCTTTTTCATACCTCAAAATCATCTTCACAGTCTTGCCAAAAACCTTCTATATTAGGAAAGTGCTCAAATTCAACACTAAGCTCCAACTCTCCTATAGCATATCCTTCACTATTGAAAGGAAACCTCATATCATAAGGATATAGGTGAATCTTTTCTATAGACCTCTTGATACTTTGAGCATCTGAGTAGCTCTCACAGCTGTAATAACTGAGTCCAATGGAAAAGAGATAATACTTTTTCTTTTATTCCGACAAATTTTGTTGACTTGTGCAATTTGCCTGCATACCTCAATGAGGATCAACTTATCTTAAACAAACCTCAGAAACATGAGAGGGCAGCCATCATAACCTCCTATCCAAATTTATGTGAACTTTGGAAATTGTATGAAGTAACTACCATACTTCTAAACCAATGTTGTTGCTTCTGGAGATATTTTGAGTCCAATATTACCATCCAGTTCTCTTATTGTCAACATAGTAAAGAAATAATTAACCCACCTAAAGTGATGATAGATTTTGATGCAGAGGATGGAGGATCTGGTTGCAATCTTGTAAACTAAAGTATAATATAGACCCAAACCCCAACACTCCTATGGTGTTTCAAATGCTCAAAGTGCCTCAATAGGCTCAAAAATTGTCTTCACCTTAATCAGGTGTTTCCTCCACCTCCACATACATCAAATAACCTCACCTAACATGTCTCCAAGGTTTTCAAACCCTGAACTCATCAAATGATACAAAAACCCAAATCTAGCCCTTCACTAGGCCTAGTCTCCTAGTAGCCCTGCCTGCACTGTTTTATGCCTGTTTCATGAAATTTTCCCAAAAAACAAATTTTTTTTTTAACTATTTTAGATACCCATTATCAACCCCTATCAACACCCAAATTTGTACCTATTCTTGTTTTGGAACAAAGCCTTCAAAAAACTGCTGTCCCTAGTCACCGTGAGGGCTAATTAGGCCTGTTTTGTTAAGTACCCTCCAAACTCATCCTCAGGTCTAACCCTTCTATAAAATATCTAATTATGGTTCCAAACCAAGGATTTTTAAGGTATTAAGGTTCAGTTACATTCCTAAATACCCAAACACCAAAACCCTCATTAAATCACCCACAAACCTAGGGCTTGCTCAAAATCACTTCAAAACTCACTTCTAGAATCAAACAAAGCTTGATTCACCCAAAATTTAACATGTCTTCATGTGTGGGAGAAAAAGTGACACTAAGAAAACATGCCCTAATCTCACTTTCAACCACACACTTATGGAATACGAAAGAGCCTAGAGGTATCACACAATTGGCTACTTCTTCTTGTGGAAGAGAGAGCCACGGGCTACCTATTAGGATTTCTATTCCTTTGTTGCAATTGAAAGATGAAATGATGCAAGTTCAATCCCTAACCCCAAAGTGCAAGTATGAACTAATAACCAGATTGCAGAATTGAACTTAAACAATGGAAAGCTGTAAACACAAGGACAAGACAAGAATGCAAATGCGTACCCAGAGTTAAAATCTGACTGAAAATGTTCGAGACGGGGGCGCGGGCGCCACTGTCCTGATTCTGCCCCTGAAACTGCTCCGGAAACTGCTGTTTTGCAAAGCTGTCAAAAATGCTGAAAACTGCTGTCAGAAGGACCAGGGCACCCAGCGCCCCTGTCCCAGGGACTAGGGCGCCCAGTGCCCCTGTCCTGGCAGGACCAGGGCGCCCCACGCCCCTGTCCTGGTCTTTTGCTCTGAGATTTGGTGTGAAGTTCGGTCTCCGTCTGCTTCTTCCGGATCTGTAACTTGCGGCATCGTCCGAATTTCAAAACCTGCACTTATATCTGAAAAGGTGTGGTGGGCGGCTATATAGGGTTTTGCCTTAGTCAAACCCCCACTTCGGTGATTTCCACCTCCACGAATAGCCAAGTTGTATTGTAAAATGTATTGTGTGTGCAGACCTAGTGTGTGTGCAAGGTCCTTAAATGCAAGAAAGCAAACTAGAGCAACCTAGAAAGTAAACCCTAATTGCTTGTAAATGATAATGTAAATGCTCTAAATCAAGATACAAAGTGATCTAAAGCATGAATAAAGGATATATTGAAGCTTATGCAAAGACATGAAAACAACATGAAATCATACCCAACCCTCAAGGGAGGAGTACAAGCCAATCTTCAGTCGGTAATCTCCTATTGTTCTTCAATGTCTCCAAAGCCCTAAATGAATGAAATTGATGAATGCTTGATGGATGGATGTTGAATGTTATTGAAGTCTTCAAAGATTTTCTCTTTCGCTGCATAGAAGGTCCTCGAAAGCCAAAATTCCCGATCCTTTCAAATGAAGAAAGAGAGCTCTTATATATGAAACCCTAGGTCTTAATTTTGACTTTTGGCCGACCTAGAGATTGAATATCCCGCCAATTTCTTGGGGTTAAGCTTTATTTTATGATTGGATCGTGCTCCTAAAATTTTGGGAAAAATGTCCGGGACCATGTGCACTCCGGGCGCCATGGTCCCGACAACTTTTCACCAAATTTTCAGGGCCGTCGGATATGATGATTTTAGAGAGAATCCCGAAGTTACAGGTGATTTTGAGATGTTTTGACCCCCGAAATCAAGCCCCCAAGTTCAAAATAGGACCTAATTAGGGTTTTTGATTAAATGATGTATAGGAGGAATAAAATGAAAAGGGCACACTTTAATGAAAGGGCCCAACTTTATGATGTGAAATAGAACCTTAGACCTAATTAATTTAATTAATTAAGTGCCAAAGGGGAAATGTGATGCAAAATGCAAAATGCGCCAAGGCGGGTGCTAAACTAGGTGTGAAATTGTACCACCCTAGCAAGTGCGTACAATTTACGACGCTACACTTCACTGACTCCATCATAAAAGTATGACCTCCTTAAGGCCAATCCTTTGCTGCTACACCTATGGCATCAAAACCATGTGTTTTCAGTCATCTATCTCGGTGTACACCTGCAAACTCCAACTTCTTGTCATCAAAATGTTAGGAACATCTATTGTACATGTTAGAAATGAATCCACCCTATGAGAATCAGAATAGGCATTCAAAGGATGGATCCAAACATCCTTAAAAACTATCAAAACAAATGGACACTTCACAGTCTGTTCTGGGACAGTCAGCAGCAAAATGGAAATAATATTATTTCAAAACTTCACAATGTCTCCAGATTGCAAGGATCAATCAAATAAAATCCTCAGAGCATGATGGACATGATAGTATTACTTCCAAAGCAAATTAAAACAAACAATATTCAGAAAATGCAGGAAATAAATGTGTCTTATTGTTGTTCCAGAATTACAAACTGTCTAACAGACTTCTCCAGACTTCCTTACAAACTTCTTCACGTACAATAATGTTTGCATAGACTTTATAAACATCTAGACAACCACCATAACTGATCCAAACCAGTTAGAAGGCACTAATAATTCCTAAAAGCATGATTTGCACATTTACATACTAACCGTTGTAATTCAAATATTTGAATTTACAACTTTATTTCTAAGGTTTCCAAACAACTAAACCTATCCCATTCAGCATATTTAAACATAATAGGATCATTAAAGCATATTAGAACCCTATTCAACCTATCTAGACTTCTAGGGTACCATTAACCCAATTACATTACATTTTGGTCCTTAGGCCTTTATCAGAACCTTTAGGACTTTTACATAATTTATTGAATTCAAGATTAAGGACATTATAGGCTTCAATACATTCCAATTGACCTCTAGTGATGTTATATCACTCTCCTTAGTCCTTGGTGTCCTCCTTTGTTCATTTGCCCTCCTGGATGCTCCTGCATCAACTTTCCTCCAGCTGCAACTACAGATGATAATTATAAATCTGAGTTGCATCATCATAAATGCCTTCAACATTCAATCCTAGCCATTTCTTCATCCCAACAATGGCATAGAAGAGATATGATGTCATATAGAAATTATAGTTTTTATTCAATTTGAGTAGCTGATCACAAAGATTATTACTAATAATCTCAGCCGAATTAATAAATTGTATGCCTTCACAAATGATATTGATAAACAAAAACATCCACCGCTCCAATTCATTCGATGTTACAAGCTAGGGTTGTCATTGCACCAAAGATCGACCTATCGATTCTCGATACAACCACTAGACTTATAGAATCCACAAGAGGCTGTTAAACCATGTCGTGAATCCCCGCGAGGGACGCTGACCCACTGCCAACAATCCCCCTCCCAGCATCACTCACTGCAACCTATGTGGTTCGAACTTGTGACCAAGGTCTAATACCACTTGTTACACGCTGGGGTTGCCGTTGCACCAAAAGATCAACCTATCAATGCCTGATTCAACCACTAGACTTATAGAATCTACAAGAGGTTATTAAACCATGTCGTGAATCCTCACGAGGGACGCTGGCCCACTGCCAACATTCGAGTTCTCATTTCTTGTGACCCGGTTCAATAAAATAACAATATTAGCTATATCCTCCATCAACAAAGACCTGTGAATTATTTTAGGAAGCTGTGGTTTTTCTTTCCTTGGTTTTGCCAACCATTTTCTAGCTATATTATTCAAACACTGGGCTTCATTAATGATAAAATAACTATCTGCATACTCTTTGTCTACCTCTGTGAATTGGTCTCTGAAAGGCAATCTGAATATTATGGCAATAGAGACTGGATCAAGTTTAGCGACAACATTACCTTCTATTGTCCTAATTTCTTTTGTATCTGGATTAAATGCTTTCATGCATTCCAAAACTAATTCTAGACTTTGGACTAATGTGGGGTACCTTGATGCGTGTGCCAATCCATTATCTAGTAACCTTTGAGCTATCAAAGTCTTATATTTCCTTTCCATCGATTTCCAAAAATAAGAAAGAGTCACATTTCCCAATTTAGTATCACCAATATATGGAAGCGTGCATTTGAGAATGGGTGCATAATCGGGGCTATGAAACTTATACTTCATTATGACAATAAAACTATCATTCACTCAACCCTATTTTAATGTATGCTTGCAACTACTTTACATCATCAAAATGACACATGCCATATCATTGCCACAATAGTTGCTCACACTCTATGCTTGATAGATGTTTATAACTTGCACCAAATTTTCTGATGTTGATGTAGATTTGCGAACTTGACAATGCACATCTTACTATTATGCTTTGATGGATATCCATTCGCTGCCCCAAAACTCATATTTCAACACAATGAGAAGGATATGAGAAAAGGTTACAGAACTTAAATTTTGCATCTACCATTTGCTTCAAGACACTTTGTCAAACAGTTCACATGCTCTGTCTATGAATTCACATTTTGATTTGGACTATACGCACAGGCTACCATATTAAACATTCCATGAGATGATACCCCCTTGAAACGTCATTGTCTTGGGTTCCTCTTTTGGCAGCTCATGACTTCTACACTTAACATGTATCATGCTTTTCTATGCTTCCTAGATTTACATTTACATCACCATGTAATTTTGTCAAACAATTTGCAGCTTTACCATTCATTTACAGTTTGCAGTCATGTCTACCAATCAGTTCATACCTTTATTATGCTTAACGATTTGCAGCTATGTCTTCCAGAGTAGTTGCACCTTTACAAAAAAATTAACGATTTTATCATGCATTTACGGTTTGCATTTATGTCTACTCGAGCAATTCTAACCTTTGCCATTCTTCACGGTTTTAAGTCAGCAGTTGCAATGACATAGTCTTGCCTCCACGATTTGTAGTCATGTCTCCAAAGTATTTCTAACCTTTGTTACGTTTCCACGGTTTGCAGCTATACAAACACATGATTCCAAGCAATTCATGACTTTGGCTAGGATTCCACGATTTATATTCATGTCACCAGAGCAGCTGCAACTACAACATCTGACTATCCTCCTCTATCCCTTTTATGCTTTGATGAATGTCCATAACCTATTCATAAGCTCTCATTTTTGTATGGATGGGAAGGATGGAGGAAAAACTTGTAGGATCAGATTTACATCACTAACTATATTGTCCTCGCTTCCATATTTTACATACTATGTAATACCATGATACTGCATTTCGTTGGAAGCACTCTGGCAAACATTCCATTAGATAACATTTCTTTAAGCATTTAAAAAAAAATATATATCTTGTGAAAAAGGTTAAGAATGCTCCAAAACAGAGAATTTCTAACCTTTTTATGCAAAAGTGGACCCACACAAAGTTAAGAAATAAGGTTAGAGATGCTCCATTTTGGATCATTCCTAACCTTTTCTTTTTGAGGTTATAAATCTAGGTTAAGAATGCTTGAAAATGGAGCATTCTTAACCATTCTCTCAAAGACTATGATTTCGACCTCCAAAAACCATTTACTACGAAGGGGAACAAAAGGGAAATGAAAAAAATAATTTTTTTAGATAAATTTCTCCCCCAATTGATCACAATATTAAAACAAATTTAAAATATTAAATTATTTTTAAAAAATAATTTAAATATTTTCAATTTAATGCCCAAACTTAGGAAAAATAACCATAACTTTCAAACGGTAAGGCGTTAGGCTTAAAAATTTTAAACACATATTGATGGTAGATAAATGAGAAATATTCATTGTTTATTCCTTGTGATGATACCTAGGATGAGAGATTTTAATTATTTTTGGGCGAGGGACATCAAAATTTGAAAATTTAAAATATAGCAAACTATGAACTGGGTTCAAGAAAAATTTGGTCACATGACACAAAATGATGCTTAGGACATGTCTATCAAATGATTTCCCTCAATTATTTGTAATTTTCAAAACTCATCTATTTTTCATATTTTGACTGACAATGACCTTGGGTCACATGCTCACTCACTACGAATAAACACATATTGGGTCTTCATTCAACATTGAGACCAATTTGAAGTTCAAATTTTAGGTATGCCAAATATGGGGCAACAGAGCTACAATACATCATTGTAACATACATGTATCCAAAATTAATTGTGCATCTATATTTGCTTTCCATATTTGTTGCAATGTCTTAGCAAATCTATTATTCCATGTATATGATGGTTTTCTTCTTAAAAATATTGTAGGCCTACAGATTGTAGATCTAACTACGATTATGCATTTATCTTTAGTAATATTCATCTCTTTTAGAAACATTTGAAAAGAGAATGAGTTGTCATAGTTTGCTTACTGCAAAGTGAAAAGTATGTTTTTTCGCTATGGAAATTGTATTTTATTAATTTTTTCAAGTGGTTAAAGAATTGTAGTTTTTTCCATTGGTAGAAATGGAAAATTATATCAAGAAGTTTAATTTTTTTACTTTCTACATTGTATTGTGTGGTGATGTCTGTGTACCATAGTTATATTAAAATGTAGATATTCAAAGTTACAAGTAATATACTGATATACAAATGGTTCAATAGTTGCATTACTGTCTTTACCATAAACTAGTGCATCTCTAATTCATAAGAGGAAGTGATCATGTTCATTTCCACACTTTTACAATTCAATTAAATAGATATAAATAATCCAAAATAGTTCCAAAAAAGGAATTGTCTATTAATATCAATTTATTCCTTACGTTAATTCTATGCCTATAATAATATGCACATGTCATTGTTTTGGTGTTATTTGTTCAACCCCACAAGCCCATGAATCACCTACAAGAACAACACCTATCATAAATGGAGATCAAGCATAATAGATTTGCTCAACAACCCGAGAATTGTATTGATGCACAAAAGGTTAACGATACAAATGAATGAATGAATATTTATAGAAAGGATGAATGTAACCATAGATTGAACCCCGAAGCAAGATTAAATTAGCTAGTGCCAAGTGTCCAATTATAAGGAGTAAGACAAAATAACCTATTATTATCCTAATCTCATAAAAGGTAAAAAGAACGCCTAAGTTTAGCTTAAGTGAATAAAGTAATAAAGGTCCTAATTAGATAATAAATTAGGTGATATCTTAATTACTTCAACACTCTGTGCCTTAAGGTCAACTTAGGGAAAATCTAAAAATCTAATGACAAATGTATAAATGCAATCATGAATGGGTCCCAACAACATGGTTTGATTAGGTTCCCATATATAAACCAATGTAGACTCACAACCAAAGAAAAAGAAGAAAACTGAGAGAGAGAAAATTGTTATATCCCTCTTTTTCACTGATACTATGTATGCTTCATTTGCACTAATATGTGATGTTTAGTCAATGTCAATTGAATAGTGGTTTAGAAATTCATATGTGAAATGAATTCATTTGATAGTCTATGAAGTTTTTGTATTGCCATCTAATCATATTTATACATGCTAGAATGATTGATGTGATTTCAGGTTAACTACATTCTTATTCTTGACATGATGATCCCACAATAGTGGGTTACACTTTTTAGCCAAATTTGACACTGAAATAAACATTTTGAAAAACAACTTCACATTCAGACACCTATTACCGCTAAACCTTAAGGAATTTGTAGATGATGAAAACTAGTGATTTGTGTCATTTTGTATGTAGATTCTAAATATATTTTTAAAAAATTTTGGAACCAATTTGTATCAATTTTTTTGTCTCCCTTGAAAACTAGATTTTAACAACAAACAACATTTTTAAAGGGTGATACTCAGGTGGTAATGCATAATTATTTTTTTCTAAAATAGATAACAAAGTGATTTTTTTGAATTTAGGTTTGTAACATCGATATCTAATGTTTGCAATTGGTTTCATAACATTATGATCAGTATTTTATATTTTATTAAGTTTTAAAGCCGAGTTAACTATAATTTTGACATAGGCTCATTTGGTAACTTGTAACTTGTCGTGTATATTGATTTAAAAAAAAAAAAAAATTGTTGGAAGAGGACTTCGATATCTATTACATAGATATTTTTCAGATTTTTTTTCATTAGTTTACTATTTTTCCATAAGCATTGAATAGAGAAGTTGATCTTTGGTGAAAAACCTATGTTTAGTTAAACTAGAAAAAAAATCCTAATAAACTCAATATATATATTAAAATTATAATCATTGGAAAGCTCGCTTTGAGTACTAATATCATGCATTTCAGTTTGTCAAGATTGTTCCATTTGAACCTTCAATCAGAGCTTCGAAGGCCAAAAATATGCAGAAAATTAGGGAGATTGGTGGGTAAATGTCTAGCAAATAGGTTCGATGGAACATATGTTCTATTGAAAGGAGTTCAATCAAATATAATAGGGATCATCCAAACCCATGTTCAATCGAACATGTTTGACATAATTTTTTCTGTAATGATCATGTTTGATAGAACGTGACCTATATCAATGAACGAAGTTCGATAGAACTCCTTGTCGGCCATTTTTTTTCTATGAATGTTTGCATTTTTTTTATTTTTTTGAAATCAAAATTGAAGGATAATTCATTATTTTCATAAAGAAGACATTTTGAAGTCAATTTTGTTGATGTGTGTAGTGGAGGAAATTTGTCACCTCAAGGATGATAAACCCAAGAGGGCCAACTGATCCTCTAATACCTCACTTATACTAGTGCTAAGGATGAACCAGGGTATAAAAATGACAAATTAAGCTAATGGACTGCAAACCAAGACTCCTGGGTGGCTCCACTAAGCCTCTATCCTGAGGACAAGTGAGTAGATCTGGGACACTAGTGTGTCGTGCTATCGTCCTATACAAATGAGGTACAAAGACCATACAGAGAGTTCCAGAAAGTGACTAAACTATTAGATAGACAAAACAGGAAATGGGATACATAAAATATTGGGGAATACGAGGTAGAAAAATAAGATGATTGTGAGTGAATGAGAATAAAAGGAAATTTTACAGTTGGTCCATGATAGAAGCCTCTTACAAGAAGATAATTCTCTCTCCACTGCCAACCTACACACAAGCGAAAAGAGAATGTTGGCGTTGTGTTTTAGAAATTGCCTAAGTCGGACCCCCATTTTGGTGTTTACACATTTTGTTAGCTTTCATTTTGAAGTTGACAAAATGTGTAAACAAATTAATTAAAGGTGAGTAAACTCCCCTCCTATGATTTGTGAAGTTGACACTATGAGTCGTTCGAAAGACTGCAACAATGGTGGACTGTAGAGTGTTGGTAAACCTGTGAATATTGCTCCAGAAGATCTCTACGAGCTCCAACCTACAAGAAGTAGTCTCAAAATGCCAAAAGATCCAAAAAATGCCTTCCAAGGAGAGAGATATAGACCCTAGATGAAAAAATGACATTGGTGGGCGCATGCAGGGGAATTACGATTCCTTCCAGGTATAGCCATAACACTCAAACAACCACCTGTGGATTGTTAGATTTGTGGGACACTAGTGCACTGCACAGACATCTTCGCGTCGTGCTATAGTCCCAAAGTTGACAGGTCGACAAAGTTGGTGAAATTCCAGTATGAAGCTGATGGACAAAAGGACAAAGATGATAGTAGACAACCTCTAATAATGTGGAGGAAGGCACCATTTGTTGCAATGAATTAAACATGATACAATTTTTAATATTAAATTTTACCCCCACTTTAGGGAGCATGTCTTTGCTGAGAGATGCGAAGCTAAAGTAGAGGAAGATAGAGGAAGAGTCGCGATAGGGAGGCAAAATTCGTTGATAAGACGAGGTTTCCCCCAACGAGATGAAATTGAAGTTTGAAATAAATATTGCTAACTGATACATCGCAGATATACTACCTATAGAGTAGCATGTTGGATGATGAGATAAATGATATATATAAGATTGGTAATAGATAAGATAGCATAATAGAAATGAACTTCGCTTGGAGGAAAGCCCATTATTACGAAAAGATACGATATAAACGATTGTCATGATATGAGATACATCGGTATGGATAGTGTAGTCACATAAATCTATCCATTTTAATTAAATGAATATTTCATATTTATTAGATTAAAAATCCACTAGCCATCAGTTAATTAAATTAATATTTAATTAATTCATCTTCAAACATTCTCCTATTAATTAAATAAATTGAATAATCTATCCATTTTAATTAAATGAATATTTCATATTTATTTGATTAAAAATCCACTAGCCATCAGTTAATTAAATTAATATTTAATTAATTCATCTTCAAACATTCTCCTATTAATTAAATAAATTATTCAATTTATTTTAATTAATTCATTAAACCAAATTCACAATCAATTAAATGAATAAATCATATTTATTTCATTTAACCCCTTTTCCTCTTTTAAATGAATTAAATAAAATATTTATTTAAATCATTTATTCCCCCCCACTTGCATTTTCCTATAAATGCAAGTTGCAACCACAAATTGAAATAAATGAATTTTTATTTTAATAAAATCCTATTTTCCCTCATCCACCAAATCCACTTGCACTCCTAAACCCCCTTCTAGATTATTCTAAACCCTTCCTAATTAACCTAATCCATCCCCTAATTATTTTCACATTCGTAAGCAACTTGGAGTCACTTCTCAAAGACTTCAAAGTCTTTGAAAAGCATTAAATGCTTTGTGTGTTCAACAATTGAACCTCCAAAGTCTTCCAAACCACTAATGGCTCTTACATGACCATTTATGGTTAATTCCACTTGCACCCATGGTTAAGGACTTTAACCCCTAACTCAACCCTCATGTGACTCATGTGTCTCCTCAAGCATTTATTGCTTTGACCATGGTTATCCCTTTTACCTTTGCACAAGAGTTTATCCATTGGATAAAAGCTTTATTCTTTGAATAAAGAATTTATTCACTCAACCCAACCTTGACCTTAACTCCCAAGTTAACCTTCAGGTCATATCAAGCATTTAATGTTTATTCCCTCTCCTCTCAACCTATATCATATTGACACTTGTCATCCTAGGATTGGTTTGAAAGCCCTCACATGGATTGAATATCATTCAATCCTGACCCTTGTTGAGATTACTCAATCTCAACCATCCATTGCTCCATTTTTTCTATAAATAGAGCCCATTTCTTCATAATCCAGATCCTGAAAACTTGTATGCATTTAATCTATAGTGAATTTTAGAGAGCATTTAGCATAAATCACACATATTGTCATTTTGGACTAAAATAAATCTTAGTTCATTTTCATACCATTTCTAATTAGTTTGTTTTACACTTGCATAGCATAGTTAATCATCTATAATCTTGAACTTCCATAAGGCACCCATAGTGCAAAAAGCTGCTGAGAGCTAAACTAAGTTGGAACTTGGAGAGGAGAGAAACAAAGGAGAAGGAGCTAAGAGCATGTTAGAAGGCATTTGGAGATGCCTTGTGATATTTGTTTCCCTAGTTAAATACTTTATCATGTTTTTAGCGTCTCTTTTGATATGCCTGCTTAGAATAGTTTTTGGTTGATTAACACTAACGATTTCTTGTATTTTTATGTGTTATACGACCATAGGATTTAGTCTAACACTTGTCCATTTCGCAGAGCATCATTTGGTGAACCCGACGTGAATCCAACACCCAACAATATTTTTTTTACAAAAACTAACTTTTTTGACTGTTTAGCTTGACACACAGGTCGCGCTTTGGCACTTTTGCCCGTGCTTTAGCGCTATTGCAATTTGACATTTTAGTGCTTTTGTTCTTACAATGGTGCTATTGTCTCAGATTTGGCGCTATTGCTCATATTATAGTGCATTTTCTTATTAACTAGCGCTTTTGTTCATGTTGTAGCGCACTTGTTATTGCTGTTTAGAATTTTAGTTTAGCGCTTGTGTTTTTACTTTAGCGTGTTTGTGTTAAGTAGCGCTTCTGTTTTCACACAGAGTAGTGCTATTGTAATAGAATGTTGTAAAAAAGGCCTTGTAACCGAGAAAATAAATTTTCTTAGGCTTGTAGAAGCCCACCATGTTTTCAAATTTTTCTAACTATTCGTTTCATGAACAAGTTTTAAACTAAACCTTTTTTTTGTACTTAAACACTTCTTTTAGTGCTTTTAAAATCAACAAAACAAATTTTGTTTACTTGCAAGTTAGGGTTCAAATTTTCATTTGGTGCTCGAAAATTCACAACACAAATTTAATTTCTTGCAAGTTAGGGATGATGAATACTAAGAGGGGGGGGTGAATTAGTATGCCAAAAATCTCTGTACTAAAACACTTAAACAGTCTGAAGACAAACCGGTAAAACAGTTTAACAGACAGACTGGTTACCACACATGCAAACCAAAATGCAAGTAGAGCATTCACCCACAAAAGAAATACAACCATAACACAAGATATTTAACGTGGAAACCCAAATGGGAAAAACCACGGTGAGATGGAACTCACAAGTCACTATCTACAGAATAGAAACTAGACTGGTTAAGGTCAGACCGGTTAAGGTCTTACAATGTTCTTCACCAGAACAGATCCTGTTAGGAATCTCAATCTCTGTTAGGAGATAAGTCCGATTAAGGACTACCTGGCTAGAGGATTTTAGATTCATAGAGGTGAACCACCTTGTTAGAGGATTTTACAAAGGCTTTTGGGCCTACTCGGTTAAGGGCTACAAACTTGTCAAAGATGTGAGTAATCAACAAGTGTTTGATCTATCTAATAGCATAGACTGCTTGATCATACAAAATAGTTCACTGTTAATGCATTCCAACATTACTTTAGTCTTCTCTATCTCTCTCAGTTACAGCTTGATCTTCTCAAATAAGATCGCTCTTCCAATAACTCAACAACCACCTTAAACCCTAGCACAACATAAACCCTTTTGCCACTTTCAAAACCCTAAACATGATGTCCTTTTAAAGGAATCCGATTTCATGTCGGTCCAATAGGATTATATTATAATTTCCTAGGTTCAATGAATCTGGACATACTCAGTAACACGACACAAAAAGCACCGTCAGTGTGTCGGCACCGTCAATCAATCGGTGGATTGGTAACTCATCACAAAATGACGGTTGTTAACTCATCACAGAGTATTACTGGTTCATACAAAATACCGGTTGCCAGTTTGACAAAAATGAAGACTGGTAAGAACACGTCATGCCGCTTTGCTTCCTCATACCGCTTGAGATCTTCGAACCGCTTGGGGTTGACATGCCGCTTCAGACCGGGAAACACATTTTGCAAAATCACCAATAGTCTAAAGACTAGAATACAACATACCGGTTGAGCTCTAGCTCATACATATAGGGGATCTCAATACAAGTGTGTGTCCATCAATGACAATCACAACATAAACATAAAAAATGCCAACATGGGATACACTCTATTTTGGTGCTTAAAACAAGACAAGAAATTTTTTCTTTCTTGCATCAAACTAAAAAATTCACAATCAACACTTCAATTTATTGTGCAAGTAAAAAGAACAATCAACTTGTCTCAAATTTTGCAAAAATGATTTACTTCATGCATACGTGTTTCAATTCAAGTTGACCAGGATTTCAAATTCTAGTTTACTTAAACATATTGCCTTTGAAGTTAAAAAGAACATCCTGGTTGTTGGAGCAACATCTCCAATTAGATAGAACATCATTGCAATGACAAGTTAAAAAGAACAAATGTATTTTGTGTTTGGCACACTTGTGCAAAAGAGTTGGTCGAGTGGTCCTACTTCTAACAAACACTATCCTCTCCCTTGGCTTTTGTGGTCTTAGGTGCAAGAGAAAAGTGTTAGTAACACTCAAATTTTATTTTTTTAAGAGAGGCCTGCCAAGAGACACATCACTCTTGGGAATAACCTCGCGTGGTAAATCCTTCGAGCCACTATAGAAATTAGGTGAGAGTGAAAGTTGTAGCCTTGGGTATAGCTGTTTCTATAGTGTAACTTGCCGAAAGGACAAATGGGCCCCACTACAAGTTACAAGGCTCTTAAGTGAGTCACTACAGAATGAACTTATGTCCAAAGACATAAAAAATTACTAAACACTTTTAAGTAGTAGCCCAACTGTTCTATTGATTGAGGATATTTGTGATAAATTCAGTGCAAGAGCATATAAGGTTTTCCTCCCAAGATACTCACCATACATATTTCCTTGAGTAGAAACATAGCTTTTTGAAAAGTCACTTGTGGGTTGATGAAAGTGATGACTCCCCCATCATAGGGATCATCTATTTGTTATACTCATGCAAGACTTAGTATATCACATCCTTACCTGCCACGATGGGATTCATAAGGTATGTAGTACCAAAGTCAAAGAAATATCAAGATGTGGGCTGAAATTATCACAACTGGCCATTTGACCATAGGGATAAAAGGTGCTTGAAGTGTTTTCATTTTTGAGTCAAGACTAGTGCAAATTGAGCCGACTTTAGGCTTTGGAAAACACCTAAAATACATTTAAAGGAAAGGGTCATAAAAAGTCCAAAGATTGGGTTGATCTAGACCCATACTTACTTGTGCCTTTTTAGGCAACATTCTTGTGTTTGTGTTCTTGCTTTGTTTTCTTGTCAAAGAAACATCATAAATCCAAATCAGAACAAGTATTCATCCAACACCAACATTTTCAAAAACACAAAAGATAAAAAACAAAGAGCAACAATGAAAAGTATCAAACTATATGACCATTCTTCACATCTTAAGAAAGCGGAATCTTCATCAACACATCAACTTGAAGAAAAGACCCTTAAGCTCAAAGGCTCTTATCAAAAGGAGAAAATTCTTCTATCTTAATAGACAAATCTTTGTCTCTCATAGAACCTTCCTATGTCGCATGCATCTATATCTTCAAGGAAAATCAAACGAATTTGACCAAGAGTCATTAAACTGTAGAGCTTTTATGCAATATCGAGCTTTGAGTTATCACAAGAACAAAGGAGGCAAGATCAATCCTAACTTCTTTCCCAACATTTGCATCACATATAACGTAGCTCGGGAAGAACCACCAGCCCCTGAACAGGAAGAGGAAGAATTTGTTCCTTTTGTAACACAAAGTTTCTATTGAAGTTAAACATCTCATCCATTATCATATTCATATCTCATCAAATCCATTCCAACTCTCAAAATATCAAGAAGGTTTTGTCCTAAGTTCTATTTTTAATATTGCTTGAATCAAACACAAACGCGTCACTTTTTAGTGTGTCTCTACATCTAGGATAAACTCATCCTAAGAGGCATTTCTACGCAGGTTAAAAATAGTCTATGAGTGCATCCTCTTATTACTAAGTAGTTGAGTCTGTAAAACATCTCAGATCTCTCTAAACCTTATCACATCAAACTTTGTCAATCAAACACAACAAGCAATTCAAGAAATAAATTTGATAGCATCTACCTTTAGTGCTAGAGATTCATATTCAAAACACTTCACAAAACATCAATCTTTCATTTCATCACCAACTCATCATTTTCACAAAACTTCAACAACAACTTGTAAACAAAATGGCTCAAACCAGACCTAGATCTAGACAACTCGAGATAGAAGAGGAAGAGGAGTGAAAATCTCAATGAATTCCAAGAAGCTCTTGGAGGAAACACAAATGATGAAAATACAAGCACTCCTACTCCTGCGGCAATAGAAAGGGCACAACACAACCCTCTCTTTAATAGACTTTTTGATGAAATAATCAAGAGTAATGCTGATGCTCACTTTTTAAGACTTACTCAAGAAGGAGCTAAACTACCCTCTGACTTTGATGTGGCACAACTAAGACAAGTATCAGAATGTCAAAGTCATAATGAGGATGAAAGAGGTCGAGATCACATCAGATACAACCTTCATCAAGGTAATCCACCACCTCCTCTTCCTCCAAATGAAATAAACATGTTGCAGCAACAAGTAAAAAATCTCTCCCAACAACTTCATAGTGGTGTAAAAACTAATCAATTTTCACTCAATGACATTTGTCCCTATCCCTTTGATAGGAATCTTCATATGCCACCTTTTCCACGAGGGTTTGAAACACCCAAGTTTGAAAATTATAGAGGAAAAGGAGATCCTTGTGATCATGTTAGAGAATTCCATTCAGCTTGCCTCGAAGTGGTATATGAGGACACATACCTAATGCAAATTTTTCCCCAAAGCTTGGGAGGAACAACCACATCAGAGTTTTCCCAATTACCAGGTGGTATTAGGACATTTGAAAAACTCATCCAGAAGTTTCTGGCACATTACTCACAGAACATTGAAAGAGATATCACCATGGTTGATCTATGTAACACTAAACAAAAACTGGGTGAGCTATTTTCAGTCTTTCTACAACGATGGCGTCAAATGTCTAGCAGATGTTCTCTTCAGTTACCTGAACAAGAACTAGTGGAAATATTTATTTCCAACTTAAATGATGAAATGGAATTTCACTTAGACGTGAAAGACACATATTCTTTCAATGACATGATCACAAAAGGCTTGACATGTGAGCGGGCTCTCATCAAGAAAGGACTTATCAAAATCTACAATGAACCAAAGGATGGCCCTCTTCCACGCTTCAATAGTGACAAGACTAAATAACTTTTGGAACAAAAACAAAAATATCATCAATGACGGGGTTGTGGATGCAAGAACTATAAAAAATGCACAACTCGTGGTTCGATTTGCATGACAAAACCCCCCACCCAAGAATAACATAGTTACTCCTTCAAATCAAGGATGCAACACATCTCAAGAGGAACCCAGACAACGTCAACAAAATTTAAACCAAAATGAACATACACTCCCTTAGGGGAACCCATTGAAATAGTGTTACGTCAGTTGGTTTCTCAAAATATGGTTACCTTACCCAAAACATCAAATTATGAACCTCAAGTCAAACCTTCATGGTGGAGGGATATTGAACATTGCAATTTCCATCAAGGAAAAGGGCATAAGACATGCAATTGTCACAGATTGAAAGATCTTATTCAGGATCTTATTGACCGGGGTGAGATCAAAATCGAAGGAGATGACCCAAAGATAACAAACAATGATCATCTCATGTTTAAAAATCCACTTCCATCACATGATCAAAGGGGTCCTTCCACTTCAAGGAGAAACACAGATACTACCGATTATATGCAAGCCGTGTATAATTACACTGTGAACCACCTATACGATGCCAGTGAACAGATTGCAACTATAACCATAAAAAATCCTAACTCCACTTGCAATGTTGTTACACATCACAGCAAGATTACCATAAAATAAGATCCATAAGGCACCCCATCTATCCCAAAGTAGTATAACCTTATGGACCAGTTAGACAAAATGCCCGCACTAATATCTATCTTAGAGCTACTGCGCCTATCTCCATCCCATAAAACAATCTTGGATCAAGCTCTCCAAGAGGCGTCAGTCCCTGCAAACCTAAATACAGATTAGTTCCTAGCCATGGTTGGAAATCTAAGGTCATCACCGTGTCTCACTTTCTCTAAAAGTGACAACACATCCTTCCAGCAACCTCATAACGCCTCACTCCACATTGAAGGATTTATCAACCAAAATAGAATCAAGTGAGTCTTGATCGATAATGGAGCAGGCTTGAATATCTGTACTCTACAATTAGTCACCACATTGGGATATGCAATTGAATCAGTGGATCCCTGCAAGAAGATCACAATCAAAGCCTATGATGATGCAGAGCATTTATCCAAAGGTGTTGTTGTGCTACCAATCCGAGTGGGCCCTGTGGTGAAACACATTATCTGTCAAGTTTTGGACCTTCCTCTGCCATACAATTTGTTGTTAGGAAGACCTTGGATACATGCCATGCAAGCTTCCATCCACCTACCATCAGTGTATCAAGTTCCCGCATAATGGTGTAGAAATCACAATCCTAGGCGATGCAAACCCTTTTGCATATTGTCATAATATAAGTCATCAACCAGAGATTACCATTCCCAACAATAGAGAAGCCATCTCCTCCACATCATACGTAAGTCCAACCTCTCTTTCCAGTTCAAACACCACTATACCCAAGCAAGAGAAGCTTAAGATGAAGATAGGAGAGGAAGGTCCTGGGGAATATAATTTGAGTCAACTCTTTTGTGTGGGACAAAATGCCTACTTCTCTAAGGACTCATGATAAACCTCAACGGTTACTTCAACAAACACTAATCAGGCCAGCATGTACTTTGATGCCTTTCATCCTTGGAAAGAGTCAAGAAGAAGAAACCAGAGATGAGTACTTAGCAGGATGGATCTATAAAGACCCAATCACCGCAGACATCCCACAAGCTAAGATTCCCACATATCAGCATGGAAAAGGCCTTCTCATTATGCAAAGAATGGGTTATGATGGTCAGAGTGCTTTGGGCCCTTGCAAGAAAGAAAGACATGAACTGCTATAGCTAGAATTAAAGCCCAAGGACAATACCGGCTTAGGCTTTCAAAAGGAGATCCTTCCTAAGCTCAGATTCAAAGGAAAACCCAACCAGCCTCTATATCAACCTATTGCAAAGAGGTCACCTTTGATTATAAAAGTAGCATCAAACACCATAGCAACTGCCCCATTGAGGTTAAAAATCCCAGCACAACCATCTACAATACCCATCATCCCACCAATTAAACCGACAACCCCATTAGTAGCAAAAATAACATCAATAGCACCATTAGCAACAACAACTGTATTAGAACCCACAACAGTATCAACACCACCGACAATTCTAGTAGAAGCAGCAAAGTCAACACTACCGATACTCCCCATATCGGATTCATTGATCCCCATAATCCTTCCTACAACACCGATCATTTCATCTACAAAGGTACATCAATTGATCACACCTGCAGTGTTTAACTCAAAGGATATCCCAGTATGGTATAGTAACCGGTTACTGGAAAATGACTCAAAAACTGACTCACATGAGTGGGAATTTGATTCCATACAACTTAATACTTTAGATGAGGAAGACACATCACCACCTCCACCTCACAAAGACATCCCTGTTTATGGAGAAGCACAGATAAAGACCTCTTGGGTTCCTGAACTGGAAACTTCTTCCATAGACCCTATGTCACATCCTACGCCTGATTCTGACAGAGAGAGTACCATCAACGACCTTCACCACAATGTCTTAACCCTCGCTAATACATCTAACAAACTTAACCTAATCGATGAGGTAATACCCATTATCCATCCTGAACTCATTGAATGGAACCAACCTAATCCCCCATGCCTTGACCACTTCCAAAACGATGAGGCGATCATTGACTTTTTGGAACTACAGGATAACATACCAAGCGGGGATCACAAAGTTGGATTCGCCATAGAACTTAATAGGGCAACATACTTTGGGGTGGATGCCAAACCTTTTAGCTACAAAAATATAACAATAAAACACGGATCTTCCAGTGAAAACCACACTGTGGCACTGTTTGATCCCGCAAAAGTAAAAAGAAAGAGCGTATCCAATGGTGAAAACCTCTTTGAGGTGCCTGAGGATGAAAGGTTTGACATCCTCCCTTCTAGTACACAGCGGGAATGATTGACAATTCTCATTGAGGAAACAAAAGAATACAACATGGGGACTCTTGAAACTCCTCACCACATAAATTTGGCATCTCTTTTAACTCCAAAGGAACAACCTAAGTTTGTAGAGTTCTTCTAGAAGTGCCAGATCAACTTCGCATGGTCATATGCAGACATGCCTGGGCTTGATCCTGATTTAGTCATGCATCACCTCACCGTAATAGAAGGATCCAAACCTGTCAAGCAGAAGCTTCGCAAGATGAATCCTTAGATTGCGGTACTAGTCAAAGCAGAACTCAAGAAACTCCTAGATGTTGGTTTTATTAGACCAATTGATTATGCAAATTGGATATCCAATATTGTGCCTATCGACAAACCAAATGGGGGCATCCATATCTATACTGACTTCAGAGATCTGAACAAGGCATGTCCTAAAGATGACTTCCCCCTACCAAACAAAGACATAATAGTGGACCTAACAACAGGACATGCCATGCTTTAACTCATGGATGGCTTTTCAAGGTACAATCAGATAAAGATCGCACTAGAGGATCAACATGAGATGACCTTCACATGTCCATGGGGAACATACTGCTAGAATGTAATGCCTTTTGGTCTAAAGAATGCAGGAGTGACCTATCAATGAGCAATGCCCACCATCTTCCATGACATGATGCATACTATAATGGAAGATTATGTTGATGACTTACTTGCAAAATCACTCATAAGAGAAGGTCATTTGCACATATTAGAGCAAATCTTTGATAGACTAGAACAATATCATGTTCGACTCAACCCAAAGAAATGTGTCTTTGGAGTAACCTCAAGGAAGCTTCTAGGATACATTGTCTCAAGCAAAGGCATTGAGGTTGATCCTGCAAAGGTCAAAGCAATCATGGACATGCCACCTCCCAAAAATATTAGCCAACTAAGGACATTACAAGGGCGCCTACAATCCATCCGAAGATTCATTACACAACTGGCAGATAAGTGTCACACATTTACACACCTGTTACACAAGAACATCCACTTTCAATGGGATACCAGATGCCAACAAGCATTCCAGATGCTTAAAGACTATTTCATGAATACACCATTGCTTATCCCACTAGATCCAAGTTGGCCTTTATTACTCTATATATCAGCAACAAGTACAACATTAGGTGTACTATTGGCACAACACAATGCACAAGGGAAAAAGTGTGTTGTTTACTACATCTTTCGCACATTGGTTGGCTATGAACTCAATCACACACCTATTGAGCGAGCTTGCCTAGCAATAATCTTGGCAGCCACTAAACTGAGGCACTATCTGTTAACACATAAAATACAACTCATTGCAAAGATTGATCCACTCAAGTACTTACTCAGCAAAGTAGCATTGACAGTCTGCTTGGCCAAATGGGTGATGATTCTAAGTGAATTTGACATCGAGTATGTGGACCGTAAATCTATCAAAGGAAAATTCATTGCAGATCAGTTGGCCGATGCACCACTCATAGGCGATCATCCTCTCATTTCCAATTTTCCAGATGAAGAGATATTCATGATCACAGTAGCACAACCATGGAAACCATACTTTGATGGTTCATACACTAGACATGGCTTGGGGGCAGGCATTCTATTTATCACACCTCAAGGTGGCAACATCCTGAAGTCTTACAGACTCACATTTCCGTGTACAAACAACATAGCTGAGTATGAGGCCTTGATCATAGGACTTCGACTAGCCATACAATGGAAGTTACAAGAACTACAAGTATATGGTGACTCCCAACTAGTCATTAGACAAGCAACAGATGTATATCAGACCAAGGATGACAAACTCATGCCATACAAACAAATGGTGGACAAGTTAAAAACATCATTCACTACTATCACCTTTGAGCAGATACCCAGAGATCAGAATCAAGTTGCTGATGCTATGGCTACCATTGCATCTCTCCTAGATCTTCCACAAAATTCAACACGCTACGAGTTCTTGGTTGAATAGCTTTGGATTCCTACTTATGATATCCCCGAATCTAAGATGATATGTTTCCTTGTCGGTTCTAAATCCCCATGGTATGGTGAGTTCTACACATACGTTCATGATCACACACTTCCTCCTAACCAATCGAATAACCAATGTAAAACCTTCATTCACTAAACCGCTCGATATACCATTATTGTTGAAACCCTATACCGACGCAGTCTTGATGGTACTCTCCTTTGATGTCTAGAACAAGATGAGATAACAAAGGCCATGGAAGAGGTACATGAAGGAATTTGTGGAACTCATGCAAGCGGTCTGACACTAGCCAAGAAACTCCTACGCACTGGATACTCTTGGCCATCAATGGAAAAAGACTCATACTACTTTGTCAGAAAGTGCAAGAAATACCAAGTTCATGGAGACCTGATACATGCACCAGCACAGGAATTGCAACCAATCACAACACCAGGGCCTTTTTGTCAATGGGGACTTGACCTTGTGGGTAAAATCCACCCATCTTCTTCCAATGGCCACAAATTCATTATTACCAACACCGAATACTTCACAAAGTGGATTGAAGCTGTTCCACTTACCCAAGTCACCAACAAGCAGATCACCTCATTCATCCTTAATTACATCATTTTCCAGTATGGTGTACCCATGTCCATCATCATAGATAACGGTCTTCCATTCAAAAATTAGGATGTCTGTGAGCTCTATGAGAAGTTTCACATCCAACACCGCTTTTCCACTCCCTATTACCCACAAGGCAATGGTCAGGCCGAAACATCAAATAAGAACATATTAAGAATCCTCAAGAAGACATTCAATGATGCCGGTTGTAATTGGCATGTTCAATTGAATCCAACACTATGGGCGTATCGAACTAGCATTTGAACCCCTACAGGTGCAACTCCCTACACACTGGTCTATGGTGCAGAAGCTATCTTACCTATTGAGCTAGAGATACCATCTCTACAGGTTTCCTTTCACAATCTCATAGATGATGAAGCATACAGAGTATCCCATCTCCAAGACTTAGAACTACTTGATGAAAAGCGACAAGTTACGTACAATCACCTCAAAGCCTATCAATAGTGCATGAGCATAAGCTATAATCATCGAGCTAGACCTCATATATTCGAGGTAGGTGATATTATTCTTAGGGAAAATCCTCGTAACCAACCAAACAAAGAACATTAGGGAAAGTTTGAATCAAACTGGTTGGGTCCGTATGTTATTACTGTTGTATTTGGGTCCAGGGCATATCAGTTGGCTACTTCAGAAGGAGAACTGCTAGCAAATCCGATCAATAGCATGCACCTCAAATGGTTTTATACATAAACTGCACAGAGCATCAGGCCCCCATGCATACCGAAAAAACACCAAAAACATTCAAATACATGTCCTGAGGAAAATACAAAAACATCAAAATAGTAAAGAAAAATCATGCGTCCAAACGGTGAACAACCACTTCGGTGGCACCTTGGGTAAGTGCGATGGTGAAAACCTGGCAAAAAGGTGCCACTCATAAAAGTTATGGCTCCATTGTCTTTCAAACTTGTTGTAATCACATTCACTACATCCACCCATCCATTTGTTCAAACCATGGCTTGTTATCGATTTGCAATCCAGGATAAGTACCTCACATGTTTGGCATCCCACTTTTTCATAGTCATGTCTAAACTGGGGGCAATACCCTTAATCTAGTTTGATGGAAGTGGATACTACATTGTATTGTGATTCATTAAGTTCTTCATTCAAAACTATCTCACAAAATACCAAAAACATTTGGAAAATTGTCTCACAAAAACTCCAAAAATAGTCAAAACAATCATCCAAATACCAAAAACATTGAAAAAAACCATCTCACAAAATCCAAAAACATCAGAAAACATCAAACAATAAAAAACATGGCAATGACTTGTACATACACATCCAAGCCAATACCAAGTGAACATTGTGAAATACTCAAACGATGACCACTTATCCGATCAACCAAACAATCAACATCAAACACGCAAACTGTCTTAACAAGGATACATCCTTCCTTACCAAAAGCAAAGACAAGATGACATTTTTCTTTGACAATAAAATTTTGTTTAAATCTATCAAATACTTGGTTGATTTGTGGGTTATTTATTCATATCAGGTTCCTACATCATTGTTTGTGTATCTTCTGTGAATTATTCTGATGAAGTACTAGGGCATGTCTTAATGGTGTCTACGTGGGAAGTTCACTAAGCTATGTGATCTTATGAAAAATATAGTCATAGATCACTACGGCTTGCTGACTACAGCGTATACCTTGACCATATGAACATGAACCATTATCGAGGATCCATATTATTTTAATCTTTATAGATGTTGTTTGCCTACATATACGATGCTCCATCCTTGGTTCCTATTGCCTCATCCAAACTCGATAGTGGTTTATCTCTGACTATGGTATGAACTTATCTCAGGATATGATCAACAAAAGATCAAGGAGGACGTTCCAGGTCATGCATGAAAGGAGATCATCCTTGTCTATTCCGCAAGCAATACTCAGGTCAACTTGATCCATTATATCAAGTTGCTTGTATTAACTTGCTATATTAAAATCCATGTAAGGAATACTCAGGTCATCTTGAATCATTATGTCAAGTTGCTTGTATTTTCTTACAACATTTTAAAGCTCAATGATGACAAATAAAGCACTATGGATCATCATTCCACCTCATATGTATATATTGCATTTTGTTGCATTCCACCCATCCATACATTCATAATAGCTGCATATCATGCATACATAGTCGTAAAAATGCATACTCTATTCTCATCTTCTTCCATAGGACTGAGTCATAGGTCCTCCATTTCTTCTATCTAACATCGAACCCCCCCAACACTCCCCATCTCAAAAATCAATATCACATATCCTATATCGTTTCCCATCAACTCAATCAAGCTACGTTCATCACCATCCATCTCTAATAGGAGGGGTTGCACTTCCCATCCTCAATCATCCATACAATCAAGCCAATTACTCTATCTGCATAGGTACATCGACTCACACACACCTAGACTATCAACAGATACTTTGATCAAGTATCTTCGGGTCTCAATTGGTAATCGATCATGGCAAACCTAGACTACAATAGACATATATGATAATGACCTAGTCTCAACGGGGCTATCATGATTCCCCACAATCATCCATCACACGCACACACTGTCAATTGATCAACCAATCCAACACAATCACAATAGACAATTACATCAATTGTCTAAGTCTCAACGAGTATTTTTCTTCCTATACCTTGACTTCATTGGACAATTATATCAATCGTCTAAGTCTCATCAGGTCACTTTGATTCACTTACTCAGACTTTATCTTGTCCAAGTGACCAACTGACATCAACTGTCACACTTTGACTCAACTGGGGCAATTAAATCGATTGCACCAGATTGTCCAACCAATTTTGATCAATTGTATAGCATCAATCCAAACCACACTCTACATCTGCTCTATATCTCTTGCATGACCTAAAGGTACTCACAGGCTTTTTATTTCTCCTCTTCACTCCATTTTCTCTCATTCTTTCCTTAGCATTGCTAAAATATTCTCTTCTACCACCCTGCCAATTTTCATTCATTTTTGAAAGATCGCCCGATTTTTCAAAAAATTTTGGCCCATCTCTTAAGGGGGCATACCACCCATTAAATTAATATTTTATGGGGCATTTCTTCACACCTATTTCTCTTTCTTTGAAATGACGCGATAAAATGCACCGTCTCAAAGAGGGGCAAATGTAGTCACATAAATCTATCCATTTTAATTAAATGAATATTTCGTATTTATTTGATTACAAATCCACTAGCCATCAGTTAATTAAATTAATATTTAATTAATTCATCTTCAAACATTCTCCTATTAATTAAATAAATTATTGAATTTATTTTAATTAATTCATCAAACCAAATTCACAATCAATTAAATGAATAAATCATATTTATTTCATTTAACCCCTTTTCCTCTTTTAAATAAAATATTTATTTAAATCATTTATTCCCCCCACTTGCATTTTCCTACAAATGCAAGTTGCAACCACAAATTGAAATAAATGAATTTTTATTTTAATAAAATCCTATTTTCCCTCATCCACCAAATCCACTTGCACTCCTAAACCCCCTTCTAGATTCTTCTAAACCCTTCCTGTAAAGCGGAAAAATCGCGATCGAACCCTAGTTGCTCTCCCCTCTTCCAACTCCAAGGAGAGAGAAGGGAGGTTCGCTAGGATTCGATGGTTTTCACTTAGGGGAGAGACTTTACATTCAAAAGAGGGGTTGAAACCCACAAGATCCAATCCCACGCAATGCAAGATTGGATGCTAAATGTGTTTCAAAGGTTATGACAGCAAGGCTACCCTCTTTTGTAAAGAATGTGCATAGGAGAATTAAGCTAGGAATGCATAGAAAGTGACAAAGATTCACTTATAAACTGAGATAGGAATACAGTATGAAGCTGCGGACTTGGAATTAGCAGTAAAATGTCGATACGGCGCTGTCCTGCAAATTTGAGCAAAAGTTGTCGGGACGATGGCGCCCGGCGCCACGGTCCTCCGAAAAATCCGCGAAACGAAGGGGGATCTGTTCGTCTCTGCACAAGGATTCCAGATCTTCAATTTCAGCCGCGTACCTGCAACCTACACACAGAAAAGCGAAGACGATTGGGGGGTTAGGGATTAGGGGTTTGCCTTTAGGTCAAACCCCGGTTTTGGAATTAACCAAGAAATAAGCAAGAGCTGTAAATGTAAATGACTGTAAAACAAGTACTAATACCTTGTTCTAAGGATGTTTGTATCCTTATGTGCGAAGGTTTAGATGTTGTTGTTTGTTGTATGTTTGCATGTTGTATGTAGCATGTAGTATGTGATCTCCTCTTCAATGGTTGAATCCTTGTCTTGAATGCAACACTTAGCCTTGAATGGAGACTTGAAATGATCAATTGCTTGAAGGAATGCTTGAATGCTTGAATGCTTGAGTATAGTTTCCACGCTTTTTCCGTCATGTATGTGTTATCCTCTATCCAAATGAGAGAGAAAAATGTAGTTTATATACTTGTCATTTAGGGCTGATAGACTGATTTTCCTGACCTTAGGCCGACCAGGAAAGTTAATTTCCAAATTGCAAACAAAAAGACCCGAGACCCCTTAGGAGACCGGGCCCAAAATAGGACCCAGGGACCAGGGCATTGGGCGCCATGGTCCTGGGGACCAGGGCGCTGGGCACTCTGGTCCCACCTCCCGGGACATCAGGGTGCAAGGAGGTTCAGGCCAGGGTACTTGAAAAATGTAGTTTTTGGTGTCGTGAGCAAGTTTCGGGGTCTCCATTCAGGTTGCGTGTTGCGTCGCCATCGTGAAGACCGAAATGCAGTCGAAATTGCAAGTGTCACAATTTTAGGACGCTACATTTAGCCCCCACTTTAGCGGGAGTATGTATGCTCATACTTCTGGTAAAGTACAAGGAAAAAACATTGAAAAACTTTCACCACGTCAAGGAGGCAAGATACACCAAGCCCCCAGTGGACTAAGGATCTTACGAATTCGATTGACAAAGTAAAAGGGAAGATCACGAGGGAGAACCATGACTGTCAGTAGTAAGGTTCCCTCACTATGAGTCATGCAAGAAAGATATCAAAATTTTTCAAGGCAAAGCTAAATTTGTCAAGAAATTTTCAAGTATCTTGAAAAGATATGAACGGGATGTATGCCCCCCTACGTTAAAGCGATCACACATGCCTCACCGGGGGTGATTGCTTTAAGGTAGTGATACATATAAGAAATGAGAAAGGAGCACGTTATCGCAAGGATTTAGCCCCCAAGTGTGAGATAAGCCCAAGGATAATAGACACAAAACACAAAGCACGAGGTGACTTCGCTTTCCTTGGGGTCAGTATGCTGTATGATAAGTCATGTATATATATCATATGTATGTATGCATAATTGTTCTTCATTCCCCAATCAAGGAAGGTCACCTAGAAGAAGGGAACACATGTGTCTTTTGAGTCAACATGAGAGAGATCGAGAGATCTCAATGCTTTGCATCGTCCTCAAGTAGACAACACTAAGGACAACAAATAGAAGAATGAGAATAACATATAGAAGAAGTAACACAAGAGAGGAGGAGAGAATCTGCTATGCTAATGTAACTAGTCTAGCACGTCATCTACCCCCCGATCTTGCTGATCAATGTTTCGGGAAGGCAGGGAACACGCTAGAGGAGGAACATTCAACATAGCAGATGGAGCTATCACAAGATCCAAACAAGGGCTATGTTCATGTTCCGAGCCACGTTGTTCTTGTCTAGGAGCTAGGATAAGTGCTTTAGAAAATTCATTAGATAAATGGTTATCAACATCAACAAGTTCATATTCACTATCAGAAGCAAGAGAAGTAATATTTTCATCATGAATAACATTTTCATCTATATCATCATCAAGATTTATAAAAATAGGATCTTTAACTCGCACAGGATCAAGACCATCATGCATCTTATGTTTAGGAGATTTAGGCTCAATGTCCGGCTGAGGAGAAAATGGAATAATGCTTGTTGAAGGTGTTTTTGGAGATTTCAAAGTTTGAGAAGCAGCTTCTTGAGCCCTAAGATGACGCTTTCGTCAGCGTTCGCGTGTAGAACGATTTCGTCTAGTCTTAGTAGGAAGTGAAGAAGATTGAGGAGGAGGAATTTTCTCATCCCTATCACTTGGGTGTTTAGGTTGTGGTCTCTTAGGCTGGATAATAGGAGAAGAAGAAGGTCTCTTCTCTCTATAAAAGGAAGGAGGAGGAACTGCTCCATATAAAGGAGGAATTTTTGGTTTAGGAAGGAGACCAAGTCCATCATGACGAGGAGGTATAGGTCTACTTGTAGGAAGTTTATTAGACATAGACATAGTCACATCCATAGGGATGGGTTGGGAATCTTCTTGAGGAAAGACATTAGTTTTATCTTTCAAAGGAAGAACTTCCTTCTCAAGAATGATAGGAATGTCAAGTTTAGGTGTTCTAGGTTCACTTAAAGATAGGATCATATCTGTTTTCCACTTTTGATAAGATTTGAAAAGATGATCACTTCGCGGAGGAAGGGATTGGACTTGTTTAGGCCAAAAGTAATCAAGAGGAACACTAGAGGTTCTTTCAGCTGGTTTAAAGAGGCTATGATTGACAGTAACAACTTCACCATTATGGGGAAATTTCAAACACTTATGAATAGGAGAAGCAATAGCTTTCATGGAAGATAGCCAAGGATAGCCAAGCTTCACACGAAATTGTTCGGAAGATGGAATAATAGCAAAGTTCACATCAAGGGATTTGTTATAGACCTCAATAGGCAATGTAATAGAACCAATTGCGGGAGAAGAAAATGCATCAAATAGTTTCGCAATCACATCTATTTTGTCATAAATCACTTGATTCAATTGCAAAGTAAAAGGAAATTCTTCAGTAATAACATTAACCATGCACGAAGGATCAATAAGCACTCCACAGCAAGGTGTATTCTTGACTTTTGCATCTATGTATAAAGGACCATCAGGTGCCCTAATGGTTTCACTGGAATCAAATGTGATGGAAGGTTCTTTAGGGTTTTCTTGCTGCTCTACAAAGTTAATCACATTTGGAGTCATAGACACAAGACCATCAGATGAAAGAGAGGAATCATTAGTCTCAATCGCATTAGAGGTATGAGAAGGTAATGGATCAGTGAAAATCTGAAGATTTTGATTAGGAGGAGCTACAGATGTATTGCCTTTATCATTCACTCCAGAAACAGAGATAGTATTATTATCAATCAAATCTTGAATTTTACCCTTTAAAGAAAAACATTTTTCAGTATCATGCCCAGGCTGACGATGAAATTGACAAAAGGCTTTGTTATCAAAATAAGGTGAAGTAATCTTTGCAGGATCAATTTGTCTTATAGGAGGAAGAGTAAGCACATTTTGTTCCAATAACTTATTCATAATACTATGCAATGATTCATTCAAAGGAGTATACTTTCTTTCTTTCTTGAAAAATTTAGAAATAGGAGGCACACCTGATGCTGCATTCACATTGTTGTTGATGATGTTTTCATTGAATTTGATGGAGTCTTTGTTCGGTTTAAACTTCCCAAATGGTTGTTGACTACTATCACCCTTATCACTCAGAGCCATAGGATGTGATTGTTCCATTTGACTCACAGTCAGTTGATAATTGTGAAGAGTTGCACACAACTGTTGGAAAGAAGTAAACTCAGAAAACAGAAGTTTGTCTCGAATATCTTTTTGTAAATTAGAAATAAAGATTCTTTGAATATCATTGTCAGGCACTGGAAAAGAAATTTGAGCATACAAATGCTTATATCTACCAATGAAATCAGTCACTTTTTCTTTAATACCTTGTTTACAATGCATTAAATCAATCAAAGTAACTTTAGGACTTATATTGTTTTGAAATTGTTGAATGAAAGCATTTGCAAGTTGTTCGAAAGAAGTAATAGAATAGGAAGGCAATGAGCAATACCATTGTAGGGCTTTGTCTCTTAATGTTCTCGTGAATAGTTTTGCAAGCAACCTTTGGTCATAAGCAAAATCAGTACAAATTGTTTGAAAAGTCTTAACATGTGTTAGAGGATCACCTTTACCATTATAAAGCTCCAAATGCGGGATTTCAACATGTTTAAGAGGGATAGCTCGAACAATGTCAAGAGAAAGTGGGCTCGCAACATCAAATGTGGGCACACTAAACTTAGATTGATTCATAGAGGCAATTTGTTGCTGTAAAGAAGAGACAGTTTGTGCAAGATTGTTAATGGTCGCTTCAGTCGAAGGGTTCATATTAGATGTATTAGATTGAGATGGAGGTGTTATGTTATTGAAAGAAGGTAAAGAGTAAGGTGGTGGGACCCTATGATAATTAGTCATAGGAGATGATTGGACAGGAGGAATGCTACAAGGAGGAATGGAATGATTAAATGAATTGCCCCCTTGCGTCATGTTCATTTGCGGAGATGTAATAGGAACACTCATTGAAGGAATGAATGAAGAAGTCGGATTAAATGAAGGAAGAGGGTTAATTGAAAAGGAAGGATTGCCCTCATGACTAGTGATCACAGGAGGAATGTCTTGTGTAGAAGTAGCCATTATTTTTGATGTAAAGGTAGGTATGCTAGCAATAAAAGTCATCAAAGGAACAGAATGATTGACTTGTGTAGGAGGTTGTGTATAACCTAAAGTTTCGGCACAACTCTTCATAGGCATCACGTTCGAATTCACAATGTGTGAAATACCACGCAAAATATCAATTCCATTCTTATCACTTTGAAGCATACGTTTTAGACCCTCAATTAAAGGAAGAGCTTGACTATCAGGGTATTCTTGAGACATCCATTGTCGAAAATCGTCAAATTGGTTATCCAATTTCGAAAGTTATTCTTCAGAAACCTCATGGAGAGCTTCTTCATCATTAGGAGGATTAGAGGAATTACCCATGTCCTCGTTAAAAAGGCTATTCAAATTAGGTTCCATCTCCTCAGTAGTTAAACCTCGGAAAGACTTAATTCTACGGCTTCGTCTAACGGGAATAGTGTAAGTAGGGCTTATTGTTGTAAAACTCATGCACTAGAGAAGGAGAGAAAATTTTGATTTTAGAGGTAGCAATTTTTAGTAAAATCAGCCAATCTTCTGGATTTAAGCTGTTAAATGCAATCACGACAGTCTCCCGAAATTTCGGAAAAAATGTCCGGGACCGTGGCGCTTGGAGTGCAACACGGTCCTTGCAACTTTTTTCGAAATTTGCAGGGATGAAAGGTATGATGATTTTAAAGCCAATCTAAAAAAATTGAGTGATTTTACGATCTGTAGATAGGCCAAATTAAAGTTGCAATCTCAAAATTGAACCCTACCCAGATTGTCGAAAAATGCAAAATTTGAATTTTGAAAAAAAGAGAGGGAAACTGAAATTTTGAATTTTATGATTTTAGAGGGAATGTCAAGAGCAATGCAAATTTTGAAATTTAAAAATTGACTCAATTTCACGCAAAATTCAATTTTGAAAGCGGAAATCAAAGTTGTTGTAATTAAGCACTTAATTTCAAAAGTCACAAAATGCAAGAATTTGAATAAAGCACTGAAATTTTTAATGAATGTTAACACACTTTTCAGATTTAGGACAGTAAGAACACAATTTTGACACAAAATTTCAGTTTCAATGATTTTTGAATGTTTAAAAGCCTTAATCCAAGCAATCACAAGACCAACTTTGACTGTAATTTTGAAGGTGTTAAAATTGATAAAATCAGCCAAAATTCTGGATTTTAGCAGAAAAATACAGTAAGATCTCGCTCCCGAAATTTCGGAAAAAATGTCGGGGACGATGGCGCTCGGCGCCACGGTCCTCGCAACTTTTTTCCAAATTTTCAGGGATGAAAGATATTGTGATTTTATTGCGGAATCCAAAGTTACAGCTGATTTGGAGATGTTTTGATCAGTGAAATTGTCGGACAAAGGTTGAATCAAGAGGGTTTCAAAAATTAGGGTTTTGACACTTAACCACTTAATTTTCAAAATTAAAACATAGATATGAATTGATAATTTGTAATAGAAGGATAGATCTGAAACAAGCATCAACAATTAAACATTTCACGAGCTTAATTACTAAAAAGAAATTTTAGGGTTTTTATGCAATCACCTCTAAAATTTTGCAAAAGATCAAACATGGAAATGTAATCAATTTTTTCAGATCTAAGCATGAAAAATTAGAAAGGATGTTCACGTTGGGTTCACCAAAATGTAAAGCGGAAAAATCGCGATCGAACCCTAGTTGCTCTCCCCTCTTCCAACTCCAAGGAGAGAGAAGGGAGGTTCGCTAGGATTCGATGGTTTTCACTTAGGGGAGAGACTTTACATTCAAAAGAGGGGTTGAAACCCACAAGATCCAATCCCACGCAATGCAAGATTGGATGCTAAATGTGTTTCAAAGGTTATGACAGCAAGGCTACCCTCTTTTGTAAAGAATGTGCATAGGAGAATTAAGCTAGGAATGCATAGAAAGTGACAAAGATTTGCTTATAAACTGAGATAGGAATACAGTATGAAGCTGCGGACCTGGAATTAGTAGTAAAATGTCGATACGACGCTGTCCTGCAAATTTGAGCAAAAGTTGTCGGGACGATGGCGCCCGGCGCCATGGTCCTCCGAAAAATCCGCGAAACGAAGGGGGATCTGTTCGTCTCTGCACAAGGATTCCAGATCTTCAATTTCAGCCGCGTACTTGCAACCTACACACAGAAAAGCGAAGACGATTGGGGGGTTAGGGATTAGGGGTTTGCCTTTAGGTCAAACCCCGGTTTTGGAATTAACCAAGAAATGAGCAAGAGCTGTAAATGTAAATGACTGTAAAACAAGTACTAATACCTTGTTCTAAGGATGTTTGTATCCTTATGTGCGAAGGTTTAGATGTTTTTGTTTGTTGTATGTTTGCATGTTGTATGTAGCATGTAGTATGTGATCTCCTCTTCAATGGTTGAATCCTTGTCTTGAATGCAACACTTAGCCTTGAATGGAGACTTGAAATGATCAATTGCTTGAAGGAATGCTTGAATGCTTGAATGCTTGAGTATAGTTTCCACGCTTTTTCCGTCATGTATGTGTTATCCTCTATCCAAATGAGAGAGAAAAATGTAGTTTATATACTTGTCATTTAGGGCTGATAGACTGATTTTCTCGACCTTAGGCCGACCAGGAAAGTTAATTTCCAAATTGCAAACAAAAAGACCCGAGACCCCTTAGGAGACCGGGCCCAAAATAGGACCCAGGGACTAGGGCATTGGGCGCCATGGTCCTGGGGACCAGGGCACTGGGCGCCCTGGTCCTGAGGGACCAGGGCGCTGGGCGCTCTGGTCCCACCTCCCGGGACATCAGGGTGCAAGGAGGTTCAGGCCAGGGTACTTGAAAAATGTAGTTTTTGGTGTCGTGAGCAAGTTTCGGGGTCTCCATTCAGGTTGCGTGTTGCGTCGCCATCGTGAAGACCGAAATGCAGTCGAAATTGCAAGTGTCACAATTTTAGGACGCTACACTTCCTAATTAACCTAATCCATCCCCTAATTATTGTCACATTCCTAAGCAACTTGGAGTCACTTCTCAAAGACTTCAAAGTCTTTGAAAATAATTAAATGCTTTGTGTGTTCAACAATTTAACCTCCAAAGTCTTCCAAACCACTAATGGCTCTTACATGACCATTTATGGTCAATTCCACTTGCACCCATGGTTAAGGAATTTAACCCCTAACTCAACCCTCATGTGACTCATGTGTCTCCTCAAGAATTTATTGCTTTGACCATGGTTATCCCTTTTACCTTTGCACAAGAGTTTATCCATTGGATAAAAGCTTTATTCTTTGAATAAAGAATTTATTCACTCAACCCAACCTTGACCTTAACTCCCAAGTTAACCTTCAGGTCATATCAAGCATTTAATGTTTATTCCCTCTCCTCTCAACCTATCTCATATTAACATTTGTCATCCTGGGATTGGGTTGAAAACCCTCATATGGACTGAATATCATTCAATCCCGACCCTTGTTGAGATTACTCAATCTCAACCATCCATTGCTCCATTTTTCCTATAAATAGAGCCCATTTCTTCATAATCCAAATCCTGAAAACTTGTATGCATTTAATCTATAGTGAATTTTAGAGAGCATTTAGCATAAATCACATATACTGTCATTTTGGACTAAAATAAATCTTAGTTCATTTTCATACCATGTCTAATTAGTTTGTTTTACACTTGCATAGCATAGTTAATCATCTACAATCTTGAACCTCCATAAGGCATCCATAGTGCAAAAAGTTGCTGAGAGCTACACTAATTTGGAATTTGGAGAGGAGAGAAACAAAGGAGAAGGAGCTAAGAGCATGTTAGAAGGCATTTGGAGATGCCTTGTGATATTTGTTTCCCTAGTTAAATACTTTATCATGTTTTTAGTGTCTCTTTTGATATGCCTGATTAGAATAGTTTTTGGTTGATTAACACTGACGGTTTCTTATATTTTTGTGTGTTATATGACCATAGAGTTTAGTCTAACACTTGTCCATTTCACAGAGCATCAGATAGAAAAGTGTGTTATGCTAGATAGCAATACGATAGGGCAAGATTGTGCTAGCAATGGTTAGCGATATGCTAAAAAGGCATGCCATTAGGCGATGGTTTATACCAGTATGGATAACCATATGATAGGGCAAGATTTTGTCGGCATGGGTAGCAATACACTATATAGCCATGTGATTGGGTGATCAGAGATATATTTGATAAGTAGTAGATTGGCCCCTACAGAGGTGGACAAAAGAGATAGATCAAATGGTTTGGCCCCCATCTAGGTGAAAAAGATCAAGTGGTTTGGCCCGCACCTAGGCAAAACATGATAAAGAAAGAGAACGAGTGGTTTGGCCTGGCCCCCACCTAGGAAAATATGAAAAAGAAAAAGATCAAGTGTGGTTTGATCCCCATGTTGGCAACAAGGTAAAAAATTGAGAGAGGGGGGGTGAATCTGTTTTCTGAAAAAACTCTACTCAACTTAAACACAATTTCAGATATGATAAACAACAGTGAAAGCATAAATCAACACCACATCAATAACACACATAACACCAAGATTTTTGACACAGAAAACCCGGTTAAGGGAAAAACCATGGTCGGAACCTACCCACAATATGATGATAACCTGTTAGAAGTATATGTTAGGAATCCCACAGATACTAAGAGGGGGGTTGCATCAGTATCTAACTGGTAATTAGAATTTCTTACCTTAAAACATGTAGAACATATTATAACAGTGTATCGGTATGCAAGAAATAATGTAATAAACATAATTAAGAACATCCACATGAAAAGCACACCATAACACAAGGATTTAATGAGGAAACCCAGTGTGGGAAAAACCTCAGTGGGATTTGTGACCCACAATATTCACTCACTGGCCAATAAGAGAATATTAATTACAAGAGGGGTTTGCACATGCAGGAAGGCCAATTGCCTAGAGCTCACTACTCAATGGGAAGTCTCACTGACTTACAATGTGGACTATACAAATCCAATATCTTGTACTGCTTTACAATAGCATCTATAATGCCTAATCTAGTATTGGTTGCTACTCTGCTTCTTGCATAAACCCTTCAACCTATATTTTGCATAATAAGTCCGCCTTAATATTTTGTATACATCACTTTGTTCACTTACTTCTTTCCTTACTTCATTATTATTAAATGTCTACAATGATCTCTTTTATATATAAGAGTCATTTTATGACATGCCAAGTCGGCTTACAAAGTTTTCCAATAATAAAGAAAATATAATATAACAAAATCATGTCGGCCTCTGTGCCGGTATACTTCCTTTCTTTGTGCCGATGCCAGTGTCCTGAGTGCCGGTGTAGAGTGTGATCTGCTGATGCCGATGCACTAACTTGTTGGTGTAATTCCTTGCCGGTGCCATAGGATTGTAAGGTTTCCATCAATGACAAAACCTTCAATCACATACAATGTCTCATTGGAATGTGCATATGCCAACAATCTCCCCCTTTAGCATTGATGGCAACACTCATGAGAAATTTCAAAAGTGTATCCAAAAATTATCCAAAAATGTGAAGTCCAAAAATGTTACCAAAAATGTGTGTGCTCCCCCTGAGCATATGATTCTTGTGATGTTGAATTTTCTCATCCCACTACTCCCCCTTTGGCATCAATGACAAAGGTTGTCAAGATGTCAGTAGAGTTTGTAGTTTCAACCTTGTAACTGGGTAGTTACAATTTGAAATAGATCCACCAAAATCAAGTTTATACTCTCCATAAACCTTTTACTATCTCTTATTGTTGTCTTTGTTCTCTTAACTGCACCGGTGAGATGCTGCAAATGCTCTGCCGGTGTTTTCTGTCCATGTATTAGTGCCTCAGATATTTCCTTCTGCAGTGATGCTAGATAGTCCAATCTTGGACTCAGTTTTAATCTTAGATGCTTTACCTTATTCACTATTCTCTCCTTTTCTCTTTCCAATTTAAGTAAATCTTCCTCAAAATTTGTTATTTTCTGTTCAAAAACTGATAGTGTATCAGGTGAGTTGACAGAATTATCTGCAAGTTTGTTGATGTCATCCTATACCTTGGTCATCTTCTTATCAATATCTACAGTAAAAAGGTTTGTCTTATAGGTGTCTTTGTACAGAGTTTTGTACTCTTTCAATAAATTACACAATTCTGGTAGAAGTGTGTCAAAATCTCTGTTACACTTCTTTATTTGCTCATCAAAGAATTTTTGCTTTTTAATTTCTACTTTATCCTTCAATGTCTCTTCCTTTATTTTCTCAATGTTTTCTGTGATATATTTACACAAGGTATCAAGTTGTCCTAAAGAATACTTATTGTCTATATTACAATTAGGAGCAATTACCCTCAAAATTGGTATGGTATCATCTATTGCCTTATAGGCTTGTGAGCTGCAATCTATTATCTTTTTAATTGAATCTAATAGTACCTCAGTCACATTAGTTGATTTGTATCCTAATGATGAACCTAGATTCTAAGTACCGCCAGTGGAAGTAACCAAGCTTGTATTGACCTCTGGTAGGTTTGTTTGTGTCTGCATTTCCTTAAGCAATGGTTTTTCTACTTCTCTAGTTCCCGGTGACATTGTTTCCTTCTGTTCCTGTTCAGGAGCCTTTTGCTTTGTTTGTTTCTCTGTTTGTTGCATTGTCTGAGTCTGAGTCTGATTCTCTACCTTTTTCTCTTTGTCATCTGTTGGTTTCTCCTGTGTGTTATCTATTTGCTCTACTATTGGAGGCTCACTAGCCATGTTAGTCTTATCAGATGTATCTTTGTTTACCACAATGTTGATCTTTTGAGTATCAACATCCACAGTATATAAGACTTTAGGATTAGGATTACCATCTTCTACATCCATACTTTCAGCTGCCGGTTGATCTTTTGTAGCTGTTGTTTTTACCGGTGGAGTAATCAAAGGAGGTGGGGGTAAGTTGTCTTTAACCTTGATACTAGGTGGTCCACCAACTTTACCTTTACCCTTGTCTCTTTCTTTCTGATATACCTTTATAGGTTTGGGGTTCCCGTATTCTTCTTGTTTTTCTTTTTCAACTAGGAATATATCCCATCCATTTTCTGTCTCCTCAGTCACCTCATTAACTCTTCCAACCATTAAAGCAATGTGTCGGTGTGCAGTAGAAAATACTGACCGGTTGGCTTGAGCAATTAAGTCATCAATTTCTTTGGGTGAATTTACTGGATATACAACAAGTAGCTTCTCTATCTTTATTTTCTTGTCCAGTTCTATTACTGCTTGTCTTCTTGCTTCCAGTCTCTTAAATAGTTCATTTGGAATTTCATTTACTATTTCCATAAAAAATTTCTTATACATATCCATATGTAATATAACACTATTTTCTACTTGTTCTTTTTCATCAGTTGTCAGAGTGTCATATATTTTCTCTATATTATTCAATTTGCCTTCCTTTGTAATTTAATTCAACAATATATCAAGAGGGGCCAAGTCCTTGTTTGTTCTCTTCTTCTTTTTGGGTGTCAATTTCTTCTTCTTTGGTGTAGCCTTTCTTACCGGGATCTTACTGCTTGTTGTTTTTGTCTTGTCCTCCTAGCTGAGGGTGTGGTTGCCAGTGAGCGATCTCTTTTCCTTACAACTCTTTTGAAAGTTGCAGGCATGTCACTCTCTGAAGAAGTACCTACTAGTGATAGGTAAGTTTCAGGTTGTGGAGCTGCTAACTCATCCTCTGTTATACCGGTTTGTTTTAACACATCTTCTTTAATGGCCTTTGCCTGTCTGGAGCCTTTTCTTACAACTGCCTCAACCTTTTTCACTCTTTTCTTAGATTGTATTTGGCTTTCGATAGTTTCTGCACTACCAAATACTTCTTCCTTAGGTTCCTTAGGGGCTTCCAGAAGTGCTTTAGCATATGTTTCAATTATATGATCATCTATTTCATAGCCCATCTCTGTTACCCAAATTGTCCTAGGGATGACTGCTTCCATCCAGATCTCATCCTTCTTGATTACAAAGCATATTTCATCTTTATATTTGTCAACAATATTTTGTGATAACCTGATTCTTTTCTTCATTTTAACCTTTAGTGCTTGAAAGAAATCATGGATATTGTTTTCCTTGTCTTCTCCCATGTTATTAAATAGTTCTGTTAATTGTTTACCTACCAGTATATCATATCCAAGTTCTTTGTAGCCTATACTGGGAACCTACTTGGTTATATGTAGCATTAGACATACTAGCAGATTTCCAAACTTGAAAGTTCCTTTCTTGTCCTTCTTAATCTTTCCAAGGTTGTCAATTAATTCATCCTTTAACCACTTACATATATCAATCTTTGCATTATCTATGACCATATCATAAGCACTCTTAATGCATAAACTTGAAACTAAATTAAGTCTATTTGCATGAGTATCTTTATACCCTAATATCATGTTGATAAATCTCACATTAATGTTTGTTACATCATTTACTCTTAAGGACCTTTTATCAGATGTGGCACCAGTTAACTAAGTAACTAGGTCATTGGAAACCTTCTTAGTTTTGTCTGGCCTTTTACCGGTGGTCGGTAACCCTGTGACAACTTTCACAACTTCCTTAGTGATTTTGTGAATTGCATCTAGCCAGAAAAATTCACCATGTACCCTACTTAAGACTATCCTAATCACATCCTTGGGGAATTCAAGAATGCTAAGGATCTTTGTAAATCCTAGGGTTTCAATGATCTTGTGTTCATCTTTTACATTGCCGGATTCATCACATATCACAGTTTTAAACATGGTTTTAATATCTTCATCTCCTAGTTCCTCAATGTTACAGTGAATGTAAATTCTGGGGTCTTCAACATAGACAAATCCCTTAGGAATTTGAGAAAAAGCACCTAAGGTATCATCTTTATTTGCTACCTTGGGAACTAATTGAAATACGGGCCTAGGTCTTTTTATAACTTCAACAACAGTAGGGTTTGCTATATATTCAATTGTAGAGGTGGATGCCATGATAAAATACCTTTTACTGCCTTTAGGATGGATGATTTGTTGGAGTGTTCTTGCCTCTTAGCTCAGAATGTCTTAGTTCAGAATCTTCGTGCTCTTCGTAAATTTGAAATCTCGGTGAAATGAAATTGAGCCAAAACCTCGAATTTATAGTGTCTTTTTGCCATCTACCACATTAAATGCATTTCTGTTAAGTATTCACTTAACATTGTTTGTCGGTAATAAGTAATTTCCAACATATTATAACAGTGTATTGGTATGCAAGAAATAATGTAATAAATAGAATTAAGAACATCCACATGAAAAGCACACCATAACACAAGGATTTAATGAGGAAACTCGGTATGAGAAAAACCTTGGTGGGATTTGTAACCCACAATATTCACTCACTGGCCAATAAGAGAATATTACTTACAAGAGGGGCTTGCACATGCAGGAAGGCCAACTGCCTAGAGCTCACTACTCAATGGGAAGTCTCACTGACTTACAATGTGGATTATACAAATCCAATATCTTGTATTGCTTTACAATAGCATCTATAATGCTTGATCCAGTACCAGTTGCTGCTCTGCTTCTTGCATAAACCCTTCAACCTATATTTTGCATAATAAGTCTGCCTTAATATTTTGTATACATCACTTTGTTCACTTACTTCTTTCCTTACTTCATTATTATTAAATGTCTACAATGATCTCTTTTATATATAAGAGTCATTTTACAACATGCCAAGTCAGCTTACAAAGTTTTCCAATAATAAACAAAATATAATATAACAAAATCCTGTCGGCCTTTGTGCCGGTATACTTCCTTTCTTTGTGCCAGTGCCGGTTTCCTAAGTGCCGGTGTAGAGTGTGATCTGTTGATGCTAGTGCACTAACTTGTTAGTGTAATGCCTTGCCGGTGCCATAGGATTGTAAGGTTGCCATTAATGACAAAACCTTCAATCACATACAATGTCTCATTGGAGTGTACAGATGCCAACATATAAAATATTACAATGGGGACTGCACATGCATTCATGTACACTACCTAGAGCTCACTACTCAAAACACATAACAAGGAGAGCTACAACCCTTGGGAAGGCTCACTATCTTACAAAAACATTTGGATTACATCCAAAAGATCATGAACTAATAGAATAACATCTCCTCATGCTTGGTTATAGTTCTGGTTAAGCACATAACACATAATTGTCTCCTTTGCACTTCTTCACATGTCTTCACTTTAATTTGTTGGACATTGTTGCTACTAGGATATGTTGTTGTCATTGATGTCAACATATTCCTGCTTCGGTGATTGTAGATTGGTTTATTGGGATTATGGTTTGTTGTATGGATTATCTCTAGTAGATCACTATATTCTTCTATACTGGTTTTGGTGATCTGGGAAGCTTAATTGATCATATCAGATGATCTAGTTTTGCAATTTGTTTATCTGATTAGTGCTTTGCAAAGTTCAGTATTTCCTCTGATATATTCTAGTGCGATAAGATCTTGAGATAATATTTTGGGATATTATTTAGGATGGTCTTGTGTATCTTCATTTCAGATGGTTAGTGATTTGGTTCTCTGCAAGTTATCTTTTCTTCGTGATAGTTTCTATTGTTTGTGCTCTTGAGGTTTAGATGTTGATCGATGAAGATTTGATAAGTGGTGTTGGTGCAGCTGTTACTGATGATTCTAACGTGCTTGTTGGTGTTTCCTAATTGTGTCCTATTTGTTTTAATGATCCACATTGATCATTGTGTGAGTTCTTGATGATGTTCTTCGAGTTATGTGGGTTTCCTGGTGGTGTAGCATGTTGCGGTTGATCTTGACGTGATTACCGGTGGTGGAGTGTTTGGAAATTTGAATTAGGTCTATGTTATGTCATGTATATCATTATATTGGTCTAGTGGTTGATCTTTGTATCATGTGATGTAATTTTGTAATTGTGAGTTGAGAGTTTAGTTCACCTTGTTGTCAAGGTTGATGATTTGTATAAATAGGTGATATTTTCATGTAATTTAGGTATCGTGGTTGTGTCTGCATTATCAGAGAGTGGTGTATGTGCAAACAAGTGATTCATCCTTTAGCATTAAAATTTAGTAGGTATTGGTCTTGCAGATAAGACATTGTGCTTAACCGGAAATTACATTAGGCATTTGGAGATGCTAGTCTTTTAGTTCATTCCTTCTGGATTGTAGTCTGAATCTTGTTGTAAGTCAATGAGACTTCCATAAGAGTTATAGCCTTCTAGGTTATTATCTTTTGAGCAGTGAACTCTAGGTAGTGTGCCTGAATGCATGTGAATTCCCCATTGTAATATTTTCACACACTACTACAAAGTATCATCTTATTGTGGGTTGGTTCCCACCGTGGTTTTTCTCGTAACTGGGTTTTCCATGTCAAAATCTTGGTGTTGTGTGTTGTGTTGTTTATCTGCTTATCTTTGTTGTTGTTGCAGTTTATCAAATCTATTTCTATGATTAAGTTTGTTGATCCAATGAGAACCGATTCACCCCCCCTCTCAGTTTTCATTCATTGTTGTTGCCAACAATTGGTATCAGAGGTAGATCCTCCAAAAGAAGCTTAATCGCTTGAGGAGATCTGGGATGGAAACTGGAAGTGAAAGTGTTATCTTTAAGAAGAGTCTGAGATTTGATGGTAGTAACTATGCTATATGGAGGAGCTAGATGGAGGTGCACTTGAGATGTCTTGGAGAAGATTATTAAAAAAACACAAAGAATTTATATGCTATTCCTTAGAACGGACTGGTTACTACTGATGAGATCAAGGAAGCTGAAAAATAACATTAGAGTGAAGAAAGCATTGCTAAGTACCCTAACTAATTCAAAGATGACTAATGTAATGGGACTTTAGACCACACATGAGATCTAAAAGAATCTTGAAACCCTATATGAAGGAGATAAACAAGTCAAAGTTGCTAAGTTGCAGAGCTTGAAAGGGAAATATGAGATGTTGAGAATGGGAGAAGATGAGAACATAAACACTTTCATGGCTAAAGTGAATGATCTTGTCCTAGGTATGAGATGTGTCAGTGGAACCCTTGAAGAAGATGAAATTGTTTCTAAGGTGTAGAGATCTTTGCCTCCTGCATATAAACATAAGGTAGCTACTATTGATGAGATCTGAAGTGTGACTACTATGACAAGAGATATGTTGGTTGGAAAGATTGTTGTATTTGAGCTGAGAAAATTCGGTGAATCACATGGAAAGTTTGAGACAACATTTAGAGCATCTGTATCCAGAAAGAAGAAGTATGATCCTGAAGAATGCAAAATATCTAGATATGAAAGAGAAAGGAGAGAGATGGAAGAATGAGAAATAGAACTAGATTAGATTAAAGAATTGATTGCCCTGCCTAAAGGAGTTGGTAAGTATGATGGAAAATTGCCTCTGAAATGTTTCTCTTGCAATAAAGTAGGATATTTTTCTTCTAGATGCCCAGAGAGAATGGCTAAATATGATAGGCATGACAAATTTGATAAGCATGATAGGAATGATAGATATGAGAAGCATGAGAAGTATGATAAGACTTACAAGTCTAACTGGAAGTATACGCATCATAAGAACTGCTTTTATGTTGCTGATGAAATTCTTACAGATAAAGAATCAAAAGGAGATGAAGTTGTGTTTATTGCTATCAAAGAAGATGGATCGGTGCCTATTGATTCCACAAGATGCACTGTTGAGGAGAAAGCTTTAGCTGCTAAAGTTGAAGATAAAGATGAATGGGTGATTGCTAGTGGCTGTTCACATCATATGACTGGTGATAAAAGAAAATTTGTGAGTGTGGAAAGGTATGATGGTGGAATAGTAAGATTTGGAGATGACAAAGCCTGTGTGATCTGCGGTAGAGGTTCTATTTCCTTTGATGGTAACAATAATACTGATGATGTCTTGTATGTTGAAGGTTTGAAGCATAATCTTTTGAGTGTTGGATAGATGGTTGACAAAGGTTATGGTCTACAATTCAAGAATGGTAAATGCAAGATCCTAAATGCCCTTGGTATAAAGATTGCATCTAGAACTAAGACTAAAGGTAATATCTTTAATTTGAATGGTGGTGAGAAAGTTTCTTGATTGCTCATATTGATGAAAGTTGGTTGTGGCATAGGAGAATGTGTCATGTTAACTTTGATTCAATGATCAAGACCAGTTCTACTCAAGATGTTAGATATTTGCCTAAGATTGTTAAGCCTGCTAATCTGGTATAGGAATTCCAATTGGGTAAGAAAACAAGAATTTCTTTGAAGAGAAAGCATATACATCTAATGGATTGCTAGATCTTGTGCATACTGATCTATGTGTACCTACAAATGTTACAAGTGTGCAAGGTGACATATATTTTATGTTTCTAATTGATGATTATTCCAGGATGATGTGGGTTGTCTTTTTGAAGGAGAAATGTGAAGCATTAGACAAATTTAAGATATTCAAAGCAAAGGTTGAGACTAAGTCAGGGTTGAAGGTGAAATATTTGAGATCTGATAGAGGAGGAGAATTCTTCTCCGATGAGTTTGATTCATTATGTGAGAAGCATAGGATTGGAAGACAATTATTTGCTCCTAGAACCCCTCAACAAAATGGAGTTATTGAAAGGAATAATAGGATTGTCTTGGATGCTGCAAGGACTATGTTGATTGAAGGGAATGTTCTTAAGATCTATTGGAGAGAGGCTATTAGCATTTCTATTTACACATTCAACCAAGTTTATATTAAAGGTGATACTGGTAAGACTCCTTATGAGCTATGGTTTGCTCATGTTTCTACTATGAGATATTTTAGAATTTTTGGTAGCAAGTGTTATATCAAGAGAGATAAGGATATATGAAAGTTTGATGTAAGGAGTGATGAAGGAATTTTCTTGAGATATTCAACCAAGAGAAAAGTCTATCAGTGTTACAATAAGAGACCGAGAAAGATAGTAGAGAGTGCAAATGTGAAGGTGGATGAGAACCTTGGAAAAGAGATTAGAGCATGTGGATATGATGATGGTCAGTATGTTTTTATAATGCCTATTTAGACTGAAGAATTGAAGCAGAATGATCTGGTAGAGATAGTTAATCTGGATGTTGTTGCTATCAGTGGAGAGGTGCAGGAACCTAAAAAATAAAATAATTAGAAGACCTCGAGGTATGCAAGATTGAATCATTCAAAAAATTAGATTATTGGTATAAAAATAAAGGTGTGATGACTAGAAGAAGGCTACCTGCTGAAGAGGTGTGTTTGATTTCTAAATTTGAACCTAAAGATGTTGTTGAAGCTTGCAAAGATGAAAATTGGATGAGAGCTATGGAAGAAGAATTAGATAAGATTGAAAAGAATAACACATGGGAACTTGTGCCTAGACCTAAAGATAATAATGTTATTGGTACTAAATGGGTATTCAAGAACAAATTGAATGAAGCCGGTGAAGTAGTCATAAATAAAGTAAGATTGGTATGTAAAGGATATTCACATAAATAAGGGATTGATTATGAGGATACTTTTGCTCTGGTAGCTAGACTTGAAGCTATTAGATTGTTGCTTGCATATGCTTCTTATAAAGATTTCAAGGTATATCAGATGGATGTCAAATTTACCTTTTTGAATGGTGATCTTGAGGAAGAAGTTTACATTGAGCAACCTGATGGATTTTGATTATTAGATGATGGAGACATAGTATGCAAATTGAAGAAAGCTCTTTATAGATTGAAACAAGCCCCTAGAGCCTGGTATGCTATATTGGATAAGTATCTATTGAAATTAGGATTTAATAAAGGTATGATTGATACTAATATATATTTGAAGATTCAGAATGATAACATATTGATTGTTTAAGTCTTTGTTGATGATATTATCTTTGGAGGAGATGATGAATTGAGTATGAAGTTTGTCGATGATATGCAAAAATAATTTAAGATGTCTATGATAGGAGAGATGAATTTTTTCTTATGTTTGTAGATTTCACAGACTGGAAAAGGTATTTTTATATCTCAAACTAAATATGTGAAGGAATTGTTGAAGAATTTTGGGTTAGATGACTCCAAACTAGTTGGAACTCCTATGGTGACTAGTTTCAAATTATCTAAAAATGATGAATCTCCAAAAGCTAATTAGAGTTTGTACATATCTATGGTTGGTGGACTGCTATATATTACTCAAACTAGGCCTAACATTATGCATGTTGTGTGCATGGCTACTAGATATCGAGCTAATCCAAAAGAGATTCATGTCACTGCTATTAAGAGAATATTCAAATATTTGAAGGGGACTATGGATTATGGTTTGTGGTATTCGAGGAATGATGATTTCATGTTATGTGCTTACATTGATGCTGATTGGGCTGGTGATGTTGATGACTAGAAGAGAACCACTAATGGAGCATTCTTTTTGGGTAAGAAATTGGTTTCATGGAAAATCAAGAAACAAGATTCAGTGTCCTTATCTACTATTGAAGCTGAATACATTGTTGCTGCTAGTAACTGCACTCAAGTAGTTTGGATGAAGCAAATGTTGAAGGATATCAGAGTAATCTATGATTAACCTATTGTCATATATTATTGTAGATGTCTAAAAATGGTCAATGCTTGCGGAGTCATACTTTAACATTGGCGCATTGCCTTATTTTAGGGTTTTTGTGTCGCATTAACATTTCTCCTATGTTGTGCACTTGGTCTTTATCATTTGTGAGCATCAAGTCCTTCTTCTACATTCTTCATTTGTCTTGCTTTCGAATTTGGTCTTGTTGATAACAATCTTCAATCATGATTTTGGTCGATCTTATCCTGTAGCATCAATGTGTGTGCTCATTTGGCATATTTTGACATCGTCAATTTGATTTCATTTTGGACATCATCAATCCTAATCGATGATGGAATTAGGGTTTTGTCCTCTTATCAATCTTATCATTTTGTGATCGATTTGTCATCGATCGTTGTCCTTTTCAATCTTGTCATCTTGCGATCGATTTGTCATCGATCGTTGTCATTTTCAATCTTGTCGTTTTGCAATTGATTTGTCATCGATCGTTGTCATTTTCAATCTTGTCATTTTGCGATCGATTTGACATCGATTGTCGTCCTTCTTAATCATGTCAATTTGGATCAATTAGTCTTTATTCCTCATCAATTGGTGCATTTATCAATCAAATCGTTTGTCAGCATTGGTCCTTTGTTAATCAGAATCATAATCAAATAGACATCAATTATCTTTTTTCAAGACCTAATTGTCGTCCTTGCATTTCTAATTCATCTTCTAAGGTTTTATGATTTATTCATTTAATCTTGTTTGTCATTTCTCCCTCTAGGTTAAATAATTTATTTATTTATCCTAACTCTTCTTGTCACAATTAAATATTTAACTAATTCCTTCGCTCTTTGTGAATTAATTAATGAATGAAAAATTATTAATTAATTTACCTAATTTTTCAATTTACTAATTTCTCCTAATTCCTAATTTTCTAATTTTCATCAATTTCCTAATTTCTAATTCATCTAATTTTCTATTTTCTCTAATATTTCTCCTAATTTCATGGGAATGACATAGCAAATTTGTCATATTTGTCAATCAATCAATTTTGACATAGCAATTTGTCATAATTTGTTATAATTATCAATCAATCAATTTCGCATATAAAGTGTCAATTTGTCATAATTTGTCATTCTTGATTTGAAATTTCCTTTCAAATCTCTTCATGCTAATCTTGTTTTTTCTCCAATTTATCTATAAATTGGATGAATTTCTTCAATCCCAATTAATCACTTTTTCTAATCGATCCCTGAATCAATCACGCTTCTAGTATTCTTGTGCTACCATCTTGTTAATCTTGCTTTCACATTATGCTTATGCACTTGAAGGTGAGATCCACAAAACAAAGCAATTTGAAGGAGAAAGAAGGATAATGGAGAATCATGGAGGAGACATCCGCATTTGTGATGGTTTGCGTTTGAATTGAATGTTTTATTTCCATATCTCTATTGAATGTTTGTTGGTTTTGTTATCATTGCAATCTGGTTTTGTGATTGAGCTAGTTTAACATCAATTTGCTTTGATGATTTCCAAATTCCTATCTACATTAATTGGTGAACCCGACGTGAACTTAACCCCTTAACTGTGTTTTGAGTGCTTTTGAGCTGAATTGCAGGTGAAAAACCCAAGAAATAGGGCAACTCAGGGCTTTCTGGGCACTTCTGCGCCTGTGCCAAAGGGATCTACGCCTGTGTCAAGGGATCTACACTTGTGTCAAGGCATTCTGCACCTATGTCAGAGGGATCTACACCTGTGTCAATGCATTCTACGCCTGTGTCAATGCATTTTGCACCTGTGTCAAGACATTCTGCGCCTGTGTAAGGCCAAAAACAGAGGTAAAAATCAATGTTTTTACTTGCAAATTACTTTGTTTTGCATTATATTCTGGTATTTTGGCTTTCTTTTGTACTGATTCTCTGTGCAGCACCTTGGCATTATGCATGGCGAAGACAAAAATGAAACTACTAACAAATCTTATGCAGGTTCGCTAGTCAAAGACCAAACAAATCAAACTTCTAATTTAGTGATTTTGCAGGTTGCCTTGTATTCCAACCAAACTTTGTGTTTGTAATTCATAATTAGGCACCTAGTATGATTGCTAAGTAGGATGGAATGAACATGTGTTTGCTTTGATTGTCGAGTTTGACATTGGAGTAGGAGAGTATGCTCTCATCCTTCTTAGGGTGATCAGAAATCTAGATCTTCGATACCATTCTCATGTCTTGGATTGTTTGTTACCTTTAGAGGGCCTGCCTTCCTGACCATTTGCTTTCTTTTGCAAGCAAGTGACAATCGTGAGAAGGGAACGACCCAAAGTGAGCACAGCTAGAGTACCTTGGCATTCTAACTCACTATAAATAAATACCTGATGGGAGAAAGCTTTGAAGGAAGGGTTACGTGGGAATTGTAGTTACTTGGGAAGTGATGAACCTTGGACTCTTTCTCATATCAACATCTAAGTAGGGCCTTGCGGTCTAAATCATGCTTGCGTGACTACATTTGTTTGGTATCTTGGTGGACTTATGTCTCAATCACGCTTGCATGACACCAAGGAGTAATGCTTAATAGAAATCCTTATTAAACACCTTGTATTTAGAGGCCAAAAATCCTTCTAGTTGCTTGAGAAGGAGGAGTTCGGATACTTGGAAGAGATACTAAGTTCGCCATGGGAAGATTTCCATGGGGACTAATGCTTGGCTGCCCTGAGAAGTGAGTGCCATGGAGGGAAGCCCGTGTGGTCAAGCATCTATGTATTTTCCTTGAATCTCATAACGAGTCTACCTCTCAAGTACCTACTGTCCTTACCTACCATAAGAAATGTGTGAATGAGCATGATTGTCTTGAGTCTAAGTTGAAATATCTTGTCTTCTTTGCTTGTCAAAAGTTGAGTTGTGTCTCATTTCAAAAACAAGACAAATTGATTCAAAACAAGGTTAAACACAAGAGTATTTCATTCAACAAAGTTCAAAACACCTTCAAACATGGTTGTCAAACATTTTTCAAAATCTTGTCTCAACATTCATGTCACTTAGGTTTAGGTTCATCCTAGGTTTGCATTTTGCAAAGTCATTGTCAACTACCAAGGTTAGGTTTTACCTAGGTCATACTCCTTTGCATATCAATAAGGGTCATCCATTTGCATGTGTCCTCTTGCATTAGAGTAATACCATTTCATGATTCAACCTTAGGTTTTGTCTTAGGTTGACATAGTCATACATTTGCATTTGCATCCTTGTCCTCATAACATTAGGTCACATTTACATACCCTAGGTCTCTTCATTAAGCTTAAGTCATTATCATATTAGGGTCATTTGCATACTAATTTTCCCTTTGCATATAGTGTCAAAACTAGGTTTTTTCATACTTGAGTAATCCAAATCTTTGATAAACTCTAAGTTATTGTTAGGAAGTCTAGACCTTATCAAACTTTTGTCTTTTTGTCATCATTGTCATTTGGTCAAACCTAGCTTAGTATCCAAGAATATAGGGGAGACATTGTCATTTTGTCCTTTTGTCACTTGGTCCTTTTTTCCTTTGAGCTCTAGACATCATTTCAATTTCCTAAGGGTCTCTTTTTAGATTTACATTCCAAAAAGTTTGTCAAAATCTTGAAAAACAACCAAAAACATAGGTTGCATTCTTGCCATAGATTGCATTTTCATCTATTTAGTTTGCATTTAGTTGCATATCATATATTATCCTTGAAAAATTCCAAAAAATATTGCATTTGCATAGTGACATGCCTATTGAAACAAGGTCAAAATCTAAGAAGATGGGCGAACCAACGTATCAACCCATTGACAACATATCAAATTCACAGTTTCAAACTAGTCAAATAGTACAAATTGAAGGTTTGTCAAACACATCATTACCACCATATGGAATGGTTCAACTTGGACCACCTCCATTATATGAACTAGTATTTGTACCCATGAAACCAGGACATGGGAGTGTTCCACCAACACCAAGAGGAAATGCACCTTTCAATTGGAATCAACCAAACCTGCAACATGACATTCAAACTCAAACATTATATGAGGAACAAACTCTTTCACAAGGATTTGGTTCAGATCAAGGCATTCAATAGGAGACAAATCCAAATGTTTTACCAGATTCTTCATCTGATTCCGATGCTTCCGATGATGTTGATATGTTCCTTAAAGATCCTAAGATGACGAAAAAGATGGATAAATTCTTGAACAAGGTCTTTAAGATGTTCCCACAAAAATATCTTGACATGATGAGTAATGTGACCTCCTCAAGTGAGCAAATCAATGTGAAAAAACAACAAGGCGGTGAGCTGTTAAGTTTCTCTCCGCATCCAAATGAAGAAAATGTGCAATAAGAAACTCAACCTACCTTGATGGGTAAACGTGCTTCAAAGGCATTGACAGTGACTATTCCTCAAAAGTCACCATTTGAAACAATAAATAATCCATTATTTAATACAACACCTGCAACACAAGATCAAATGAGGACCACACAAATATTGACAGCTATCCCTCAACAAGAAGTGGTTCCTTGCATGCATGAAATTGGATCAAAATCTAAGATGCAAGAAAGCTTCACGATTGGAACTCCTGATCTCACCAATGTCCAAAACAATTCCACAATGCAACAAAGTTCCTATGTCCCATTAAGCTCAATATATTTGCCAAACACTCAAGTACTTGTTATGCAAACTATTGTGACAGATCCTTCGATAATGGTGACACAAAGAGCTACAGATAATGATTTGCATCAACAACAAATGTTGCAACAATTGAGTAATACACAAAAGGTACAATCGAATGTGCAAACAAACAATGCACAACAACAACAATATCTCATTCGACAACAAGTTACAGTGCCCTCTGCACCATTACAAGTTAATGCAAACTTGCAACCACCACAATGGATTGGAAAAATGACACAACAAGTCAATTCAAGTGCCATACCCCATCTTAAGGAGAAACAACAAAAACCTCCCAAAGAAAGTTTTTTGCAAATGATGGGATTTACGCCGCGACAACAACAATTGGCACAAAGTCAACAAATTTCGATTCGTCAGCATCAACAACAACATGTGCCTCAATATGTGCCAAGACAAACAAGTTATCATACTTCACAACCGCAATTGACATCTGTGCAATATCAACAACACCCTCAATTGCAATATCAACCTAGGCTACAAACGATGATTCCACCACAAGAAGCACAACAACAAGGTCAATATCAAGGCATGGCACAACCACAACAACAAGAGGTGTACCAAGAACATTATATGCCAGAGACACCAAAGATGGCAATTTCAGAGCATCAACAACTGATGGGAAATAGGATGTATCGACAAAGCGTACACCCAAGAGTAAATGATGAACTTCCAAAATCTTCACTACCTAACACATTTGCACAACAGCTTGAGAAGTTGCAATGATAAGTCGATGCATTGGAAACCAAAGGAACAAAGAAGTTGTACACAGATCAAGATTTATGTCCTAATCCATTTGATAAGAGCTTGTACATGCCTCCCTTCCCTAAGCATTTTGAGGCACCTAATTTTGAGAAGTATAAAGGGAACGGCAATCCAAAAGATCACATTCGAGCATTTTTCATGGCGTGTACTGAAGTGAGTTATGAGGAAACATACTTAATGCGCTTATTTGCATGAAGTCTCACGGGACAAGCCATGGATTGGTATTCGCATCTGCTAGGGAATATAAAGACTTGGTTAGAATTAGCTCAAAAGTTTATATCTCACTTTGCATTCAACATTGACAGTGACGTGACCATGTCAGATTTATGCAACACCAAGCAAAAGCAAGGTGAACCATTAGTGACTTTCTTGCAACGATGGCGAAGCTTGTATAGTGGTTCTTCCCTAGATATACCTGAAGAACAACAAGTGAACTTATTTATTCAAAATTTGGTCCCAGAAATGATGTATGAACTCAAATTGAAAATTCCCAGTACCATTGAGAAACTCATTAAAAAAGGGATGAACATTGAAACTGCTCTTGTAGCTAAGGGAATCATTAAGCTCAACAAAGACAGTGACAACACAAACAATTCAGGGGACAAAAATAGATTTTGGTACAAAAACAAGAATGTCACTAATGATGGAGTTGTTGACTCAAGAGCAGTGAATGCAAATCAACCCCCATTCACAATCAAGAAATTGAGTGCTCCTAATATGTCAACTATGGAACAAAATCAAACACCAGCAAGCAATGTTACTCAATAGCCGCCATATCAAAAATACACTCAACAATATAATCAACAACAAGGTTAGCAACAAAACTAGCAACGCAAACCTTTTCGATCAAGGGATGGGCCTCCTCGACAGTTTATGCCATTGGGAGAGCCTATTGAGTCAGTAATGAAACAATTAATACAAGCAAAATTTATCAAGTTACCAGATATCAAGGCCAAACCATTGGTAAAGCCGCATTGGTGGAATGATAATGCATATTGTGAGTACCATCAGTCAAAAGGACATAAAACCGCATCGTGTTTTCAATTGAAACATATTATTCAAGATTTGTTAGATCAAGGAGCAATTGAGGTAGACCCGTCCAACACGACCTCTAACACTGATCATACAATTTTCAAAACTCCTTTGCTTGATCATGACAAGGGTAAAGCATCTTCTTCGAACTCTACCCAAACAACAAATTATGTGAATACTGGTTATAACAATGTCATCAATTGCTTTCAAGCTTCAAATGAGTATGTTTCCACCATAAGAATAAAGGGACAAGATCCTTCTTGCGCAGTCACCACTCGTCGGTCTAAAATAGTCCTAAAAGGAGCTCCTGCAGTTCCTCCCAAATCAACTCTTGCGAGTCAGTATAATCTCCTAGATCATCTGGGAAAGACACCTACACAAATATCAATCCTTGAGTTGTTGAAAATGTCCCCCATGCATCGCGTAGTCCTAGATAAAGCTTTAATTGAGTCCACTGTCCCGATAGACATTGATGTTGACCAGTTTCAAGCCCAAATTGGACATCTAGCTGTTTCCCAACATGTTGCATTTTTTGATAATGATATTTCACCTAATAAGATCCTTCATAATGATCCTTTACATCTTGAAGTCTTTGTCCATAATTGCAAAATCCGACGAGTCTTGATAGATGGCAGAGCAGGTCTTAATATTTGTACCCTGAGAGTGGTCATTGGTCTTGGTTATACAGAAAATGACATTGATGCTTCTAGAAGAATAACAATCAAAGCATATGATGATACTGAGTGCCCATCTAAAGGGATAATTACATTCCCTATCAGAGTCGGTCCAGTGACAGAAAACACTTTCCTGCAGGTCCTATACCTTGATCTCCCTTACAATATGATTCTTGGCCGTCCGTGGATCCACGCAATGAAAGCAGTTCCATCCACTTATCATCAATGTTTAAAATATCCTTACAATGGAACTGAGATAACAATTCTAGGAGATCCTAATCCATTTCAATTTTGTGCTAACCTAAAGGATTCCCCACAGCAACAAGTCCCAGTCAATAGAGAGGCCCACTCACATAGTTATGTGGATCCTAATGAATTGTTAGATGCTATCAAAGGAAAATTGAAGATATAGGACCAAGGATGCAGAGAGTATTCAATGGCTCAAACATTCCTCATTGGGAATTTACCAATATCTCCAAAATCACATGGAAAACCACATTTGTTACAAAAGGAACCTAAAATAGTCATTCAATATCAGCCCCCCACTACATTTACAAGATGGGGTGAACTTGACAAGGAAACTTTGGATGATGATGTCATAGACTGGCTTTATAAAGATCCCACTGAGACACCACCTGTCAGGTTGCTAGTGGAGCGGTACGGAAAAAGATTTACTATGCTGCAGAAGAAAGGATATGACGGCTGCAGTGGCTTAGGCCCTGACAAAAAAGGAAGGCTAGAACCTATTATACCCAAGATGCGACCTCCAACTTTAGGGTTAGGTTTTGTACAATTGCGAATTGGACCCTCATCTACCAAAGTGACCACATGTGGAAAGGGGCATGACTCTGATGAGGAAACAACACCTGAGGATACCCGACCCGAAACTGATTCCATTGAATGGGAGTGGAGTTCCTTTTCCTCTAGTTCCTATGCCCTTGAAAATGTTTTCCTTGACCCTGATGATTTGCCCATGGAAGACAAACATGAAATAACCCCCCCTCCTAAAACATGTCCTAATGCTTGGATAGAGTCATTCTGGGACCCAAGCTTCGAATTAGATATGAGCAGTTCAGACAATGATACCACAGATGTTTACATCTTTACAATCTCAGCCCTTTCTCTCTTTCAAACCGATGATGACATGCCCCTTGTCTATCCATAGCTTATCCAACATGACCAACAAGAACCACTTACATTAGATTGTTTTCAAAATGATGAAGCAATTGCCGAATTTCTGGGACTCTGAGAAGGCATACCACAAGGTGATCATAAGGCAGGATTTGCTATTGATTTAGATTCTACAACATATTTTGGGGAGTCAACTCCATCTTCCAGTCATAAAAATTAAAAAAGAAAAGAAAAAGTACAAAATCAAAAAGATAAGTCTTTGAGTGAAAACCGTAAGGCACTCTCTGATCATACAAAAGTAAAAATGAAAGACATACCTGCGGGTGAAAACCTCTCTAAGGCACCCAAAGGTGGAAGATTGGACATACCGTTATCAAGTCAGGATAAATCAACATTGCTTGTGGAAATGACCGAAGAAATAAATTTGGGTACACCTAACAACCCTAAGGTCATTCATTTTGCTGCTTCTCTATCAAAACAGGAAAAGATAGATTTTGTCAATTTCTTTCTTGAGAAAAAGATCAGTTTTGCGTGGTCCTATGCAGATATGCCTGGCCTTGATCCAAAATTAGTCCTTCATCACTTGCCATTAAAAGCAGATGCCAAGCCTGTCAAATAGAAACTCAGAAAGATGCATCCCCAGGTGGCTCTCTTGGTCAAGGTAGAACTAAAAAAATTACTAGACGTAGGCTTTATTAGACCCATTGATTATGCAGAATGGATTTCAAATTTGGTACCAGTTAGCAAAGTAACTGGGGGCATCAGAATCTATACGGATTTTAGGGATCTCAATAAAGCATGCCCTAAAGATGACTTTCCACTGCCAAATATAGACATCATAGTTGACATGACTGCTGGATATGAGATGCTCTCATTGATGGATGGTTTCTCCTGCTATAACCAAATTCGCATTGCTCCTGAAGATCAACATAAGACTGCATTCACATGTGCTTGGGGTACTTACTGCTGGAATGTGATGCCCTTTGGTCTTAAAAATGCTGGAGCAACATATCAAAGAGCTATGACGACAATTTTCCATGATTTCATGCATACTTTGATGGAGGACTATGTTGATGACTTATTATGCAAATCTGTCACAAGAGATAGTCATCTAGCCATCCTGGGCCCAATCTTTGATCAAATGGAAACTTACAAGCTTAGACTCAATCCAAAGAAGTGTGTCTTTGGTGTCACAGCCGACAAATTACTAGGGTACATTGTTTCTCACAGAGGCATCGAAGTTGACCCTGCCAAGGTTAAAGCAATAATGGATATGCCTCCTCCTTCCAATCTTTGTCAACTAAGAAGTCTGGAAGGAAAGATACAGTCAATCCGTTGATTTATAGCTCAATTAGCAGACAAATGTCATCCTTTCCAGCATTTATTTCATAAAGGTGTCGCTTTTAAATGGACTGAGCAATGTCAATCAGCATTTCAAGCTCTCAAGGATTATCTGTTGTCGCCACCTATTCTAATGCCTCCTATAGAAGGGAAGCCATTTATATTGTATATTTCTACAACTGAAATGGCACTAGGAGTTCTCTTGGCCCAACAGGATGAGAAAGGCAAAGAGCGGGCTATTTATTATATTAGTCGGATAGTAGTGGGCTATGAGCTGAATTATTAAACTATTGAACGGGCATGCTTAGCAGTGGTCTTTGCAACACAGAAGCTTCGACACTATATGTTAAGTCATCAGACATTGCTAGTTGCAAAAATTGATCCCTTGAAATACTTTCTTAGTAGGGCAGCTTTGATGGGTCACCTAGCAAAGTGGGTTATGATTCTCAGTGAGTTTGATATTGAGTACATGGAGCGAAAGGTAATAAAAGGACAAATCATAGCAGATCAACTTGCAGCAGCTCCTATTTATGATGATCATCCCATGTTGACAGATTTTCCAGATGAATCAGTCTTTGCTTTCACATCTTCTAATGAATGGAAGTTATATTTTGATGGACCCCATTCCAAGTTCGGGTCCGAAGTAGGTATATTGTTTGTCACCCCTCAAGGTGATGCTATTCCCAAATCCTACAGAATAACTTTCCATTGTACCAATAACATTGCAGAATATGAAGCTCTGGTCACAGGACTCCGAGTAGTAGTCCATTGGAACATCACACATTTACAAGTCTATGAAGATTCTCAGTTAGTCATCCGTCAAGTGAATGATGACTACGAAACAAAAGATGAAAAGCTTATTCCCTACAAGCATATGGTAGATTTCTTCAAGACAAAATTCACGGCTATCCATTTCAGTCAAGTTCCAAGAATTCAAAACAAGTCGACAGATGCGATGGCTACGATTGCTTCCATGTTAAATATACCCCACAATATGGACAAATGTGAATTTTTGGTCGAACAGTTGCTTGTCCCTTCTTTTGAAATTCTGACAGCAGATGTGATGTGTGTTCTTGTTGGTCCTAACTCCCCATGGTACAATGATGTCTATCAATATTTGAAATCTAAAACCTTACCACCTAACCTTTCCACTAACCAACGCCGAGCCTTCATCCGACAGACAGCCAAATATGTCATCATTGCCGACACCCTTTACTGTCATTCCTTTGACCATACCCTCCTCAGGTGTTTGGATTCTGACGAAGCACAAATGGCTTTATGCGAGGTTCATGATGGTATATGTGGGGGCCATTTCAATGGTCTGAGCTTAGCCAAAAAGTTGATTTGTGCTGGGTATTATTGGCCCACTCTGGAAAAGGATGTTCATGATTTTGTCAAGAAGTGCTACAAATGCCAAATCCATGGAAATTACATTCATGCACCAGCCCAAGAGCTTCATTCTGTCATATCTCCATGGCCCTTTTCTCAATGGGGATTGGATCTTATTGGCAAGATTCACCCGACATCTGCAAATGGACACAAGTTTATCATTATAGCCATAGAGTATTTTACAAAATGGATCGAGGCTATCCCCATGACCTATATCACTGGTGTGCAAATTTCAAAATTCCTATTGAATTATATCATATGCAGATATGGGGTTCCCCTTGCCATAGTCACAGATAATGGCTGTCCATTCAAGAATAAAGATGTCAAAGAACTCTGTGAAAAGTTTCACATCCAACACCATTTCTCTAGTTCATACTATCCACAGGGTAATGGTCAAGCCGAAGCATCAAATAAAACCATTATCAAGATCTTGAAAAAGGTTGTCAATGATGCTGGTTGAGATTGGCATGTATAGTTGAATCCAGCACTATGGGCTTATTGTACTTCTATTCGCACACCTACTGGCGCAACACCTTATTCCTTGGTGTGTGGTGCGGAATCCATTTTACCCTTGGAAGTGGAGATTCCTTCTTTGCGTGTTTCCTTGCAACATTTGATTGATGATGAGATGCACAGAGTCTCTCGGTTGCATCAGCTTGAGATGTTAGATGAGAAACGTCAAACAACCCTGACACATTTGCAAGCATATCAAAACCATCTCCGTTACTCTTATAATAAGAAGGTCAAAGGGCAATGCTTCGAAGTGGGAGATCTGGTTTTAAAGGCAAACCCTAAGAATGCACAATCTACTGACATCATCAAAGGCAAGTTTGAACCTAATTGGGTTGGGCCTTTCATAGTTACTGCAACTTATGGCTCGGGGGCATATCAGCTTGCCACCCCAGAAGGTGAACCTTTGTCAGATCTAGTCAATAGTATGCACCTTCGCAAGTACTCGGCATAATTTTCTATCAGCAATTCTTCAAATATGATCTTGAAAAAAATACAAAAAAAAAAAGGAAAAAAAGAAAAAGAACAAAAAGTAAAGAAAAATGATTCGCCCTCTAGTGAAAACCTGGCAAACAGGCGCTTTGGGCAAGTACCATGGTGAAAACCTGGCAAACAGGTGCCATGTGTAAAAAGATCATTGCTCTGTCATCTATCATGACCTCTAGCTATGCTTTCTCTCTACAGGTTTATCGCGCCTATCCTTGTCCTGACCCAATGTTCTGTTCCAGGCCTGTGATTGGTCAACATCATTGTCTTGCACACTTCAGTTTCTTATGCATATGTTTCGGTCCTGGTCTCTATATATGTCTTTCAAATGTGCATTGGGTGCGTGTCCCTTGTCATGATCAATCACTGACACTTTCAAATTGAAAAATGTCCCGAACAAATCATAAAAATTGAAAAATGTCTTGAAAAAAATTACAAAAAAATCAAATAAAGTCCTGAAAAAATCATAAAAATCGAATAATGTCCTGAAAAAATCCAAAAAAAAAAAAAAATTCTGAAATAATCCAAAAAAATCATATAATGGCCTGAAAGAAAACTCCCTAAAAAGTCAAATAAAGTCCTGAAAAAACAAAACAAAAAATAACCCCTTTGTGCATAGACATATCGCTGAGCATACATCCAACGACAATCAATCAAACACTGCACTTTATTGAAATCACGCATTCACAGATGAACTTTTTCAATCAAACCAGACATTCAAACTGATCACAATTGTCTTCTCAATCGAACATCAACATCAATATCATTTGACCTTGTCACTACTATCATGGGTCTTATACAGGGTGTGGTATACTCGAAACCAGACTGTGTCCTATCTTAGATGGGGTACCACATTCCCTGAAATCAGACAGCATGATCTTCCTATCAACACTTTCAACTTTTGACAATGAAGATCAAGAAGTTTGTTTGACTTGTTGGAATTAGCGAGTCTTATCATTTATTGATTTATCTTTGATCATGTTCCTATGTTGCTCGATGATGTCACTGAGTGATTTAGAGTGACCGGGATGGTTCATGGTCCTTTTTTGTGGTGTTTGCTATTTGTGGAATGTTTGTTACAAACTGGGGCAACTATATCATTGGGTGTCTATGATAAGTACGTTTGCTTTGTGAATGCCGCACATACCTCGACCCTTGATATATGCACCCTAGGATGCTTCACTCATTCCTTGTGTGCGATGTGTCTGTCTTTTGTAAAAAGGGTTGCATTTCAGCTCTGGCCTTCAATGCCATGATGCTATGCATCCGTTTTGCTACATTAAATAAAGGTTCTCACCTACAAAGTGCATTAGTGAAAGCAAGTTTTTTCTTCATCTCTAACTGTCCTCTATCTCATTTCTTCTTACTAACATTTCTTTCGTCAGTTTGGGTATTCAGTTCGGTCTAGTGCTCCGATCTCCAAAACATGTAAGCTGCATCTTGCATTCATCGGTTAGTACATTTTCCTATATCAAGCATTTTATCCATTTCATATTATAAATGCATCAAAAACACATAAAAATATATCCATACATGTTCCACAATGGTACATAAATAGTGCATAAGACATCCATACATGGAATGTAACCATCAACCATAACACATTGCGTTCCATCATATAGATGCATATCATATCATATATCAAAATAATATCAGAGTACAAAATTGGACTATCTGTCCTAAGTATGGCCCAGAGGCTGACTACATAATGTCAAACTACATATGTCTCTATCATAAGGAGTACGTGCCTCTATCACTGGGTGCTCCCTCTGTCCTCCTCATCCCTACCATGTCTCAAGGATGATGTCCCTCCCGCCCCTGGTCCTGGCTGTGGTGGTCTCATAGGTCCACTCACCCCCATGCTACTCATTGACCTCCGAGAACGTGGCCTGCTCTCTATCCTCGATCGTGCCCGATATGATGCTGCTCTCTGCTCTGGTGGAACTGCACTCTCATATAGTGTTCTCCAATGGTGTATCTCCTCTCCGGTCTCTACCAACATCTATGCCATCTCACGTGCACTAGCATCCCTAATCGACCCAATATACTCGGTGACTCTCTGCTCTTCTTGCTGTGCCTGGGCTATTGCTGTATCTCGAGCCATTGTAAGTCTGGCTATCTCTGCTCTAAACTGATCCTGCTCTATCCTCAAGATAACATTCTGTCTCTCTAATGTCGCAATGTGATCATGCTGACTCGCTATGGTAGCCCTGCATATCTCCATCTCCTCTATGCTAGCTGTCTCTGGCTCTATGGGTATATCCTGCAATGACTCCTGATCGGCTGAGTCTGGCTCATAATCGTCATCCCCCTCATCATCATCTCTGTCCTTGTCATCCTCCTCATCCTCATCACCGCCCTCATCCTCCTCATCCTCATCTTTGTCCTCATCCTCTCTAGCGAGTGGGAAGTCCTCCTGTCTCCTTGGTACCGGAATATCAGGATCTATCAATGGCACATGCCGTCGTCGTGCAAACCATCGCTCATACTCCTCTATCATCCCGGCATCCACCACATCTGATCTCCAGTCCCACTATCTCTGTTGTAGCTATGTGAAGTCGACATATGCTATGTGTGGCTGAATCATCCTCCCCCACTGACTCGTCTCTTTATGAGATCGGGCAAAGTGTGCAGTCCCTCTTGGTACATCCCGCCTCTCTCCAAACTATCATCTGACTCTCTCTGGCAGGTACATCTCAATCACTCTCTAGTGATTCACTGGTCACCCAATCAGGTATCTCTCTTGTTTGCAATACGGTAGCTCATCACTATCATCTGACCATCCAGGGCAATCAAGATATGGCCTCCATGTGAACTCTCTCAATCTGTCTAGCTCACGTCGCCAATACAATATGTATCCGAAAGGACCCTATCTCAGTGCTCCCCCATAGCAGTACACATATGGTCAATGTGGTACTACCTATCTCTCTGCAATCAGTTGACATATGGCTATGTGCTCAAATGCCCATACCTATAATAGTGTGACCCCATAGCTCAAAATCTGAACCCCCTGATATGCTATCTGATGCAATTGAAAATATAGCATAGCTAGTACACATGGTCCCCATGCATACACAGTACCCTCTATCGCCATTCACTCTAGCACTCTTCCCCATCCAATGGGGAATCCATGTCCTCGTCTATCCCCTACTAATAGGCATACTATAACCATTGCTATCACGACATATCTCCGATCATACTCTGATGCCATGGTCTCCCAGCCAATTTCCCTCTCTATGATATCTGGATCATCTGCGTCACACTCAAATAATCTACACAAAGCATCTCTCCCTATCACTGGGTCATACTCTATCATCTCCCCATGAATCGAAATGTGGAGGATATGCCATATGTCCTCTAGTGTCATAGTCGCCTCTCCAGTCGCCAGATGGAAAGAGTAAGTCTCTGAATGCCATCACTCTGCCAATGTGGTAAGCAGTCCTGTATTTTCCCTAATCTCGGGCATGAATGTGATATAGTATAATCCAAGTCGTGCTAATGTATCTCGATCTATGCTCCTGAGTCTATGTCATAACATGAAGTAGTCAGGTTGGTTCTCCCGCGTAATCAGTGGATACTGTCGACTCTGCATCACAATTGGGGCACATTTTGTCAGTTTTAGGGTTTCCTCCTATGGGTTGCATTTCCTCATTTCATCCACAAATTAGGGTGTTCTTTATCTATTTTGACCTATCCTACCCTTATCCCCCTTTTTGGGATCATTCGCATGCTGGTTTTCATCAAATTAGGGTTCCCAGTGCACAACTGTGCTTGTGTACCCTGTTCTACGCCTGTGTAGCATCAACTTGCTCTTGTGTACCCTACATAAGCACAGGACATTCCACACAAGCGCAGGATGCACCCACACAGGTGCATAAGTCATTCTTTTCTTTTCCTGTGGGCCCCGTAATGTCCCGTAAACAACTCAAATTCATGAAATTGACAATATGGGTTTTTGAGATACATACCGCTGCTCCCGCGTCATCTGGTCATCTATAGGTATGTACACATTCCCTGAGGTGATCTACCATTGGAATGTTCACCATCTCTCTGCAAGCGTCCTTTTCCAGAGCAACAAATCCTCCTCTTTGGCTAGTGCAAATGAGCTCTTTTCACTCTCTTTGTCTCATTTATAGATCTTTGTCAGTGCATAGATGGACATGCACTCTCTCCATCTTATGTTGGTCATGGTCTTTTGCACCTTCAATTGCTTGTCCTTTGTGTATCCGATCCCCAATTGTCAGTCTATTTGCTCCTATCATTTTCTATCATTCTTATCGATCAATTGGCCTCTTTTCTGGATGTTTTCGGCCAATTCCTCGAGGGGGCATGCATGTGTCATTGTCAGTGTCTGGGGCATTTTCATTATTGTTCTTTGAAACAATGCTTAAAATCACATTGTCTAAAAGAGGGGCAAAATATAGACGTCTAAAAATGGTCAACGCTTGCGGAGTCATACTTTAACATTGGCGCATTGCCTTATTTTAGGGTTTTTGCGTCGCATTAACATTTCTCCTATGTTGCACACTTGGTCTTTATCATTTGCGAGCATCGAGTCCTTCTTCTGCATTCTTCATTTGTCTCACTTTTGAATTTGGTCTTGTCGATAACAATCTTCAATCAAGATTTTGATCAATATTATCCTGTCGCATCAATGTGCGTGCTCATTTGGCATATTTTGACATTGTCAATCCTAATCGATGATGGAATTAGGGTTTTGTCCTCTTATCAATCTTATCATTTTGCAATCGATTTGTCATCGATCGTTGTCCTTTTCAATCTTGTCATCTTGCGATCAATTTGTCATCGATCATTGTCATTTTCAATCTTGTCGTTTTGCGATCGATTTGTCATCGATCTTTGTCATTTTCAATCTTGTCATTTTGTGATCGATTTGACATCGATCGTCATCCTTCTCAATCATGTCAATTTGGATCAATTAGTCATTGTTCCTTGTCAATTGGTGCATTTATCAATCAAATCATTTGTCAGCATTGGTCCTTTGTTAATCAGAATCATAATCGAATCAACATCAATTATCTTTTGTCAAGACCTAATTGTCGTCCTTGCATTTCTAATTCATCTTCTAAGGTTTTATGATTTATTCATTTAATCTTGTTTGTCATTTCTCCCTCTAGGTTAAATAATTTATTTATATATCCTAAGTCTTCTTGTCACAATTAAATATTTAACTAATTCCTTCGCTCTTTGGTTATTAATTAATGAATGAAAAATTATTAATTAATTTACCTAATTTTTCAATTTACTAATTTCTCCTAATTCCTAATTTTCTAATTTTCATCAATTTTCTAATTTCCTAATTTCTGATTCATCTAATTTTCTATTTTCTCTAATATTTCTCCTAATTTCATGGGAATGACATAGCAAATTTGTCATAATTTGTCATATTTGTCAATCAATCAATTTTGACATAGTAATTTGTCATAATTTGTCATAATTATCAATCAATCAATTTCACATATAAAGTGTCAATTTGTCATAATTTGTCATATTTGTCATTCTTGATTTGAAATTTCCTTTCAAATCTCTTCATGCTAATCTTGTTTTTTCTCCAATTTATCTATAAATTGGATGAATTTCTTCAATCCCAATTAATCACTTTTTCTAATCGATCCCCGAATCAATCACGCTTCTAGTATTCTTGTGCTACCGTCTTGTTAATCTTGCTTTCACATTATGCTTATACACTTGAAGGTGAGATCCACAAAACAAAGCAATTTGAAGGAGAAAGAAGGACAATGGAGAATCATGGAGGAGACATCCGCATTTGTGATGGTTTGCATTTGAATTGAATGTTTTATTTCCATATCTCTATTGAATGTTTGTTGGTTTTGTTATCATTGCAATCTGGTTTTGTGATTGAGCTAGTTTAATATTGATTTGCTTTGATGATTTCCAAATTCCTATCTACAATTATAATAATTACAATGCTAATAATATTTCAAAGAATCTAGTGCAACATTCTGTTGGCGGTACATACAAAATTTCCATTCTATATGTCTCCTTGTTTGAGTTATGTCCCTATCTGGTTCGTTGGCCAAGTAATTTGCTTAGAATTCTCCATGTTGTTCAGTCTTTGCTACTTTCCTTAAAGTTTCACTGTGTTGAACTTGAACCTTGAACTTGAACCTTGTAGGTTCAAGGTTCAAATTTCAATGGGCGTTGTATTAAAAGTTTTCCTTCCCATGTGGTTTTAAGTCTTCCCTAGTCCTTGTCGGTGTTTCATACTCTTTAAAACTTGAACTTGAACCTATTTGGTTCAAGGTTCAAAGTTCATGGTAATCATGGGTAAGATTTTCTCAATTTTTTAATTGAGTAGCTGTCATGTTGAGATTATCATTTCTTTTGGTTAAGTGTTAAAAAGAGTTTGTGGAGTGGGAAGAAATAGACAGCGACAGGGGTTTGCATTTGACAAAGAAAGGTATGTTCAAAACAACTTTCCTAATTGTTGTAGTTTGTTTTAGAAAAGCTCTAGTCATTTTGTTAGCTATTTGTTTCCACTTCCCTGTTCTTCTTTGTCTGGGTTAATTGGAGAAAATCACGAGCTGAACATGAGGACCACTTTGCCTAAATTAGTGACCTCCTCTTCCCTTGTAAGTTCCTTACCAGAGCTGGGTGATACAACCTTAGTGCAACTAGATTTAGATGATTTCCTAGAAAGAGTATGGAACCCAGCCGTTGATCCCATGAAGAAAGATATTGCACAGAGCAGTTTATTAGAAGTATCCGCATTTCCCACGGCTTCTCCTTATCTTGAATTGATTTTAGAATGCATGAACCACTATGATAAAGTCAATAGATTCCTAAGGAAAAATAATGGTGAGGTTTTGTTGTCCATTGATAGACAGACGGTAATGGTTGCCATGGGTATCCCACACCAGTAACCCTATGAAGATTGGACAATTGGAAAATCTTATGGAATTTATTCTAAGAAAAAGTAGTATTACAGAACTGTCATTGCGTGAAATTGGCTTTTGAAGTTTCAAAAGGGGGGTTCAAGGCTGCCAAGACCCTGAACCCGTGAGCATTTGATTCCTGCGACTAGAGATTTGGTAGTACTATTGAGAAGAGTCAAGGGGAATTCACACTCATATTGGGAAGGCTAGATGTATTTCTTCATTCAGGTAACTCTAGATAAGAATCGATTCATTGACTGGGGAACTGTTATTGCAGAAAGATTGCATGAGGGTTTGAGCAATTATCTTGGGATGCCGAATTTCTATATGTCTTCATACCTATTATATATGCTAGCCTGTGTGAGAGAATGGTCTAGATTATTCCATGCAAAATGTGCTCAAGGTATTAAAATTTATGAGTATCACCCCCATTTGACTTTAAAAGGACATGTTGATGATTATCTTCACTAGAACGATATTTTGGCTGGGAGGTTGACCTTTTAATTACAAGATAACCTGCATAGGAGAATATCCACAAAAGTGGTTGAACTAGTTAAAATCTATGGCAGTTTCTTTGCATAGTTTAATCACTTCACTTACATAAGGGTTTGAGGTTTTAGAGGTGAACCCTTTAGGCTACCCAGGTATGTTTCAGACTCCTGTATCCTAATTGAAGTTTACAAGCAACTATCCTATGTCGTGAAAGATTACGGCGAAGATACTAATACAAGTGGAAATTTTCCCATCGATCTAGGCCATTACAGTTGTAGGTCTGTCTCTGATGCACTAAATCTTGAGCTAGAGTTTAAGAGATTTCATTTGAAAAAATTTGTAAAAAGGGATAACTTTGATAGTAATAGTTTTATCACCCAATATGTGAAGAAGATGGTACCTAGTCAACATGTACCGCAGTTAGAGGATTATTGGGAAGATTGCCCAGATGAGTTTGAAGCGAGAAAGAGAAGTTGGTCTAGGTTAACTTTGAAATAAATTCACGACATGAAATTGCCAATGGACACTTCAGGTGTCACTACTGATAATGAAGATGTACTGAATTATGAGTTTATGAAATGAGTACATAATGAAACTCTCTCAAAAGTTGACTGGAAAAAAAAGATGGAAGATAGCATTCAGACACACACTTTCAATGTAATTTGCATAACATAAAATTGGCTTAGGAGTTGCCGATCTCATCCAGCGAGAGAAACTAGTTCAAGAAACAAAAACGGAAAGAAGAAGGTTGCAAGCAAAACTTCTATTTTAACTAACACCCCTGTTTCTATTGCAGGAAAAAGGCAGGCTAAGATTAAAGAAGAGAAACTTGACACTGAAGCTGCACCTTCTGTTGGTGGTTGGGTAACCAGGTCAAGGTATGAGAATAACTTTCAGCCACCTGCCGCTCATCTCATTCTTGACTTGGACGCCGAGGAAGTGTAGGGCGATATGGCAACCCCTGTTTTGGATGTTGATAAGGTCTTAATTGACTCAGATGCTACTGCTCAAGATTCACTTGTGCTTGATATTCGGTCCAATGCAGATAGTGCTACACAACCACCTTAAGGAGCTATGCAATATAAGGAACTGACACTAGCTCCTAAATGGTTAAACGACTCAATTACCAGGAAAACCTATTTTGATGTCGATGGAAGATGCTATACGTAAATGCTTGTGAAGATCCATGAAGCCAAAGCAGTTAAAGATGGAGACAATGATTGGTTTTGACGAAGACACAAAATAATGGACTGTAGATATTGCCAAACCCACATTTGATAAGGATGCTGCCACTACTTCAGAGGTAGATTATTCCATTAAGCGGGTTGATTTAGGGGTCGGAACCAGAGCAGTTGACGTAAAACATTTGGAGACTTCGACTAAATGAATCATTTCCTGCACCTGGAAGGATTAGAAGGACAAGGTTGAGTTGAAATAGAATTTGATGCAAATGGCCCAATACATTCATGCCCTGTAGAACAGTCCATTATCATTGTCCCAGAGATCGGTCCCCTTTAGTTCAAAATCCCCAGGGAATCAAAAGTTCTTTGATGAGGTTCAACGAAACAAAATGATCGCAAATATTTTCTCCGAATGGTTGACCTCGATCATGCATCAAGGAACCAATTACATATTGGATTTAGTTTAGATTTTTAAGGATGTTAATGAGGTTACCAAGGAATTGGATGCCGATTTAATCTCATGGAAAAAAGAAAAGACTAAATGGGTGGTGATTTCAAAGAAAATGCGAGATATCCAGCGCTATGGCTTGATGAAATTTCTTGCCGAGAGATAAGTGCCAGGGTTCAATGAGGACATAATGTTTATATACAGGGAAAGCATAGAATGGCACAACCAAATCATTGAACAAGGTCATAGCGAATCCGCCAATCTGTGAGGTGAACTAACAACCTTAAGAACAACTATGCAAAAGGATTTGCACTGTGTGGATGTTCAATTGCTTAAGGAGAATAATCAGACTTTGGAAAGTACTTTAGAGATGATCATTCAGTTCAACAACCACATTAAACAAATCAAAGTGGAGAAATCCTTGGCTATGGAAGATTTGAAGAGGATTTCCAAAGTGGAATCGATGCTCATGGTTTGCTTGGATCACCTGGATTCACACCGAGACAAGGTACAAATGGTAAAGAGGAAGAAAGAACTCTAGAAGCAGAGAGTAATACATATCAACCTGCCGCACGTTATAGTAATTCTGGAATTCTTGAAGGTGCATTGTGAGTGGAGTGCGGAAAAGGCGGTTATGGTATCCATTCAATCTAATAACCCAGATAATCAAACAAAGATGTAATCAATGACATGACTAGCACTGCTGGCAGTTGTCTTCCAGCGAGTCTAGTTGTTTGTTTTTAGTTTCAATTATGAAGTTAGGGTAGTCTCTCATTAACTCTTTCAAGTTAATTTTATCTTTGGTTCAAACTATTGGCCTGGAGACCTATTTATATGCTTTGTAATGACTTTATTGGGGTTCACTAAGTTCTTGAAAAACTATCTCTTGAATTTTGCTAAAAAACTCTGTGTATGGAAAGTTGATATTCATCTATGAATGAAAATCAAATAACAGTTATCTTTGAATTCGAATCTATGTGTTTGATTGTCTGAAATTTGATTTCTATGAGGATCTATTTCATGTAAAGATTTGTTATAGATTTCTATGCGTGCAGAAAATTACCAGTGAGATTCAGCTTAAGCTTTTCATATTGTTTTAGTGTTCATGTGAAGTCTGTCGGCTTCATATAAAGAGTTATATATAAATGAATGCTTGCATTCATTTGGTGTTGACTTGTGAATGCAATAACCTTTTCTATGCTTTCAGGTGAAAAGTATAATATTGGTTGTGTGTAACTAGAAGTTGATTGAATATTTGCTAGAGGGAGTTGTACCTTAATTCAGAGGTTAATCAATACAATGATTTTCCAATCTGTCTAGTAAAATTTGTCTTTTATTCCTTGGTATTAAGGGGATTCAAATTAAATAAAGTGTAAAAGACAAATATGTTTACCAACAGATTTTTGGCGACTCTGCTGGGGAAGGAAACGAGAAAATTGGTTTTAACGAAATTCGTCATTTTAGTGATGCTCTGTTCTTCATAAATGATGTTGCCTCACGAAGGGTTCTTACTTATTTTACAACCAATTTTAAATTGGGTGAAAGAAGAGCAAAGCAACATTATTTCTGAGTTAGATACTCTATCTTGGAGACATAGAAGGAGTCGAGCTGAGTACGACAGAATAAGTGCATTCCTCGACGAAATAGAAAGACAAGTAGACCATCCTGTGTTGGTTTTTGAGAGGGTAATTGTTCCTAGACTTTTCTTTGTTCAAATTCCTGATAATCGACAAGAAAATACCAAACGATTGTTACCCTGAGAACTCTTCACACTGGAGTCCAAGCCTTATACCCGATCACAACGAAGGCAGGGGATTGTTGATCACACCTTCCAGGAATTTTTAGACCTCGGTTTTGTTTCTCAAGTAACACCTAGAAGGGCTAGAAGTAGACCTGTATCTACACCAAGAACAACTGCTTCACCTATCTATCAAGCCTTAACTTTACACGGTGTTGCACCTCCACTTGTTATTAACCTCACCCCCTTGAATCTTACTTGAACAATGGCCAACAATCCTTGGGGTGCCGTAATCAGACCTTTAGCTTTGGGGGCAACCCATAACCTTCCCAAGGGAGTGAAAGAACACTTGCCTAAGTTTAGTGGAGATGGTTGTTGGCATTATGTGAACTGATATAAGGACATAATGACATTGTATGTTGTCATTGATGTCAATAGTTGAAGAGGTGTGAACCGACATATGTGAGAACCGGTATAACACTGTGAACCGACATTTGTGCCAAAGTGAAGCGGTGTGCTTGTTCATGATGAACCAACATATAGTTATGGGAATTGACATATGGAAGTATTGTATGACTACCAGTTGGTAGTCTCAACTTTAGGGTTTCCGGTTGATGTGCTTCAAGCCTGTGTGGCTTAACCGATGATATTGTGTGATGAGTTAGCATTGTAAACAAGAATAGATTGTGTTACCACGTAAGCCTATGTGCGTGAAGGATCTTGCATGAGGGAGACTGTTCCTATCTACCTCGGGAATTTGTGAAGTTTGTAAAATGGTGATAACATGTGATGGGTTATCAGTCGCCATAAAATCGGTAGAAATGGACGATGGAGAATGTCTTGAGTTTGGATCAAGATCTGCTGCATTTAATGCAGTGCGCTCAATGGTCAGGATTGAACCATTTGAATTCCTTAACCTAATAGGTTTAGGGTTTAGGTTTTATGCTACTGGCCTATCTATTTTCCTATAAGGTCGATGTTGTGTCTCTTTCTGAGGTTGTTGGCAAAAGTTGTGTGTGCATATCCAAGAGAAGGGATACGTGATTCTTGCTAGACCAAAAGGAGAGAAGTGATACTTGCAAAGTGTAAGTGCAGAAGGTGAAGAGGAGCTTAAGCAGATCTGCATTGGCATTGAGTGTTGTTACCAGATCATTGTAATACTTGTTGATCTCTAACCACCTCAATAGCTAGAAAATCCCTTAACAAGGTAGCCTTAACTAGCTTGCTGAAAATCCTTTAACAGGGTAATTCAAAGCTACTAAGTTCGGAATCCTTTAGCTATTGAGTTCTTGAAATCCTCTAACAAGATAACCTTTAAAAGGGTTTAACCCTTAACCAGGTATTGTAGCCATCCCTTAATCGGGTGATCCCTAACAGGATCGGTTCCTAGCAGAACCCATTGTAATGTCTCTAACCGGACAAGGCTTCTAACAAAGCGGACTTCTAAAGAGTTCAAAAACATCTTGTGGGTATTCATCCCCACCGTGGTTTTTCCCAGTTGGATTTCCACGTGAAAAATATGTGTGTCATGTGTGATGCTTTTATCTTGTGATGCTTTGCTATTGTTTGTCAAGCATATGATGGTTCTGTGTTTTATGCTTGTTAATAAAACATGTTGAACTAGCTGTTATTGTGGTCTGATGATAGATTACCTGTTTATGCATAAGGGTGAAATGGTAGTGTAGTCTCAAGTTGAGTGAAAAGATAAGTGAGTAACTAGTTAATGCTTGACTTAGACATTCTTAGCTTTACCGGTTGCACTCTGTTTCAAACCGGTATCACTATCTGCCAGTCTTTTGAAGTGTTTGTTGTCAAACTAGTTTTGGACTATATTTTTGCCTGTACTGATTCACCCCCCCCCCCTCTCAGTACTGGTTTGGTACTATTCGCTCATCATTGAGTTATCAATTGGTATCAGAGAATCCTCCAGGTCCTCTGTGTTATAAACTTAACCGCTTGAGGTAAAGATCCTAGTCAAATGATGAAGAGGGAAGGTCCAAAATTTAACAGGGAAAATTTTAGTATATGGAAAGATAGGATGAAGATATACATCAGAAGCATGGGTGCTCAACACTGGAGCTATGTTGAGAATTTCTATGTTGCCCCTACCGGTACTCTCACCGATGACCAAAAGAGAGAAATACAGGAAAATGGGCAAGTCATGGAAGCTCTAATTAGTAGTTTATCTAACATTGAGTTTATTGATGTTCAGGACAAGGTAAATCCCAAAGAGATATGGGATACTCTTGAAAATATCTATCGTGGTGATGAGCATGTAAAACAGGCTAATGAAGAAAGCCTGAGAGGGAAGTTTGAAGATATGCATATGGTTGAAGGTGATACCATTCAACATTATGGAATAAGAATCAAAACCATTGTTGGAGATATCAAGAGTGTAGGTGGTAAAATAGAAGACTCCACTGTGGTAAGCAAAGTCCTGAGATCCCTTTTGCTGGTCTATGCAATAAGGGTTGCTGCTATTTAGGAGCTGAGATCAATAGACAAGACTAAGGTATCCTTGGACTCCATCATAGCAAAGTTGACACCTATGAGCTAAATAGTTTTGATGACAGTGTTCAAAAGACTGAATCAGCTTTTAAAGTTTCTGCTATACCATCCAGAAAAGGAAAAGAAGCTAGCACTAGTGGTGAACCAAGACAGAGTAGAGAAATGGATGATGAGGATATTTTGATGGCATTTGAAGTTCTCCCTGACAAGAAACTTCCTAAAGGAACTGACAAATACAAAGGTAAGCTACCTTTGAAATGTTTTTCTTGCAACATGATAGGAGATATTGCTGTAAACTGTCCTAATGGCGACAACAAGGACAAACCAGAAAGGTTCAAGAAATTCAAAGGAGGAAACTGGGGAAACTATTTTGTGGCAGTTGATGAAGGTGTCACAGATGAAGAATCAGAGGATGAAGAAAATGAAGATATTGTTTTTGTTGCTATCAAGGAAGTGTGTCAGACAAGAAGGCTCTTGTCTCCCGGTTTGATAATTCCAATGAGTGGATCATTGACAGTGGCTGTTCTCACCATATGACTGGTGACCGGAGCAATTTTCTATCCTTGGAGGAGTATGATGGTGGTGTGGTTTGCTTTGGCAATGATGCACCATGCATGGTCAAAGGTAGAGGGTCCATCTCTCTGAATGGAAAGAGTAGTGCTTACAATGTGTATTGGGTTGATGGTCTTAGACACAACCTTCTGAGTGTTGCCCAGCTAAATGACAGTGGCCTCACTCTAGAATTCAAGAATGGAGTTTGCAGAATCAAAGGAAAGAATGGTGAATTGGTGGCCACCGGCATGCAGACCAAAGGTAACCTATTTCATCTGAATGCAAATATAAGTACATGTCTTATGGCTAAATTTGATGATAGCTGGATATGGCATAGGAGACTCTGCCATGTAAACTTTAATAACATTGTAAAGGCTAGTAAGATCAAGGCAGTTAGAGGGTTGCCAGTGCTAAGCAAACCAGATAATACCTTGTGTAGAGAGTGTCAATTGGGGAAAATGTCTTCCTCAACCTTTAAAGGTAAATCTTTCACTGCTGAAAACTTGCTTGATCTTGTGCATACTGATTTGTGTGGTCCTATGAAAACTAGGAGTGTGCAGGGTGATAGGTACTTCATGATTCTCACTGATGACTGCTCAAGAATGATGTGGGTCACATTCTTGAAAGACAAGTCTGAAGCCTTTGTAAAGTTTAAAGCTTTTAGAGCATTAGTGGAGAAGGAAAGCGGTAAAAGGATCAAGTGCCTGAGAACTATCAAGGAGGGGAATTCACTTCCGATGAATCCAACAAGTACTGTGAAGAACATGGCATCAAGAGGCAATTGTCTGCCCCCCGGACTCCATAGCAAAATGGCCTAGTAGAGAGGAATAACCGGACTGTGGTTGAAGCAGCTAGAACCATGTTGATTCAAGGAAAGGTAGCTCACACCTTTTGGAGAGAACGGTGAGCACTACAGTCTACACAATGAACCGGATACTCATCAAGAAAGGTAAGGATAAAACTCCTTATGAGTATTGGACTAGTAAGACACCTATGGTTAGCTACTTTAGAGACTTTGGTAGCAAATGTTACATCAAGAGGAGTGAACACCAGAGCAAATTTGATGTGAAATGTGATGAGAGAATATTCTTAGGATATTCCACCAAGAGCAAAGCTCTCAAGTGCTTCAACAATAGGACTCAGAGAATTATGGAAAGCATCAATGTAAGAGTTGATGAAACCTCTAAGAAAACCAAGGAAACCGACAGTGAGCAAGCGGTAAACGAACCGGTTGCAACCTTCTAGGAACCGATTGTCAGTCAACTGAGTACTAGTAATAGTGTTCCTACACCGGCAGATGTAGATGCTGATACTGATGGAGATGAGGATGAAGAAGAAAAGCAAGAGGAATCTAACAAGACCATTCCTCGGTATGTCAAGTTGAATCATGATCCTAAGCAGATCATAGGAGATAAGGATGCAAGAATCCTTACAAGAAGAAAAGTCAGAGAAAACTCATGTATGATCTCTGAATTCGAGCCTAAAACATTCAAAGAGGCACATAAGGATGAAGACTGGATCAAGGCAATGGAAGAGGAACTTGACCAGATAGATAAAAATGGTACATGGTCCTTGGTACCCAGACTGAAGCACAAAAATGTCATTGGTACCAAATGGGTCTTCAGAAATAAGCTGAATGAGGACGGAACAATGATTAGGAACAAAGCCAGACTGGTGTGCAAAGGATATGCCCAAGAAGAAGGAGAAGACTATGGAGAAACCTTTTCTCCTGTAGCCAGATTGGAAGGAGTTCGTATGCTTCTTGTATATGCAGCTTTTAAAGGCTTCAAAGTATATCAAATGGATATAAAATTTGCATTCCTAAATGGTGTACTTGAAGAGGAGGTGTATATAGAGCAACCATATGGGTTTGCCCTATCTGAAGACAGTGACATGGTATGTAGGCTACATAAAGCCTTATATGGGCTAAAGCAGGCACCTAGAGCATGGTATGAACATCTGCATTCCCATCTTGTGAAGATTGGATTTGAGAGAACAAGTGAATATAGCAATATCTACTTGAAGTCTGAAGGAGATCAGATCCTGATTTGTGAGGTATTCGTTGATGACATTATCTTTGGTGGAGATGACAAGATGAGTCATGAATTTGCAGATGAGATGAAGAAAGAGTTTGAGATGTCACTCATAGGTGTTGGCAATATAGCATGATAATAGACAATGAAATATTGTTGGCATTAAGAAGGTTGTTGATGATTATGGATATAACTGATTAAGGATGTTTACTGTCTTGATATTATTATCTTGTCATTGATGTCAAGAAATTGATTTCTATTTCAGTATGATGTTGCCATATCTTGAGAAGTATGATTTGAAGAATATAAAGATGTCGATAAAAGACACAAAAAGAATATGATGAATAAGGGGATGAATAAGGTATTCAATGGGCAACTATTACCGAGTTAGACAATGATGAGATCATGATGTTTAGATTGTTTTGACATCATACATATGTTGTAAATTGTAAAGGTTAATACTATACTATGTTATCAAACAAAGAACCTAGTCGGTAAACCCTAAGGTTATCGCTATCGGTTAATGAAGGCAGAATTTCTACCAAGTGAAGTTTAGTATTTACTGAGTTGTAACTGAGCTATAACGGAATGCATTAAATGTTTACATGTGTTATTTAATGAAGGAAGCTGATGAGCTAGAACTAATTAAATGATTGGTATGCCGTGCATGAAGTTTGTTAATGAATCTATGGCAAAGGAAAGTTGGCATGAAGATCTACAGTGCAGACTGAACCGCAATACCTTTGCACAAGTTCCAAGAAATGTATGTAAGTTCCTAGGCAGGGTAAAACATTTTCAGATCGAAAGATACATTGAACTTGGACAAGTTTGAAGATATGATGGCTATGATTGATCATGGGAAATGTGATCAAGGAGATTAAGCGATTAGCTAATTGTTTATAAATAGGGAACTATTGATAAACAATGTATGCGGGCAAGTGTATGCAAAGGGATGCTACATAGTGATTACCGAGCATAGAAGCTTGAAAACCTGTTTGAATAATAGAGTATAGAAGCCCAACAAATGGACAAGATTAGTTCTATGTCTAGATTGTATTGAACAAATAAGAAACTACTTTAGCATTTTAGATGTGAAGTTGCAGATAGATTTTTATTACTGTTATTTTGTGAAAGTGACAGAAAATCTCTTAACCGAGTGGACTTAATAGTCTTTTTTGTAAAACCCTCTAGCAAGGTGACATTCTGATTGAGTGTTTGAAATCCTTTAACAAGGTCACTTCTAACAAGGTGAAGATCCTAACAGATATGAGGGAAATCCCTTAACCGGGTCACATCTAGCAATGTGTTTGTAATCTTTAATAGGATTTGCTTTTAACTGAGCATACTCTAGAAGAGTATATTTCTTAGTGGGTCTGAAATCCCACAGTGGTTTTTCCCTATTTGGGTTTCCACGTTAAATCCAGTGTTATGAGGTTTATGATGTTTCTATGCCTTTGAGTTTGCATGTTTAACAGTTTTGGTTATATTACTGAAGTATATGTTACCGAGGTTGAATCTGATGTTTTTATGGAAGATTAAGTTTGTATGATTCACCCCCCCTCTCATCTTGTTGGCTATTGGATCTGTACTTATATTAAGTATCAGAACTATCAATTGGTATCAGAGCTTTGGACTCTAGAAGAAAAGTTTAAAGGCACTTGAGTTAAAGATCCAAAGATGTATAAGAGGGATGCACCGAAGTTGGACAAGTCAAGTTTCTCTACATGACAGAAAAGGATGAAGCTACATTTATCAGGAGTTTGAGAATATGCTATATACTATCTGGAGAATGATTTTGTTACATCGAGTACCTATCCATTGACTATGGAAGAGATAAAGGCAAAGCAAGAACATATTCAAGAAATGACTGAAATAACATCTGCATTGACTGAGTCAAAGTTTAATGATCTAGAAGGCTGCAATGATGCAAAGGCAATGTGGGATAAGCTCATATCAGTATATGGAGGAGATGAACATGTTCAAAGAGAAAAAGTAGATAGTCTAAGAGGACAACTTGAATCTATGAGGATGAATGAAGGTGAGAACATAACTCAGTACAATACAAGACTAAAGGAGATTGTCAATCAAATCAAAGGAGCAGGTGGAACTATTGAAGAAAAGGATATAACAAGTTGTTAAGAACCCTTCTACCAGCTTATGCAATCCGAGTCTCTACAATCAATGAATTAAGGTCTGTACCTAATATGCCAGTTTCTTTAGATGCTACTATTGGTAAGCTACATGCATTTGATTTAAGTAACTTTGATAACAGTGGATCTTCGGTAAATAAAGTTGAATCTGCATTTAGTTCTTTTCATCTTGATGAGTCTAATGATTACAATGAAAGAAAGTATAAGTACTCTGAAGGAGATCACAGTGGAGCAAGTGAAAGATTTTGTAAGAACATGGAAGAAGTACACAAACTGTATGAGGAAATCAGAAAGAAAGAAGAGTTTGAAGCACTATTAGCCAAAAGATTACTGAGAGGCAAAGGTAAGTATAAAGGAAAACTACCTTTGAAATGTTTCAATTGTGATAAGATAGGACATATGGATTCTAACTATCCTGACAAAGATTCTACTAAAAGGAGAGATTACCGAGATGACAGACAGAAAGATAATCATTACAGAGGACACCGAGACTTCAGAAGAAGAGATAGAAAGACATGCTTAATAGCCGATGAGGAATCCAATGATGATAAATCAGATGAAACTGATATAGAGGAAGTAGTTTATGTGGCTATCAAAGATGGATCAGATGAAGAAAGGTATGAAGAAAAAGCCCTAATATCTCACATAAACACTAATGATTCTTGGATCATAGATAGTGGATGCTCACATCATATGACATGAGATAAACACAAGTTTGTTATATTAGAAGATTATGATGGAGGTTATGTTAGATTTGGTAATGATGCACCATGTCTGATGAAAGGTAAAGGATCTATAACACTTCTTGACAATGCAAGATGCAATGATGTTTAATGGGTTGAAGGTTTGAAATACAATTTGTTGAGTGTAGCACAACTAAACAACACAGGTTACCGAATAGAATTTCAGAAAGGAATTGTCAAAGTTCATGACAAGAATGGAAAGTTAGCTGCTACCGAGACACAAAGAAAAGGTAACACATTTCACCTTGACTCAACTCGTAACAAGTGTTTGTATGCAAAGATAGATGATACCTGGTTATGTCATAAAAGGTTTTGTCATATAAATTTTGATAATCTGATCAAAATAAGCAAGAAGCACCGAGTAAGAGGTCTACCGAGTCTTGAAAAACCTGAGAATGCTATGTGCCAAGGATGCCAGATGGGTAAGCTGACAAGATCAAGCTTTACAAGTAAGTCTTACACTTCTAAGGGAATTTTAGATCTAGTACACACTGATCTTTGTGGTCCTATGAAAGTTCAAAGTTATTATGGTGATAAATATTTCATATTATTTGTGGATGACTATTCAAGGATGATGTCAGTAATATTTTTAAAAGAAAAATCAGAAGCTTTTCAAATGTTTAAATAGTACAAGACAAGAGTTGAAAATGAAACAAGAAGAAAACTGAAATGTCTTAGATCAGATAGAGGAGGAGAGTTCACATCTAATGAATTCAACTTATTCTACAATGATCATGGTATTAAAAGACAAGTCTCTGCACTGAGAACTCCACAACAGAATGGAATAGCTGAGAGAAGAAATAGATCTATTGTGGATTGTGCTAGAACACTAATGATTGAAAAGAAGGTGCCACAAACATTTTGGAGAGAAGCAATTAGCACAACAGTTTACACCCTGAACCGAGTACAATTGAAGAAAGGTACTTTGAAGACACCATATGAAATCTGGTATGATAAGAAACCTAATGTAAGTTATTTTAAAATCTTTGGAAGTAGATGCTATGTTCATAAAGATGATAGAAATGGCAAGTTTGATCAGAAGAGTGAAGAAGGAACATTTCTAGGTTATTCTTCTAGAAGCAAAGCACTTAAATGTCTGATCAAATCATCTAACAAAATAATAGAAAGTGCAAATGTGAAAATTGATGAATTTGCAGAAAGAAATGATGAAGGAAATTCCAAGGAACCAGAAGACTATGATGAATTTGTTTATGTTCAACCGAGAAGTCTTACTGAGAAGACTGTTGAAGAAAATGAAGAGAATATCTAGTTACCGAGTGATGAAGAAGATCATACAGAGCCTACCGAGCCTCTATTAGCCAAGTATGTCAGAAGACATCATGCACCAAGTCAGATTATAGGAGATAAGGATGATCCAGTGATGACAAGGAACAAACTGAGACAAAACACATGTTTGATATCTGAATTTGAACTGAGAATAGTGAAAGAGGCATTTAACAGTGAAGATTGGATAAATGCTATGACAAAAGAGATTGATCAAATCAAGAAGAATGACACATGAACATTGATCCCAAGACTGAAGGACAAGAATGTAATCGGTACAAAGTGGATTTTCAAAAACAAGCTGAATGAAAAAGGTGAGGTCATTCGAAATAAAGCAAGACTAGTTTGCAAAGGTTATGCTCAAGAAGAAGGAATTGATTATGGTGAAAATTTTGCACCTGTGGCTAGACTTGAAGGAGTAAGAACATTGTTGGCATATGCTGCTTTCAAAAATTTCAAGGTATATCAAATGGATGTCAAATCTGCATTTCTGAATGGTATATTAGAAGAAGAAGTTTTTATTGAACAACCTGAAGGATTTGCTGAAGACAAGAATAAAGATCAGGTATGTAAATTGAACAAAGCTTTATATGGTCTGAAACAAGCACCTAGAGCATGGTATGAAAGATTGCACTCTTATTTAATAAAGATTGGTTTTATAAGGACAAGTGAAAACATCAATATGTACATAAAGAATGATGAAAATGGAATACTGATCTCAGCCATATTTGTTGATGATATTATATTTTGTGGAAATGACTCTCTATGCAAGAACTTTGGAAATGAAATGAGCAAAGAATTTGAGATGTCATTAATCGGTGAGATAAAGTATTTTATAGGTTTACAGATAATACAAATGAAAAATGAGATTTTTATTACTCAATCCAAGTACATAAAGGAAATCTTGAAGAAATTTGGAATGGAGGATTCAAAACCAGTAAGTACTCCTATGGCTACCAACTGTAAATTATCAAAGAATGATGAATATGCATCTGTTGATGAGACACTTTACCGATCCATGAATGGAAAGCTACAATATGTTCTTCACAACAGACCAGACATAGCACATGCAGTAGGTATAGTTGCAAGATTCTCTGCAGATCCTAAGGAAACACACATGACAACAATCAAAAGAATCTTTAGATACTTGAAAGGCACTGAAACTTATGGCTTAGTATATCAAAAAGGAAATGATTTTCATTTGAAAGTTTATACTGATGCTGATTGGGTAGGCAACATTGATGACAAAAAAAGCACAAGTGGAGGAGCTTTCTTTTTAGGAGAAAGACTAGTGAGTTGGTTTAGCAAGAAACAAGGATGTGTTTCACAGTCAACAGTAGAAGCTGAATACGTTGCTGCAACATTGAATTGTACCAACATTGCATGGATCAAACAACTGTTGGAAGGTATAAATGAGAAAGTTACTGAGCCAGTAACTATATTCTGTGACAATACTGGTGCCATTAATATTTCAAAGAATCCTGTTATGCACTCTAAGACAAAGCACATCTCTATCAAATATCATTATCTTAGAGAAGAAGCTCAAGAGAAGAAAGTGGTGTTGGAATATGTTAGCACAAAGGAACAAATAGTAGATATCTTCACCAAGCCACTACCAAGGGATACTTTTAAATATCTTAGAAGTAAGTTAGGGGTCCTACCCCTATGTTCTGTGTGTGTGAAAAGTGGACCAAGAATCTGTATCTGCAAGACACAACACTTCAATCAAGTCATTACATGCATGGTTAGACAGATATAATCATGAATATTAAAACCATAGAAAATTGACTCATTGCCTTCTAAAAGATGCGAGTATAAGATTGCTCTCAGATTATAAGCAATACCAGTGACTAGACAACATCAAGGCGAAGGATTTTATCTATATGAACATGATGAATGCTAGATGGATGCAATATTAATCTAACAATATTTTTGCAATATTAAACTAAATGATTTAATCAATATGAAATAATTAATATGCAATATCTCAATGAAATCCTAGAGCAAAAACAGTATAATAACAATATATTCTCCAGCCTCCCTTTGAATGAGAGATGAGCCTGAATTTATAGAAAATTCAGAAAGAAACCAATGGTTGAGATCAAATGATGATGAGCGGTCAAGATTTTCCAAGAGGAAGCACAATCCAGGTGAATTGATGTGATTGGATGCTTTTCTTAGTTTTAGAGGAAATTGAACTAAAATTAAGATTAAATCAAGAAAAGACTGATTTAAAGGAAATTGAACTAAAATTAAGATAAAATCAGGAAAAAACTGATTTATTATTTATTTCATTCAATTTTAATATTTAATTGTTTTAATTGCTTTCTTTGAGATTATCTATCAATTTTTAATTTGTTTTTTTTCAAGATTATCTCCAATTGATTTCTTTTCTCAAATTTATTCCTTTCTTGGTCAATTAATTCATTTTTTGATTTATTTTGATTTTTGAAGATTTGTGCTCAATTGATTTATTTAATTGAATTAATTCCTCTTTCTTGATTTATTTCCTTTTTTGAAGATTTATGGCAATTTGATTTATTTAATTAAATATGCTAGGATATTTAATTAACATAAATAAGATAATTGTTTAAAATGATTTATTTGGAATGATTAATTAATTAAATAAATATTTAATTAATATTGAGTTATTAATTTGCCATGTGACATTTGACGATTTTAGGAATTAATTGTGTGCTTAAGATTGATTTAATTGCCTTTGGTTAGGACTTTGGTGACGTTGTTGAGATTAGGGGCTCATGGTTTAGATGACCATTTTTAGGGTATTACATTTGGCCCTCTTTAATTAATGTGCGAGCAGCGCGTTGGTTCAAAGAATAGTTGATGTTTAGGAGATACTAGTTCTGAACTTGATTGATCACAAACTACATAAAAAAGCGAGGTGTTTAGTTTGATTCGAAGCGACAAAGCTGAATAAAGTATGATTAACGTGATACCATTCTGGAACTTGATTGAACTTGGAAATGATAGAAAACAAAAGATACCGAACTTGAACTTGATTGATCAAGAAGCGGATCTTACTGATCTAGAACTTGATTGAACTTAGATACAGTGAGTGATGATTAAAATCTATCTTGAACTTGATTGATCAAGATACAATGAAGATAAACTGTCCAACTTGATCAAGAAATGAATAAAATGTAACACTTGTTTAGATTTAGCATGATCGAAGATACTCTTTAAACCCTTGATTGAGTTTAAACGAAAAATCAGCTTGATGAAAAATGATGGAACTGATTAACGTAAAGAGATTGATTTAGATAAAAGACAAATATCAGCTTGATATGAAGCGATGAAACTGATATGTCCCTAGAGATTGATTTGATTTAGATGATCGAGAGATCTCGACTTGATATAAAGTGATGAAGTTGAGATGCCCCTAGCGATGAGGTCTTATTTGATTTTCTTTAGTTGAAAAGATTTTTGCTCGACTTTCGATGAAGATTTGAAAATTTTCTCGACATTGAAGAATGTGAGGTCATAAGGTCATAAGTATGCCCCCTTGGGAGTGAAATCAAAAAATAGCAAGGGTACATGATGATAGGCAATTTTGAGTGATGATAAGTTGTTTTGAGCACAAATGATTCAGAGGAATTTTTGAAAATTTTGCGTTGAAATTGAGCGCAAAGTTGATTTGTAGAAATTAAATTGAGATTTAGCGTTGATTTGTGAGAAATTGAGCGCAAATTGAAGAAGAGAATGAGCTTTTGATGAAAAGAGCGCTAAGTGGTCCAAATTTTGTGAAATTTCGATGAGAGAGTTGACATCAAATTTCGATTTCAATCTTGAAAACGGACTTAGGACAGCCGATTTACAAGCTCTTGATTTGATTTCATCATACTTGTGTTGATGGATTATGAGATGTTGTTCTATATGCTTTATTCTATATGTATGCATTTCTTTTCAGTATAGATGAATGAATGCAAATGGAATATGGGTTTTTATTTTTGTTTCTTTTCATATGCAAATAAATGGATGTGAATGAGTAATGAATAATGCAATTTTTTTATTTTTTTATACAATAATATGAATGCAAATCAATGATAGTGAATGTATGAATCTATATTAAATACTTATGTATGCAGCTAACATCTCAAAACACAAGTACTTGATCGAAGAAATGATGAAAAGAGACCACTTAGTGAAGAAATGATGAAGCTCCAACTCTCATTCAGCAGACAAAGAGGAAGCATTGTTACTATACCGAAATCACTCCAAATTCACAAAATGCAGAATGAAATGCAAGATGAGATGCAACCTAAACCTAGTCACTGGAATTTGAAAAGCTTAATTGTCATCATTGAGCGTTTTACAATTATAGCAGGTAGAATAGAGTTCATTTCTTTTCATGTGCAATATTAATTATCTTGTCTGCAATGACCCTTTTTTCGTTCATATCCTTAGACAAATTACGCATGGACCCGGATTGCACAATAAAGAAATTTCCTCAAAACAGACAAAGAAATGATGGGAACCTCCCTGTATCATTCAAATAAGCAAAGTCAAGGTATGTGTGGTGATTTCACCTTGATGTGAAGGCTCTTATCATAGACACCTAGCTAATTTAGATGTTTCCAGATCATTGGGATCATTCCTTCAAGCGGCAAACAAGAAAATATTATGCCCCCAATCCTTGCTCCTCTTAGTCAAGATAGACTTCCTCGAGTTACTCAGAGGGATAATAATCGAAAACCAATATAAAAGACAACACACAAATAAAATTTTCATGCATAGCTCAAACAGCTTAGTGATTGTTTTCGGTTATGTTGTTTTGCTTGTTAACTCAGTGATAAAACTCTTCAGTAGTCAGGAGACAAGTAACTAACTCGGAGTGGACGACCAGGTTTCATTGATGTAAGATTTACTTGGCTAACACTACTTAGGACATGTAAAGTGCTCTGTTGATTACCCTAAGACTATGAAAATGATCGATTTCAAGCCATGAGGGTTCCAACGAACCAAGATGTCATGAAAGTGACCAAAAGATATGTACAAGCGAAAGCAAAGATGCATGAAAGTAGGAATGTCAACGTTGCGTTGATAGATGGAGTGCTTGAGTACAAGAGGCACCTGTTTACCAGGTTTTCACCTGCTTGGCAAAAATTCATATATATTTTTTTTACCAAGGTGCCTGTTTACCAGGTTTTCACTAGGGCATTTTCTCTCTTTTTTCCTTTTTTTCTTTTTTCTTTTCTTTTCCTTTTTCTCCTTTTTTTTTCAGGACTTTTTCTGGTTTTTAGGATTTCTTCAAGACATTTTCTGATTTTTATGATTTCTTCAGGACATTTTTTGATTATTAGGATTTCTTCAGGACATTTTCTGATTATTAGGATTTCTTCAGGACATTTTCTGATTTTTATGATTTCTTCAGGACATTTTCCGCTGTAAAAGCTGCTGGAACAGAGAATATCTAGGTGAAGAATTTCTTCATATGGATGGTGTTAATTGGTTCACGGAGCTATTCTCGTTCCAATGTTGAGAGTTGATAGGCACCAAAGCTGAAAGCTGTAGTGACGATATAGGGACCCAGCTAGTTGGGTTCAAACTTCCCTTTGTTATCTTGAAACTGTTGATTTTTAAGATTCTCTCTGAGAACTAAGTCACCAACCTGAAATTCTTAGTGTCAAACTTTCTTGTTATATCCTCTGGACATTCTCTTTTGATACACTCTGAGATGATCAAATGCCACTTGCCGATGCTCATCCAGCAATTCAAACTCTTGCAATCTAGATATTCTATAGTCTTCATCAGTAACAAGACCTTGCAAGGAAACTCTTAGAGATGGTATTTCTACTTCAATGGGTAATACTGCTTCAGACCCATACACCAAAGAAAAAGGTGTAGCCCCAGTAGGTGTTTTGATACTTGTTCTATAAGCCCACAGTGCAGGATTGAGCTGCAGATGCCAATCCTTCCCAGATTTGTTCACTGTTCTGTGCAAGATAGTCAGTAGGTTTTTGTTAGATGCCTCTGATTGTCCATTACCTTGAGGGTAATATACTGAGGACCAGCGTTGTTTGATTTTAAACTTCTCACAAAGTTCATCTAGATCTTTGTTCTTAAACTGTCCTCCATTGTCTATTATAATTGATGAAGGTATACCATACCTGCAGATGATATAGTTAAGAATAAATAGAGCTACTTGTTTTCCTGTTGCCTTGATGAGTGGAATTGCTTCTACCCACTTAGTGAAGTACTCAGTGGCAGTGATAATAAATTTATGTCCATTAGATGATGCAGGATATATTTGGCCTATTAGATTGAATGCCCACTGTTGGAAGGGCCAGTGTGTTACAAATGGTATAAGATCCCTTGTAGGAGCATGGATAAGGTGCCCATGCAACTGACACTTTTCACAGGTTTTAGCAAATTTTATGGCTTCCTTCTCCATGTCTGGCCAGTAGTAGCCAACCCTTAGTAGTTTTCGCGCTAAATTTAGACCGTTCGAATGAGATCCACAAACACCTTCATGAACTTCGGATAATGTGTGTTGGGAATCCTCAGTTTCTAGACATCTAAGCAAAGTATTATCTAAACCTCACCTGAATAAGTCGTTAGCAATGATGACATACCATGACACGTTTCGGATTAGGTTTCTTTTTTCATTTCGGGAAAGATTGGTAGGGACAACTTGGTCACGTAGGTAAGAGTAAATGTGGCTATAACGAGATGAGTCATGTCCAATAATAGAACAGACTACCTGGGACTCAGGAGAATCATAGGAAAGGTAATGTAATTCTTCCACCAGGAATTCAAAGCAAAAATTAGACTCATGTAGCTATGGTATAGATGCCAAAGTAGCCATCACATCCGCTGCTCTATTTGCTGTTATGGGTATCTGCTGAAATGATACATAAGTAAAATATTGCTTGAGGTCATCCACCATCCTCTTGTAAGGCATTAGTTTCTCATCTCTCGTCTGATATAAATCATTGATCTGGTTGATAATGAGTTGAGAATCTCCATAGATGTGTATTTCCACGATCTTCCACTTGATGGCCAACTTGATCCCATTTACCAAAGCTTCATATTCCACAATGTTGTTTGTGCAAGGGAAGGGAATCTTGTAAGCTTTTGGAATTGAGTATTTCTACAGAGTAATAAATAGTATCCTGGCACTAGAGCCATGTTGAGTAAAAGACCCATCAAAGAACATCTTCCATGATTGTTTAGTAAGGTGCATGATTGATTCATCTGGGAATTCTATATGTAGGGGTTGATCATTTTCAAGTGGAGCTTTAGCAAGTTGGTCTATGATAACCTATCCTTTGATAGCTGTATGTTCTACATATTCAATGTCAAATTCTATAAGGACCATGATCCATTTGGCCAATCTTCCTGTAAGCATTGCTTTACTGAGAAGGTACTTAAGTGGATCAATCTTGGCTACCAGCTTAATAGAATGTGCCAACATATAGTGCCTTAATTCTTGTGATGCAAAGACTAATGCTAAGCATGCTTTTTCTATTATAGTGTAATTCATTTCATTTGACACCAATGTTTGACTGATGTAATAGATAGCTCATTCCTTTTCATTGTCATCTTGCTATGCCAAAAGTGCCCCCAGTGAAGTATCTGTAGCTGATATGTATAGGATCAGTGGCTTACCTTGAATTGGTGGCATTAATATGGGTGGATTAGAAAGATATTCTTTGATTTGCTGTAAATGTAGTTCACAATCTTTATCCCAATTGTATTGAATCCCTTTCCTTAATACCTTCGTGAAGGGTTGAGCCTTGTCAGCTAGCTGAGATATAAAATGCCTTATGACGACCTTGTAGACTTCTCATCTGACTGATATTCTTGGGTGGAGGCATGTCCATTATAGCTTGGACATTTTTAAGATCAACCTTAATTCCCTTTTTTGAAATTATGTAACCAAGTAATTTTCTTGATGTGACTCCAAATGCACACTTTTTTGGATTCAAGCAGAGCTTGAATCTTTCCATTTGATCTAATATGAGGCCTAGCTCTTGAATGTGTGTCGATCTCTTCATAGTTTTTACTAGGGTGTCATCTACATAATCTTCCATGTTTTTATGCATCATATCATGGAAAATAGTGGTTACTGCTCTTTGGTAAGTTGCTCCTGCATTCTTTAGACCAAACGGCATAACATTCTAGCAGAAGGTTCCCCATGCACATGTGAAAGTTGTCTTCTCTTGATCTTCAGGTGCTATCTTGATCTAATTGTAACCAGAGAATCCATCCATTAATGAATACATCTCATATGCAGCAGTCATATCTACTATCATGTCAATGTTGGGCAATGGAAAATCATCTTTTGGAAATGCCTTATTGAGATCCTTGAAATCTGTACAAACTCTAATAGATTTGTCTACTTTTGATATAGATACTATGTTGGATATCCATTTTGCGTAGTTTATAGCTCTGATAAATCCAGCTTTTAGCAATTTCTCTAGTTTAGCCTTGACTAGTAGTGCCACACGAGGATGCATTTTTTGGAGTTTTTATTTGACTGGTTTAACTCCTGGCATAATAGAGAGATGATGCATGATGAGATCAGGATCTAGTCCTAGCATATCTGAGTATGTCCATGCAAAGTTAATCTTCTTTTCTAAAAACAGATTGGTGAAATCTTTTAACTCTTCTGCTGACAGTGATTGGGCTAAATGAATGACATGCGGTATCTCTTGACTCCCAATGTTCACTGGCTGAGTTGGTTTGATCAATATGGAAGATCTCTCCTGGAAGTGGCTTAGCAGTATATCAAGTACCTCACCTTTAGGCGCCTCATAGAGGTTTTCACCTTTGGGTATGTCCTTTATTTTCTCTTTTTTAGAGTCTGACACCACCACAATGTGGTTTTTGCTATCAGATCTTTTATTCTTATTTTTCTTGTTTTTGCAACTAAGATACTTGATATTCGCTTCAGTCATGTTTTCATTTTGTTTGTTGGTGGAAGAGTACATGGGTTAAACTGCATTGAGATAGTAGGCTAGTGTATAGTCATTGGCAAAAGTAGGCACGTTCAAGGGTTGGTTATAAAGAGTATTATCAATCAGTTCTAGATGTATTAAGGATAAGGTTGGAATAGGCTCAAGGGAGTTCACGGTACTATCATCATTGTTTTGAACCAACCAATCGAGTTCCAGAATACTGCCTTGTGTATGTGTCTCGAGACCAGGAAGAGTTACGACATGATTATCATCATTCATGTTAGTATTTATTGGACCTAACTCAACTGACCTACTTCTAGCATCATCATCTACTTTAGACTGGGCTACATACCGTGGTATAACAGTAGACAATATTTCATTATTCATGACCGAGTAGTCATAATGCATTGTTGAATAGTTGTTGTCATAGATAGAGCTCCTATCTGAGCCATTAGAGTCATAGGATGGAGTTGCTAACTCATCTTCAAGTGGTTTAGTGAAGGTATATGTAGTATCAACACCCACATCCTTGATGTTACAAGTTCCTTCTTGATTTGGTTCATTGATTGCTTGCATTTGACACACTTGTGGACATGACTTTGACGATTCTGTTAACCCCTGTCGTCTGTTCCATTCAACTTCTTCTGGACTGATGACTGGTTCTCTTGCTCTAGCTTCTAGTTCTTCTTATGTGATTCTGTACTTGATTTGTCCTATCTCATTAGGAGAATTGGTAGGTGAAGGACTTGCTTGTGTCCTTTCTTTCTTCAACTTTTGGTCATAGTCTTCTTGTCATTTTAATCTGATTTCTTCTATTTCCTTTTGCATTCTTAGGCATATCAGCTCTTGTGCGTCATCTGTGGTATCCCTGAGTTCTTCAAGCATTTTTGTAGTAGATGTATCTGAGATGTGATCTGTACCCCATTCATACTCATTTGAATTAGTTTCTGAGTCATCTACTTGTTGTTTGCCAGTATATGTGACCAAAATGTTCAGTGGTGCAAACAATTCTCTGATTCTATATATTTCATCTCTCAAATCCTCTGGAGCGTCTACTTCATGTGGTATCATACCTGATACAACTGGAACTTGATTACCATATGTTTCCTTTCCCTGGGTGGGTAATTCTTTTTGTTCACCATCACATTCCTCCTGAGTTTGTTGAGTATTAATTTCTTGTGTTGTTAGAGGTAGTACCTTTTTCTTCCACTTACGTTGATGGCGAGGTATGTGCTTCTGATCTGATGACTTTCTTGGATCATATCCCAGTCCAGATTTATCATCGGTTGACTTAGTTTGTAGTTGAATAGGTTCAACAATACCTTTTTGACATTTGCCGAGAGGACCAGTACCTGAATATCCCATGCGTTGAAGCATCTTATAGCCTGGACCATATTGCATTGGAGAAATCTCACAATGTCGTATTTCTTTATCTGCACTATCTTCTTTGAAGAGTGATTTAAGGACATCATCCCCTTCTATTTCATTTGCAAGAGAAGTAGAGGACTGTATAAAGCTGCCATCATAAATGACTTTTGGAGTTGAAGTTTGTGGCCTCATGCCCTCTGATGGTTTTCCCGACTGTCTTGGTGATGGAGGAAGAGATGTGAGTGAGAGTATAGGCTCTATCTTGTAACCATCCATGCTAGTGTTTGTGATTTTTAATTTCTTTTCCAAATCTTTCAGCAAAGATTTTGAACTTTCAGCTACATAAGCTACTCTATTATTAGGGACAAAAGCATCAACACCCTGCGTTAACGCATTGCAAGTATAGCTTGCATCGGTCGGAATACTGACTTCAACTCCATTATGAGGGAATTTCAGGCATTGATGATACGTAGATGGTACTGCTTTCATGTCATGAATCCATGGCCTACCTAGTAAGATGTTGTATGAAAGAGGAAGATCCAAGACCTAAAAAATGACATCTCTTTCCATAGGTCCTACTTTGATTGGTAATAGTACCAGACCCTTAGAAGTTCTTTCTTCTTCATCATAAGCCTTGATTGTTATCTTCTTTGTTGGATCAATAACATTTTCAAAGAATCCCAGCTCTGTCAATAGATTGTAGGTACAAATATTCAACCCAACACCTCCATCTATCAAAACACATTTAATGCGGTGTTTATGAATCATGGCTTCTATGTGTAATGACTGGTTATGTGGGTGACTCAGTGAATTATCATCTTCTTCAGAGAATGTGAGATAATGAGGTGAAGTCAGGTGACCTACCATAGATTGAAACTGATCTACGTCCAAATCTTTAGGGACACTGGTGGTATGTAGAGCCTTGTCTAGGACCTCTTTATGAGCAGAAGAGATCTTAAGCAATTCTAAAATGGGGATTTGAGCATTGGTTTTCTTCAATTGTTTGACAATGCTATAACCAGGGGAAGATGATGAAGCTAGTTGTTTTGATTTAGCCATGATTGTGTCTGTTTGTCTATTTGGCAGTTTTGATGTTGTTGGATCAAAAGTTGGGGGACTAGCTCCTGGGAGAGAAATCTTCCTTTGAGTGTGAGTCACGACATTAGCAGCTTGTGCTTGATTTTGATGATCTTGGACTATGATCACATTGCAATATTCAGGTTGAACAGATTCAATCATGTTGATCACATTATCATTGTTAGTGTAAGTATAATTGACTCTAGCTCCTCTCTTGGATTTTGAGGAATCTCCTTGTTCATAAGTGGGTAAGGGATCTTTAAAGGCCTTATGATCAGCATTAGTTGCATGTTTTCCCATAATGATCTTTCTTGCATCAATGAGATCTTGGATTTCATGTCGGAGTTTTATGCAGTGGTTTATGTTATGTCCCTTGTTCCGATGGTAGTCACAGTACTCATTTTCTCTCCACCATTTGGGTCTAATTTCTAGGTCATAGGGTCGGGAATTATCTGGCAATGTTATCAGATTATTTGCCAATAAAGTTTTAAAAGTTGATTCATATGACTCATCTAGGGGAGTAAACTCATGCTTAGGCTTTGAGACCCAAGGTTTGTCTTTAAACCACTCTCTTGTTTTCTTTGGGGGATTCTCTGTTGTAGTTTTAGCTGCCTTGAGTGCTTGTGTGCCACTGGTTAAGTTAAATATTGTGGATTTTGTTTTTGCTTGAACAGTATCTACCACTCCATCGCTAACAATGTTCTTGTTGTTGTCTTTGCTATATTTCTAGTATTTACTCTTTTCTTTAGAGCTAGAACCTTGCGATGTTTCTTTCCAAAGTGATATATCTCCCTTTTTGATAAGTACATCTTCCATACTGAGGGCGTTATCTACCATTTTGTTGAATGAAGGGTGCACTTGCATCTGGACACTATATTTCAATTTAGGGACTAAGTTATTGATGAAGATGTCCATTTTCTCAAGATCTGGGATAGTCCATGAATATCTAGAGAACATCTTTCTCCATTGTTGGAGGAAAGTGAGAAAGGGTTCTCCTGTCTTTTGTCTGGTATTGCAAAGCTCTATCATAGTGACTGGGTGATGAATGTTGTATGAGTATTGTTGTAAAAATAGTTGGATTAGTTATTCAAATATTTTTATCCCTTTGGGTAGACTTGCGAACCATTCCATTGCTTGACCTCCTAAACTCCTTGGGAAAAGGCGCATGAGGTACGTTTGATCATGCATGAACTCCATACAAGCGGCACATAACTCTCTGACATGATCTTGAGGATCCGAGGTACCATCATACTTGTCAAATTTTGGTATCTCAACTCGTGAAGGAAATGGAGACATGTAAAGGTTTTTGTCAAATGGAAATGGACATATTGTGTCCAAAGAATATTGTTTTGGCATTTTATCTTTGTTTTGTATTCTTGTGACTGCAGTTTGTAATGCTTGCATTTGTTTGCTCATTTTTCCCCATGGTGTCTCCTCCTCTTTAGCAATTAGGGCCTCCACATTATAACCAGTAGGGAGTTTGGCACCTTGTTTTGCTAATTCTAGGAAATAGTCTTCTTTTTCCCTAGCCATGATGACCTTCATCATTTTCTGGAATTCTTTATTATTCTGACATCTATGTACTTCATCTTCAAGAGGTTTAGGAAGCTTAGACTTAGTTGATGAATCACTATCATTGGCATGATTGCTGAAGTCATCGTGAGTGTTTTTTTTATTAGCTTCTCTTTCTTGTCTTTCCCCAGACATGGTGGGAGATAGGGGCTGATCAAAGATTGGTATATCGTAAACTGGTATCTGTGACGAGGACAGTTTATTGTAAAAGGGGTTTTCTTTGAAGAACGAATTATCTTTGGTTGAAAAGGGGGTTTCTTTTTCTTTGTCCTTTTTGTTGTGAGAACTTCTGGTTTGAACAGGCATTTCCAACGGACAGGACCGAGAGCGAGATGTGTTGCAGAAGTCAAGATCAAATTGTAGCTAGTATTTCATTTAACGTAGTAAATAAGAGAAGTAACTTAAGATCTGGTCTGGGTTAGGAATGATCTATCTTGTGTAAGATGTTATCCAAGTTGACTTAGGTTTGATAAAATGTTTGTTTGAACTAGCTTAAAGATGATCGACAAAATCGTGCAATGCAACGACAAAGGTACACTATCAAGGTTGTTTATGCTCAAGAGGATGGTAACTAATTTTAGGCTTGCTGTAGACTGTTTAGACAATTTTGACAATTTTAACTGATAAGATCAGGAATTCGTATGATAGAGGATTGGACAAAGACGAGATTCTGATAGACAGAGTTTCAATGACTGACGACTACTAGTTTTTGATAAGGATTGATGTATCAATGACTGATAGAGACCAGTTTGGACATAGACAGAGTTTATCACTAATTTTGTTTGTTGTTTTCTTTAGTTTTGGTATTCCAGTTTTAGTTTTAGGGATGAAAACATAGAAAACACGCAAGATATATAATAATTCAATCACAACACGCTAACCCTGTTATCACTGATTAAAAATGGGCTTTTCTTTTCCCATGATTGGCTATGGTTTGTTAAAATTTTGAATAGGGTGCAGTTTCGAATGCTTCAGCTTTGTTCTAGACCTCAAGGGTTTAAGGGTTTTTGATTTTAGATCCTCTTATGTTTGTTTTAAACCCTCTGGTTTCTAATCTTTCGTTACTTTATTCACTTAAGTAATGGGTCATGGGGTCGTAGGAAGTGTCCCCCCTTGTTGTTTGCCTAGGCGGTTATGTTAATTAATCAAAAAATTTATACCTTATATGTTTTTCTCTTAAAGTTGTCGGGCCCAGTAACTAGTGCGCATCTCGCGGATGGATCTACGGCTTTCGCTATTTCGCTAGGTGAAGTTGCACATAGTTTAAAACCAGTGAAGTTGCAAAAATGACATGGCATGCCACATAGATAGTCTAGCTGGTTGATGATAGCGAGTAAAATGGCAGCACATGACACAAGTCACAATAGTCAGCGGGTCAGGATTAAAGGCTGAAAGGCGAGCCCCAGAGGTGAGTCAGGTCACAGTCAGGAGATGACCTAGCGGGTACAACTGTCAAGAATAAATTGTGGCCCAGTGGCTTTCTCTTGGCAAATAAAAAGGTGACAAGTCAGCTCCGAAGATGACTGGACGCCAAGTGTTCATGGTGAGTCAGCGGGCCCACCCCTCCCGAAAGCCTTTTCAGACGGTTAAATGCAAATCAACTTAAAAGATGATCTGACGGCCCGCGCTATTTTGCAAAGGTAAGATGCTCATTCTTTATACCCCGCGAAATAGCGAGAGTGAATGAGAGCCATCCACGTGTCATGATGGAGGACTTGGAGGATACAACTATCAAGAGTTTGTTGGGGCTCTGTGGTTTTCTTTCAGCGTATTAAAAAGTGACATGTCAGTGCTGCAGATGATTGGATGCCAAGTGTTCATGGTGAGTCAGTGGGCCCACCCCTCCTGAAAGCCTTTTCAGATGGTTAAATGTCGATCAACTTAAAAGATGATTTGACGGCCTGTGCTATTTCGCAAAGGTAAGATGCTCGTTCTTTATACCCTGTGAAATAGCGAGAGTGAATGAGAGTCATCCACGTGTCATGATGGAGGATTTGGAGGATACAGCTGTCAAGAGTTTGTTGGGGCTCTGTGGTTTTCTTTCAACATATAAAAAAGTGACATGTCAGCGCTGCAGATGACTGGATGCCAAGTGTTCATGGTGAGTCAGCGGGCCCACCCCTCCCGAAAGCCTTTTCAGATGGTTAAATGCCGATCACTTAAAAGATGATCTGATGGCCCATGCTATTTCGCAAAGGTAAGATGCTCATTCTTTATACCCCGTGAAATAGCGAGAGTGAATGAGAGCCATCCACGTGGTCTTAGAAGAAAGTTGTGGGCCCGCCAAGGTGGAACCGGCAGTATAAAGGAAAGACACGCGGCCAGTATCAAGTGGAATGTGAAGCAAATTTCAAGGCCAATGGTTGGGCACCACGTGGTATCATGTAGCTAATAGAGAAGCGGGACCCAGTGCGGAGCCAAAGCTGTTAGTTAATCTAATGCTCGATCAAGTTTCTTTTGATCGGACGGTCGGCGCTATTTCGCAGGACCAAGATGCCCGATAGTTATGCTTCGCGAAGTTGCGAAAGAGCAAAATGAAACACTTGTAGGAATGTTGTGACCCGTTGGAGCGAAAAATATGAATTCTCATATGAATTCAATTTTGAAGGGACGACCGAGGCATGCGGAATCAATGTTGTAGTTAAGACAGTGAGTACAATATTTGATTTCCTATCAACCGGGTGAAGATATCTTTTAAAGAATTTTGCAGAAGAGCGGATGCAGAGTTATTTTCTTCAGGTACAAAGCAAGTCGGTTCAGTTGTAGAGCAAATTCCTTCAAGTGAAGAACAGGTTCTCTCGTATTCTTGTGTAGCAATTCCTGTGTAGTGTTTTAGATAAGATAATTGATTCGTCACAAAATTGTTTAAGAGTGGTATTCATTTCTTACGTTTTCAAAATGGCTCCTAAAAGAGAATTTTCTGGCAAAGTTAACTATTCAGAAAGGAGTGTCTGTGATGATTTTTTAGAACAGTTGACGTTGTCAACTAATCAGGCATCAAAGGCAAAAGAATTAGTGCCTAGAGCTCCCCGTTTAAAGATAGGAGAAGGACTGTATGACAAGGGTAACTGGTTGAGAGACCCATAGGTTGGATTGTCTGGGTTGGGGTTATTTAAAATTGGATTCGGAATGAGAAATTATCCTGCCCCGCAAAATAGTATCTGGGAATTAGATGTCGGGAATTTAGTAGTCCCAGGGGTATTTATGGACATAGATTTGTTGACCCAAGTTGCGCTCAACTATGATCTAGTCACAAGAAGCATTCGGGATATAAATGGGAAAACCCTTGTTGAGATTAATGCTAAAGAATTTAGGAAAGCTTTTGGGCTTAATGAGTTGACCAATTTTCTAGAACCTATAAATTTCACATCATTAGCCCAAATTTACGGTGCAAAAAGGAGTCATATCAGGAACGGGCCTCTCAAGGAGTTTTTTGTGAAGATAGGAGGGTTAACAGTTGTAGGACCCAACACACAAGAGCCCTTTTCATTAAGTATGTTCACCCTAAGGGCTAAAGGAATGTATTGGGCACTTTGCCAAGTTTTGGGAGAAGATGCTGAAGCAAATATGCCATATCATTACTTGTTAATGATTGCTCAGATTTTGAATCCTTCTCTTGCAATTACATTTGATTATGCCTCTTTCATTGCTGATGCTATTCATGGAGGGTTAATAGGAATCAAGAATGGAAAGGTGGATAGGCCTTTCGGATGGTACTCACTCCTAATGCATCTTTTTCTCTTCAAAGGTGGTGATTACTTTGCTAGTGGACTGGACCTTGTTAAGGAGAAAGAAGGAGAAAAAATGCCGGTACAATTATGGAGTACTGTGTTGTCATGGGATAGAGAGGATGCCAGTTTTTTGAAGTTTGATAAATATTTTGCATCCAAGATAAGGACTCTCCTCTGCTCAGAGAACCCAAGTTTCCCCAAAGTTCTTCTGGAATTCATAAGACCAAAAGAATTCGCAGAGAACATAAATTTTTTTCATAACTGGGGTGACATTTACTTGTATCTAGTCTCCACAGTTTTCAGAGTGTTTGGTTTCAGAGGCACCCCATTTTTGCTACCTTACCAGGTCCCTCTCAAAGTGGGAATTGCAGAGATCCTTAGACAAATTGGTGGTTTACAAGAGGCAAAGTTGACAGGCAGGGGTAAAGGGACTATTTTCCCTGCAGCTACCATAGCCCACCAATTTGTAATAACAAAGGGAGGCTGGAATTGCTTTGAGGATTTCCTCAAGCCTTATCATTTGTCCACTGCAGTGTCCAGGTGTGCTGATCCAGAAGACTTCTTCAACAATATGTTTAGAAAGAAGGTAGCATGCACAGGTAGGCCTCATCAATTCCAGTTTCCTGAAGACCTTATCGGAAATGAGTTTGATCTAGATGAGTAGGAGCTAAGGAAAGAGAAGTGGGTGGCTTATAAGAAAGCCTTGGATTTTGTGCATCAGTTTGATGCCAGCTATGACCCATTGTCTAGCTTTTTCCCTATGGAGGAGAAAATAAAGTTTTTGATTGTTTGCTTTGAAGATGTGATGCAGACCCTGAAGGAGAAGAGGGAAGCTATAATCAAAAGCAACCCTGAGAAGGCAAGAATGATCCTAAGTAGGTCAGCTTCCAACAAAGCAATCCTTCTTGGTGATTATACACTGCATAAGAAATCCAGTTATAGTGTGCTGATGCCTACAACAAGGGAGCCCTCTACCTCCAAAGGAAAGAGGAAGATACAAGATGTCATTGACATCCAAGAAAGCCCAAAGAAGCAAAGGGTGGGGAAAGAAGTACAATCAGATGCACCTTTGTATTCCCCATCCCAATCCCCTATCCATATAGGAAATGAGCAAGCAGCAGCTGAGCAACTCCTATAGTTAGGTAGTCTAAGGGAAATTGCCTACACTTATGATGAAGTGGAGGAAGGAATGCCAGAAGAACCCATTGCCGTTGAAATGGATATCACTACCACTGAACTCAAAGGCCAGGAGTGGGATCCTGAGATAAAGTAGGCAAGTAATGCCTTCTTAGCTGATAACAATTTTGTCACATCAGAAGCATTTATGCAGTTTATATGGAAATAGCACATAGATAAATATTATGCTAGATGTGAAAAGAGAAAGGCTGAGAAGCCCAATAAAGATCCAGCCCTGGTAGAAGAGGAAATAAAGCAAGAGATGATGGAAGAATTCAAAACCATCACCCCTGAGCAGGGAAGAGATATGGTAGCACAAGCTGGAGTGCTTATTTTACCCGAATGGGATATAGCAGATGCCCTGGTACTAGATGCAGTGAGAAAAGAGACTAAACCCATGGAGGGGATTACTTTCAATAAGGATAATGCTACACTCATCATGTGGTCTCTCAAGAGAAATGAGAGTAAGAAAAGCAAAGACACCCTAGGGTCAAGTTACCTTGGTGGGATGATGGTGAAGAGAGTGCAGAGTACAGTGGTAGTGGAAGCTGCCAGCACTATGTTAGAGACTGCAAAATTTAGTGTTGCAGTAGTAGAGAAGGAAGCCAAAGAGAAAGAGGCCCTCCAAGTTAAGTTGGAAACAATTTTGAAGGCCTATAACAATGCCAAGGAGGAGGTAAGAGGTAAGGATAACATCATTGCCAAGCTGCAGAGCCAGTTGACTGGACAATACCATCAAGGTGAGTCTTCAACATTGATGATCTCCTCTTCTCCTACAAGACCTCCACCTACTAGCTCTATCATTGAGTTTCCACCATCTCCAGCACCCTCCATCTCTCAAATGGTTGAAATTACTCCTCAAGAATTAGAAAACTTGAAACAGGCTCAGACCTTATATGCAAAGAAGTATGAGGAGAGAGTAAGAGCTACAATTTCCAGTTTTGCAGATACAATAAATGCCTCATTGCTCTACAACAATGTAGGTAAAATTATGGATATATGGAATGAGCTCAGGAGAGACAAGGCCATTTTGACACCTATTTTTGACAAATGGAGTCCTAGGGAGCAAGATTTAGAGTTTATGTGTGTATCCTGCGATGAAGCAAGGGCCAATCCCATCATCAAATCCACTTCTGATGTCGCTAAAGTCTTAGTATAATTAGCAGCAGAGGTGGATAATGTGGATAGGAAGGTTAGTTTGTGCAAAAAGGAGTACACTGATCAAGTTTTTGAGTTGCTCCTAGGAGTTTTTGCTAGCCCGGATCAATTAAAGGACAAACAAATGTGGCTAGAAGCGAAATTGTCAGCAAGAGTTAAAGGAATTATTGATCTAGATGATGCTTCTTTCTTTGTTTTGACAATACAAGAGATAGAGAAAATTAAGTCACATTATGGTTTTCTCAATTCAGAAGTCAACAAAATGAGAAATTCTTGGAAAAGGTTGAATAAGACCAAGGATAAAGTGATTAATTTCTCATGGCCGATAGAAGAGGTGTATGGTGAGTGGACAACTAAATATGCCACCCATGATCCAGAACAGTTGGAGAGCGCCCCTGAAAAGGTAGAAGAGGTTGCAACTGAACAACTTGTTGAAGAAACTACAGAGGCTGATAAGAGCTTGTAACTGTTTTTGCGAAAAGCTTGTAGCCTCTTTATTTTGAAAGAAATGATTGTAACAAACTCTCCTCGAGAAGTCCGAATCTTTATGCATCCATGTTGTTATAAATGGATACCAGGACTAGAGGAAAAGGGATTGCAAAAGAATTGTAAGAAAATGTTGCAGAAATTTATCTGAGCTTTTCCAAGTCTAATGGAGAATATTCAAACACTTCTTGTAATATTTCTTGAAACTTAATATCAATATACAGACCATCGGTTTTGAGTGAAGCTTTGTGTTGTCTTCAAGTGTGTTTATAATTTGTTTACTCTTTTCATTTTGAATAATCTAGGGTTGTTCTATTTGAATGGAATTGCAAAGCAATTTTAGTAAAAGTGTTCGTTAGCTTTTCTCTTTAGGAGGGAAATTAAAGATGCAGGGATCACTCATACCAGTAAACTCTTTGGAAGAGACTTTGAATTTTGATTATCATAGGTTAATTTGGAATGCATGAATTTTTGTAGGTGTCAGGCATATACAAAGATTAATAGAAACCAAGCCAACGGGACGCATAAAGATGTTTTGTTTGAGGAGTATTATCTGAGTTTAGATGACTCTGTGACCTTGGATAAGGCACTGGTATTGATTGAAGTTGTTTATTACATGTTTTGTTGATCAAAATGCTGAATTTAAGTATAATTTCCATTCTTTATTTTCAATTGATTTCAAGGTGAATAGATCCACTGGTTTTCTGGACTGGTTTGTTGTGGGTTTATGTTTGAAAGTGTGAATTCAATTCACAAAGGTATACCCACCTGGGCTCTGAATAAGTCCGAAGTGTAGAAGGTTCAATCAAACCTTGTCATATGTTGTCTTGAGAATTTCTTTATCTTTGATGTCTCTTCTGCACCGAGTTTAACCATATTATTTTAAGGATGTTAAAGGGAATCAAATTTTGAAGACAACAAACCCTATGGAAGTTGGCTTAGAGAAGAAAACCTTTGCTTGCTGACTTAGGTACACACCCAATAGCTAATCAGAATACGGCCATTGGGTCTCACATAATGGATTCTCAATGCCATATTAACTGACTCCAAACACTAATGGGGGCACGATATGGCAAGTGTCTTGGGAGAGTTACTATCTCTCTTGCACAAAGATTATGAACCTTTCAGAGGTGAATCATGTAGCTTCTATCTTATAGTTCTTAGTTAGGAATTCTGTTTGAAATTACCCCTTGAAGTCACGCAAGCATGATTGAGGCCTATAGCCCAACAAGGTACCGAAACAAGATGTAGTCACGTAAACGTGATTGAGACGGCGAGGCCCTACAAAATGCTCGATATGAGAGATCTCAAAGAGAAAACTCAAATAATCCCATCCTCTGAGACTTTAATCACTAGAGGCCTATTTATTATAGTGAGTTGGAATGCTGAGATCCAGCTGTACTCACTTGGGTTGTTCTCACAGGGTGATTACTTTTTCCCACTGTGACAGGCCCGCTAAAGGTACACAAATCTCAAAACTTAGAAAAAAGCTTCGAGGGTCTAGATTTATGATTGTCTATAAAACACAAGAGCATACTCTCCTACCTCTTAGATTTTTCTGAAAACATGAAAGACAGATTTGTTCTTTAACCAAATAGCAATTTAAGTGACTAAGAAAATACTAAATGAATACATAATGTTTAGTTGATTCTCCTTAGGCAACTTGCAAAACCAATATGTCAGTAGTCATTTTCTTCTTGATTCTTTGGTAAGCGTATGTTTTATTGATAGATTCTTTGACAAGCGTCCTGCTAACATTAAAAGCCTAAAATTAGTTGCCAAAATAATATAAAAAAAAATCATCAAAAGAAAATGCTATCATGTAAACTGTAAATTAAACTAATCTAACAAGAATTTCCATTTTATGACTATCCTAGTTATGACAATTTTTGATAGTACTGCACTCTGTCATTTATAACTTTTGAAAAAAAAATAATTTGGAAAATCGCTTCAGTGGAAATGTGGAAAACTTAGTTTTACAAAACATATTAAAATTTAGGTTAGATCCAATGGTTCAATAAAAAGTTATGCCCTCTGAACCGAGACCATTTTTGACTATCACAGAAGAATAAGTAAAATGACAGTCCTACACTCTGTCAATCATAACTTTCAAACCCAAAATATTTAGGAAAATCCATTCGGTGACCCTATAGAAAACTTGATTTTCAACAACATATCAAAAATTGGTTGAAATCCAATGGTTAAATAAAAAGGCTATGCTCTCCAAACCAAGACCCTTTTTTGACTGTCATAGAAGAACAAACAAAAAGAAAGATTTTTATCTGCAAATTTAACACATGTTTATTAGTTATAAAAACCAAACATTATATTTGTTCAAGAAACATTAGAAATATTGTAGTTGTGGGTTTGAGCCCCACGGTGGGTGCCAGAAATGTGTGTGTGAAAAGTGGACCAAGAATTTGTATCTGCAAGACACAACACTTCAATCAAGTCATTACATGCATGGTTAGACAGATATAATCATGAATATTAAAACCATAGCAAATCGACCCATTGCCTTCTAAAAGATGCGAGTATAAGATTGCTCTCAGATTATAAGCAATACTAGTGACTAGACAACATCAAGACGAAGGATTTTATCTATATGAACATGATGAATGCTAGATGGATGCAATATTAATCTAACAATATTTTTGCAATATTAAACTAAATGATTTAATCAATATGAAACAATTAATATGAAATATCTCAATGAAATCCTAGAGCAAAAACAGTATAATAACAATATATTCTCCAGCCTCCCTTTGAATGAGAGATGAGCCTGAATTTATAGAAAATTCAGAAAGAAACCAACAGTTGAGATCAAATGATGATGAGCGGTCAAGATTTTCCAAGAGGAAGCACAATCCAAGTGAAATGATGTGATTGCATGCTTTTCTCAGTTTTAAAGGAAATTGAACTAAAATTAAGATTAAATCAAGAAAAACCCGGTTTAAAGGAAATTGAACTAAAATTAAGATAAAATCAGGAAAAAACTGATTTATTATCTATTTCATTCAGTTTTAATATTTAATTGTTTTAATTGCCTTCTTTGAGATTATCTATCAATTTTTAATTTGTTTTTTTTCAAGATTATCTCCAATTGATTTCTTTTCTCAAATTTATTCCTTTCTTGGTCAATTAATTCATTTTTTGATTTATTTCCATTTTTGAAGATTTGTGCTCAGTTGATTTATTTAATTGAATTAATTCCTCTTTCTTGATTTGTTTCATTTTTTGAAGATTTATGGCAATTTGATTTTAAATATGCTAGGATATTTAATTAAAATAAATAAGATAATTGTTTAAAATGATTTACTTGGAATGATTAATTAATTAAATAAATATTTAATTAATATTGAGTTATTAATTTGCCATGTGACATTTGATGATTTTAGGAATTAATTGTGTGCTTAAGATTGATTTAATTGCCTTTGGTTAGGACTTTGGTGACATTGTCGAGATTAGGGGCTCATGGTTTAGATGACCATTTTTAGGGTATTACATCTTCTACTCACTGACCAAGTTTGGTGAAAGCATCAATCCGATGACTCTACTGAATATCTTTTAGGAGTTGATGCTGATTTATACACTTTAGGATGTTTTCTAAAGGTGTACAGGAAATGTTATAGGAAATATTACTAGAAAATATTACAGGGAACATGAATTAAAGACAACATTCTCTGATCGAGACTCAGTTGATACACAACAATAGGAATTCACTTTATACAGGAAGAAATTATGTTTTAGTTCTTTACTTTTTGACATTGTTGTCAAAGGGGGAGAAGACTAATATGAGGAGAAAACTGAGAAGACAGATTGAGAAGACTGAAGAAAAGAGGAGAAGTCTAATATGTGGGGGAGAGCATTTCAGCATTTCAGAATCATAACAATCTAAATCTTTTAAGGTCAAATCAATTGGTTTTGCCATCAATGCCAAAGGGGGAGATTGTTGGCAATATAGCATTATAACAGACAATGAAAGATTGTTGGCATTAAGAAGGTTGTTGATGATTATGGATATAACTGATTAAGGATGTTTATTGTCTTGATATTATTATTTTGTTATTGATGTCAAAAAATTGATTTTCTAATTTAGTATGATGTTGCCATATCTTGAGAAGTATGATTTAAAGAATATAAAGATGTCGGTAAAAGACACAGAAAGAATATGATGAATGAGGGGATGAATAAGGTATTCAATGGGCAACTATTACCGAGTCAGACAATGATGAGATCATGATGTTTAGATTGTTTTGACATCATACATATGTTGTAAATTGTAAAGGTTAATACTATACTATGATATCAAACAAAGAACCTAGTCGGTAAACCCTAAGGTTATCGCTATTGGTTAATGAAGGCGGAATGTCTACCGAGTGAAGTTTAGTATTTACCGAGTTGTTATCGAGTTGTAACCGAGATATAACAAAATGCATTAAATGTTTACATGCATTATTTAATGAAGGAAGCTGATGAGCTGGAACTGATTAAATGATTGGTATGCCATGCATGAAGTTTGTTAATGAATCTATGGCAAAGGAAAGTCAGCATGAAGATCTATAGCGCAGATTGAACCGCAATACCCTGGCACAAGTTCCAAGAAATGTATGCAAGTTCCTAGGCAGGGTAAAACATTTTCAGATCAAAAGATACATTGAACCTGGACAAGTTTGAAGATCTGATGGCTATGATTGATCATGGGAAATGTGATCAAGGAGATTAAGTGGTTAGCTAATTGTTTATAAATATGGAACTGTTGATAAACAATGTATGCGGGCAAGTGTATGCACAGGGATGCTACGTAGTGATTACCGAGCACAGAAGCTTGAAGACCTATTTGAATAACAGAGTATAGAAGCCCAACAGATGGACAAGATTAGTTCTATGTCTAGATTGTATTGAACAAATAAGAATTTGCTTTAGCATTTTAGATGTGAAGTTGCAGATAGATTTTTATTACTATTATTTTGTAAAAGTGATAGAAAATCTCTTAACCGAGTGGACTTAACAGTCTTATTTGTAAAACCCTCTAGGAAGGTGACATTCTGATTGATTGTTTGAAATCCTTTAACAAGGTCACTTCTAACAAGGTGAAGATCCTAACAGATCTGAGGGAAATCCCTTAACCTGGTCACATCTAGCAATGTGTTTGTAATCTTTAACAGGATTTGCTTTTAACTGAGCATACTCTAGAGGAGTATATTTCTTAGTGGGTCCGAAATCCCGTAGTGGTTTTTCTCTATTTGGGTTTCCACATTAAATCTGGTGTTATGAGGTTTATGATGTTTCTATGCTTTTGAGTTTGCATGTTTAACAGTTTTGGTTATATTACTGAAGTATATGTTACCGAGGTTGAATCTGATGTTTTTATGGAAGATTAAGTTTGTATGATTCACCCCCCCTCTCATCTTGTTGGCTATTGGTTATATTTAGAGTTGTATCTCTCAGTCTCTAGCGGAAGCGGAGTATGTTGCAGCTTTCATGAACTACACTTAGACAATTTGGATGAAGCATGTATTGAATGGCTTCAAAGTTCCTATATCTGAACTGGTAAGTATATTTTGTGACAATACCAGTGCAATTAATATCTCCAAGAATCTGGTTTTACATTCTAGAACCAAGCACTTTGAGATTAAGTATCATTTCTTGAGGGAAAAGGTTCAGAACAAAGAGATTGCACTGGAGCATGTTTCCAATAAGGAGCAGTTAGTAGACATATTCACCAAGCCTCTCTCAAAGATTACATTTACATACTTAAGAGGTGAATTAGGGGTACTGCCCCTTCAGGAGGTGAACTAAAAGCATATGCTCCACATCAGTCAGGTATTGCATAGTCAAATTTATTTTGGATTGATGTGTTGAAGGATGCTACTCCTCAGGGGGAGCAGCATAACGGAACAGGGAAGCTTGTGCCTCCACTTTGGCATTGTTGTCAAAGGGGGAGAAGATGTGAAGCGGAGAAGATATCTGTAGAAATTGGGGGAGAAGATGTGAAGCGGAGAGATATCTTTGTATATTGCCATCAATGCCAAAGGGGGAGATTGTTGGCATTATGTGAACTGGTATGAGGACATAATGACATTGTATGCTATCATTGATGTCAATATGTTGAAGAGCTGTGAACTGGCATATGTGAGAACCGGTATAACACTGTGAACCGACATTTGTGCCAAAGTGAAGCAGTGTGCTTGTTCATGATGAACTGACATATACTTATGGGAACTGGCATATGGAAGTATTGTATGACTACCGGTTGGTAGTCTCAACTTTAGGGTTTCCAGTTGATGTGCTTCAGGCCTGTGTGGCTCAACTGATGATATTGTGTGATGAGTTAGCATTGTAAAGAAGAACAGATCATGTTGCCACGTAAGCCTATGTGCGTGAAGGATCTTGCATGAGGGAGATTGTTCCTATCTACCTCGGGAATGTGTGAAGTTTGTAAAATGGTGATAACATGTGATGGGTTATCAGCCACCATAAAATCGATGGAAATGGATGATGGAGAATGTCTTGAGTTTGGATCAAGATCTGCTGCATTTAATGTAGTGTGCTCAACGGTCAGGATTGAACCGTTTGAATTCCTTAACCTAACAGGTTTAGGGTTTAGGGTTTATGCTACTGACCTATCTATTTTCCTATAAGGTCGATGTTGTGTCTCTTTCTGAGGTTGTTGGCAAAAGTTGTGTGTGTGTATCCAAGAGAAGGGATACGTGATTCTTGTCAGACCAAAAGAAGAGAAGTGATATCTGCAGAGTGTAAGTGCAGAAGGTGAAGAGGAGCTTAAGCGGATCTGCATTGGCATTGAGTGCTGTTACCAGATCATTGTAATACCCATTGATCTCTAACCACCTCAACAACTGGAAAATCCCTTAACAGGGTAGCCTTAAGTGGCTTGCTAAAAATCCTTTAATAGGGTTGTATATGGTGAAAATGGATAACAATAATAACGATATTGAAAGGCTAAATGAATTCAACCACAAAACTCTAGCCTAACAACAATAAAGATCCACCATAACATATGAAGATTACCTAAGACAATGCAAATCAAATGAAATCACAAAGATTATACCATCACATGTCCAATAGGGTTTGAATCTCCATTCTTCATATCTCCATTGATCTTGCTTGATATAATTGCTCTCAGATTTTGTGTGCACAAGAGCTCAACAAAGAACGGAAATGTGGTTGCAAGTAGGATCGCATATGCTCAAAAGCGTAGTGTAGTCAATTGATCAAGTAGTTAGGGTTATTAGGATGATTGATTAGAATGATTGATTAGGGTTGATAATGAAGGAAGCATCCTCTTATATAGAAGACACTATATGAAATGGAGGGATAAGATTGAGAGGTGTAAAAGGAGGTCGGCTATGATTAGAGGGTAGGTAAAAGAAATAATAAAATAATGAAAGGGGTAGGTAGTGTATGAATTAAGAGATGAATGACATGTGTCATGGGTAGAAAAAGTTAATGAATTAATTAAATAAATAAAGATTTATTTAATTAATAGAAGAAGTGGGATCAATTAAATAAATAAAATATTTATTTAATTTAGGAAAATGATAATTTAAATAAATAAATGTATTTATTTAAATGAGAAATAAGGCTAGAAGAGGATAAATGAATTAATTAAATAAATAAAGATTTATTTAATTAATAGAAGAATTAAGCTTAGATAATTAAATAAATAAAATATTTATTTAATTAGACATGACAATTTTGGGTGTCTACATTTTGCCCCTCTTTGAGACAATGCGGCTTGTCGTGTTGTTTCAAAGAAGATAATATGAACTGATACAGAGTTGCCCCAAGATGGGAATGATATGCCCCCTCAAGAGATTGGATGAAAATGTCTGAAAAGATTGTAGACAATCTCTCGATAAGAAAGAGAGGCTAGAATGGACTGACTGGATAAAGTGATAGAGTCACGGGATAATGAAGACTGATTCGGGAAACGAGGGTTAGGGCAGTCTATAAGATAGACCACGAGGGAAATACATCCTCATTGTCATCTACACCTCCAAGAGATTAGAGTGCAGGGAGAGAAAAGAGCAGCAACAGTCAGCAGCGATGGCTTTGGTTCATAGATTTGACTACGTTCGCCGATTCCAGAGGCTAGCAGTGGTAGGAGAGCCAATAAGTACCACAAAACCTCCTTGTACTTTTATGCATTTATTGTTGTCATTAATGCATACTAGGTAATGCAATAAATGCGCGTTTATGTCAGAAAAATGCATTTGTCTCCAAAAATGTGAATTTGTGTCTTCTAGGTCAAATCGGCAGTTCTGTGATGAACATACGCTGTCGATTGGATAAGTTGCTGAGAGGATACACTCAAGCAGGTCCTCTAGGGAAAACTAGGATAGCAAATAGGGCTAGGATTGACAATTCTGTGATAGAACATACGTTGCCAATTAGGAAACTACTCAAGAGGATTCACTCAAGCATAGGCCCTAGGATAGGATAGATCAATGCACTTTGTGATGAACAGTGAGTACCAAGATATAGTACTTTGTGATGAATAGGGAGTACTAAAATATGAGCAGCACTTTGTGATGAACAGTGAGTGAAAATGTGAGCAGCACTTTGTGATGAACAGGGAGTGCCAAACACGTAGTACTTTGTGATGAACGGGGAGTACCACTAGGATAGAAGCAACACTTTGTGATGAATAGTGAGTGTCACTAGGACTGAGATGATTGATTTGTGTGACTGCAGGAGTATTTTCCTATGCTGGAGTCACGGGAGAGATTCCCATCGACTCAGAGGTTGCGACCTGAGTTGACAGCCGAGGACCGAGCTGAAATTGAGGCTATGGGATTGAGACATTTGTTGTATGTACCTAATTTTTGGGCAAACATGGGATTGCTGATTGCACTGGCGGAGAGGTGGCACTCTGAGACTTTCACTTTTCATTTTCCGATGGGGGAGATGACAGTCACCCTGGAGGATGTATACAGGATTCTGCAGATACCGATCGATGGGGAGCCAATTCCGTATGATCGAGATAGAGACAGTGATGCTCTTAGACGAGTGTTCTAGGATCCAGGACTAGAGATGAGGGTGGGACATGTGGCATGGGATACCATGACATGGACAGCATTAGCACTACCAACAGTGTTGGCAGGAGTTATCAGTGGGTTCCTCTATATCAGTTTTGTACCATTTTTTATGATGATGTAGACACCTTCAGGTGATTGTAGCCATATGATTTTTACATCATTGTATCATGACACTTATGATTATATATATGAGATGATTCATCTTTGCAGCAGCTATATGCATGCGTACCTATGTGATGCTTATGATATGGATGCAAATATGTATATGATGCAAATGTGAATGTATGAAATGCAGATGAATATGATAATGCAAATGTAAATTGTGCTAACAGGTGTTGTGTGCAGGATGTGATGTAGTTGTGATATCTATATGTATGTATGAAATGCTTATATGTGGTAATGCAGGTGCAACTACATGAAATGCAAATGTTTTTGGTGTGTCATTATACTCAGTCATGTGATAGCAGGCTACGCGGACTTGAGAAGGATGATGGATGTCAATCAAGAAAGGGGGATGAAATATAGAAGATATGAAAGTGAAAGAGCTTCTTGTACGTTATCATCATTGAGCTTTATTATGGCAAGTAGGTTATGACAATCGAGGCATATGTTCGACCCAGAAAGTCATTGTACCCGTTTGCATGGAGATAAGATAGTCACAAACAAGGAATGCCCCAGTTCACACTAGACTCATAGTGTCCTCATATCCTTGGACAAGTCATAGCATTACTAAAAGACAATCCACAGACAACAAAAGAAAATAGGTGATGATACCCCATCCTCGCCTTTCTAGTCAAAGACATCCTAGAGATAGAATCTCTAGTCAGAGACATCCCGGAAAAGCTAAAAGACATGTCACCAAAAGATAAAATCAAAAGAAAACCAAGACTCAACACCAACATCCACTGTAGTCCTCAAGTTTAGTGTCTCTTGTCACTTGTATAAGTCTTATTTGATTGTGGTCACAATGTTTACTTTCACAAAAAGGATAGACAACACCGAACCATAATATTGTCTGAGTTTGTTGAAAGATTTGATTTGTTGAAGCCCATTGTTGATGTTATCTCATCTGAAACTGATTGAATCCATCAAACTGATACTTTATTGCGGAGAAGATGAAATTTTATTGTGGATCTGTGATGCAAATGTTGCTTTATTGTGGATTGTGCGCAGATAGATTGAAGGAAGCTGGAAGAAACTGTACTCCTTGAAACATGTGATGTTCTCAGTTCCACACCCATCACTAGACGTAGGATTTTCCTTAGCCACAGATAGGATCCGATTTATTATGGATGGAAAGGGAGGAATAGGGAGGTTTATTATGAATGGTTAACCAATCTTAGGTAGATGAATAACAAGCCATGATGGGATTGTGTATAGTTTATTATGGATGAATAGGATGTGAGTGTGTGTAGAGTGAAAGGATGAAATTGAATCCTGAAGGAGGGAGGAGCAAAGTCTCTACGCATGGCGCTGGTGACCCAGTTTTCACCATGGTACTTGCCCAGGGTGCCATCGAAGTGGTTTTCACTATTGGACGAAATTATTTCTCTTTATTTTTTTGATTTTTCAATGTTTTTTGTGTCACAAGGCGCCTGTTTGCCAGGTTTTCACCAAGTAACGATTTTTATGTTTTTATACTTTTTTTTTGTATTTTTGAATTTTTTGATTTTTTTTGTATTTTTGAATTAGGATATTCCAAAGAGCTATGTGTAAAACCTGCGAAGGTGTATGCTATTGATAGGATCCTCCAAAGGTTCACCTTCTGTAGTTGAGAGCTGATATGCACCAGATCCATATGCTGCTGTAATAATGTAGGGACCAAGCCAATTTGGTTCGAACTTGCCCTTCTTCTCTCTATCTTGTTGATTTTTAGGATTTTCTCTGAGAACTAAGTCCCCTACCTCAAATGTGCGAGGCTTGACTTTGTGATTGTAGCTACGACTCATTCGTTGTTGGTAAGCCTTGAGATGATTAAAAGCAGTTTGTCTTCATTCATCCAGTAGTTCTAGCTCTTGTAAGCGAGAGACCCTATAGTCTTCATCACTGATGATGTTTTGCAAAGAAACCCATAAAGAGGGTAACTCAACCTCAATAGGCAAGATAGCTTCAGTGCCATAGACAAGTGAATAGGGTGTAGCTCCTGTAGGTGTGCGGACACTTGTGCGGTAGGCCCAAAGTGCAGGATTAAGTTGGATATGCCAATTACGACCAACATCATCGACTGCCTTCTTTAGGATTTTAAGGATTGTTTTGTTAGATGCCTCATCTTGGCCATTACCTTGGGGGTAATATGGTGTGGAGAAATGATGGGAAATATGGAAGCGGTCACAGAGTTCACGAACATCTTGATTTTTGAAGGGACGCCCGTTATCAGTGATAATGGAAACAGGAATAACGTATCGGCAGATGATATAGTTGAGGATGAATGTAGCAATTTGTTTTCCAGTAACTTGTGTGAGAGGCATGACTTCAATCCATTTTGTAAAATACTCTGTGGCAGTGATAATGAATTTATGACCATTGGAAGAAGGAGGGTGAATCTTGCCTATGAGATTGAGTCCCCACTGACAAAAGGGCCAAGGAGACGCAAGTGGTTGAAGTTCTTGTGCTGGCACATGTATGAGGTCTCCATGAATTTGGCATTGCTTACATTTCTTGACAAACTGATATGAGCCTTTCTCCATATTGGGCCAGTAATATCCAGTCCTGATAAGTTTCTTGGCCAAGGTAGGACCACTAGCATGTGGACCACATATCCCTTCATGCACTTCATGTAACGCAATCTGAGCTTCGTCACTTTCTAAACATCTAAGAAGAGTGCCATCTAGACCTCGTCGGTATAGGATATCAACTAAAATGACACATCGAGAGGATTGGCAAATGAAAGTGCGACGTTGGTTATTTGATAGATCAGGAGGTAGAGTATTGTCACGTAGGTATGTGAAAATGGAACCATATAACTGGGACTCAGGACCGACAACGCATATCGTCTCAGTAGGCATGATCTCATATGAAGGGACCAAAAGGTTATCCACCAAGAACTCATAGCGAGTCTCGTTTGGAGGTAAATCAATCAAGGAAGCAATTGTAGCCATGGCATCTGCGGTGCGATTCTGCTCTCTTGGTATCTGCTCAAAGTCTATCTTTGTGAAGTGTTGTTTCAGATCATCCACCATTTGTTTATAAGGCATTAACTTTTCATCTTTTGTTTGGTAATCATCAGTTGCTTGACGGATGACAAGTTGGGAGTCCCCAAAAACACGAAGTTCCTAGATCTTCCATTGAACTGCAATTCATAATCCTGTTGTTAATGCCTCATATTCCGCTATATTGTTAGTGCAAGGAAATGATAAGCGGTATGATTTTGGTATAGAATCCCCTTGAGGAGTTATAAAGAGGATGCCAGCTCCTACCCCATGTTGTGTGTATGAGCCGTCGAAGTACAGTTGCCATGGCTTTGCATGTGACATTGTCAAAATGGATTCATCTGGAGATTCTGAACTTAGAGGAACGTCATCTATCATGGGAGCATCTGCTAATTGATTTGCAATGGCTTGTCCTTTTATTGCTTTTTTGTCCACATACTCGATGTCAAATTCACTCAGGATCATTACCCATTTGGCTAGTCGCCCAGTAAGTGTTGCTTTATTGAGAAGGTATTTCAATGGGTCTATCCTTGCAACTAAGTCTTATGAGTGAGCATGTAATGTCATAATTTCTGCGAAGCAAAGACCATGGCGAGACATGCATGCTCAATTGGTGTGTAGTTTAGCTCATATCCCACCAACGTGCGACTGATATAATATACTGCTTTTTCCTTGCCTTCAGCAATTTGTTGTGCTAACACTGCCCCCAGTGCTGTTGGAGTAGCTGATATGTATAGTAACAGTGGTTGATCTGGAACTAGTGGCATCAAAACTGGCAGATTTAGAAGATAATCTTTAAGCATCTGGAAAGCCTGTTGACAATTATCATCCCAGTTGAATTTGATGTTTTTATGTAGCAGGTGTTGAAAAGGATTGCACTTATCTGCCAGTTGTGCTATGAATCTTCAGATGGACTGGAGTCTACCTTGTAAGGATAGAAGTTGACTGATATTTCTTGGTGGTTGCATTTCCAAGATGGCCTTGACTTTTGCTGGATCAACTTCAATTCCTCTTTTGGACACAATGAATCCTAGGAGCTTCTCGGAGGTTACTCCAAAGACACATTTCTTGGGGTTTAATCTTACTTTGTATTTTTCCAACCGATCAAAGATGACTGAAAGTATGTCCAAATGTGTATTTCTATCTATTGATTTGCCCAAGAGGTCGTCAACATAATCTTCCATAGTTACGTGCATGAGATCATGAAAGATAGTAGTCATGGCTCTTTGATATGTAGCACTTGCATTCTTTAGCCCGAAAGGCATGACATTCCAGCAAAAAGTTCCCCACGGATAAGTAAATGATGTTTTGTGTTGATCCTCGGGTGTGATCCCTATTTGATTATAACCAGAGAATCCATCCATCAATGATAACATTTCATGACCTGCTGTGAGATCGACAATCAAGTCAATATTTGGCAATGGGAAGTCATCTTTTGGACAAGCTTTGTTGATGTCTCTGAAATCTGTACATATTCTGATGCTGCGATCTGGTTTACTAACAGGTACCAAGTTGGAGATCCATTCGGGATAATGGATTGGGCGTATGAATCCGAAATCCAACAACTTCTCAAGTTCTGCTTTGACTAGTAATGCCACTTGTGGATGCATTTTTCTTAATTTCTGTTTCACTGGTTTTGCCCCCAGTTTGACTGTCAAATGATGCATTACCAAATCCGGATCTAATCCAGGCATATCAGTGTACGACCAGGCGAAGTTAATTTGTCGCTCTTTGAAGAAACTTATGAATTTTCACCTTTCGGACTCTGTCAATGATTGAGCTAGGAATATGTTGTGTGGAACCTCTTCTATACCAATGTTTGTTTTGATAGTCTCCTCTACCAACATGGATGACTTTTCCTCATATGATGCTGGGAGAATGTCGAGCCTTCCATCTTCAGGTGCCTCAGAGAGGTTTTTGCCCTTAGATACGTCCTTTCTTTTTACTTTTTTGGGGTCAGATAGCAACACAGTGTGGTTTTTGCCATAAGACCCTTGATTTGTTCTTATTTTCACATTTTTGCGACTGGAAGGTCCGACACCCTCACCAAAATATGCCATGCTATTGAGTTCTATAGTGTATCCCGCTTTATGGTCTCCAGGGGGAAGATCATCTCGTATGCCCAGATAGTCAATAAAAGCTTCATCGTTTTGGAATGTATCAAACTATGCAGGTCCTTCATGATCCCAGTCAATGAGTTGGTGGTGAACAAGGGGAAGGCCATTAATGTCTTCGAAGTTAGGGGAGCTAAGAGTGAAGATGCAGTTATATTCGGGTATGTCAAGGTAATTATCGAAGTCATTGATGGCACTCTCCTCATCAGTCTCAATTGCGAGCGAATCCAAATTATCATCACTAGTAGCGCATTCTGGGACAGGTGTTCTCATCCTATGTGATTTCAACCTAGAACCTTGAGACAAGGACTGTGTGGAATCCTCCTGGGTTGTTTCTTGACCAACTCTGAACTTGTTATAAAATTCCTCTTCTTCTGTGGGTTCATCTGGCTCTCTGAATATCTCGGTGAGCTCGTAGTCACTAGAAGACTTGTCTAAACCCCATTCCCATTCGTTAGAATCTGTGGAATAGCAATCCTCTTGTTGAATTTTGGCAGCTTTAATTTGTAAGGCTTCTTCTATCCTTTGGGTGTGGACCTTGGAAGTTAAGAAACCAAGTCCTTTCGAGTGTTCCCTTTTGAAGGTCAATTCAGGTTGTAAAGGTTCAATGATGCCTTCCTTTCGTAACCCCAAAGGGCTTTTTCCATCATACCCGAATTTTTGTAGAATTTTGAAGCCTTTGCCATATTTCTCACATGGTAGGTTGATGTGATCTTGTGTTTCCTCTTCATTGTCTATGAAAAGCATTTTGTATAAATCTTCCTCTTCTAGTTCACCCCATCTTTGAAAGGTAGTAGGGTCCCATTTGAGCATCATGATGGATACTTGCTTGTTAGGATGTGGTCTTCCATATTCTTTCGGGGAACTCATGACTTGTCGTAAGTACATGGTTTGATTGAAAGTATATTCCCCCATGCCTTTGTCCTGAAACTTGCCTTTAAGCTCACCTTGTTTTGATGTCGAAGGTTTTAATGACTCAGAATCAATGTATGCCGATGAAGGAACAACCTCATGATTACTAGGAATGATGGTCTCAGTCTTTGATTTCAGGTTATTGCAGTATATGAATGGATTAGGATCACCGTTAACTGTTACTTCCACTCCATTATGAGGAAACTTAATGCATTGGTGATATGTGGATGGGACTGCCCTCATTTCATGAATCCAAGGACGTCCTAGCAATATGTTATAAGTGAGATTTAAATCCAGGACTTGACAAACCACATCCTTTGTAACTGGCCCAACTCTAAGAGGTAAGGTGACTATGCCCTTGGATGAACTCTCTTCATCATCATATGCTTTAATGGTGATTTGATTTGTAGAATTCACAGCTTTATCAGAATATCCCAATTGTGTAATAGTGCTTAATGTGCAAATGTTTAGACCTGCTCCTCCATCTATTAGGACTCTTTTTATTCGATGTTTGTGTATGAAGGCTTCAATGTGTAATGGTGCATTATGTCGCTGACTTACAGAGGTGTCGTCGGCTTCTGTGAAAGTAAGGGAGTGTGGAATAGAAAGGTATCCCACCATGGCTTGAAACTGGTCCACATTCAGATCAGTAGGAACAACAGTATCTCTCAAGATTTTGTCAAGAATGGCTTTATGTGCGGGAGATATGCGTAATAGCTCAAGGATTGAAATGAGCGCGGGTGTCTTCCCTAACTATTCTACAAGGTCATACTCAGGTTTGGTTGATGAAGAAGTGGTGTTTTTAGTTGGAGCACCTTGCAAAGTGATTTTACCTTGGCGGGTTGTAACATGACATTCAGAGGTAGGTTCAGAAGAAGATCCAACACTTTTTAGGACAATCCTGGGTCTCTGAGTAGAATTCTCAGACGCTTTGTCCTTGATGATAATGGTAGAGACATAATTGTCCATCGAGATGTGAATGATGGTTGAATCATAGTTGTAAGAAGCTCTGGTATAGTTGGTTTGATCCTCTGTGGCTTTAGCTTTTCCCTTGTCATGTTTTGGGAATGGTTATTTAAACATCTCATGTTCTTGATTAGACGAATGTCCCTCAATCTCAATGTCACCTCTATCAATGAGATCTTGTATGATGTTCTTCAGTCGATGACAATTTCCTGTCTTATGACCCTTGCTCTTATGAAATTCACAATACTCATCATCATTCCACCAATTTGGTTTAACCTTTGGTTCATATGGAGGAAAATCTGGAATTGTGATTACTTTGTTTGCCACTAGCTTCTTGAAAACTGACTCAAGTGGTTCTCCCAATGGAGTGTACTTCCTTCATGATCTGAAAGTTGTTTGAGTATTCACCTGATTATTTGTAGAACTTGATCTAGAAAAGATGACTTTGGGTCACACTGTGTTGGCATCAACAACACCATCATTGACAGTGTTCTTGTTTTTATTCCAAAATCTTGGCTTGTCTTTTCCTTTAAAGTCATCTTTGTTTTCCTTGAATATCTTAATGACTCCTTGTTCAATTAGGACCTTTTTTGTCGCTAAGCCTTTTTCAATAACGTCCTTGAAGGTGGACAAACAAGCTTTTCTTAGATCATAGCCAATGTCTTTGTTAACATTCTGGGTGAACATTTCTACCATTTGTTTCTGTGGAATTTCACAAGAGCATCTGCTGGCTAGATTTCTCCATCTTTGTAAGAATGATGCAAAAGACTCTCCCTCTTTTTGCTTGGTGTTGCACAAAGTAGTGACTGATATGTCTGTCTCTATGTTGTATGAGAAATGTTGAATAAATGCCTCTGCTAAGTCACCCCATGACTTAATTCCAGGTGGAAGTTGGGAGGACCATTCCATAGATTGATCACCTAGGCTTTGTGGGAATAATCTCATCAAATATGTCTTTTCTGCTGCTACCTCAATGCAAGCTCTGAAAAACTATCTTATGTGTGCCTTAGGATCCCCTTTTCCTCTATACTTATCAAATTTAGGCGTCACAAAGTGTGTAGGAAAAGGAGGCATTGGAATGCTTTTGTCAAATGGATAGGGACATATGTCTCTCATTGTGTATGTTGGCTTTGGTGTATTTATGTCCTCCATTTTCTTTTGTAAGTCCCTGATTTGTTGCTCCAAATTGTTCTTAGGTGGAGATCGACTTCTTGGACCATACCCTATGCTTGAGGCACCAATTGGAGGAGGAGCATGTTGCATATATGGATGATATTGATCATACACATGTTCATATGGAGGAGGTCTATATTAATGTTGTGTATATGGACCACTTGGTATAGAATCATGTTGAGGAACACCATATCTATTTTGTGCATGTATACCATACTCTACAGGCATGTCATGTTCTAATGTGTTGCCCCCAAATTTGACGCGGGGTTTCCTTGTGTCCAAATTTTGAGCATGCCTTTGAGTATCCAATTGCTTTGGTGGTTGATCCTTAGCATTGGTATGTGATTGAGTGTATTTTTCTGCATAAGACTTCCATAATGGTCTACGAAGGTGAGTATCATATGCTTGACCATGTGTATGTGGGACCTCTGGTTTTTGAAATAAAGATGATGGTGATTCAGGCACAAGATGTGGTCTTCTATTGCCTCCACTATTAGGCCTTCTTTGATCCATGTTGGAGTGATTTTGTTGCAAAGGTCAATTTTCCATTATTTGAGACATGTCAAAATCATGAGGTATCTTGGCTCCACTTTGTGCCATCATTTGTAAGAAGTATTGTCTATCCCTCCTCATTATTTCCTAAACCAATCGATTGAAATGGGGATCCATAATGGATTCTTCCACATCTGCTGAATGTACTGAAAAGTTGTCCATATTATCATTGTGTGTATCATTGTTGTTTGTAGTGTCCATGTTCTCAACATTTGGAATGTTTCTATAGGTATCCATGTCAGGTAATGTAGTATGATCAGAATTGAAAAAGATATCATTGTCATACTCATATGAAGTCATGTTTGCGGACTCTTGAGCCTCTTTAGTTTCTCTCCTAGATTTTTGAAGATGGGTTTCAACCATGAACTAGGTATTGACCGAGATGTGTGAGACTAGATGAAAATGGAAAGAGTATGGAAGACTAAGAGTTGGATGGAATGTAAATGAATCTGAGGTATACTTGCAATGTCCAAAGTGTAAGACCAAGTATGTATGTAGTAGAGTAGGTGTGACTTCCAAAAAGAGGATAGTTTCTCTTGATGAGGTAAGTTGACCTTGACTCTAAGTAAGACCAAATGAGACCCAAAGGTGATAGACCTTGATGAGGGACCACTTAGCAAAATGTTGTTGTATGTAGTGTGTTGACAAAGTATAGTGAGGACAAGCAAGTGACCTTTTGACTCAAGTTTAGACAAATGTGAATGTAATGTAAGGTGTAAAGCAATGATGGACTTTGTGAGACCCAAAGACAAGTTGAATGATAGATGAAAAGTTGGAGAAACAACCTAGGAAGCTCAAGAAATCCGAAACTGATTGCTCTTGTTTGCTGGACTGTAAAATTTTTCCAATTTGTGAAGTTGTTTGTTGTGACCAAATCTGAATGTTTGACTATTTTTCGTGACAAGAGGACACAATGTTGATGAGGACTCAATGTTTGCAAGTGTTTAGACTCAAAATGACTCTAAGAAAAGTGTGTTGTTTGATGTAAAATTGTTTTGCATACACTTGAAGACACAAAAGACATAATGTTTTGCTGTTTGGTCTTGAATGTTTTGAATGTTTAAAATAAGTCAAGCACAATTTTTATGGCTGGCCAAGACAATAGTTGTTGATCCCACATAGGGTTTTATCCCCGAGGCTACGCTATTCAGAGCGGATACTTAGATGCTTGACCTCACTGGCTCCACCCTCGGCACTCACTTCTTGGGTCAGCCTAGCATCAATCCCCATGAAAACTCCTCGTGGTGAACTTTGTATCTCTACTAAGAACTGTATGTGTGTGGGCCGCTACCAGAGGTCCGACCTCCTGCCCCAACAACTAGAAGGATTTGGGCTTCTAAAACAAAAAGGTGCTAGTAAGGGCATCCGCTCGTGTGGCCATACATGCGACACTTTCAGCTCTGTAAATACAGAAGGCTCCCAAACGGCAGGGGTTACGCCCTACAACTGATCAAATAAATTTGATCAAACGGGTTTATGGGGAGACATAGTGTCGGTATGAACTAATCAGCACACGTTATCCATAGTTTTCACCATGAATACAGTTGTTTATAGTTGTTCGGAAGAGGTGGGTTTTCCTCGCTACCACTTGGGTCATTCTCTTCTCACTAGTAGTCCTAATGACCACATGGGAAGACAGACCCTCTAAAGATTAAACAAAAAGAGCCTATTGCTCAAGACACAAAAGACAATGATTCAATTTTAGTGCACCAATTGAAGTGTTTGCTAGTCTATGAAAACAAGGCACACAATAAAAATCCAAAAACCCTTGCCAAGGACCTGCAACAAAGATTTATTAGTAGTTTGGATTGTTTCAAATGATCACCCCTTCCTGCAAGCACACAAGTTAGGTAAATTTTAGATCCAAAATACTTTGCGAAATAGGGGCCTTCAACAATGCGTTTTTTTCACCAATTCAAAGATCTCATTCATCATAAAAAAATACCACTTGTAAAATTTCAAGAGATTTTGAGAAATGTAAGAAAATCCAAAAAAATTGCTAATTTGCTCCAAAAATTAATTTTTTATGAAAAATCATAAAAAATTCATATAAAATGAAAAATCGATCCAAAAAATTTGAAATTTTTACTGGAGAGTCCTAATGGTCTTCCAAACCTGCACAAAACATTTTCTACAACAAATCTAAGCAGTTTGTGAGATATGAGTAAAATAATGCAAAACCCTAATTTTCAAAGATCTAATTTTTGAGGAATGATTTTGCATCAAATTTGAAATCACAAAGAATAGATATTGTGTATAATTCTGAGATATTTCCAAAAATGTAAGAAAATCCAAAAAATTCAATAATTTTCTCTCAAAATTAATTTTTTATGAAAAATCATTAAAAATTCATATAAAATGCAAAATCGATCCAAAAAATTTGAAATTTTTACTAAATCTTTTTGATACTTTTCTTAAGATGCACAAAAACTTTTATGTCAAAATTCAAAGCCGTTTTTGAGATATGAGCAAAATAAGGGAAAACCCTAATTTTTAAGATCCAATTTTTAGGGAAATATTTTGCATCAAAATTAAAATCACAAAGAACTGATCCTATGTATAATTATGAGAGATTTCCAAAAATTTAAGAAAATCTGAAAAATTCTCTCATTTGCTCTCAAAATTAATTTTTTATGAAAAATCATAAAAAATTCATAGAAAATGAAAATGTGCTCCAAAAATTCTGAATTTTGGATTGAGAGCTTCTGATACTTTTTTCAACCTGGAAAAACAATTTGGTGCAAAATTTCCTATCCTTTTGTGAGATATGATCGAATCTCTCCAAGATCTTGATTTTGTGTCCAAAACCCTAGCTGCACAAGGTTATTCTCCAAATTGTTTTACAAAATAGCAATATAGGGTTAGAAAAATCTGCAAAAAACACAGATCTAAGAAAAATCCATGTCCCACAGGGCGTGCCAAAATGTATATGGTGAAAATAGATAACAACAATAACGATATTGAAAGGCTAAATGAATTCAACCACAAAACCCTAGCCTAACAACAATAAAGATCCACCATAACATATGAAGATTACCTAAGGCAATGCAAATCAAATGAAATCACAAAGATTATACCATCACATGTCCAATAGGGTTTGAATCTCCATTCTTCCTATCTCCATTGATCTTGCTTGATATAATTGCTCTCAGATTTTGTGTGCACAAGAGCTCAACAAAGAACGGAAATGTGGTTGCAAGTAGGATCACATATGCTCAAAAGCGTAGTGTAGTCAATTGATCAAGTAGTTAGGGTTATTAGGATGATTGATTAGAATGATTGATTAGGGTTGATAATGAAGGAAACATCCTCTTATATAGAAGACACTATATGAAATGGAGGGATAAGATTGAGAGGTGTAAAAGGAGGTCGGCTATGATTAGAGGGTAGGTAAAAGAATTAATAAAATAATGAAAGGGGTAGGTAGTGTATGAATTAAGAGATGAATGACATGTGTCATGGGTAGAAAAAGTTAATGAATTAATTAAATAAATAAAGATTTATTTAATTAATAAAAGAAGTGGGATCAATTAAATAAATAAGATATTTATTTAATTTAGGAAAATGATATTTTAAATAAATAAATGTATTTATTTAAATGAGAAATAAGGCTAGAAGAGGATAAATGAATTAATTAAATAAATAAAGATTTATTTAATTAATAGAAGAATTAAGCTTAGATAATTAAATAAATAAAATATTTATTTAATTAGACATGACAATTTTGGGTGTCTACAAGGGTAATTCAAAGCTACTAAGTTCAGAATCCTTTAGCTATTGAGTTCTTGAAATCCTCTAACAAGGTAACCTTTAACAGGGTTTAACCCTTAACCGTGTATTTTAGCCATCCCTTAACCGGGTGATCCCTAATAGGATCAGTTCCTAGCAGAACCCATTGTAATGTCTCTAACCAGACAAGGTTTCTAACAGAGCGGACTTCTAAAGAGTTCAAAAACAGCTTGTGGGTATTCATCCCCACCGTGGTTTTTCCCAGTTGGGTTTCCACGTGATAAATATGTGTGTCATGTGTGATGCTTTTATCTTGTGATGCTTTGCTATTGTCTGTCAAGCATATGATGGTTTTGTGTTTTATGCTTGTCAATAAAACATGTTGAACTAGCTGTTATTGTGGTCTGATGATAGATTACCTGTTTATGCATAAGGATGAAATGGTAGTGTAGTCTCAAGTTGAGTGAAAAGCTAAGTGAGTAACCGGTTAATGCTTGACTCAGACATTCTTAGCTTTACCGGTTGCACTCTGTTTCAAACCGGTATCACTGTCTGCCAGTCTTTTGAAGTGTTTGTTGTCAAACCGGTTTTGGATTGTATTTTTGCTTGTACTGATTCATCCCCCCCTTTCAGTACCGGTTTGGTACTATTCACTCATCATTGAGTTATTAATGGCAAGGTTACCATTACTAATCATTTAAATGCTTTCAAAGTTGCATGTGGAGTGTTGGCAGTTCAACATGAGGATGTGGCAGTGAGGTTATTTGTTCAAACTCTTATTGATGTAGCCGTCAATTGGTTCTATCATCTGCCTAATGGAACTATTACAAACTAACAAATCTTAACAAATAGTTTTGAAGCCAGATTCAAATTGACTGAGGATGAGCATTCTCTTATCGCTCAGTTGGATCAATTAAAGAAGGAAATAACAAAGCCTATGAGGGACTTTGTTGCTCATTTCAATAAAATTTGCCATAAAATTCCAACCGCACAAAAACCCTCTGCTGAAAACATGAAGTGTTTCTTCATGAACTTCATGTTTGTCGAAATAAGTTTCTTGATGAGGTGCAAGCGCTTACAGACTCTTGATGATATGAAAGCTTCAACTATAAGTCTAGAAGATGATTTAATCATGGCAGGCAAGTGGAAAAGAGAAGTACAAACTCCTACTTCTCAGATTGCAAATGCTTCTACTTCTTTAGATCCTGTGATTCAACGATTAATGAATGATGTAATTGCCCTAAAAAGACAAACTCCTAAAACAAGTGCTTCATTTTCTCAACCTTACCAGGATATTCCTAGAAGATATCCCAATCAACAAGGAGGAAGACAATTACAATTGCCTCCCACACAACAAAAACTTTCTATTGAACCGCCACCTCCTAAGACAAACTCATGTGTGTTTCATTTAACTGATGAACATGATGGTTATTCATGTCCAAAGATGGTTCATTTTTCTCAAATGGTCGGTAAAGGAGAAACAATCTTAGAAACTGATGAAGGAGATTCCCAAAGTATACCCGACGACTCTGAAATTCACTATATGGAATATGTCTTCGACTTAGAAAGGGGAGGAAACATGTTGGTCTCTTTGGAAGATTCATCATATGCAATCGTTACTAGAACTCAGCAGAATTTGAAGTCTCGAGATATTTTAACACATGTTCATAGCTCTGTAAAAGAAAAGGAAATTCTGACTCATCATGGAGGTGTTTCAAAAGTTGTTCAAGAGGTTGCTTCTTCAAGTTCCGATTCATTTAATAATTCTTTTGATATCATTGAATTTTGCAAGTCATCCTGTGTCCAGATTACTTCGGCTGAGTATCTGAAATTGAACCCTAAGAAGTTAGATAGACTAGTTGAATTTGTCAAGGGAAATGATGCTCATGCCTTAGCAAGTGAAATCCAAATGTCGGTGAATGGTAATTCTTTAGCACACGAAAATGTCAGTCCTGCTTTGGTACTTCCTGAAGTCTCATCGAAAACTATTTCTCAACAAGCCGAATTGATTGAACCTAATTTTGAAAATAATCCAGAACCTTTCTATGTGTCTTTGTATATTAATGGGCATAAATTGAGAAATTATATAATAGATTCAGGAGCATCAGACAATGTTATACCCTCCGCTGTAGCAAAAGATTTAGGTTTAACCTTAACAAAGAATTTTGGCAAATGTTACTCCATGGATTCCAAGCACGTTCCCTTATTAGGGCAGATTAAGGATGCACAGGTCACCTTAGTAGCACACCCTGACAAGAGAATCAAGTTGACAATTCTAGTGGCTGGCATCCTTGCTAGTTATGGCATGTTGTTGAGTCGCACCTTCTGTAAAGATATGAGAGGGGAGATTAGAATGGATTGGTCTCAGGCAATGATCACGGTTGGAAAACAAAGAGTTATTTTATACCCTGAAACAAAAGCTAAATACACAGTCTTTCCCTCAGATGATCCGAAAGCTCAAATTTTGTATCAAGATTGTGGTTTTGGAAATTATATGATACCAGTTGATCCTAAAGGGGAGAAAAAAGCTATAGATTTGGGTATATTGGATGAACTCTGGTCTATGTAATTTGATGGGAGTTGTTCATCTTTTGGTTTAGGGGTCGGGGTTGTATTAATACCTCCTCAAGGAAAAGTTATTCCTTATGCTTTCAAATTGGAGTTCCAAAACATGAATAATACAACTAAATACAAAGCTTTTTTATTGGGTCTTGCTGAAGTGAGGAGATTGCATATCAAAATGTTGAAGGTTAGAGGTGATGCAGAACTTATTGTAAAATAAGTGAGAGGTTTGTTTGCTGTTAAAAATGAGAGATTGAAACATTACAGGAACTGTGTTTGGGACGAGATCGAAGCATTTGATGCTTTCTCAAGTGAAGTGGTACCAAGGGAGTTTAACTTGAAGGCGGATTCTCTGGTGGTATCTGTAGCTTTATTAGTGCCTCATCCAGATTTCACAACTAATACCTACAAGGTGGAGTTAGTTTATAGACCTCGCATGCTTGACAATTCTGAATCCTGGCAAGTGTTTGAAGATGATAGACAGATTCAGAACTTTTTACACTATGCTGAGGTTTTTACATCTTTGTTTTATGAAGGATCGAAGGTGAGCTGTAAAGATTTTTTTCCCGATACGCCAGCTGAGCTGCATGATGGAGTGTTACAGTTGAAAGGAAATAAAATCCTGAAGGGTTTAGTTTCCCTTGAATGTCTTTTTGATAGGAAGGATGGGTATGTTAAGCAAGACAAGAAAGAGGCTCCTGCAATTCAAAATTCTGGTGAATATGAACAAATTAACATCGGTACTAAGGAGCATCCTAAATTTGTTAATTTGGGAAAATGTTGTTCTGAAGAGGAAAAGAAAAGATTCATCGGCTTGTTGGTTGAGTTCAAAGATGTATTTGTGCAGTGCTATGATGATCTAAAGAATTTCAGGGATGGTAATTTCCAACATCACATTCCTTTGAAACCAGGTGTCAATCCTTTCCGATAGAAGCTGAGGAACTTTAATCCAAAAGTAGCAGAGGCAATATTCCAGGAGGTTGACAAGATGTTGAAAGCCCGAATTATTTATCCTTTACATCTTTCCACTCGGATTGCTAATATCATCCCGGTGAGGAAGAAAAGCGGTGAAATACAAATCTATGTTGATTTCAGAAACTTAAACCAAGCAAGCTTGAAGGATAATTATCCCCTACCAACGATGGACCATATTTTACAAACTATTTCAGAGTCAAAGATGATGTCCATGTTGGATGGCTTCTCTGGATACAACCAAATTAGTGTCTCTGAGAAAGATCAACACAAGACAGCCTTTATAACTCCTTGGGGCACCTTTGCATATAATAGAATGGAGTTTGGATTGATTAATGCAGGGGCAACTTTTCAAAGAGCGATGGACCTTTCCTTTGGGCATTTGAGGGGCAAGATGATCATGGTGTGATTAGATGATTTGATGGTTTTCTCCAAGAAGAGGAAACATCATGTGCAGGATTTGAGGAAGGTATTGGTGAGATGTAGAGAACATGGAGTATCGTTAAATCCCAAAAAGTCATTTTTTGGTGTCACAGAAAGGAAACTTCTGGACATATTGTTTCACAGGAGGGAGTAAAGGTAGATCCATAGAGGGTGAAAGCAATACAACAACTCAGCCTTCCTTCCAACAGGAATGGAGTGAGGTCCTTCTTTGGACAGGTGAACTTTCTAAGGCATTTTATTCATGATTTTGTTGAGACTACTAAGTACATCGTAAATATGATGAGTGATAAGATGGATTTTAAGTGGAATGAGGAAGATAAAAAGGCTTTTGAGGAAATAAAAAGAGCAATTGTGCATGCACCTACTCTGGTTAACCCGGATTTTAGTAAAGATTTTATTATTTACTATTATGCATAAGAGCATACTATGTCTGGAATTTTGGTGCAGAAGGGTTAGGATAATGAGGAATTTCCAATTTCCTTCATGAGTGTACATCTGAAGAAGCATGAGTTAAAATACTCGCAAAAAGAAAAGCAGGCTTATGCAGTAGTGAAAGTCGTGCAACAATTCAAGTACTATATACTTCATTCACATTCAACTGTATTTTTCTAAACTCTAAAGTGAAAAGTGTTTTAACTTAGCAAGATGTTGGTATCAACAATAGAGCATCTTGGGTCTCTAAAATTCAAGAGTTCAATTTGGATATCAAGCCTACTAAGTTGGTCAGAGGACAAGGCCTGTGTAAACTAATGGCGGAGAATAAGTTTGAAGAGGAGGAAAATTTACCTTTAACCCTATTTGTGAGTCATCAAGATTCCTAGTTCACTGATTTTGCCTATTATCTCACTTATGGAGACTGTCCAAGTCATCTCTCTCCCAAGGAGAATGGAATTTGAAGTTGAAAGCTGCAAAGTACGTTATTTTTTATGACATATTATACAAGAAAGACTTGGATGGTTATAGTTCTGATACTTAATGTAAGTACAGATCTAATGGCCAACAAGATGAGAGGGGGGGGGGGTGAATCATACAAACTTAATCTTCCATAAAAACATCAGATTCAACCTCGGTAACATATACTTCAGTAATATAACCAAAATTGCTAAACATGCAAACTCAAAAGTATATAAACATTATAAACCTCATAACACCAGATTTAATGTGGAAACCCAAATAGGGAAAAACCATTGTGGGATTTCGGACCCACTAAGAAATATACTCTTCTAGAGTATGCTCGGTTAAAAGAAAATCCTGTTAAAGATTACAAACACATTGCTAGATGTGACCCGGTTAAGGGATTTCCCTCATATCTGTTAGGATCTTCACCTTGTTAGAAGTGACCTTGTTAAAGGATTTCAAACACTCAATCAGAATGTCACCTTGCTAGAGGGTTTTACAAATAAGACTATTAAGTCCACTCGGTTAAGAGATTTTCTGTCACTTTTACAAAATAACAGTAATAAAAATCTATCTGCAACTTCACATCTAAAATGCTAAAGTAGATTCTTATTTGTTCAATACAATCTAGACATAGAAGTAATCTTGTCCATCTACTGGGCTTCTATACTCTATTATTCAAACAGGTCTTCAAGCTTCTATGCTCGGTAATCACTATGTAGCATCCTTGTGCATACATTTGCCCACATACATTGTTTATAAATAGTTCCCTATTTATAAACAATTAGCTAACCGCTTAATCTCCTTGATCACATTTCCCATGATCAATCATGGCCATCAGATCTTCAAACTTTGACCAGGTTCAATGTATCCTTCGATCTGAACACGTTTTATCCTGCCTAGGAACTTGCATATATTTCTTGGAACTTGTGCTAGGGTATTGCAGTTCAATCTGAGTTGTAGATCTTCAAGCCGATTTTCCTTTGTCATAGATTCATTAACAAACTTTATGCATGACATACCAATCATCTAATCAGTTCCAGCTCATCAGCTTCCTTCATTAAATAACGCATGTAACCATTTAATGTATTCTGTTATAGCTCAGTTACAATTCGGTAACAACTCGGTGAATACTAAACTTCACTCGGTAGACATTCCGCCTTCATTAACCGATAGCGATAACCTTAGGGTTTACCAACTAGGTTCCTTAGGGTTTACCGACTAGGTTCTTTGTTCGATAACATAGTATAGTATTAACCTTACAATATACAACATATGTATGATGTCAAAACAATCTAAACATCATGATCTCATCATTTTCTGACTCGGTAATAGTTGCCCATTGAATACCTTATTCATCCCCTTATTCATCATATTTGTTTTGTGTCTTTTACCGACATCTTTATACTCTTCAAATCATACTTCTCAAGATATGGCAACATCATACTGAATTAGAAAATCAATTTCTTGACATCAATGACAAAATAATAATATCAAGACAGTGAACATCCTTAATCAGTTATATCCATAATCATTAACAACCTTCTCAATATCCTTATTGAAATGACAACAATCTTCCATTGTCTGTTATAATGCCAAATGGTAACAGATGGTACTTTTCTCAGGTGTGTAGACAAACCACATCAAGAGGCTTTGCTGAAAACTTTTCATGATGAGGCATGTAGAGGTTATTTTTCTTCTATAGTTATTGCATATAAAATCTTGAGAAATTGTTACTATTGGCCAGGAATGTTCAGGGATGTGTATGCATGGGTGGTGAAGTGCGAGAAGTGCAAATTGTTCATAGGAAAACCCTAGCTGGTTGCCTTGCCCTTAAGACCTGTAGTAATTAAAGAGCCCTTTAAACAATGGGGATTAGGTTTTATTGGCCCTTTGAACCCAATTTTTCAATGCTGGACACACTCACATATTAACATCAACTGATTATTTCACTAAGTGGGTGGAAGCTATCCCTATGAAAAAGACCACTACAGAGGTTGTGTGTACATTCCTTAAGAACAATATTCTTGTTAGGTTTGGGGTTAATCAGAAAATATTCATAGATAATGCATCAAATTTCTCTCCATCCAAGTTAATTTTATTCTTCTATGATCATGGAATTTCTTTGGCACATGCTTCTGATTATTACCCATAGGGTAATGGCCAAGTGGAATCAAGTAACAAAAACTTGATTAATATCATGAGGAAGTTGGTTAATGAAAATTTTAGAGACTAGCACAAAAAGTTGCATGAAGCCCTATGGGCAGATCGAACTTCACCAAAACGAGCCATAGGGATGTCGCCTTTTGAGTTAGTATATGGCATTGGTGCTCAAATATCTCTTCCTTTAGAGTTAGCAGCTTCCAAATTGTAGACCGTAGTAGAAGATGCATTTTTTTAGAGTTTCTTTGAAAAAAGAGTTATGTACTTAACCAAAATTGAGGAAGAGAGGGAAAAGCTAGTTGATAGGATTATGAAACATCGGATGAGGGTAAAAAGATTTTTGATCAGAAGGCAAGGCCTAGGAAGTTCATGAAAGGTGATATGGTGTTACTATGGGATAAAAGTGTTGGCATAAGTGCAGAATATGTTGACATGATGATATTGTATTGTCATTGATGTCAATATACTGAAAGAGAACAGGTAATATGCTAATGTTGTGAACCGGCATATGTGAAAAAGTGAAGTGGCATGCTTGTCCACGTGAACTGGTATGATGTTGTGAACTAGAACCAGTATGTCAGAATGAGAACCAGTAAATGGAATGTTTTGTATCTAGGGTTCATATGGCATAACTACCGGTTGGTAGTCTTAGCTTCAGGGTTTTCGGTTGAAGTGTTTCAAGCCTATGTGTTTCAACCGATGGCATTGTGTGATGAGTTAGCATTGTAATGGATATTAGATCGTGTTTTCACGTCAGCCTCGTGCACATGAAGGATCTTGCATGAAGGAGATTGATCCTATCTACCTCAGGAATGTGCGAAGTCTCTGCAAATGGTGGAGAACACGTGATGGGTTATCACCTCCAAGAAGCAGCGAAGAACGAACGATGGAGAATGTCTTGAGATCTGTTCAAGGCTATTGTATTCAAATGCAAAGTGTTCAATGGTCAGGATTGAACCGACTAAATTTCTCAAACTAAGTGTTTAGGGTTTAGGGTTTATGCTACCGACCTATTTGTTTCTTATAAGGTTGATGTGGTGTTTTATGCTGAGGTTGTTGGCAAATGTTGTGTGTGTATCTATGTGCAAAGATACGTGATTCTTGCTAGAACAGTTGAGAGGATTGATACCTGCATAGTGTGTGTGCAGAAGGAAGGAACTAAAGTGGATCTACATTGGCATTGAGTGCTATTACCAGATCATTGTAATACCTATTGATATCTAATCACTTCAACAGTTGGAAAATCCCTTAACAGGGTAGCTTTAACTAGCTTGCTGTAAATCCTTTAACAGGGTGACTCAAAGCCATTGAGTTCATAAAATCCTTAAACAAGGTAACCTCTAACAGGGTTTAACCCTTAACCGTGTATTCTAGCCATCCCTCAACTGGGTGATCCCTAATAGGATCGGTTCCTAACAGAACTTGTTGTAACAGTCTTTAACTAGACTAGGCTTCTAATAGAGCAGACTTCTAAAGAGTTCAAAACAACTTGTGGGTATTCATCCCCATCGTGGTTTTTACCAGTTGGGTTTCCACGTGAAAAATATGTGTCATGTGTGATGTCCTTTTCATGTTATGCTTTGTTGCTTTCTGTCAAGCGGTGAATCATGTTGATCTCACAAGTTATTATATCTCTGATGATAGATTATCTATTTATGCACAAGGACAAAGTGGAAATGAGGGAGTAGGTTGTATGGAAAGCTAAGAAGATTGACTGGTTTATGTCTTTCACAGTTGCATTGTGTTTAACTGGTAGTAGTTGGGTTTGGACCAGTGTTAGGGATTACCAGTAGTTTATAGTCTGCAATCAAACCGGTTCAGGAAATTTTTTTGTGCCTGTACTGATTCACCCCCCCCCTCTTAGTACCGGTTTGGTACTCACTATTCATCACTTAGTTATAAAAAAGGAGAGACTCGAAAGGCTCTCATGGAAAATTTGAGTCACTATGGAAAGGACTGTATGTAATTCATGAATTAAGGGGCCCCAATTCTTTTAAACTTTCTTACTAGGATGGCTTTGAGTTACCCCTGTCCTATAATGGGCAGGACTTAAAATTGTATCAATTGTAAACAGGCATCCCCTGTTAGTTTGTATATACATTTTTGTTGTCTTAGTCTAGGTGCGTAAGTTTTGTTGTGAGTCAAGCCTTTGTTTTAAGTCATTTTGCGAAACCAGAGAGTCTGAGGTTCCCTTGCTTGGTACTTTACAGTTCCAGTCCCCATGCAGAGCCACTGTTGGAGCTACATATAAAATTTCCATTCTATATGTGTCCTTGTTTGAGTTATGTCCCTATCTGGTCCGTTGGCCATGTCATTTGCTTATAATTATCCATGTTGTTCAGTCTTTGCTACTTTCCTTAAAGTTTCACTATGTTGAACTTGAACCTTGAACTTGAACCTTGTAGATTCAAGGTTCAAAGTTCAACGGGCGTTGTATTAAAAGTTTTCCTTCCTGCATGGTTTTATGTCTTCCCTAGTCCTTGTTGGTGTTTCATACTCTTTGAACCTTGAACTTGAACCTATTTGGTTCAAGGCTCAAAGTTCAAGATTTGACATGTTTCATGTCGCGATTGTTACTCAAGCTTCAGAATTCAATGTTTATGCTTCTTGGAGATCATGTGACTTGGCATGAGGTAGCGGCGCGGATTTTTAGATATGATAAACGGTGGCAGAGAAGAGGAACATTCTTTCTTTAATGATTTGAAATCTATCATTTATATAAAGTGTGGTGTGAGGATCCATATTATTAGATACGAAGTGACTTGGTATTTAATGCATGCTCGAACGTGATCATTTCAGAGTAAGGTCGCATGAGTAAAGAGTAATGAGGACAACTTGTGGTAATCATGGTTAAGATTTTGTTAGTTTTTAAATTGAGTAGCTATCATGTTGAGATTATCATTTCTTTTGGTTAAGTGTTAAAAAGAGTTTGTGGAGTGGGAAGAAGTAGACGACGACAGGGGTTTGTAGATGATAGATGAAGGTATGTTCAAAACAACTTTCCTAATTATTGCAGTTTTTTTTAGAAAAGCTCTGGTCATTTTGTTAGTTGTTTGTTTCTGCTTCCCTATTCGTCTTTATCTGGGTTAATTGGAGAAAATCACGAGCTGAACATGAGGCCCACTTTGCCTAAATTAGTGACCTCTTCTTCCATTCTAAGTTCCTTACCAGAGCTGGGTGACACAACCTTAGTGCAACTAGATTTAGATGACTTCCTAGAAAGAGTACGTATACAGAACCCAGGCGTTGATCCCATGATGAGAGATATTGCACAAAGTGGTTTATTAGAAGTAGCCACATTTCCCACGGCTACTCCTTACCCTAAATTGATTTTAGAATGCATGAACCACTATGATAAAGTCAATAGATTCATAAGGAAAAATAATGGTGAGGTTTTGTTGTCCATCGATAGATAAACGATAATGGATGCCATGGGTATCCCACACCGGGAACCCTATGAAGATTGGACAATTGGAAAATCTTATGGAATTTATTCTGATAAAAAGCAGTATTACAAAACTGCCATTGTACAAAATTGGCTTTTGAAGTTTCAAAAGGGGGGTTCAAGGCTGCCAAGACCCTTAACCCATGAGCATTTGATTCTTGCGATTAGAGATTTGGTAGTACTGTTGAGTAGAGTCAAGGGGAATTCACACTCCTTCTATTGGGAAGACTAGATGTATTTATTCATTCAAGTAACTCTAGATAAGAATCAGTTCATTGACTGGGGAATTGTTATTGCAAAAAGATTGCATGAGGGTTTGAGCAATTATCTTGGGATGCCGAATTTCTATACGTCTTCATACCTGTTATATATGCTAGCCTGTGAGAGAGAATGGTCTAGATTATTCCATGCCAAATGTGTTCAAGGTATTAAAATTTATGAGTATCACCCAAATTTAACTTTAAAAGGACATGTTGATGACTATCTTCGTTGGAACGATATTTTTGTTGGGAGGTTGACCTTTGAATTACAAGATAACCTGCATAGGAGAATGTCCGTAGAAGCAGTTGAACTAGTTAAAATCTATGGCAGTTTCTTTGCACAGTTTAATCACTTCACTTACATAAGGGTTGGAAGTTTTAAAGGTGAACCCTTTAGGCTACCCAGGTATGTTTCAGACTCTTGTATCTTGATTTAAGTTTCTAGGCAGCTAGCTTATGTCATGAAAGATTATGGTGAATATACTGACACAAGTGGAATTTTTTGCATCAATCTAGGTCATTACAGTTGCAGGTCTATCTCTAATGCACTAAATCTTGAGCTAGAGTTTAAGAGATTTCATTTGAAAAACTTTGTAAAAAGGGATAACTTTTATAGTAAAGGTTTTATCGCTCAATATGTGAAGAAGATGGTACCTAATCAACATGTACCCTGGTTAGAGGATTATTGAGAAGATTGCCCAGATGAGTTTGAAGCGAGAAAGAGAAGTTGGTTCAGGTTAACTTTGAAACAAATTCACGACATGAAAATGCCAATAGAGACTTCAGGTGTCACTATTGATAATGAAGATGTACTGGATTCTGAGTTTTTGAAATGAGTACATAATGAACCTCTCCCAGAAGTTGACTGGAAAAAAAAGATGGAAGATAGCATTTAGACACACTCTTTCAGCGTAATTCGCAGAACAGAAAATTGGCTTAGGAGTTGCTGATCTCATCCAGCGAGAGTAACTAGTTCAAGAAAAAAAAATGGAAAGAAGAAGACTGCAAGCAAAACTTGTGTTTTATCTAACACCCCTGTTTCTGCTGCAGGAAAAAGGTAGCCTAAGATTAAAGAAGAAAAACTTAACACTGAAGTTACACCTTCTGTTGGTGGTCAGGTAACCAAGTTAAGGCACAAGAAGAACTTTCAACCACCTTTCACCCATCTCATTCTTGACTTGGACACCAAGGAAGTGTAGGGCGATATGGAAACCCCTATTTTGGATGTTGATAAGGTCTTAATTAACTCAGATGCTACTGCTCAAGATTCACATGTGCTTGATATTCGGTCCAATGCAGACAGTGCTACACAGCCATCTTCAGCAACTATGCAATCCAAGGAACTGACACTAGCTCCTAAATGGTTAAATGACTCAATTACTAGGAAAAGAAATCTGGTTCCTATTTTGGTGATGATGGAAGATGCTGTAATTAAATGCTTGGGAAAATCCATGAAGCCAAAGTGGTTAAAGATGGAGATAATGACTTCTTTTGATGAAGACACAAAACACTGGACTGTAGATATTGCCAAACCCACATCTGATAAGGATATCACAACTGCTTCAGAGTTAGATTATTCCATTGAGTAGGTTGATTTGGGGGTCGGAACCAAAGAAGTTGACGTAAAAAATTTGGAGACTTCGACAAAACGGATCATTTCCCACACTCGGAAGGATGAGAAGGACAAGGTTGAGTTGAAATAGAATTTGATGCAAATGGCCCAATACATTCATGCCCTACAGAAAAATCCATTGTTGTTGTCCTAGAGCTTGGTCCCCTTTAGTTCAAAATCCCCAGGGAATCAGAAGTTCTTTGATGAGGTTCAACGAAACAAAATGATCACAAAGATTTTCTCTGAATGGCTGACCTCGATCATGCATAAAGGAAACAATTACATATCAGTTTCAGTTCAAATTTTTAAGGATGCTAATGAGGTTACCAAGGAACTAGATGTCGATTTAATCTCATGGAAAAAAGAAAAGACTAAATGGGCAGTGATTTCAAAGCAAATGTAAGATATCCAGCGCTATGGCTTGATGAACTTTCTTGCTGAGAGACAAGTGCCAGGGTTGAATGAGGACATAATGTTTATATGTAGGGAAACATAGAATGGCACAACCAAATCATTGAACAAGGTCATAGCGAATCCGCCAATCTGCGAGGTGAACTAATAGCCTTAAGAACAACTATGCAAAAGGATTTGCGTTGTGTGGATGTTCAATTACTTAAGGAGGATAATCAGACTTTGGAAAGTACTTCAAAGATGATCAATCAGTTCCACAGCCACATTAAATAAATCAAAGTGGAGAAATCCTTGGCTGTGAAATATTTTATGAGGATTTCCAAAGTGGAATCAATGCTCACGGTTTGCCTGGATCACTTGGATTCACACCAAACAAGGTACATATGGTAAAGAGGAAGAAAGAACTCTGGAAGCAGAGAGTAATACGTATCAACCTACCGCACGTTACAGTAATTCAGGAATTCTCGAAGGTGCATCATGAGTGGAGTGCAGAAAAGGCGGTTATGGTGTCCATTCAAGCTAATAACTCGGATAATCCAACAGAGATGGAATCAATGACATGACTAGCACTACTGGTAGTTATCTGTCGGCGAGTCTAGTTGTTTGTTTTTGGTTTCAATTATGCAGTTAGGATAGTTTCTCATTACCTCTTTCGAGTTAATTTTATCTTTGGTTCAAACTATTGGTCTGGAGACCTATTTATATGCTTTGTAATGACTTTATTGGGGTTCACTAAGTTTTTGAAAAACTATCTCTTGAATTTTGCTGAAAAACTCTATGTATGGAAAGTTGATATTCATCTATGAATGAAAATCGAATAACAGTTATCTTTGACTACGAATCTGTGTGTTTGATTGTCTAAAATTTGATTTCTGTGAGAATCTATTTCAAGTAAGATATGTTATAGCTTTCTATGTGCACAAAAAATTACCAGTGAGATTCAACTTAAGCTTTTCATTTTGTTTTAGTGCTCATGTGAAGTCTGTCGGCTTCATATAGAGAGTTATATATAAATCAATGCTTGCGTTCATTTGGTGTTGACTTGTGAATGCAATAACTTTTTCTATGCTTTCTGGTGAGAAGTATAATATTGGTTGTGTGTAACTAGAAGTTGATTGAGTATTTGCTAGAGGGAGATGTACCTTAATTCAAAGGTTAATCAATACAATGATTTTCCAATCTGTCTGGTAAAATTTTTCTTTTATTCCTTGGTCTTAAGGGGATTCAAATTAAATAAAGTGTAAAAGATAAATCTATTTACCAACACACTCAAAGACTAAACATGTGTCAATCAAATAGCATTTCCTGAGAGAAAAAGTCAGTGAAAATAAGTGAAGTTGGAGTATGTATCTACCAAGGAACAAATTGTTGATATTTTCACTAAGTCTTTGCCTATAGATACGTTTGTATATTTGAGAGACAAGTTAGGGGTATCCACCCCTGCTAATGAGAACTAGATGCATTGAGTTGCATCAATCCAGTGGACTTCACAGTCTTATTCTTTCTATCTAGATTAATGAGTTTGTGTTGCTCCTCTGGTGGACTAGTCTGGTTAACCAACTTACTTAATTTGACTGCAACACTGGAACACATAGACAAATATGTTGATAACAATGATAACACATTACTCAATCAGTCCAAACATATATTTGCACATTATCTCAACACCCCACCTAGGAAAACATGGAAAAGCAATCAAGAAGGAACATACAAGAGACTGGATAACAAATGTAGATCATGCATAAACATAGATATGATGCCTTCCCTTAGAATTATAGGCATGAAAGACATTTTATTCTAAGGAGAAGAGAAGTTGTGGCATGTTCCATTAGTTTCACATCAAAATCCATAGCAATGAGAAAATATATATAATATAACTACAAGATGGTTATATCGTCATAGCGCCAAAGTTCTTGGATCCAAAGAAGAGCACAAAAAAGAAATGCCCCCAATACTTTGCATCGTTCTCAAATGTAGAAAAGAAAGATACAACAGATAGAAGAAGTAGAGAGACAAACAGAAGAAGATGTATGACGAAAAATCTCATGTATTTGAGCACCTACAGAGTGACTCGTGTCCTCCAGAATAATGCAATAGAAAAAGATAGTCAACCTTCCTTATCTATGCACCTATGTAGTAACCTGGGTCCTTCGAGAGGGAACACGCATATAAAGCAAGCATTAAGGAACACATTCAAAAGCACACACAAAAAGTGGAGGAGAAGGATAATTATCCTAAGGGTCGTCTCGTAGGAGATTATTGTCCTCCCAGCTAGATCATAGGGAGAAGGGGGATGAGATCGGAGAGGGACTATCACAAGAGCTTCACTATGTACCTCACTATTAGTGAGGGAAAGGAATGAAGAAACAACAATGTTTGCATCCACAAACTCAGAGGAGGCAAGACTCAACGATCGCGTGAAGATCGTAGACAAGGTCAAGATGTCCTTCAAGGAGCTGAACAATCAAGCCTTCGTAGAGGAAGCATGAGACTCACTTGGAGACGATGAGATAACAATAGGACTACCGACCTTCGGAAGAGGGGTAGTGACAAACTCAGGAGAAGGCAGAGTCTTCTCAATCACACACATAGAGACAGGCAAAGGAGAAAGCACTGAAAAAGTAGAGAAAAGGATAAGGAACATATCTGTGAGGCTTTCAACTATCAGGACTCTATAACGGGGCCCTACTCAAGTTTGCATTTGGGTAAGATAGGAGAAGCGAATCTTCTATCAACCATAGAAGGCTAAAGGACTCTAGGAAAACTCTGATGTTGGAATGGGTGTGAAACAAGGGGAGTAGACAGAGCTACACTAGACTTCACTTGCGTATAAATCATGTCAATAGGAGGATACAATGGAGGTATGTCCAAGAAAGAGGTGATGAGGGGTAGCAACAAATAATGAGCGATGAAAACCTGCACTTTCTTCGGGGGACACTTATCACCACGCCCCGAATTAGTGGGAAGAAAAAAAAAAGATGATGCAAAAACAAGAGCAGCAGACAAAATAGGATTAGATGCGACATAACTCCATGTTGAAGATGCACCAATAGAGTGTGAAGCAACATCATGCTCTCAAGCTATGGCCCATCGATAACACTTACACTCACATGCACAGTAGTTACAATGGAGATGAGGGCCACCAACTAAAGCCCGAGAGGACTCAGGAGCATCATTCTCCATAGGAGAGACCTCTAGAACCATGTCAGGGACAAGAGAAGGCCCAACTAATGGAATAAGAGGTGCATCTGAGATAGGTACTATGTTCACAACACCATGCACCCTACCTCTCTTCACTCAATTAGCGGTCAGAGGGATAGAGGGTGCTGACATAGGCTGTGAAGCAGGAGCAAGTGATAATGAATGAACATGGGAGGAGCGCTTCTCTTTCTCATAAGAAGAGGGTCAAGGGATACTAGCCATGATCAGGAACTCTAAGGGAGGGTGGGCCGCATGCTTTGACATCATAGGTTCATTTCCCTTTTTTGTATTAGGTGTAGACATAGGAACATAATGCACCCCTAGAAGCTATGTAGTCCTGGGTGGACACAAAGGTCTACTTGGAGGAGCAGACTTAGATTTAGCCCCCGATGATGATAGGACATGAGACACCACCCACTCCAAGACTAGAATAGATGGAGCAGAGGTTGATGTAGGGAGAGGCAACAAAAAGGTAGACAAGACCAATTTAGAAGCCAACTCCCCCATCTTATACTAATAATACACATGATATATCAAATCACCATGGGAAAGCATGGCCCCACAAGAGAAGGCCAAAAATGATCTAACGGAAAGTCCCCATGGGCTACCAAGGGTCAATATCCATTGTCCTAGATGACATGTACCAAACCCTCATGGGGAAACTTGAGACATTTATGAATTATTGAAGGGATTGCCTACATAGAAATTAACTAGGGAATGGCTAGTTTAGCTCAAAATAGGTCTAATTCAGGAATGATCACAATGTAGAAGATACAGCCTTGGGTCCCACAAGGACCATCAAGGTGATACTTCCCAAAGGAAGTGTAGAGAAATAATCATGAATCCTTAGGGTTCATCAACACTGATCAAATGCAATCCTATGCCAACCATTTACAAATAGAGTCTCATCCATAATGACATCAACTTTACATGATGGGTCAACCATCACACCACTGAAAGTTTGACCATTCAACCTAGAAGGGATGTACAAAGGAGAAAAATCTCCATAATATGGGGCATCCAGAGAGGTGAATGATAAAGACAAGTCAAACAACTTCCCCTTCTAGTTGGCAGGCGAGAAAATAGGAGTAATGGTGACCATGTTCACAAATGGACCATCATCCAAAGAAGGATCTAATGCAGGGATGAAATTTTCTAAATACAGGGAAAAAGGATCGATATAGATCTACAAGACACTATTGGTCTTAGCAATGAACTTGTTTGACTTATGTTTCCACACATCAACTTTGATTGCACCACTGTTGATGTGGTCCTGGACAATGTGTCAAAGAGAATAACATCGCTCAGTGTCATGACTAGACACACAATGCTAATGACAAAATTTTAATCCATCATGCCAACATGGATAGGGTCTACTATTAGACAATGGTCTAACCTTAAGAAGGGTGATTAGATTGTCTTTCAATAATCATTTCATTATGCTCAAATAAGAGTCATTCAATTTAGTAAATACTCTATTTGGTTGTGATCCCTGTATAGAAGCTATCGGAGGAATAGCCACAACATTAGCTACAACCTTTTTCTTCCTAGATCCTTCCATGGATGTGCCTACAAAGGACCCACCGTGATGGTTCAAAGTAGAATCTCCGAACTGCGACATGGTGTACTAGTAGTCCATAAGTGCAGAACACATATTAACAAAGTTATGATATTAGTTGAGTAATAACTTCTCCCTCAATGTCGGTTGCAGATTACCAATAAACATCCTTTGCAAAGTTCTATTTGGCAGAGCAAAGAGGATCCTGGTGGAGATTGATTGATACCTCAAGATTAAATATGTGACCTTTGTGAGATTTTGCGAGAAGTGAGAACTGAGCCAAGATCTGATGTCGGTCATAGATCACATGCAACTCCTTGTGCAACAGATGATCAAAGATCAAAATAGCTGAATGAAGATAATTTCGATATGAGAGAGAAATGGAGACAAAGAAGAGAATTTGGAGAAAACTCTCATCGAGCTATCACTTCACTTGCTTGACTAGTGAAGGTGAGAGTATAGTGCTTATTATATAGACAAATATAAGCATATACATCCAAGGGGTGCATTAACTCCTATTCCCCATAAAAAGTCTAAGGTTTTACCTTCTTGGTAAATGCCAAAACATGTGGCATAGCCTCCTTACATGAAGACAAAAAAGGAGTTGAGAAAGTTGGCACATAAGGCCAAAAGAGGGTGTGAAACCCAACTACCCCATAACCCACTTAGGAAATGACAAAATAGTGGTTATGAGAGGTGGCACAACAAGCCAAAAGAGGGTGTGTAACTCAACTACCCATGTGAGGTGGAGAGTTACACATGTAGCTGAAGTTTCACCACGTGTCCTCATATAAACCACTCCTATTAACCTAAGCAAGCTTAAATAATATATGTGTAGGAAAAAATAAATATCCCCTAACATAAAGAAAATAAAAAACCTACACTAACACCCCCCCTTAAGCGTAGCTTAGGTGGGTGAAAATATGGGTCTCAGCAAATGCAACCATGTTAGGTACCCATGTACATAGATAGCCCCCCCAAAAGAAGAATAGGCCCCCCCTAAATAAAGAGAGAAAGAAAGGAGGACTAAGAAGTCCCTCCAACAATAGACACCTGTCGTATCCCAAGCAGAGATCGCAATGAAGGAACTTGCTTTCGGTGAAGGGTTTGGTGAAGATTTCCGCAGTTTGCTCCATTGTAGAACAATACTTAAGATCAATGATGCCTTCTTGAATGAGCTCCTGAATATAGTGCATATGTATCTCAATGTGTTTCATCCTCTGGTGATGAACTGCATTTCTTGAGATCTGTATAACACTTTGACTATCACAAAAGATGATAGTAGGCTTCCTAACTGGAATACCAAACTCAGTGAGAATATTTTGAAGCCAAATAGCTTCAGTGGTGGCATTAACTGCCCCTTGATACTCAGCCTATGTTGATGAAAGAGCAATTGCAGACTGCTTCTTACTCGACCAACAAATTGGACCAGAACCAAGTGAGAAGCAATACCCTGAAGTGGATTTACGATCCTGAGAATCACCCGCCCAATCTAAATTCGTATATCCCACCAAGTCAATATCCCTGCCTGCTGCATACTGAATTCCATAATTGTGAGTACCCTGAATGTAGTGGAGAATCTGCTTAGCTACTTTCCAATGCAACTCATGTGGCTCCTGCATGAATCTAGAGACCATGCCCACCGCATATGAAATGTCAGGTCTCATATGAGTCAAGTAGATGAGGCTCCCAACAATTTGTCGATATAAAGTGCCATCAACCAAGGGTGAAGAGCACTTAGCCTCAAGTTTGACCCCAAACAAAAAAGGAGTAGGTGCAGGCTTACAGTTGGCCATGCGAAATCTAGAGAGAATATCGAGTGCATACTTGGGTTGTCCAAGAAAGATGCCTGAAGAAGATTGAGTAATCTCAATTCCCAAGAAGTAATGTAGAAGACCCAAGTCTGACATCAGAAATCTATCATGTAGAGCAGTTTTCACTACCTTGATGGTGGATGAGTGACTCCCTATGATCAACAAGTCATCAACATAGAGAACTAGAAATGTGAGAGTATCATCTTGGTGTAGAATATAGACGTTTGGATCAGAATGGCTTCGAGTAAAACTAGTTGTTAGAAGGAAGGAGTCCATCTTGGCATACCAAGCTTGAGGAGCTTGTTTGAGGCCATAGAGAGACTTTTGAAGTCGACACACAAGTGAAGGATCTTGAACAAACCCTTGTGGCTGCTCCATGTAGATTTCCTCCTGAAGGTCACCATGAAGAAATGCACTCTTGACATCCATCTGATGAACTTTCCAATGATGGGTTGCAGCAATAGCAAGGACAAGCCGGATGGAATTCATCTTAGCAACTGGAGCAAAAGTCTCAGAGTAATCAACCCCTAGGACTTGGGAAAAGCCTTTTGCTACCAAGTGAGCCTTATACTTATCAACCGACCCATCTGTTACAAATTTTGTTCGATAGATCCACTTGCATCAAACAAGTGTCCTTCCCTTAGGAAGAGGAACTAAATCCCATGTGTGATTCCTTTCTAAGGAATTAAACTCTTCTTGCATTATAGCATCCCATTCGGGAACACCTGTAGCTTCTCGAAAAGACTGTGGATCAGAAGCTGAAGCAATGAAGAGATGTGGAGCTTGCTGAAATTGTGACCTAGTTCTTCTAGAATCTGATGGATCACCAAGCCAATCTCCTGCTGACTCAAAAGTTTGTCGAGCCCAAAGAGGCACTAAAGTTGGAGAGTCTGGGGGAGAATCATCAACCTCTGAAGGATGACTATGAGAAGAATGTGAATCCTCACCATCACTGTCACCATTTGAAGTGGAGGAAGAAGACTCCTGAACAAGATTAGGAGGATTAAGATCCTCAGAAGAACTGTCAACATCATGCAATGTCTCCAATGTGATAGTGGATGGAGAAGTGGTATGAGAAGAAATAAAAGAACTCTCCTCAAAATGAACACTCCTCTCAATGAACAACTCATGTGTAGAGGGATGGAGAAGTCTATACCCTTTGACATCATCTGGATACCCAAAAAATATGCAAGGCTTGCCCTGTGGATCCATAGCCTTGCGTTTCTCTGCTGGAATGTGGGCCCATGCAAGAGAACCAAACACTCTGAAATGCTTAACTATAGGTTTCCGGCCGGTCCAAGCTTGAAAAGGAGTTACCCCCTTCACAGCTTTATGAGGAACTCAATTTTGGATGTAACATGCACAATTGATGGCCTCTACCCAATATTGAGGTGCCAAAGACTGGAGTGAATCATACAATTTGCCATCTCCTTCAAGGACCTATTCTTCCATTCTGCTGAGGACTGTATGGAACTGTGTGCTGCATGTTGATACCTTCTGAAGAACAAAATTGTTCAAACTGATTATTAACATATTCACCCCCATTATTTGTACGCAGAATCTTGATGAACTTCCCAGATTGTTTCTCTACAAAAGCTTTGAAATCTAGAAAATTCTCAAATACCTCAGACTTTTGTTTGAGAAAGTAAACCCATGTAAATCTAGAAAAGTCATCAATAAATGTTAAGACATATCTAGCCCTACTGAAAGATGGTTGTGGAAATGGTCCTGCCAAGTCACTATGTACCAACTCCAATAGCTGTGGAGCTCTCCATGCTTTGCCTTTATCATACTTCTCCTCAGGATGCTTACCAAGAATACATCCCTGGAAAACTCCATCAGAAAATTGAATAGAAGGCAACCCTGAAACCATGTCTTGTTTACCGAGTTGTTGCAAGTAACGATAGTTCAAGTGGCCAAATCGTTGATGCCACAAACAACTAATCTCATTTGCATGAGTGAGTAAAACTGTCGAAGGAGAGTCAGGAAAAAAGTGAGAAAATTGATATAATCTGGATTGATGATCTGCTTTTCCCATAGCAATAGTAGACCCATTATGCATTTCACTAATTACCACTGTATCTGGCATGAACTCAACTCTCTTGCTAGAACCAATGTGAGTGATCTGATAAACAGATAGGAGATTAGTTGATAAAGATGGAACACAAAGGACATCCTTAAATGTTCCTTCGCCCACATCAACAGACCCTCTCCCAAGCACTTCAACAGGAGTGTCAACACCCATTAGTATGGAAGGCATAGAACATGTCTCTAAAGAGGTGAAATCATCTTTTGAAGAAGCCATGTGGTGCGAAGCACCCGAGTCAATTATCCAAGAATTAGGTTGTGAAGCAACAACAACTAGGGCCTTACCCTTTCCTTTCCCTTTACTCTTATCTGTATCCTTAGAAGATCCTTCTGATGAACTCTGTTTGACTGAATCAGGCACCTTGATATTATTCTTTTCAAGAAGATTTGAAAGGTGATCAATTTGTTTCTTTAAACACTTATGTTCACCATAACCAGGCCTCTTACAGTAAGAACACTTGACCTTCTCCTTCTTAGGCTGTTCACCTCTTGATGAAGAGGTCTGATTATCTTCTTTTGAAGTAACAGATTTCTGATCTTTTTTCTTCTCTCCTTGGTTCTTTTGTTTCTTATCTTGCTTACTAGACCCTTTTTGTTCTTTCATGCCTTGGTTTACAACTAAGGCATGTGACTTAGAGGGTTTTATTGTACCCATTTGAACCAATTTGTCTTGCTCCCTAGTGAGTTCTACAGCAAATTCATCCAGAGAAGGCATTTTGAATGTGGTACCTAGGGCACATTTTGTAGCATACAATGTAGAAACAAACACTGAATAGTTAGGACCAAGCTTAGAAAGAATACTCAAGATCAGTTGCTTATCATCTTTCTTAGTTCCACACCATTCCAACTACAATCTTACAGACTTAAGTTTAGTGAAGAAGACTTGTATAGTATCAAAATTGGTTGGATTCAACCCTATGAGTTCATTCTCTAACTGATGACCTCTTAGCTCATCCTGCTTACCAAAGAGGTTTTCCAAAGTGGTCCACACTGCATTTGGTGTAGTGGCAAATTCAATGTGAAAAAGAAGGTCTGGAGAGACTGACATACATAGAGTACCAAAAGCTTCATCACATTTATTAAACCTTTTAATCTTTTCTGTAGCATCTTGAGGTTTAGTTTCAAGTCCCATAGTAACACGATGATATCCATGTCTTTTCAGATATATTATCATCTTAGATTTCCATTCAAAGTAATTATATGGTGTTAAAAGTGGAACTATAGATGCGTCCATGATAGTATAAAAGAAGATTGCAAAGAATTAGGAAAAGTGCAAGAAAGAAGGCACAAAAGACACCCCCCCTTTTCACTAGTCTCAGAAATCACCCCCCCCCCCCCCCCCAAATATTACAAGGTTGGCACTTTATAATTAGTGCATGTACAAGGCTTTTTGTCAGATTACAATTCTTTAAGAAACCAATAGAGATTTCAAATACAATTAATTTGAGACAATATTTGAAACAAATCAGCTTTATAACTGCTTAATTTATCTCAATACCTTTCCAACAACTATTAGTTTTGAAAAACAAAGTTGTGAGGAGAAAGATATGACCAAGTGAAGAGAAAAAGAAGCAGCTGATACAACCTTTAATATCTGATAGAAAAAGGCAAAAAATTTCAATTAGACTTGCAATAATGGGGAGTGCTCATTTCCAGCTTTCTGTCAAGTATTTGTTTGCAAAAATCTGACACCCGAGGCAAAAGTTGTGCAACTTTTAAGAAATGTTGTTGAATTTCCCTAATAGAAAAATGGCTTAGGCCCTATTCAAGCTCTATTTCTACAAAATTTATTCATTTTTTGGAAATACCATCTAAAACCCAAAAAATTTTCGATGCTAAGAAGAAAACCCAGAAATCATTTTTTGTGAAAGTGAACAAAAGTTGAAACACTAAAGCCGAAATGAAAATAGCTCCAGTAAAAAAAATTTACTCTGATTTTTTACTGTGTCCTCCAAACTCTGATTTTGGTGAAGTAAAAGTCACTTTTGACTTTGTCAACCTTATGGACACTCTGGAAATTCTTATTAAGCTTCCAATATTACCACAAAGCTGCAATCACCCAGATCTTACAAAGACACATACATGTAAACCAGATTTAACTAGAAGCTATTTTCCTTTAAACTGTTCTGATTCTCTGGATCACACGAGAATGCAGGAGAAGAGAATACTTAGTTTTTAAGAAAAATATTAGCTATATAAAAGTCTCAAATCCCTCAAATAAATTAAAAAAAACAATGAGCTATACCGGACAATAAGCTCTGATACCATGTGAGATTCTGCGAGAAGTGAGAACCGAGCCAAGATCTGATGTCGGTCGTAGATCACATGCAACTCCTCACGTAACAGATGATCAAATATCAAAATAGCTGAATGAAGATAATTTTGATATGAGAGAGAAATAGAGACAAAGAAGAGAATTTGGAGAAGACTCTCATCGAGCTATCACTTCACCTGCTTGACTAGTGAAGGTGAGAGTATAGTGCTTATTATATAGAAAAATATAAGCATATACATCTAAGGGGTGCATTAACTCTTATTCCCCATAAAAAGTCTAAGGTTTTACCTTCTTGATAAAGGCCAAAACATGTGGCATAACCTCCTTACATGAAGACAAAAAAGGAGTTGAGAAAGTTGGCACATAAGGCCAAAAGAGGGTGTGAAACCCAACTACCCCATAACCCATTTAGGAAATGACAAAATAGTGGTTATGAGAGGTGGCACAACAAGCCAAAAGAGGGTATGTAACTCAACTACCCATGTGAGGTGGAGAGTTACACATGTAGTTGAAGTATTTCACCACGTGTCCTCATATAAACCACTCCTATTAACCTAAGCAAGCTTAAATAATATATGTGTAGGAAAAAATAAATATCCCCTAACATAAGGAAAATAAAAAACCTACACTAACAACCTTTTCATTAGGCTTTTTCTTACAATGAATAAGGTTCAGCGATGGTGACCATGCTGCCAATGTTAGCCTAAAACTGCTTAAGGAAAAGATCCATGACCTGATCAAATGTATGGATGGAATGATTTGGTATGAAGTTATACCACTGCAATGTGGTTCCCTTAGGGGATCATGAGAATAGTTTAAGGAACGCGAAGTTCAAGTTGTGGTAGCCACTACACATGGTTATAAAGGAATCAATGTGAACATTAGGGTCCCCATCACCATTAAACCTATCGAACTTCAATGATTTAGCTGTGGTAGGAAGGATCGTGTTCAAGTTAGTGATTTCAAGGGGAATTTCCCTATAATATGTAGGTATAGATGATTGACTAGAAGTGGAAGCTAGGTTTGTGAGTTGCAAGTACAACTGTTTGATGTTTTGTAATATGGTATTCAAAATAGGGTTTGTAGGCGAAGGAGGTAGAGGTGGGCCAGATGTGCCACCGCCTCCACTAGCACCTCTAAGAGATCCAATGCCACCAACAAGTGTAGTGCTAGCACTAACCATAGAGACATGAGATATGATAAAGGTCGAGGTCGAGCTCCTGGATATACTTTTATAACCCAAGGGAGTAGATGAGGCAACGATACTAGGGATGATAGGTCCAGGATCAATCATGTGTACTGTCAAGCCCAGCATGCCAACACCAAGTTGAGGACCACAGGTATTTGATTGGCCATCCTGAGGAGGGAAACTAGCTAAAGGCACATGGCTCTTGACCATCATAGATAATGCCCTCAATAGCTCTAGGCCCTGCCTATTCAAGATCAACATATCTCTCATAGGGCTTACAACATTTCTAGCCCGGGGGAGGAAATTCTCCTGATTTAGAAAATCCTCAAAGTCTCTCAAGTTCTTCTCTAGCATTTCAGTTTTTTCAAAGTCAATAGTAAGAGAAGAGTCATGATCAATAACAAGAGGGGAAGATGACGTAGAATTTCTCCAAGAATTATTTTAAGAGTTGGATTGTGAACTAGGTGGAGAAGGAATCTTGTCAAAATGGACTTAAGGGGATGAGAAGCCAAGAAATCATTTGGGTCAGGAAGTTGATCATTAAACATCATGCTAGGTAGTGGAGGACTATAACGATTGGGAGGAAAACTTTGTCTAGATGACCTCTTGACTACGGCTCTTGTGGAGTCTGGGTCCTAAATTTCATAGATGATTCTTCTAACTCTGAGACTATAGAGACATGAGGTCTTTCAGATGTAAAGATTAAAGATGCAAGATAGACTATGTTTTAAAAAAAATGAGATTGTTATGAAATGAATTGAATGATTCAAAAGTAAAACTCGTTTCACATCGGATTCACCAAAATGTAGTGGAGGAAATTTGTCACCTCAAGGATGATAAATCCAAGAGGACAAACCGGTCCTCCAATACCGCGCTTATACTAGCACTAATCATGAGGTAGGGGATGAAAATGATAAATTAAGATAATGGACCACAAACCAAGACTCTCAGGTGTCTCTACTAAGCCTCTGTCTCAAGGATGAGTGCGTAGATCTAGGACATCAGCACAATGCGTTGTTGTCTTGTACAAACGAGGTACAAAGATCGTACAAAGAGTTCTAGAAAGAAACCAAACTATTAGATAGACAAAGTAGGAAATGGAATAAATAAAATATTATGGAATACGAGGTAGAAAAATAAGATGAAAGTGAGTGAATGAGCATAAAAGGAAATTTTATAGTTGGTCCATGATAGAAGCCTCCCACAAGAAGATAATTCTTTCTCCATTGCCGACCTACACACAAGTGAAAAGAGAAAATGTTGGGGTTGTGTTTTGGAGTCTTCTTAATTTAGACCCCTGTTTTAGTGTTTCCACTGCCATAGACAACCCGGAGAATAGCCACATGAAAGATAAAATGGTAAAATGATCAAGACAATATAGATATGATAATAGATTCGAAGTAAAGATATGCAAAATGTGTAAACAAATCGAGTAAAGGTGAATAAAATCCCCTCCTATGATTCGTGAAGATGACACTATGAGTTGTTAGAAAGAGTGAAACAATGGTGGACTGTAGAGTGCTGGAAAACTTGTGAATCTTACTCTAGAAAATTATCAAGAGCTCCAAACCTGAAAGAAGTAATCTCAAAATGCCAAGAGATCCGAAAAATGCCTTCCAATGGGAGAGATATAGACCTTGGACAAAAAATCAACGTCAGTGGGCACATGGAGGGGCATTACAATTCTTTCTAGGTGCAGGCGTAACACTCAAACAATTACCTGTGGACTATCAAATTCATGGGATGCTAGTGCGTCGTGCAGACGTCTCTACGTCGCACTATAGTCCTAAAGGTGACATGTCAAAAAAGTTGGTGAAATTCCAGTTTGAAGCTGACAAAGCAAATCCTGATGGACAAAAAGACAAATATGGCGGTGCATGATGTCCAATAGCGTGGAGGAAGGCACCATTTGTTGTGATGAATTAAACATGATGTAATTTTTAATATTGCAGTGTGAATTTTTCAAGGGAAATTTTTTCAAGGGAGATGGGAACTAAAAGGAAAAGGGTAAATAAGACTGTGTGGAAGTATTCCCCTGATATGGAATAAAGACATTGTGAATAAGAATTGGCAAGATATCATAGGAAGAAAGCAGGTTCTCCATGTTGAAGAGGGATGCATGCTTATATTTTCAGAATATAATTTGGGTTTTTTTATTGCATCTCTCTCTCTCTCTCATTTTAGTTGTTTTAGGTGATTAAATATTTTTGGGCTCTCTCTCTCTCTCACACACTCTCCTACTCTCTTTAGGTATTTTTAGTCTCCCCCTTAAGACTCTCTCTCTCTCTCTCTCTCTCTCTCTCTCTCTCTCTCTCTCTCTCTCTCTCTCTCCCCACCCCCCCTTTTAGTCTTCTTAGGTGATTAAGTCTTTTTAATATCTCTCTCCCTCCCTCTCCCTCTTAGTCATCTTAGGTGACTAAAGATTTTTAGAATCTCTCTCTCTCTCTTACTATCTTACTCTCTTTAGGTATTTTTACTCTCTCTCTCTCTATTTCCTTTTAGTCTTCTTAGGTGATTAAGTCTTTTTAATATCTCTCTCTCTCCTCTACCCCCCCTCTCTCTCTCCTTTTAGTCTTCTTAGGTGATTAAAGATTTTTAGTATCTCTCTCTCTTACTCTCCCACTCTCTTTAGGTCTTTTTAGTCTCTCCCCTTAAGACTCTCTCTCTCACTCTCCTTTTAGTCTTCTTAGGTGATTAAGTATTTTTAGTCTTTCTCTCTCCTTTTAGTCTTCTTAGGTAATTAAATATTTTTACTCTCTCTCTCACTCACTCACTTTCCTACTCTCTTTAGGTGTTTTTAGTCTCTCTCTCTCTCTCTCTCTCTCACCTTTTAGTCTTCTTAGGTGATTAAGTCTTTTTAATATCTCTCTCTCTCTCCCTCTCTCTCTTAGTCATCTTAGGTGACTAAAGATTTTTAGAATCTCTCTCTCTCTCTTACTATCTTACTCTCTTTAGGTATTTTTACTCTCTCTCTCTCTCTCTCTCTCTATTTCCTTTTAGTCTTCTTAGGTGATTAAGTATTTTTAATATCTCTCTCTCTCCTCAACCCCCCCCCCCTCTCTATCTCTCTCCTTTTAGTCTTCTTAGGTGATTAAAGATTTTTAGTATCTCTCTCTCTTACTCTCCTACTCTCTTTAGGTCTTTTTAGTCTCTCCCCTTAAGACTCTCTCTCTCACTCTCCTTTTAGTCTTCTTAGATGATTAACTATTTTTAGTATTTCTCTCTCCTTTTAGTCTTCTTAGGTAATTAAATATTTTTAGACTCTCTCTCTCTCTCTCACTCACTCTCCTACTCTCTTTAGGTATTTTTAGTCTCTCCCATTAAGACTCTCTCTCTCTCTCTCTCTCTCTCTCTCTCTCTCTCTCTCTCTCTCTCTCTCTCTCTCTCTCTCTCTCCATTAAGTCTTTGTAGTCAAATTTATATAATTTTAAATTGTTATTTTTTATAAATTTTATTTGGTCTATAACTAGTGCTCAACAAGCACAAGCTCAAGTTGCAAAATTAGAGAAGGGTTAGCCCAAGCTCAATCAAGTATGCATCTTTACTCCTCTCTCTCTTTAGATATCTATTGTTCTCCCCCGATCTCCTTTAGTCTTTATAATTTAATTTATACTATTCTAAATTAATTTTTTTTGTGTGTAGCTCATTCTCAACAAGAAGAATCTCTAGTAGAAGCATAAGAAAATTTTGGAGAAGGGTCAGCCCATGTTCAAGAAATGCATGTTGGAGAAGGGTCAAGATTTCTTTGTTCTACTAGTATGGATGAGAACATGAATCTAGCTCAATGTGTAAAAACAAAAATTAACTATAGAAACTTATATCATTTACTTGAAATGGATGCAGAGAAATTGGGATATTATGTTGAACCTACACATACTAAGAGAAGGACATTGGATAGAAAGTCAAAGAGAATAATTGCTCAATTTGAAAATATTGATACACTTGAAAAAGATCAACTATTATAAATTTAAATTCTTAATAACGAGTTAAAAGAGATTAAAATTGTTGGGTGTAGATACACAATTGAAAAAGAGGAAATTTTCTCACCTACAAAAACATATTGTTGAAAATGTTAAGAAAGGTTTGGGTTCCATTGGGAAACAATCTAGATTTACGAATAAGGCCAGTTAAAAAAGAGTGATATTGACATCTATTTTAAATAAAAATATGTCCCCAAAAGGACAAAAAAAAATCACTTTCATTTGAGATTGGGTATAGTAGGAAGACAATATCACATTATTTGAAAAATAAGAATAATTTTGGATGGTAGTACATTGGAAGGCAATTGGGCAATAATGTGTAGAGCTCCTCATTCTGACAACATTGAAGATGAAGTTAAGAACTTGATCACAATGTTTCAAAATGATTATACCCATCCTTCATCAAATAGTAGAGATGATATCACACAATATGTGGTACATACAAAACATTGGTTGGACACAATGCATCAAGAATTGTATTTGTCATTTTGTAATTGAAATCCCAACATAAGTATTGGACAAACAATATTTGAAAGATTAAAACCATATTATGTGAAGATAAACAAATATTTTGAAACTTCTTCTCGTTGTTATCATATTGAATTTGATCTCTACTATCAAGTGTTTCAAAAGATGATAGAATAAATTGACGGTTTTGAAAATGCTCCCCCTAAACAACCAAGTCAAGTTCATAGCATTGATTTTATATGATAAATCAAATGATAATGCAATAGGTCAAATAAATTGCATAAAAGGATTTTGTGAAACATGTGGTGATTTGGCTAAATTCCCTTTGAGAAATGAAGATACTAACATGAAAAGGATGGTAAAATGTAAGAGTTACAACTACATAAAATCTAAACAAAATTTGGGAAAGAATCCATAAGGTTAGAATATGTAGAAGAGGAGATACCTATTGGAACCTTTATGGAGAATTTTTGTAAATTGATTTGACACTATATACATCATGCTTTTTGGCTAAGTGGTAAGCACAACAACTTCAAACACTAAGAGACACTTTCCCACTCGGAACACTTTTAATGATTATCGACTTTGCAGAAAATTACTCTTTTGTTCATAAAAAATAGATTCAATCAGAATACTACTTTTCAGAGTAGATCACTATTATGGTGTAGGTGTGTTATCGACATGCATAGTTAGATTTGGATGGTGTTGATAGTACATTTGAAGTGCATTTCATTAAGAAATAATATCACTTTTATGTTAGTGACGATAAAGAGAATGCCATACATTCTGTAGAACATTGCTTTAAGAAGTTTTTTGGATATTTGGAAAACAAGGGCATAAAAATTGAAATTAATTTTGTTTGGTCAAATGGATGTGTGACAAAATTCAAAATCAAGGCTATTTTATGCACTATATAGATATCATCAAAATCAAAAGATACCGCATGTTTAGAGTTTCTTTGAGACTGGACATGGAAAGGGTGAGCATGATGGTGCAAAAACTTGCATCAAATTTTCTCTAAAAAAATATCAAATGGATTATTAGGGATTTCATATAAAATATGCACATGATGTAGTTGAATGGTGCAAGATGCACTTTTCACCAAATGAGGTTGGTACATCATCAGGATCGAATCAAATCGTACCATACAAAGTGTTTTGGGATCAGGTATGCATGATCGTTTGAACTTATTTTAGTTTTTCAATTATTTTCAAATTTAAATACTTAACATTGAATTAAAAAATTTATATGTAATTTTTTATGTTTTGAAGGTGTGGATAGAAGAATAATGCATGGATGCAAGAGGGTAGAGAAAACAAGATCCTTGCATTATATTATGAGTATGGATAGTCGCATGTGGTCATTGCACACTAGGGATTACTCATGCTTTTGTTTTGAATGCAATTCTAGAAACTATGATAAATGCAACAATTAAGAACGTGGATTTGTTAGTGCATGGAACATATAATTTGGTGTCATTGGTTGTTACTAATGCAAATGATGCAGATGAGGACAAAAGCTTCAGTGACATTCCATTGATTTATACTGATTATGACCATATTTCAAGACTGATCAAAATTGGTACGTATAAATTTACATGTATATATAATTACATGATATAATAATTTTATTTTTAATATATGATATAATAGTTTAATTTTTAATATGTATATCACAAACTCTAAGTAAATTGAACTCATATAAATAAATTTATTGTATTGACATGTTTTTGTAGTCATAGCAAAACCTTAAAATGTAGAAGGTGTTAGCTACTATTTATTATGTTGCATAGAGGCAAGGAAGAAGTTAACAAAACAAGAAACAAGCAATTGAATGTTGTTTCCCATAGGTTCAATGCTTTATCTTGAATTTGTTTTTGAAATTTAAATTATAGTATCTTACAATCATGATCTAGAATTCATTGTTTGAAATCTAAATTTATAAATTATTATACAAATTCTTTAATAGGTTTGGAATGTTGTTTCCTGTGCAGGTTTAGTTATTGTGTAAGGAACATATTTGAAGCAAAACAAAATAGTTAAACATGGGATTCACTAGCCTCCTAGTAATTGCTAGCACCCTATCTCCTCATCTAGCCTTAAGACGTGGAATTTGTAAGTGGAGACAAGATACTAGTGAACATGAGAGAATATTACATGTTATCCAAGAGTGGTATGAACCACTTGATGTGGCCTAGAAATAATGTATATATTTTCAACTTTTGTCAAGGTTGAACAATTTGACATTTCTTATGATCTATTTCTTAATTGATATTGTTTGTTTTGGCTTAAGGGTAACTGAAATGAACATTTCTTACACATGTGTTCAATTCCAATTTCTTATGTGATCTATTTTAATTATTGTATCTTAATTCTTAACATTATTTTTAAATGGATCTTAAGGGGATGTCACTAGGACATGATTTTTAAATGTCTTAAGGAGATGTACTTAGGACATGGCTTAAGAGGATGATTTAAATTCTTCTGCACTTGTGATATTGTTTAAAGTTTTATGAAATTTTCATTGTTTTTAAATAGACCTTAAGGGGATGCCATTAGGTCATGATTTTTAAATTTCTTAAGGGGATGTAATTGGGACATGGCTTAAGTGAATGATTTAAATTCTTATGCATGATATATTGTTAAATGAAGTTTTATGAAATTTTCATTGTGCAATAAATTAATATGTTGTTTATATCTATCTAAAACTTATATCGAGTATCCTAATGTTTAGAACATTAATGAATGTACAAGAAAATATGATCCATAGTATAAGAAAGGACTCATGACATCCTCCCAAGGAATACTTCTATGTCCTCATACAATGAATAGTCTCCCCTTAGGAGAGAATTGAGAGATTATGCAACCCCTAATGTGATGCTTGAAGTGCTAGTAGATGTCTAACACTGGATGTTGTAGATGATCTACACTCACTGAACAACACCACAAATGTATGCAAAACAACTTTCCATTCTAGCTATGTAGGAAGTAATATCAATGTCTCTACAGTTTGTACATGATCCAAATACTGAATGTCATCATAATGGTTTCCAAATCTGCAGTACTAAAAACTAGTATGCTTATCCTATTGTAAGGAATCACTCATGCTTTGTGTGAAGCATTTATGATTCATATGTAGCAACAAGTGATGAGATCGCAATTCATGTCAAAAGAATACCTCCATAAGTGATTAAGAAGGTGTGGAAGTTCTCAAAGGCATAACTCAAGACAACCTTTCAAGAGAAATACAAGTAAAGAAGGTATGGAAGTGTTCACGACTCATGGAAGTGCTCACATGCCCAACTGAAGATACCCCCTTGATTTAATATTTGGTGACCCCCCAATTTTTGGCACTTTATAAACTAGTGATTTTTAGAATGCATCAAGGTCCATTGCATAGGGGAATGTTAAAACATTAACTTTTGCAAAAAGTAATTCTCAATTCCGAGCTACCATTTAAAAGTTATTTGATAATTAATTTCCCATTAAATGGCCTATTTTTTATTACATCTACACTAAATGTAAAAAATAGCTCTAAGATGAGATCAAACCTATGCATTCAACTACTTCTTGGAATTGTCATGGAAAATTCTTTTCGAGGAATATACATTTGTCAAATTTTGCATCAATGGGTGAAAATCATGACAAAATGAAAATGTGTCCCCCTTACAATCAATTTAAATGAAGCTAATTGCTACCATTAAACAATTATTTAGGTTTTAACTGTGATTTTTAACAACAATTATAACCTAATATAATGCTTAAATGTTAGCATATAATGCCAAAAGGTAGCAAAAACTTATAATTGCTTAAATGTTGAAATTGTTGATAAAGTCCTTTGGAGCAGTTGGAGGAAAACAAGTCTTATGTGAGTTCGCAATAGGTTTTGGAGACTCCACATCATTTGAAAGCATTTCACATCGCCTGTCTCCCTTCAAACGCCAAGCAACAAGAGATAGAATCTACTATTGTCATGCCAAAGTTGATTTGAGGCCATGTGAAGGATTTTGACCAGGTATGTGGTTGTGACATGTGAGGTTGTTGAGGGCACATACTCTCTACTTAAACCACATGAGGGATAAACAAATTTTTACTACCCTCTACACTCTACAAGAATATGGTTAGCACAGTTTTCTGATACCATGTTGGATTAGCCAAGATTCTAAAGCAAAGACCAAACCACAAGCTATGAAAACACAAACTATGTCTCATTGATATTATCAAAGAGTTAAAATGTATAAAATAAGATTTTATATATAGGTAAGCAAGTGGAGGTAGACAAGTCCAATGCAATGACTTACTATCCTTCCAAGGATGAGACACTTGTTAACTAACTTGACAAGTGTTCTAGTAGGTGGCATGTGTGTGTGAAGAGGTGTCTCACAAGGTGAGTACACATGTCTCAACTACTAGAAGTGAGACAAATCACTAAAATACCTAAGTAAATGTAAGCTTATGTGTGAATAGGTCAATCTAGAAAGTGCTAACAACTAAATACCTAGGTGATGACACTATTTACACTAACATTTTTCATCCTGGTGCTTGTCAAATTTTTACCTCCATACACACTTTTATGGGTTGGTATAACAAAGAAATATGTGAATCCTTCCAACAATTTGATTTGTCCTCTATGCTATTATGGGCAAGAAGAAACCCATTTTAATCTAGGTGCATCACCCCCCCTTCCATTTTCTTTTGTTTCTCTCTCCCTTTTCCTCTTCATATTAGGGGATTAGCTTGTAGGTTTATTTAGTGTTGGGTTGGATCAATTCTATGCATTTGGATTAGAAATGAAGCCAACCTTCTTTGGAGGTCTAATCTCAACTAAAATGTACCATACCTTGAGATGATTCTCATCGTGTCATTGAAAAACTAAACAAGTTTATCAGGGTGCAATTTTAGATGTCAACAAGCCCTAGGATAAAATTTAGTAAAAATCCTAATTTTTTAATAACTCCTCAATTTTTTCTCTAAATGCTCTCAGTTCTATATTGCCGCAACTTCAATGTTGTCTTACAAAACCTTTTAGTAGTGGAAAAAAAGTGCCAAATAATGAGAGATATAAACTTCACAATCTACTAAAGTCTTGGATTGATACAAGGTTTGTATCTTCTTCCACAATAAATATGTAGAAGATTCTTTTGACATATATATATAGACAAAGAAATTAAAATTCATAGATAAATAATACTTCTTTCTTTCTTATCCAATCTATTCTAATCCTCATCAAACATAAACGTAAGTTTCATCAATGAAGATATCAATGTGGTTAACCATGGAGTTTCCTCCAAGATCAAGCTCACTTAGTTTGCTACCCCCATTTGCAAAATCTTTCACAAATGTTGTGTCTTATGAACTATTCATTATAGATTCCATTAGCTTTTCAATTGATAAATAGGAGGTATTTTCCATAGTGTCAAATTATGATATTTCTATTAAGATTCAACTACATAGCATTTAAGTCAAACAAAAAAACTGCACATGAAATATGGGTTAATGAATTTTACTCAAAAAAATACATTGTTAAATTCTAGTGACAATATCATAAATTGACATACTAAAAAATCGCCTTACATATAATAATAATTTTTTTATGCAATGGGTAATTTGACTCTACAATAGTATTTAGTAAAACTTGTATAGTGTCCTATTTAATGAGTCAAAGTTTTGTAAAATATTATTTTATGATAATGCCATCAAGATTCACTTGCATAGTTTTTGAGTCAAACTCATTGACCCATGCTTCATGAGTAGTGGTTCATAAGAACCTATCACTCATGAGAATGAATGGTCCACTTATCACTCATTACATCTAAGTGATGCTCACAAGTGTGAAGCATCGAGAATTCCCAAGAGGTCCATGGATGTTTTGCTAGAATCAATCTCACTTAACTTGCTATCCCATTTGTAAAACCTTCATCAACTATCATGTGTCATGAACCATTCATCATAGAGCTCCATTAACTCATCAATGGGAGGTATTTTTGCAATGTGTCAAATTATGATATTGCTATTAGGATTCAACTGTGTAATTTTTGAGTCAAACACATTGACCCATATTTCATTAGTAGTGGTTCATGCAAACCCGATCTCTCATGAAAATGAACAATCCACTTAGTACTTATTGCATCTAGGTGATCCTCATAAGAGTGAACCATCGATATTTCCTAGGAGGTCACCCATCCTAGTACTACTCCAATTGAAGTGTGGTTAACCATGGAGTTCCCTCCAAGATCAAGTTCACTTAGTTTTCTACTCCCATTTGCAAATGTTGTGCTTTATGAACCATTCATTATGATTCCATTAGCTCTTCAATTGATAAGTAGGAGGTATTTTTCATAGTATGTAAAATTGATATTGCTATTAAAATTCAATTACATAGTGTTTGAGTCAAACTCAAAAACTACACATGAAATATGGGTCAATGAGTTTGACTCAAAAATCACATTGTTGAATCCTAGTGACAATATCATAAATTGACATACCATGGAAATTGCCTCCTACTTATCACTGGATGAGCTAATGGAGCTTTATAATGAATGGTTCATAAAACACAACACTTGTTGAAGGTTTTGCAAATGAGATAGCAAGATAAGTATGCTTGGTTTTGGAGGAAATTCCATGGTTAAGCACACTTGAGTAGGAGTAGTACTTAGGATGGGCGACCTCTTAGGAAGTCTCCATTGTTCACTCTTGTGAACATTACCTAGATTCAATAAGTGTTAAGTGGACCATTCATATGAACCATTACTCATAAAACATGAATCAATGACTTTGATAAAAAGCTACCTAGTTGAATTTTAATAGCAGTATCATAATTTGGTACACTGCAGGAAAAACCTCCTAATTATCAAACATTATTTCATCAATAAATTAAAAAAACAAATTATTAAAATCTTCTATTCAAGAGCTTTGTTGATAGTATATGGCTTTACAATAGTTCTCTATGATAAATATAACAAACTATGAAACTGTTCAAATATAGAGTTTGGTTCTAATATGCTACTCTGGACTAATCTTCTGGATTACACTGCCTAGGTCGTTTAAGTCTCCCTGTAAAAAGTTAGAAGTTCTGGAAAGCACCATGCCATAACTATGGAAGAATTTCAACTGGAAGTTTAAGATGGGATTAACAATTTAACTGTCACTGTTTATTTTTGTCATTCCATAGATTCTACAAACTCAGTTCAATCGGGCACCCCCAATGAATGAGAGAAATCTTTAGATATGGAAGATTGCTAATAAAGCCATGTTGGCTATCTATAAATGGGTTCTTACGATATATTGCAAAGAAATCAAAACTACTGTAAATTGATACCATGTTTCACATATTTGCAATGAAAGCATTAGATATCATGGAACAAATAAGAACAAAAAATGTAATGTATCCTTCCATTTTGTTTCTGTAATCAGTTTGCCAAAGCTCTAATCCTTCCATGGACAGTGAGCTTGGCTACATGAAAATCTTGATGTTTTAATTCTCCTGCTTTGAGTTGATCTGCGAGGATGCAGCAGGGATTGGTCTTCCAAGATCTGGGTCCCTGGGTTCTCAGTATTTCCTTTGCTCTTTGTCTTGTGCTTGAGCTGCATCCTATTTGCAGCAGGAAGAATAACTTTGGATAAGCCCCTGCTTCCTCAATTTCCCTAAGCACAGATGAAGTTTTGCAGTTTTTGAAGATATGCCACAGAGCTCCAATGGTTGCTTCGGTAGCCAACTCTGAAACCCTTGCAATCTTCTTCACAAGGACTCGGATTCCCATAGGATTTCCACACACAGAAGCCCTGCCTTCCGCACTTTGGCACAGGATTTCCAAGAGTGAAAGAGCTTTCTGGGCAATGCCTTTTTCTGCTTCAGGAAGAAGCTCGATCAGTGTATTAGCAACCCCTGCTTCCACTGCCCTCATTCTGTTTCTTCTCACAGGGCTGACAGTCAAGAGTATTTCCAGAGCAGTTTCAGTGGCTTGATGACATTGATCTCGAAGCAACAAATCGAAATTATGGAAGGTCTCTTCATCAGGCCTGAAAACCGCTTTGAAGTTTTGATCTGAGGAGAGAAGCCCATGAAGGATTTGTGCTGCATGGAGCCTGGCATGGAAGTTACCCTTACACAAAAACCAGCAGATGATATCTATGGTTATTGGGCTTTTCAGAGATTTGATGCATTCTTTTTTGGCTTCATGGATAGGAAGGCTGGCCAGTACTGCTAAGGCTTCTTCCCCCAACATTATTTCTGCTTCATTCCTGGTTCTGGACAGGGTACAGATTAGTACTGATGGGCCTCCTGATGCAGCTATGGAGATCCTGTTCCTCTCATTTCTGTTAGCCAGATCAGCCAGCTTTCTCAGATTTCCCAACTTGGTAGGAGCATTTCTGATTTTCAGCAGCAGCTTCTGTATCTCCTTCTCATTAGCAGGTTCTCTAGTTTCCTGAATACAATGCATCCCTGGATTGGAGGAGCACCATGCCTGGATAAGTTTTCTCAATGTGTGATTTGGGGTGAGCTCCAATGTGTGCAAAACCTGCATGGTAGATGGGCATGACAAGCGACCCTCCTCAAACCATCTCTGAATGTTCTCCCTGTCATAGGTAACTCCAGTACAAAGAGTCACTGGATCCTTCATCAGTTCTAGGGATATTGGGCACCTAAACAAACAAGGGATTGACACAGTTTCCATAAGTTTGAGAATGGCCCAAATCAAGAAGCCCAGCTCAAATAAAATCTCAGTAAATGGCCCTTTTGTTGTTGCAGAGAATGGGCCCTCGGAATGGTGGTGGAGTGTGATGGTTATAAAAAGGAATAGTTGGGCAGACGAAAGTCAGAGCACCGTGTTAGGCAAGGCAGTTAAAACATGATGGAAGACAAAATGGAGGAGAGAATCCGTTGACCTCTGGCAAATGACAACGAGGCAATGGAATGGATCTGTTCAAATCAACTGCACATTGATTGCAATGTGTTTTTATGTGGCCCAAATCAGCATCAGGTGCTACTCTAACATTGGTAGGGTGAGAGGGGGACACCCAGGGTTTCTTTATTTGATATTTTACATAAGTTGAAAAACATTTTTTTCACAGATGGGGAAGAGATAAAAAGATGGAGGATAATCTGCAACAAGTGATGCACAGTGAAAGAAGTGGGTCCTATAAAAGATTGAACAGAAGGTAGTTTAATCTGTTCATTAGGATGTATCATAGTATCTATGGTTGGATGTTACATATCTGGTATTTCGACTTTTCATTGATGATGATTACTGTTATTCATTTGAAGTTATGGTACAGTGAACAAGCTGCAAATGATCCTTATTAATATGAAATCAAAATTTCAATTATGTAACATCGATGACTGAATGTCACGAACCATTTTCGTGAGGGGACACCTAGAGTTTCTTTACTTAATATTTTACAAAAGCATAAAAGCTTTTTTTTTCACAGATGGGGGAAGAGATAAGAGGATCTTTGGAAACAAGTGATGCAGAGTGAAGAAGTGGGTCCAATAACAGATTGAAGAGAAGGTAGTATAAGTTTGAGCTACCGTCCATTGTGTGATTTCCTTTCCCACTTTCCCTGGTCAGCAAGGAACTGTTGGCTTCTTTTCTGATTGATTGTTATCCTTTCTTTTTCCATTGGACCAGGAATCATGTGGGTGGTTGGCCTACTAGCAATTGCCAACCACTCAGTACTCTGCTTATAAAACTTTTAAAAATTGAAATGCCCTTGCAGATTACAATTTGTTTGTATCAGAATGTCCCATACAGAGGAACCATCCAACGGGAAAGCATATTTAGCATGAAACACACACCGACACCAATAAGAAAAGAGAGACAACTTTTTATCTTGATATAAGCAGATGACTGATGACAAGTGAAAACTAATCAAGTTAGAAACACAAACCCCAATTATGCAACCTTATCAACAAAGTATATACCAGTCTTAATGGCACATCGTTGACTTCAATTTTTCGAACGTTGAAGAATTATAATTTAAGCAACAATATTTAAATATGCTTAGATTGAAGAGAGGATTGATTATGTTATTGATTTAAATATATATAATGCAATAAAATAATGGTATTCAGTTTTAGGTTTGATGTAGATCTGATTATGATACATGTCACAATTGATTTATCAATAGATTAGAAAATTATACTAGTAAAATGTTGACCTATCTCAAGATTATTAAAATTGATATTTGTTATTTCAATTTATTTTCATATATGTGAATTTGATCTTCATGTTCGAGGATTTGAACCTTGTGTATGAAATTGAACCTTGCACTTAAATAGGAATGTGTTGAATTTGATGTCTAGAACTTGCATCTAAAAAGGAGTGGTCTTCGTGCACATTATTGAGGAGCTTGCTAGGATAGGATAATTCTCTTTTGGTCAAACCCTATTATTGATTTAACATTTGATATATAATAATGATCAAAGATATTAGGAAATTGTGTAGTATATCTAAGATGTTGATGTATCATGATAATGCTTTTGATGATGCATTGTGCAATAAAGATGCCATGATATATTCTAGATGATCATAAAGAAATAGGGTTTGTCCTTTATACAACACCCTAGCTTGCAATCTAAATAATTCATGTTCAAGTTGGAGAGTTACAACTAGTTAGAAAGTAGTTGGTCCACGCCCATTCTAAAATTTAATTTTTTAAAGTTTGAGGGTTGAATCTATGCTCACAAGTTTGAACCAACTTCATTTCCATACCCATTCAATTGACCCAAGGCATGAAATGAATAAATTGTAGTTCAATATCAATCTATTAGGAGATATGAGGTTATAATCAATTAAGTTTCATAACATTATTTGTTTCCTACCTAAATGTAATAATAAATGGCTAAGCATTTAAGATCTAAAATGTATTGACATCTCCCTATCTCGCTTTGACCATGTTGTGCTCTTCAACTTCTAATTTACTTTGTGTGCAACTTGTGATAAATTTTAACTATTCTTACATATCAAAAATCAAATATTGTCTACAACGATATACATAAAATATCACACTTAATTAACAATTGACATGTTTCTATTTCTATTCGATGTAGAATTAGGGTATATAGCTGAATTTCCCCTAGTATTGCCTAAAATGTGTATAGAAAACTTACATAATTTAGTTATAGGGCAAAATTACTTACACTGAACTCTAAGTTGCATGAATCCTAAAATACATTATGTCCCTAAATATGATTTGTAAATGATTATCACACACACACACACACACACACACACACACTTACAAAGACATATATAGGTAGGTACTATCTATGCTACTATAAGTTTAGGTTATTGTTGTGCCCTTGCACACATGTCCCATACTTTACATCAACAAAATGGGGACCCCGTGATTTGATTGGCAACCCTCTTCCAAGTTGGTTTTGGTGCTTGGATGCATTCATTTGATGTTACTAGGTCAATTAACTTCTTGCTTATTCATGGATGGTTTTTGACTCTTTTGGAAATCAATCTTTGGTCTTTGATTGGCAACATTATGCAAATTTTGGCACATTTGAGGGAAAGGGTTTTTTAATTTTTTTTAAGGGGAAAATTTTGGGGATCTCACATCCCCCATCCTCAAAATTTTTGGGGATTCAACATTCCCCATCCTTGAAAATTTTGGAAACCCAACATCCCCATCCTTGAAAATTTCGGGGATCTAACATCCCCCATCCTTGAAAATTTCAGGAATCCAACATCACCCATCCTCAAAAATTTTGGGGATCCAACATCCCCCATCCTCAAAAATTTTGGGGATCCAACGTCCCTCATCCTTGAAAATTTTGTGGGATCTAAAATCCCCCATCCTCAATTTTTTTGGGGATTTAGCATCCCCCATCCTCGAAAATTTTGGGGATCCAATATTCCCCATCCTCAAAATTTTTGAGGATTTAACATCTCCCATCCTCGAAAATTTTGGGGATCTCACATATCACATCCTTGAAAATTTTGGGGATCTAACATCCCCCATCCTCTAAATTTTCAAGGATCTCACATCCCCCATCCTCAAAAATTTCAAGGATCTCACATCCCTCATCCTCAAAAATTCAGGGATCTAACATCCCCCATCCTCAAAAATTTCGGGGATCCAACATCCACCATCCTCGAAAATTTTGGGGATCCAACATCCCACATCCTTAAAAATTTCGGGGACCTCACATCCCCCATCCTTGAATTTTTTTTTGGGGGGGGATGTTCACTCCCCCAACCCCCCAAGACTATAGGAGGGAATTTTCTTTGGTTAGTTTAGGTATTTGGGAGTGTTAATTAGATTTATGCTTTAATTTTCAATAAGGTATTTGATCAATTCCAATATGGTTGTTTTTTGTGCTAATTTTGTTAATTTTATGCATAGGTGACAATGTCTCAAGGAAAGATGGTCTCAACAAAGTACAAGTTCAATATTCACCTCCCTCAAGCCAAATTGGTTTCAGCAGACAAAAACATGACCAATACAACTTGGTACACATAGATCTCCAAGATTTCTTGAGGACTTCAAATATCAATGGAAGAACCACCTAAGCCACTACATTAGTATGCTCAATATTGATACCAGCTACTACATTTCCTATATTCTTGCAATCTTCAAAGGTAGCAATGACTTGTGCAATGAATTACAGGTCAAATGAGAGAAGAGTATATAGTCCACTGGGAGAAGTCATAGAAGCAATTTTCCATATTCTTAGACAAGATCACTAGGGTTACAATTGCTCATGGAGAACAATACTATGAGGCCAAAGAGAATCTCATGGCATGCACCAATCAATAGTTGGTAAGGATAAATATGGACCCCAAATTCCATACGACCTCATATTTGGTATACATGCTTGTCAAGGAGATCTACATGTAATAGTGATCATTTTCAATCATCAATTCTTTGATGCCATCACTTGTCTGTGATAAATATGCTTAATTTTTGATAAAGGGCAAACTCAACAAAGTAAAAGATAATTGGCAGAGCAATGGATAATGTTTTGAGTTTGAACTCTAGTAAACTCTAGTCCATGTATAGGTTGAATGGGTAACATGTGGGGACATTTTTGCCATCTTTATCACATTCAAATAACTCTAGTAAAATTTAGATCAATTCAACAAAAAAAGAGAAAGAAAATCCCATATTTTTTAAATGCAAACCCATAGGAATGAAAACAATAGTTAACTGCAAGCTCAAATGGTGGAAGAATCAGTTGTTTCCTTAAATTTTGGCTACCCAAATCCATAGGAAACCTCTTGGAGAATTTTTGGAGAGTTGTATCTTCAGTTTTGGAGCAATTTTGGGGTGTTAATTCTCTGTTTTCAATTAATTATGACCCAAAATTTTGCCCAAAAACCCTAGTTTCAGGTTTACCAAATTGGTTGTAAACTCTATATAAACCTCTCTTTTCCTTGTAATAAGGGGTTGGATTCTTGGCATAGACATTCTATGAGATATTAATGCAATTTTGGTCTAAGTTTCTCTGTTGAAATTTTGCTGAATATGGATGAACTTTATTCACATTCTAGCATCTCCATTTTGTGCTTAAAGATTCAAACAATTTACATAGTTGGAATTTTTTATCGTTGGCTAATTTGAAGCAACAAATAAATTAGCTATGTAACATTTGTTTGTGAGTGTATTAGGAATCTTTTCTTGCATGTGCACATTCAATTTGGCCATGCAATTTGATGGTTTCTAAAAATGACTATGGTATTGTGTATTCTTTTAATGATTGCACCATGTTCATATAAATTGTGTTGATCTGATTTATATGTGTGTGGTTTTACCTTCCAAGGTCAGATTATTCATTGTTTAACATTGTCCATTAGGATTTCATTATTTTGTCAAAGCATCTCTTCCTAACTCTGTATCTTTTGCATTTTTTTTATGATCTCTGATTAGCATAGGATGTTTTAGCATAAATCATTATTTTAGATATGCATTTCATTCTTATATATTTTCAAAAAATAAAAAAAAATTGCATGTTAGGGAAGGATAATTATATTATCTAGGCATAAAAAACAATAGCCCCTTCGTTTACAACACATTGGTTCCCACTGAACCATCTTGTGCAACTAAGACGTAGCCTTCCAGAGCCTTGGAGCATATTTTGTGCACTTTTCAAGAGAGGAGTTTCATTGCAGTTCTCCTGTCATTGGCTATGCTAACACCACCATCAACAGTTACAACCATGGGCTAATATCCTATTGAGACAATTATGTGTTTTATCCTTAGACCTCTAAAATAAAATAATAAACTAAATATAAAACAAACACTAATAGAAAAAGACCACACACTCCCATGATGGTTCAACGACTCATTTTAGTCGGGTAAGCTTAGGTGCATCTACTAGAACTGTATTATATATAAATCCATTCCATTTCTTAAGGTTGGATGCCAAGTATGTCCTTAATTATGACATTTTTGTGGCAATCACTGTCATATACTCTTCCTTATTGGGATTCAACACTTACAACTTCATATTGTATTAAAGGTAATAATTTTTGTACGTATATCCAAATTAATTGATAATCTTTGTACTTGTGTGCAAGATTCCATTGAATTATTTTAGCATGGTATTATTAGTGTCTTGTTTCTATGCAATCTATTGAAGAAGATCATCTACAATACACTTACCAATTCTTTTCAAAGCATCATTTGTATATCCTCGTATAGGATCATTTATTTAAAGTACATAATTTAGTATGCATTGAAAAATCTCTATGGCTTATCCAATCTTATTGCCAAATTGAGGTGACAAACAACTTGCGTGAAAATGCAAGTGCATGCTCAATCACTTTGAAGTTAACCCTAATGTGCAATAAAAAGAACTTGCACAAGGGACAAATGTAATAAAATTTAGTATTTACAAATACTTAATAATAATTGAGAATAAAAAGCCACTTTATAAAAAGCCACTTTGTGTGGAAAAACCTTCAAATATCTCCAATGAGAACACACTTCACTATCTAATAATTAAATAACATTTACTACCTCCTATATATACATTAATTTTGCCTTGGATATCATCCATGCAAAATTATATACAAAATATAACACCTAGGATGACCTCATTAACTAGATAATAATATAATAATGACCATATGACTTGATTAAGAGTTAAGGTAGCTACAAGCCAACTACTCATAACCCTATGCAAACTCTAAGATTAATGATGTAGCATGCCTCCCTCTTTAGAAAATCATTGTGCTAAATACTAATATAGTGTGAATGTTTTTCGATGAAATCTTCATCTTCCATGTGACATCTTTATTTGGTAAATTCCTTCATTGAATGATATACTCAATGAGTGTCTTGGTCCTTAATCTTCTTTGTGGTTGTTTAAAAATAATTAACTTTGGCTTCAATATGATTTTTCCTTCTTCCTATAGTTTGGTAATACTAGATTTATATATGGATAGTATTTTCCAAACACTTTATTTAAACATGGAATGTGCAAAAAATTAGGTGTGAAGGTAACTCAAACTTATAGGCAAAATTACCTATCTTTTGTGTAATCTAGTATGGACCATAATATTTTGATGAGAACTAATTATTCTTTGTTTTTGCTTCAAGGAAATTTTCTTTTAAGGCTACAATCTCAAGCAAGCCTAATCCCTAACTTTAAAACTCCTTACACTAGTGTGCTAATTAGCTTGTTGTTTTGAATTCTACGTTGTGTCATGGTCAAATTCTCCTTAAATCCTAAAAGTACCTATTGTTGATGATGCATGTGGTTGTGCGCAACTTGAACTCTTGGTGTCACCCTTAATGATGATAAGATGGATGGATGATATATATATATATAGATATATATATATATATATAGAGTAAAATAAATTGAGATATTCTTTATGAATTATGGAAGCAAGTGTTATATCACCATTTTTTTAATGGTAACCAATCTACCCATTGATATTTGTTTTTTAAAGTGAAACAATGTAGAAACCCTTCCAAGAACTTATTGACAACCTTAATTTGCACATCAAATTGAGGATGGTAAGAAGAGTTACGAGCCAATTGAGTACCCAAATAAGAGAATAAAGATGCCCAAATTTTTCTTGTAAATATAAGATCACAATCATTGACAATAACCTTGGGCATATTATGTATCTTTTGTAGATTCTCCCAAAAAAAATTAGCCATTGTAGTTTCTATAAAAGGATGAGATTATGCAATAAAGTAGGCATATTTAATGAGGTGATCCACCACTACCATGATGAAATTCTTACCTTTATATATTGGAAGCCCTATGATAAAATTCATTGAGACCTCTTTCCAATGCTAGCTAGGACTCTAAGGGTTGCAAAAGACAAGACGTCTCAAGTGTCTCCCCTTTATATCTTTGACATATCAAAAATTAAGACACAAATTAGTCATCATGTTTAAGTCTTTCCTAAAATAAATCTTGCTTGATTTGATGATATATCTTCAAAAATATTGAATGAACCCCAATCGGAGAACCACAGAGTTCTTCCAAAATATTGTGTTTGAGATTGGAATTATTACGTAAGTATAATCTCTCTTTGTACCACAAATAATATCCCTTCCAACAAAAAATATTTTAATTGCTAAGATCAAGTTACAATTGTTGAATCGTATTCTTAATATCAACATCATTCTACTACTCTACTTTGGCTTCTTCCACCTAATCTACTTCCCACATTGAAATAACACACAATAAAGCCTCGTCCTTTTCACCATTCCTAGATAATACATTTACCACAATATTCTCCTTCCCTTATTTATATAAAATCTCTAATTCAAAACCTAGCATCTTAATGACTAATTTTTCTTGTCCTACAAAAGAGAGAATTTGATCCAAAAAATATTTTATGTTATCATGATTAGTATTAGCTTTGAAGTGTCTTCTCACTAGATATGACCTCCACTATTTTATTGCAAAAAGAATAGCTAGTGTTTCCTTCTAATATATGGGTTTGAGTTTATCCTTATCCTTTAATTAATGACTCTCAAAAGCAATGGGCCTACCCTCTTGCATTATAAGTGCACCCACATAATTACCTAAAGCATCACACTCCACAAAAAATCCTTGGTGAAGTTTGGAGTGACTACAATTGGAGTGGTACACAAATCATTATCCAATCTCTCAAATGTTGTATTATCTAATTCATTCCATTGGAAACATCCTTCTTCAATAGATTTGTGAGGGATTTTATTATACATCCATAGTTATTCATAAATCTCCTACAATATCAAGCAAGTTCTAGGAAAATCCTCAATTTATTAATGGTTTTGAGAATGGTCATTCTATGACAAATTTAATTTTGTTAGGATTGATCTTAACTCCTTCATGTGAAACTATGTGTACCAAGTACTCTACCTCTTTGAGACCAAAACACTCTTGGAAGGCTTAGCATAGAGTTGGTGATCTCTAAGAATTTGTAATGCTTGATTTATATGGTCTAAATCTTCTTCCCAGGGCGACCCTACAATAACATGTACCACTTTTTGGCCAAATTAGGACATTGAAATCAACATTTTTAACTAAATGTTCACTTTCTGACACCTATAGTAGCTAAACCAACCATATGGTGTCTTTCTATAAATCAATGTATCATCAAAGAACAATGATACAATCTACCTAAAAAATTTCTCAAAGATGGAATTTATCCATCTTTGAAATGTATATTGAGCATTTTGTAGACCAAATGAAATAATGAGAAGCTCATAATAACCCTCATGAGTCCTAAATACCATCTTGGGAATATTCTCTTCCCTAATTCAGATTTGGTGATAATTAGATCTAATATCTAGTTTTGAGCTAGTTTTGTAAAAAGCATAGCTCCATTCAATTCATTTGGTAAATCATCAATGATTTAAATAGGAAAATTACCTTTAATTTTTTATATGTTTATCACTCTAAATTTTAGACACGTGTGCCAAGTTTGATATTTCTTATGTACCATTACCATAGGAAATGAGTAAGTACTTTGGCTATGCTTGATAATACCATCCTCTAGCATATCTATAACAATATTTTTAATTTCACTTTTTTTTATATATGGGTACCTATAAGGTCTAATGTTGTGTGGTTAAATCCAAGTCACTAGTTGTATGACATGATTTTATACCTCTTGGGAGGATGTCCTTTAGGAATATCTCCAAAAACCTTTGAGTGATGATATATAATTTCTTGTAGATATAGATGGGTAGGATGCTAATAAAAATAATTGGGAAACTAATCCATCAACTCCTTTCTTTAGAAACTTGTATATTTGATGAGAGCTTACCATCTATGGATACTTTTCATATAACCCTCCTAGATTCATTTTTCTTTCATTTTGAGTGAAATCTCATAAACAGTTCCTAAAATTTTATCTTAATTATTCCTAAAGTATTGAGCCACTACTCCCAATACTATGTCCATTGCACCCATGGGAGTACAAAAAATGGTAAATTAAGTTGATACTCACCCATGTTTAATTTTATTCTAGTATTTCCTAAACAGATAATGATACCCCCATCTACAATTTGGATCTAGAATTGTGGAGTAGGGTACGTTAGGTCTCAACATGATCGTTCCATTTCTTAGAACCAAAACCCACTCACAAGGCTATGGTTGTCAACAAGTGAGCGAAATTAGTTCACTATAAAACTATGGAGGACTCTGAGATAACTCTTTGAGAGTGGGTTACATCTCTTATGCTTTGAGCTCAACTTAGATTCAAAAGGGTATTCCCGAGGGTATAACTTGATAGGTATTGAGATAAAATATAATGAACAACAACAAATTAAATGATAGCCAAAGTCAGCATGCCTACTTTGCCCCAAAGATTGTCATTGAACAAGGTAAAACTAGCTATCTTTAAACCCCTACATAGTTGATATAAATACACAAGCATAACCTATATGATATAGATTCATTTGAGGATATTTTAATGATATTTTCTTGGTTATGATATGAGGTTTTTGATGCACAAAACTACTCCTGCTCCTATACTACTAATATATGTTTTGATATGATGATATTGGATTGGTGAATACTCTTAGAACAATACCTATTGTAAGGTAGGAAATTTGGCTCTAATAAAAGGAAAGGTAAGTCCCTTTGGAAATAAAATTCACTACATACACTTAGATAAGTTTTAATAGTTAAAATTATTAAAAAATGAATGAATTGGTAGAAAAATTTCAAGTAACATATAAATAAATAAAATGTAATAACTATATAAATAGAAAATACAAATGACAAAGAATTTGTGGTTGAAATTTGAGCATCTCAACCAAGGATGCCAGTGCATAGTATCAGTTCCCATGCATTGTCATCTCATATGGAACATGAAGAAAAAATTCCAAAAATGTGAAGAAGCAACTCAACATTTCAACTAACCTACAAAAACTAGAAACAAAAATGTACCTACAAATACTGTTCAAAATAAATACAAGGAAATAAACTAATTAAAAAGATATAAATGATTTAAATAAAAAATAAAAATGATTGTACAAACAATAAATAATTGCAAACCTTCATGCAGTTGAAATTCCTTAAGAAACCTACACACACAAAGAAGATAATTTTTTTGTGGGGGTTGTTTGTAGACTTTCCTCAGTCAGGTCCCTGATTTGATGTTTCCACCTCCACAATAGCCAAGATTTTTAGATGAAAATATAAATAAATAGACAAAAATAAACTATTTGATAAGGAATGTAATAAATACCCAAGATGTTTAGAGGCACAAGATAAATAGAAAGACATTACTTGAAAGGCTTGAGAAAGACAAAGAGAGCAAGAGAGCTATGTGTGAGATTGAGAGTGGGAGAGAACCAAGTAAGAGATTTGGTATAAATGAAATATTCATTTAAAATGGGAAGAAGAGGAAAAATAAAGGGGCTGATAGTCATTACAAGTCATTTTGAGATATTTTCACTGACTTGAAAAGGTGTCAAGTGGAAAAATGCTCATAAACTACCTTTTAATGACAAAATATCAGAAGACATTTGAACTACGCATTAGTGTATAGATAAATCATGATAAAAAATGGTAGGAAACAAGAAAACCATAAGGTTTTTAAAACAAAAGTGAAATAAAAAGGTGGTTGTTTAAAATGAATTTTTAGTACCTTGAGAAGGAAACATGATCATGATGCAAGGGCTAAAATGTGCCTACACAAACACTAAGGGAATGGACACTAAAGTAGATACAAAACATAGTGTGAACTTTCAAGGGTATGCAATTTATGACACTACACCTATCTATTGGGGAAAAAATTCATAAAGCATTGATAAGAGAACAAACAAGAAAAGAACAACATTTCAATATATAATTACATAAAACAATGAATATTAAATCTTGCAACAAGTCATACTTAGTAATCTAGAATACAACTACATATATTTATACATAAAGTGAGCAAGATCATTACAAACCTTGCAATATTTAAAAAATTGTATTAAATTCATTTAACTTAGCATTACATTCATGCTAGCAAGTGTGAAAAAGGGAAATACCTAATTGAGACTGATAAATCTTCTTGAATACATACATAATTGTTGGTGAACAGATTGTCCTCTTACTTAATTTTCTTTTAATTTACTCCATGCCCAATGTTATGAAGAGAACAGAACCATTCACTACAGTTGAGAAAGTATTAATTCTACTTTAACTTCCTCTCTGAATTTTTCTGCAGGTACAGCTCCCTTAATGAATTCAACTTTTATAATTACACTTTTTCCTGAAAGTGCATAAGGTTCTCTCAACTACTCTTAGGTAGTGAGGTAATTACAAAATAGAGATCGCAAATGAAAAGATTCACATACATATAATCAGCAAAATCTATCTCAAAGAATGGATTTTCTGCTAGATTTTCAACATATATCAAAACAGGACATAGATGAACTTACGACTAACCAACAACAATAAGGAAATTTCGAATCGCCGAATTATCTCCGCAAAGTGATAATAATTCAACACTCAGAACGCAAAGTTTCAAAGTATAACTCGAAATTTTTCATATATGTATATCCAACTTCAATGCACAAAGTCTTTGGAAGCTAAAACATGCATATACTATCCTTAATCACTGTACTTCAGAAAAATCTATCTTAAAACTATATTTAACTTGCTATTCTTTTCTCCTCTATTGCTCATCCCCCCTATAAACAGTTTAATGCCCCAGCATTTATAGTCCCTTTTTTTAAAATCCCGAAGGGCCTCCTTTAAAACCCAGCCCTATCGGGTTAATACAAGAAACCATTATGAAACTAGAAAGCGGTTATAAAAAAGATAGAACGCCAGCGGGTGATGATTCAATTCCCACTATATTCGCCGGCTTCCTCCTCATTTCCGACGGTTTGTCGTACCAGCTTCCAGCTCTGGAAAGTAGACATGAATTCCTACGTGGCCTGTGAGTGCGGGTTCTTTAAACTCATCAGTCGGGCTCTACATGTATCTTTCTGCCACCTGTACTCCTTCATCTTTAGGCTCTGACACGGCATCAGCTTCTCATTGAGGCGCAACATGGATTCTATACCTGCCAACGAAGTGAAATCATCGACCTTGGGCATTTCTTTATCTCTAATCCGTTCAACTGCTTCGGTGAAACTCTTGGTTAACACTTCAATGTCCATGCTACCTTCATCCAATTGTAAGATGCCTGTGGGGTTGACAATCTTCATGTCTTTAACCAGTTCCTTATGCATGTCTGTGATTTGATTCTTGACGCTTTGGACCTCTTTGGTGGCTTCTTTGTAGATGGACTCCTTCCAGCTCATATTACTTTTCAGGATAAATAATGTGCACGGGTCCGCGGCTTTCATGGGGTTTTCACCTAAGAATTTGAGAACTCCAAACTTTTCAACTTCAGTTACTCGGGAAACTATGGTTTGGCACCCTGACAATTCTGTCTCCCATACTGGTATCAAAGTTTGAATCTCCCCGAGCAATACCTCACCCTCAGAATAGATACTAGTAACTTCGGAAATAAATTTATTCCCTTGCTCTAATATGCTATTTACCCAACTAACCACAACGTCAGACAACAGTTTTCCCCTCTACGTCTGTTTCATCAATTGCTGGCTTTCGGCAGAATTTGGATCGAATGGCTGAGGCAGCTGGATTATTGGGTTAGGCCCTAAATTAATCAGCGAATTGATGTATGTGGCCATCGTCACCACCATTGCTTTCAATTATTTCTTCTCTTTAGAATCTTTTTCTGATTGAGTGAGCATGTGGTCAGCAGAAAATTTAAAGAAATTATTACCAGTACTCCTATTAAGGGTACCTAGTTCAATGGAAGTGACTTTAAATCCTTCCTCATCAATTTCCCTTGATTCCCTTTTCTGTTTATAAGTAGCCACCTCCGCTACGATTTTCCCCGTCACTGGATCTTTAGTGAGACAAGCATCCGTTTTCATTTTCTTTGCTTTAGATCCTCTAGCCGCATACCTAGTGACAATATCTTTTACTGGCGAGGCCACTGGTTGTAAACTCCATTTCTTATTGATTGAATTTGACAACCATAAAGGAACAGTGGGAGTGGTTGATATCATCTGAGTATCTTTAATCGGAGTCAAGAAATTGGGTTGATCTGTCTTTGGTGTTTCAATGAATTGGACTTCATCGTCTGCTTCATCTTGAAAAGGGGACTTATCACTTGAATCCCGCTCTGGTGATGTCATTTTCTGCTTCTGGGAACTAGGCTGCTTCAAAGCTTTGTTCCTGGAATGGGATCTCGTCCTAGGAGCCGTGACTTGGGAAGGAAACTTTATTTTCTTATCTGAGGCCAATGTATCACCTGCAACATGAGAAAGTGGAATGTCAGATTGAAGTGGTTCCGAGAGAGAAATCACCTTAGGAGAAGACTCATTGATGTTTCCATTTCTTTTCCTTTGCAGCCAGTCATCCGTATGAGTTAATATGGATCTGGCTCTCAAATTAATATCATCATCTTCCTCCTTGCTCCAATCAACTGTCAAGAATTTTGCTTCGTTTGATCCTTCCCATCCGGGTTCAACTAAAAATGAACCATCTTCGACGATTCCCTATGTTTTGAACTTCAATTTGAAAGAACTAATTTGCTGCAAGGTGAGTCTAGAATGATCCCTTTTCAAGACTTTTTCTTCATTTTCACAGTCTTCCCATAGATCTTCTAGTTGTGGAGCAACTGATGAGTTGATTTCAAGGCCGAGGGTTAGAGCTGCATATCCTTTACTATCGAAGTTTCTTCTGCTGCGGTAGAAACCAAGATTGAATCCCAGCAAATTGCTTCCGATGATGGAAGCGTCATTCATGTTATTACAAACCAAAGAGTGCAGCTTGATAGGGAAAGCCGTCTCCCATTTCTCCTGAGGGAGGTTATCCTTAATAACAACAGAAAGTTGCCTGCACAATTCGGCTAAAATGAAACAATCAAGGGCATATCGAGGCAACCTCACAGGTGCTTCCTCAAATCCTCTGACTCTCAAATATGTGAACCTAGGAAACTAAATAAAAGAACTCCCATAATGTTGAACCAGCCTCAGTGATTCGGAAAAGAGTCATGGCATCTGAACACCTTCTAGAGCCAAATAAATGTTTTCAAACAATATATCATGCACTTTACGGAAATCCTCCAGAACTCTGTCTTTTTGCAACAACGGACAATATTGGAAGATGGTCATTTCCTCATTCCATACCTCATGCGGAAGAGCGGCGAGATCACATGTGCAGGCAATACAATAAGTCAAATATGAGGCCATACGAAAATCTTCTCTAGACTCTTTGGCGCGTTTGAGCTGGCTTCTCAGGGAAGTGGCAATAATCTCCGCCCAATCCATCCATTGTTCACCCTTTAAGATAATTTCAATGTACCTATACATCCATTCTTCGAACAAACATACATCGGCTGAACCTTTCACCCTGTGTAATAATACCACCAGGTCGTGTATGTGGGGTTTCATGTGGCTTCTAGTAATGACCTTCGGAAGCCTAGAACCACCTCCATAGTTAATCTTGGTCCATTTCCTGGCAAGGGTGTTTCGGTACACACTAGGGTTTTCCCGATACTCAGCTTCAGCTTGAATGGGTGAGAAAGCGACGAAGGTACTTGTTGTTAATTTCAAAACAGAGGAAATGGTTTCCCTGGAGATAGGAAGTATGCCATTACCATTTTTGCTTACTATGCTCTTGCTTCTTACATCATAATGGTCAATGCAAAGTTGTAGGAGTTCAGGGTTTACGAAGGTGGCGGGAAACGCAGCAGCTTCAATTAACCCGGTCGTTAATATTTCCATACATCCCTTAACCTCTTCCGTATTCGCAAGAAAATTTTCTTGAAGACTTTCCACATTTACCCCTTCTAAATTGATATCACAAATCACTGGTCTTTTACATTCAAGGCTAGAAACATTACCGAGAAAATGCATAACCGACTTCATTCTCAACTTAAACAAGCAAGACCTCTTTTAGACAAACCTTTGAAAATAATAGTTTTGCAGAACATAACAAAGGTTACTAAACGCTCACCTGTTTTCCATTGAAAAGCAAATAATCTCCTCTAGCTTCCCTAACTGCTCCTTTTCTCCGAAATCAGACCTCCTCTCCTTTATCCTTTTTCTTTGTTTTTGGATAACTTACCAGGCAACTGAATGAAAATTTATCACAGGGGAACCTTATACATGGGAAGATCGGATAATGATAGTTCATCACCTCACATCAGGATTGACATGCTCGAGGCGTCGATGCATAAATGCCTCGATTAATGATTTACCCTTTCGCATGAGTTAATAATAATTGATTTCATGCGATATCCAGTCATTCATAAGATGAAGGTCTACTCACACTCATAACAATGATGCCCTTTTCCTTGAAAAAGAAATAAAATCTTTTGATTTGACATGCTGACGGGACCATTGATTGCTTTGAGAGAAAAGCGGCGCATCGTACTCCAAAAATAAACTCCCGCCGTTAGTACTTGCCAAAAACCACTTTGAATAGGCTTGAACCGAGCTTCAAAACGGTTCAAAGTATTTCAAAGAAGACCGCCGCGATAAAAGATACTTCCTGCCAAAGAAAGAGTATTAGTATGAAAAATTTGGTCGAACCACTTTGAACTACTTCGAACCGAGGTTCGAAATGATTCGAAGCGATTCAAAACGGAGGGGAGGAATGATCGTGGAAGCTTGCGACTTTGACCAACTTCTTCAAAGGACGATAGACACTTAGATGATGCAGGGGAGACCTCGAATAAGATAGGTGTGGTTTTTTTTAAGGGGGAACCCTTGAATTAATATGGTGACTCTAAACGCAACTAACAATAATGCCATGAATACTTTCTGTAATGAAATCTCATTACAATGATAGTCCTCTTCAATTCCACAGGTTTGTAATATCTCAATGAATTGGACTTGGAATCAATGTATTCCCTACAACTTCCTTGAAATCCAAAAACCGCTATTGAGCCAACCTCTCTCTAAAATGATCAAATGTCATGTTATAACAACAACAAGGTATAACCGTAATTGTTCCCTTGTTCAAATTTTTAAAATGTGTGGCCAAGGAACAATCCTACCCAAAATAGATGCTATGGATGGAAAGCATTTCCTTTTGGTAGTTTTATGAAATGGTTTCATAACTATGAATAGGTTGAGAGGGTGGTATAGGAAACATGCCATTGGGCCTTCTACATGCTAAAAAAAAAGCATGGATGGCTAGTTCTTCATTGGTCAACAATTTCATCTCCAAGAGGAATCGTCGATTCTTTGGGTGGTTTCGAGAACTAATAAAATTTTTGACACCTCATCTCTCATTTTCTTTTCTTCTTCGTCTTTCCTTAATGCCTTCTCACATTCCTTTATTGAGAGTTCAATAGGATCCAAGAACTAATGGATCTTGGTTCCTACATAGCCTCCAACCACTTTATATATTCTTTTTCTAAGGGGAAATGAGCTATTGGAGGTTCTATAGGAACTAGGAACCATTGGTTCTTGATGATTATGAAAGATCTGACCACTCATACTTAGCCAATTCACAATTCTAATTTTCAAAAACATGTAGAAGACATGGTAGGGGAACACACTACCAAAAATACACCTTGAAATGATTACCCTTATATGATTTCTTAGATATGTTATTAAGAAATGGATCATACTTCATAAGCATACAAAGAGAAGGGACTCAAGAAAAAAGAACACAACAAAATTGAGTTCCAATAGGGTATAAAAAATAATTTAGACAAGAAGCTAACTTCTAGTTAGTGAAGTTGTGAGTTTTTCTTTATGTAAGAGTTGGTGTAGAATTCTCTATACCATGCAATACTTGGCTAAAGATATAGTTGTGAGAGCTTCAATGAGAGCAGAAGAGAGCTTAAATATAAGAGAATAGTTCTATTCTATTGAAGGAGAAAATATGCAATGATAATAGATTCAAGAATACAAAGGGAACTTGTTAGTTAGATATATCAAGTTGAGACATAGGATTGCATAAGATTATGGCACGTGTCATAATATTATGATTTGAGACATAAATTGATAACCATCCTATGTGTACCCTAAGTAAACTTAAGTAGTGTGATTAGGCCCTAGGTGATGAACCAATTAGGTAAAACACCCTTTTCACACCAACACCTCCCTTAAGTACAAATTAGGGAGAACACACGCCAGACATAAATATACAAGGATGGGTCCCAATTACTAGGTCAACTGTTAGCTACAAATGCACGAATGCGATTTCTCACTAATAATGCAAAAGAGAAAAGATTTATATTAAAAAAAAAAACATTCCTAAAAAAGAGATAATTCAAGAAAATAAACATTTACAAGTGATGGAAAAAGGATGATTGGATGACACAAAATGACCCCCTAATGACTAAATCTATAAAAAACAATACAATAGACATCTCTTCATAGGATAGGAAGAGTGATATTATATGTTCCCCCATGATGTTGTAGCTCCTATGCCAATAATGAATGCTTGAAGACAAACAATAATCCAATGATCATAAACAAAATTCACCCCCTTGGGAAGAAACAAGTCCAATTGTAGATATGGAATAAATACAACCCCCATAAGAAAGATGAGGGAATAAGTCTCATGATGGGTGTCTTTAAAAAATGATCAAGTGTCTCCATGCTAGAGTAGCTACAAGACTCTATACAAATTCATGATCAAAAATCTCCAAAGACAGTGATGGGGTAATAATAGTTGTGTTGTAACTATCATCAAAGAGGATATGAATATCATCAAGTGTGTCTTGAAAATTAATAATATGAAAATCACAAAAAAAATTTGAAATTCCTATCAAGTAAGCATCCCATAAAGCTAAATTTGAAATACTATGATCATCATATTGAATTAAAGTACTAATATTTGATGAAGAAAGAGTTGGAGGATATGGAAGCTCAACACATGTCTCAAGAACATCAAGGTTTAAGTGACCAAACTTCTCCTAAAAAATATGATTCACAATATATGTAGCCACTCGAGATCTAAGAGTGTAAATGAATGCACATGAGATAATAATTCTATTCTATCAAATGATAAAAATATACAATGATAATGGATTCAAGAATATGAAGGAAACCTGTAAGTTATGTAGACTGGGATGAGTCATAAGATTGCATATGTAACACTATGACAAGTGCCTCAATATTATGACTTGAGACATAAAGTGATAACAAATTGATTTTCAATAGGCATGTCTAAAAACCACTATTTAAAAGTGTAAAGCGGAAAATCGCGATCGAACCCTAGTTGCTCTCCCCTCTTCCAACTCCAAGGAGAGAGAAGGGAGATTCACTAGGGTTGATGGTTTTTACTTAGGGGAGAGACTTTACATTCAAAAGAGGGGTTGAAACCCACAAGATCCAATCCCACGCAATGCAAGATTGGATGCTAAATGAGTTTCAAGGGTTATGATAGCAAGGCTACCCTCTTTTGTAAAGAATGTGCATAGAAGAATTAAGCTAGGAATGCATAGAAAGTGAGAAAGATTCGCTTATAAACTGAGATAGGAATACAGTATGAAGCTGCGGACCTGGAATTAGCAGTAAAATGTCGATACGGCGCTGTCCTGCAAATTTGAGCGAAAGTTGCCGGGACGATGGCGCCCGAGCGCCACGGTCCTCCGAAAAATCCGCGAAACGAAGGGGGATCTGTTCGTCTCTGCACAAGGATTCCAGATCTTCAATTTCAGCCGCGTACCTGCAACCTACACACAGAAAAGTGAAGATGATTGGGGGGTTAGGGATTAGGGGTTTGCCTTTAGGTCAAACCCCGGTTTTGGAATTAACCAAGAAATGAGCAATGCTGTAAATGTAAATGTCTGTAATGTAAAACAAGTACTAATACCTTGTTGTAAGGATGTTTGTATCCTTATGTGCGAAGGTATAGATGTTGTATGTTGTAAGTGATCTCCTCTTCAATGGTTGAATCCTTATCTTGAATGCAACACTTAGCCTTGAATGGAGACTTGAAATGATCAATTGCTTGAAGGAATGCTTGAATGCTTGAATGCTTGAGTATAGTTTCCACGCTTGTACACATATGACCTTCTCCTTACCCAAATGGGAGAGGAAAATGTAGTTTATATACTTGCCAATTAGGGTTAAAAGACTGATTTTCCCGACCTTAGGCCGACCAAGAAAGATAATTTCCAATTTGCAAACTAAAAAGACCCGAAGTCCCATAGGAGACCGGGCCCAAAATAGGGCCAGGGACTAGGGCGCTGGGCGCCTTGGTCCTGAAGGACCAGGGAACTGGGCACTCTGGTCCCACCTCCCGGGACAACAGGGTGCAAAGGAGGTTCAGGCCAGGGTGCTTGAAAATGCACTTTTTGGTGTCGTGGACAAGTTTTGGGGTCTCCATTCAGGTTCAGTGTTGCGTCGCCATCGTGAAGACCCAAATGCGGTCGAAATTGCAAGTGTCGCAATTTTAGGACGCTACATTTAGCCCCCACTTTAGCGGGAGTATGTATGCTCATACTTCCGGTAAAGTACAAGGAAACAATATTGAAAGACTTTCACCACGTCAAGGAGGCAAGACACACCAAGCCCCCAGTGGACTAAGGATCTTACGACTTCGATTGACAAAGTAAAAGGGAAGATCACGAGGGAGAACCATGACTGTCAGTAGTAAGGTTCCCTCACTATGAGTCATGCAAGAGAAATACCAAAAATTTTCAAGGCAAAGATGAGTTCTCCAAGAAATTTCCATGTATCCTGAAGGGATAGACAGGGTGTATGCCCCCCTACGTTAAAGCGATCGCACACGCCTCAACGGGGGTGATTGTTTTAACGTAGTGATACACATAAGAAATGAGAAAGGAAAGGAGCACGTTATCGCAAGGATTTAGCCCCCAAGTGTGAGATAAACCCAAGGATAATAGACACAAAACACAAAGCACGAGGTGACTTCACTTTCCTCGGGGTCAGTATGCTGTATGATAATTCATGTATATCATATGTATGTATGCATAATTGTTCTTCATTCCCCAATCAAGGAAGGTCACCTAGAAGAAGGGAACACATGTGTCTTTTGAGTCAACATGAGAGAGATTGAGAGATCTCAATGCTTTGCATCGTCCTCAAGTAGACAACACTAAGGACAACAAATAGAAGAATGAGAGTAACGTATAGAAGAAGTAACACAAGAGAGGAGGAGAGAATCTGCTATGCTAATGTAACTAGTCTAGCATGTCATCTACCCCCCGATCTTGCTGATCAATGTTTCGGGAAGGCAGGGAACACGCTAGAGGAGGAACATTCAACACAGCAGATGGAGCTATCACAAGATCCAAACAAGGGCTATGTTCATGTTCCAAGCCACGTTGTTCTTGTCTAGGAGCTAGGATAAGTGCTTTAGAAAATTTATTAGATAAATGGTTATCAATATCAACAAGTTCATATTCACTATCAGAAGCAAGAGAAGTAACATTTTCATCATGAATAACATTTTCATCTATAGCATCATCAAGATTTTTAAAAATAGGGTCTTTAATTCGCACAGGATCAAGACCATCATGCATCTTATGTTTTGGAGATTTTGGAGAAAATGGAATAATGCTTGTTGAAGGTGTTTTTGGAGATTGCAAAGTTTGAGAAGCAGCTGCCTGAGCTCAAAGATGACGCTTTCGTCGGCGTTCACGTGCCGAACGATTTCGTCTAGTCTTAGTAGGAAGTTGAGAAGATTGAGGAGGAGGAATGTTCTCATCCTTATCACTTGGGTGTTTAGGTTGTGGTCTCTTAGGCTGGATAATAGGAGAAGAAGAAGGTCTCTTCTCTCTATAAAAGGAAGGAGGAGGGACTGCTCCATACAAAGGAGGAATATTTGGTTTAGGAAGGAGACCAAGTCCATCATGACGAGGAGGGATAGGTCTACTTTTAGGAAGTTTATTAGATATAGACATAGTCACATCCATAGGGATGGGTTGGGAATCTTCTTGAGGAATGACATTAGTTTTATCTTTCAAAGGAAGAACTTCCTTCTCAAGAATGATAGGAATATCAAGTTTGGGTGTTCTAGGTTCACTTAGAGATAGGATCATATCTGTTTTCCACTTTTGATAAGATTTGAAAAGATGATCACTTCGCGGAGGAAGAGATTGGAATTGTTTAGGCCAAAAGTAATCAAGAGGAACGCTAGAAGTTCTTTCAGCTGGTTTAAAGAGACTATGATTGACAGTAACAACTTCACCATTATGGGGAAATTTCAAACACTTATGAATAGGAGAAGCAATAGCTTTCATGGAAGATAGCCAAGGATAGCCAAGCTTCACACGAAATTGTTCGGAAGATGGAATAATAGCAAAGTTCACATCAAGGGATTTGTTATGGACCTCAATAGGCAATGTAATAGAACCAATTGCAGGAGAAGAAAATGCATCAAATAGTTTCACAATCACATCTGTTTTGTCATATATCACTTGATTCAATTGCAAAGTAAAAAGAAATTCTTCAGTAATAACATTAACCATGCACGAAGGATCAATAAGCACTCCATGGCAAGGTGTATTCTTGACTTTTGCAACTATGTATAAAGGACCATCAGGTGCCCTAATGGTTTCACTGGAATCAAATGTGATGGAAGGTTCTTTAGGGTTTTCTTGCTGCTCTACAAGGTTAATCACATTCGGAGTCATAGACACAAGACCATCAGATGAAAGAGAGGAATCATTAGTCTCAATCGCATTAGAGGTATGAGAAGGTAATGGATCAGTGAAAATCTGAAGATTTTGATTAGGAGGAGCTACAGATGTATTGCCTTTATCATTCACTCCAGAAACAGAAATAGTATTATTATCAATCAAATCTTGAATTTTACCCTTTAAAGAAAAACATTTTTCAGTATCATGCCCAGGCTGACGATGAAATTGACAAAAAGCTTTGTTATCAAAATAAGGTGAAGTAATCTTTGCAGGATCAATTTGCCTTATAGGAGGAAGAGTAAGCACATTTTGTTCCAATAACTTATTCATAATACTATGCAATGATTCATTCAAAGGAGTAAACTTTCTTTCTCTCTTGAAAAACTTAGAAATAGGAGACACACCTGATGCTGCATTCACATTGTTGTGGATGATGTTTTCATTGAATTTAATGGACTCTCTGTTCGGTTTAAACTTCCCAAATGGTTGTTGACTACTATCACCCTTATCACTCGGAGCCATAGGATGTGATTGTTCCATTTGACTCACAGTCAGTTGATAATTGTGAAGAGTTGCACACAACTGTTGGAAAGAAGTAAACTCAGAAAACAGAAGTTTGTCTCGAATATCTTTTTGTAAATTAGAAATAAAGATTCTTTGAATATCATTGTCAGGCACTGGAAAAGAAATTTGAGCATACAAATGCTTATATCTACCAATGAAATTAGTCACTTTTTCTTTAACACCTTGTTTACAATGCATTAAATCAATCAAAGTAACTTTAGGACTTATATTGTTTTGAAATTGTTGAATGAAAGCATTTGCAAGTTGTTCGAAAGAAGTAATAGAATAAGAAGGCAACGAGCAATACCATTGTAGGGCTTTGTCTCTTAATGTTCTAGTAAACAATTTTGCAAGCAACCGTTGGTCATAAGCAAAATCGGTACATATTGTTTGAAAGGTCTTAACATGTGTTAGAGGATCACCCTTACCATTATAAAGCTCCAAATGTGGGATTTCAACATGTTTAGGGGGGATAGCTCGAACAATGTGAAAAGAAAGTGGGCTCGCAACATCAAATATGGGCACACTAAACTTAGATTGATTCATAGAGGCAATTTGTTGCTGTAAAGAAGAGACAGTTTGTGCAAGATTGTTAATGGTCGCTTCAGTCGAAGAGTTCATATTAGATGCGTTAGATTGAGATGGAGGTGTTATGTTATTGAAAGAAGGTAAAGAGTAAGGTGGTGGGACTCTATGATAATTAGTCATAGGAGATGATTGGACAGGAGGAACACTACAAGGAGGAATGGAATGATTGAATGAATTGCCCCCTTGCATCATGTTCATTTGTGGAGATGTAATAGGAACACTCATTGAAGGGACGAATGAAGAAATCGGATTGAATGAAGGAAGAGGGTTAATTGAAGAGGAAGGATTGCCCCCATGACTGGTGATCACAGGAGGAATGTCTTGTGTAGAAGTAGCCATTATGTTTGATGTAAAGGTAGGTATGCTAGCAATAGAAGTCATCAAAGGAATAGAATGATTGACTTGAGTAGGAGGTTGTGTATAACCCAAATTTTCAGCACAACTCTTCATAGGCATCACATTCGAATCCAGAATGTGTGCAATACCACGCAAAATATCAATTCCATTCTTATCACTTTGAAGCATACGTTTTAGACCCTCAATTAAAGGAAGAGCTTGACTATCGGGGTATTCTTGAGACATCCATTGTCGAAAATCGTCAAATTGGTTATCCAATTTCGAAAGTTGTTCTTCAGAAACCTCATGGAGAGCTTCTTCATCATTAGGAGGATTAGAGGAATTACCCATGTCCTTGTTAAAAAGGCTATTCAATTTAGGTTCCATCTCCTCAGTAGTTAAACCTCGAAAAGACTTAATTCTACAGCTTCGTCTAACGAGAATAGTGTAAGTAGGGCTTATTGTTGTAAAACTCATGCACTAGAGAGAGAGAGAAAGTTTTGAATTTAGAGGTAGCAATTTTCAGTAAAATCAGCCAATCTTCTGGATTTAAGCTGTTAAATATAATTAGGACAATCTCCCGAAATTTCAGAAAAAATGTCAGGGACCGTGGCGCTTCGGAGTGCACACGGTCCCGACAACTTTTTTCGAAAATTGTAGGGATGAAAGTTATGATGATTTTGGAGCTAATCTGAAAAAATTGAGTGGTTTTATGATCTGTAGATAGGCCAAATTAAATTTGCAATCTCGAAATTGAACCCTACCAAGATTGTCGAAAAATGCAAAAATTTGAATTTTGAAAAAGAGAGGGAAACTGAAATTTTGAATTTTATGATTTTAGAGGGAATACCGAAAGCAATGCAAGTTTTGAAATTCAAAAGTTGACTCAATTTCACGCAAAATTCAATTTTGAAAGCGAAAATTGAAGTTGTTGTAATTAAGCACTTATTTTCAAAAGTCACAAATTGCAAGAATTTAAATAAAGCACTGAAATTTTTAATGAATGCAAACACACTTTTCAGATTTAGGACAGTAAGAACACAATTTTGACACAAAATTTCAGTTTCAATGATTTTTGAATGATTAGAAGCGTTAATCCAAGCAATCCCTAGACCAACTTTGACTTTAATTTTGAAAGTGTTATAATTGATAAAATCAGCCAAAATTTTGGATTTTAGCAAGAAAATACAATAAGATCTAGCTCCCGAAATTTTGGAAAAAATGTCGGGGACAATGGCGCTCGGAGTGCACACGGTCCTCGCAACTTTTTTCCAAATTTTCAGGGATGAAAGATATTGTGATTTTATTGCGGAATCCAAAGTTACAGCTGATTTGGAGATGTTTTGATCAATGAAATTGTCGAACAAAGGTTGAATCAAGAGGGTTTTAAAAATTAGGGTTTTAACCACTTAATTTTCAAAATTAAAGCACAAATATGAATTGATAATTTGTAATAGAAGGGTAGATCTGAAACAAGCATTAACATTTAGACATTTCACAAGTTTAATTACTAAAAAGAAAATTTAGGGTTTTTATGCAATTAACCTCTAAAATTTTGCAAAAGATCAAACATGGAAATGTAATCAAGGAATCAAATTTTCAGATCTAACTATGAATAATCAGAAAGGATGTTCACATCGGGTTCACCAAAATGTAAAGTGGAAAATCACGATCGAACCCTAGTTGCTCTCCCCTCTTCCAACTCCAAGGAGAGAGAAGGGAGATTCACTAGGGTTGATGGTTTTCACTTAGGGGAGAGACTTTACATTCAAAAGAGGGGTTGAAACCCACAAGATCCAATCCCACGCAATGCAAGATTGGATGCTAAATGAGTTTCAAGGGTTATGACAGCAAGGCTACCCTCTTTTGTAAAGAATGTGCATAGAAGAATTAAGCTAGGAATGCATAGAAAGTGAGAAAGATTCGCTTATAAACTGAGATAGGAATACAGTATGAAGCTGCGGACCTGGAATTAGTAGTAAAATGTCGATACGGCGCTGTCCTGCAAATTTGAGCGAAAGTTGCCGGGACGATGGCGCCCGAGCGCCACGGTCCTCCGAAAAATCCGCGAAACGAAGGGGGATTTGTTCGTCTCTGCACAAGGATTCCAGATCTTCAATTTCAGCCGCGTACCTGCAACCTACACATAGAAAAGCGAAGACGATTGGGGGGTTAGGGATTAGGGGTTTGCCTTTAGGTCAAACCCCGATTTTGGAATTAACCAAGAAATGAGCAATGCTGTAAATGTAAATGTCTGTAATGTAAAACAAGTACTAATACCTTGTTGTAAGGATGTTTGTATCCTTATGTGCGAAGGTATAGATGTTGTATGTTGTAAGTGATCTCCTCTTCAATGGTTGAATCCTTGTCTTGAATGCAACACTTAGCCTTGAATGGAGACTTGAAATGATCAATTGCTTGAAGGAATGCTTGAATGCTTGAATGCTTGAGTATAGTTTCCACGCTTGTACACATATGACCTTCTCCTTACCCAAATGGGAGAGGAAAATGTAGTTTATATACTTGCCAATTAGGGTTAAAAGACTGATTTTCCTGACCTTAGGCCGACCAGGAAAGATAATTTCCAATTTGCAAACTAAAAAGACCCGAAGTCCCATAGGAGACCGGGCCCAAAATAGGGCCAGGGACCAGGGCACTGGGCGCCCTGGTCCTGAAGGACCAGGGCGCTGGGCGCTCTGGTCCCACCTCCCGGGACAGCAGGTTGCAAAGGAGGTTCAGGCCAGGATGCTTGAAAATGCAGTTTTTGGTGTCGTGGACAAGTTTCGGGGTCTCCATTCAGGTTCAGTGTTGCGTCGCCATCGTGAAGACCCAAATGCGGTCGAAATTGCAAGTGTCGCAATTTTAGGACGCTACAAAAAGTTACTTTTTTAGGACCATACTGTGGACATGTATGACCACATATTTTGACCTAAATAAACATTTTTTTTAATCCATTTGGAAAAACGATGTATAAGACATTAAATATTGATGAGGATATGTTTTATAATTTTTTCTAAATATTTTTTTATTAAATTTTTATTGGCCCTAACTGTTGTTTGAAACCCCTCATGTATGACCACCATAATTAGACCTAAAATTATTAGTTTTTGATTTTTTTTCATATTAAAAAGAATTGTTTGTAGATTAATGTTACATATATTTTTTCTAAAAGACTCAAAACATTAAGTTATTAAAAAAGAAAACCTATTATTTTGATTTTATGGATTAGTTTCAATAAAAAATAGAAATTAATACAATCCTAAAAGAATACATATTTAAAATCTAGATATTGTCATCTATAATGAGTTTAAATTTTGCAAAAAAAATCTACAAAATGTCATTAGACATATGTCCAAATTCTCTCTTTTCTATTGACACCGACATGACCTTGTACTTGCAAGTCCAAGGATAAGGATTGGCTCCCAATGCCTTTCCCAAGTCAAAACCTAGAGAAAAACATGAGTTGGCATTTCAAATTTATAAAATGGGTACAGATTTCTAGAATAGAACGGGTATTAGTATCCAAACTAGGTATCCATTATTTAAAAAAAGGGGTTCTTACTATTTAAAAAAAATGGGTACCCATTTAAAAAAAAATAGTTTTAAGAAACTGGTACCCATTTTTTAAATGATTATGGGTACCTATTTCATTTTTTGCCTCAATATCCTAAAGCATAACTAGTACCCATTTTTGTTGACATTTTTTCAATTTTTTTCTAAGGCAAAAAATTTCCCTATAAGTGGGCTCAACTTCTTGTGGGTGCCTTGCATTTATAACTCATATGTGTGTAATTACAAGATTTCATAAATAAATAATTTAAAAATATTTGTCTAGGAGGTCCTTAGATATCCAAGTACACCTTCCAAATAATATGGAGACATATGAAAATGACTTAGGATTGCAAGGTAAATGTCATATTATCCTAACATTCTCCCACTTGAATTATATATTGTGATAATGAGCATCCACCAATTGATCCACGCGGACTTCAAATGTAACCCTACAAAATCATGAAACTCCAAGAAAATGATTAATACTCAAAACCAAAGAGACCTATTGACGAGTGTTTTGACACACTCTCCAATAGTCAGGTAGTTTATGTGAAGACTCACCACCTCTCCTGAAAAGCAATCAATCTCGAAAGACTAATTACTTCAAGGTCTCTATAGTCAGGTCTCGACGGTGATGGGCAACTCAATGGCTGATGTGATTATACCTGTCAAGGGCCTATTGGTTGTAACTACTTCAAATCGCCTATTTTTTGTATTTTTCCATTTTTCAATTTCTCAAAATAAACAACAAAAGATAGATCAGGGGAACAAGGAAATAACAATGAAATTGATACAATAACAATTGAATGATCCACGTGGTTAGAATTTTATAATCCAATTATTATCAATACCATTAAATCAACATTCAAATGACGAACTCCAGAAAATATATAAAGTCAGACAACTTTACACACCAACAGAAATGAATATCACCCAACCAATAATTGCCCTATCAATTTAATCCTCATATACCATTTACATGTGCAATATGATTCATAAAATAATAAAGCATCCAAAAGAACTAGTTGTTGATTCAGACGATAGAGGTTACCAGATCACGAAGAACACAACCATATAGAACACACAAGTAGATCAGGCAATCCACAAGCTGCTTTTTGTATCAAACTTCAAAGAGTATCACAAAATATTCTAAACTTATAAAAATCTGCATAAAATCTCTAATGGAATCTCTAAAATGGACCTCAAATCATCAATTTGCAAACCCTTACAATGGCCCAAATTCTACAATTTATAGAGTTTTACCCTACATTCTAGGAAGACATCATGCCTAAATTAAGGATTACAAAAAGCAAGGAGTCACAGTTGACATGCAAGTCTCTACCTTTGAACTCCAGTTAAGTACTACTAAACTGGTACTCAAGGTTCATTTCCAAAATGGTGGTCTGGAAGCAGGCATTTTGTAACATGCATAAATCTCGCCCAAAGAGGAAGTGTGAGTTATAGCATCAGTTGAAGGCCTAGTTGTAGTGGTGGTCATGGTAATCTAGCATGCAAAACTAGGATTACAAAATGATGGGATCTGCAATCGACATGCAAGTCGCTACCTGTTAACTCCACTTAACTGCTATGAAACTAGCGCTCACCACTCACTTCCGTGATAGTGATCTAGAGGTAGGTATTTTGTAACATACAAAAAGGATACAAAATAGAAGCAAGTGATCATGTCTACAAACTAGGATTACAAAATGATGGGAGTCTCACTTGACATGCAAGTCGCTGCCTGTGGACTCCCTGTTACGAAACTAGAGCTCACTATTCACTTCTATGACGGTTCTTTAGAGGCATGTATTTGGTAACATACAAAACAAGATACATAATTAGTTTCATCATATTAGAAAAATCATAAGGGACTCCGAAATTTCAGGCTTTCGGGGTCTATTTAATGATGATTTTTGGATTTCAAGGTTCTACTTAACTATTACAAAATCAATGCTCACTGTTCACTTCCGTAACGGTTCTCCAGAGGCGGGTATTTTGTAATTTTGGGATTTCGGGGTTCATTATTGAAGATTTCAAGATTTTGGGGTTTTGGGGTTCATTATTGAGGATTTCGGGATTCTGGGGTTCATTATTGAGGATTTCGGGATTCCGGGGTTCATTATTGAGGATTTCGGGATTCCGGGGTTCATTATTGATGATTTTGGGATTTCAGGATTCTGGAGTTCTGAGGTTCATTATTGAGGATTTCAAGATTTTGGGATTCCAAAGTTCCAAGGTTCATTATTGATAATTTCAGGATTTCGGGGTCCATTGTTGAGGATTTTGGGATTTCAGGGTTCATTATTGAGGATTTCAAGATTTTGGAGATTTGAGAAACAAGGCCAACAACCTATGGATCAATAAAAGTCAATTTTATTGATAGCATGAAATATAACTCTACAACCCTAAACTACAAAAACAGGAACACAAAAAAATGAGAAAACAAAGACAAGGAAATGAAAGACCAACCTGGAAAAGGAAGGATGAAAGAAACACGAACAAGCAATAAGAGGATGACAACAATGACCAAGGAGAAGACACACAACGAATACTTCATGGTTTTGGGGTTCCACTTAACTGTTACTAAACTTGCACTCATTGCTCACTTCCATGACAGTGCCCTAGAGGCAGGTATTTCGTAACATGGAAAAATGATACAAAATAGAAGCAACACTCAAGGTTATGAAGTGCAAATGAAAAGGAAGCATGAAGAAAACAAAGCGAAGAAAAAAAGGGGATCCCTATTTTGAGAAGCAAAAATTTGGGGTGTGTTATGCAGGGCATAACAAGACCCAACAAGATCATTGTTAAAATTCCAATTACAAAATAAAGAGCATATCATGAAATCGTGATCTATCATCTTCTCCTAGTAGATCACATGTACCAATGCATAAATCATATTCCCAAGATAACCTACATCATGCCAATACTCAAATCTAGAATCAAGAGTAAACCAAGACATACTTTAACAAATACCTCTAAACCAAGGACCATTTGTCAAAATTGAAAAAAAACAAAAACAAAAACCTTACCAAATAATGCAAGAATTCTCCATGGAAAGCAAAGATTTCAACACCTCTTCAAATACATGAAAGATTTAAGGAACCATCTCCTATTAATGAAACTAAAATTGTGAAAGAACTCTCTCTTCAACATGATCTAAGAGCTACTTCATGACACTAACAACCACAGTAGAAGATCTTCCATAATTAAGTGATGAATCCATTTAATTGAGAAAGCTCACACTAAATCATGATACCGAGCTCTCCAAGAATCATTATTACCATATCTTAAATGATGATCAAGAATTTGTTGTTAATAGAACCAAATATGTGAATAAACTCTCATTACAACTTGAAAGAAAACATCTAAGAGATTCTTATGACACTAACAACCATTATAAAATATCATATATATATTCTAATGAAAGGTTATCCATGGCTCACTATACATTACAAAAACAATCAATTTAGAACCAAAATGTTGAAGGAAAAAAGATATAACACATTATGTAATTGCTTAAATATCCCATTAAAAATGATATCAAGCTATTCATGGCATCATGATCAATATCATTGTAAAAAATCTACTAAGTGTTAATAGAGCTTGTCATTCACCATACAATACTACCATAAATTCAAATGAACAACTGTATCAACTACTCCAAAAAAAAAAAATTCTCATAACAATAAACATATCAATGTAACAAATGTGATCAAGAATGAGGCCTACCTACATAACTAGTGTCCCAATCTCAAAGAACTAAGTAAATAGATGAACAACCACAAATCAATAACATGTATAATAGAGATAATTAGATATAAAATGTAGATTTCCAAGGCTCAAACACTTAGATTAATGAAAAACCTAATTTTTTGAATAAGCTCACATAAGAGTAATTGTAGATCAATAATAAATCTTCAAACATCTATACAAATCTATAATTATTATCCATCCAGAAAACTCTAAGAGTTTGAACATAACCTTTTAATAGATCTACAAATCATGAATTTGGGCTAATATGTAAAACCTTCAAAATCATCTATAATGTAAATCTTAATCCACTTAAGCATACAAAAAATAACATCATCAAATACATAATCTAAATCAATGAAAATACCCTTGATCTACAAATCCACAAACTTTAGAGATAAAAAAACTGCAAAATCTACCAAGTTGTTAAAAAACATTCAATCATAGAATGACCTACTCCACAAATCATAATGAAAAAAGAAAATAAGTTGTCTAGAAGATTACAAAAAATATTTAAATCATACCATCTCCACAAACCATAGGCAACCACTGGCTAATCCTCTAGTGATTTCAAATGTACGTAGGGGCTAAAACCATGAATCCAACAGAAGAATTAGATCTCGTAGTAGGTATTTTCACATGTGATTGGAGGGATTAAAGATCACACCCTCCATGAAGACCCTTTCACTACACATTAGTATGAGGAAGAGGAACATAACCACTAACTACCATGCAAAAGGAGAGTCATATTGTCAAATAAGAGCTACAAACCACCACTACGGAAGAAGAAAACACATGACCAACTCTATGAGGAAAACCCACAAGCTTCTAATACCCACCATAGATCCCATTGACTATATTTATGTGAAAGTTATATTTTATGGCTTCCATTTTCATTTATTTGTAGAATAATGTTAATACACAAAACATCTACCATAGTTTGTGCAAGCCTCCAACGACTCTTTCTTACATAAACCAAACTCTAATACCAAATGTGCTGCAAGAGCAACTAGTTTTGAGTGCAATTTCTTCATTTTGGTGTGTTTGCTCATAGCTTGGTTTTGGATGGTGAATAAGAGTCTTCTCATAGGTCCTCATATGTTTGTGATATGCTTTGATAGGTTGGATGTCCATAGGACCATGCATTTGCTCATTTTTGGCTTGTAAGCCCTTGTAAGCCTAAAATGGCATAATCATGCATTTTGTTGTAAAATGTATTGAAAAGAATTGTTTGGAATTGGGACATGCTAAGGTAGTGGTTTTTATTCATCCTAGATGGTTTGGAAAAGGAAACAAAGCATGTAATGAAAAAATGCACTTTTTGGCAAAAGTTGTCAAAGTTGCTTGACAACTTTTTGCAACTTTGAGAAAAGGGTTGGTTAGGAAACTGATGGAGAGGTTAGTTAGACCAAAAATGGCATATAAATTCCCTAAGCATGAATGTAATGAAATTGGTGAACGCCTGGAGCATATTTGAATACAATTTGGAGACCATTTTAAAAAGTTTTTACCTTGTGTTTTCTAAGAATTAGAGGAGCAGTTCGTACTTCATGGATTGATTGCATTGTTTTTCTTTGATCATTGTTATGTACATTTTCTTGTATTTCATAGGAAGCATTTTGGTTAGTTTTATTGCAGGTTTGAATTAAGTTCTTAATTTTGAAAGCTCTCGGCTTGAGTAAGGGCTTGAGAGGCCCAAACATGGTTCCAGCTTGAAGTCCTTTGAGTTATTCTCTATAACCCTTGGTAATAGATCCAGGGAACCTTTGTACAGTGTATTTTTTCCATTTGGAGGTCATTGAAAGGCCATTGAGCATCATTTCCTAGGCGAGTTCAGTCATAGCCCGATTAGGAAATTAATGAAATTATGCAAGTGCTTTAAGGGATGAGCATGGCTGGAGTTGTAGAGCATTTGGAATGAGCAAGTGGGGTGTGGAAGAGCTTATGTGAGAGTTTGGAGGTTTGTCAGATCAGGGAAGACACCAAACCCTTGAAACAAGACCAAAAAGAGCCCAAAACCCCTTAAAACAAGCCATTCTCAGGTTCCGTACCTATACGGTTTGAATGAGATTTCTCAATTCATAAATCTTGAAATAATTCCAAAAGGGGACTCGGATCACCAAATATTTTGTTGGGGTCTTTGGGGAAATTGTAAACAAATCCACAAAAACTAGTTAGGTATGGCAATTGGGGCTTTAGGGCTACTAGGCCTAGAAAATAGGGAAAGGAAGGAGCGATGGGGAAATGGATCAAACCCAAACTCAAAACTAGTTGATTGGCCTTGGAAAACCTCATGAAAACCTACTACAACCTCTGCAAGCATTTGTTAGGAGTTTGATAGTGTAAGGTTGGATTTACCCTTGTGAATCTCAACCATGCCTGAGCAACCAGTGAGGACACCTTGATTGGGAGCACTCCTAGAGAGTTTGGATGCCTAATTTGATTGATAGACCAAAGAACAATGAAGGGATCCCACTAAGACAACACTTGACTGCCCGTTGATAAAGGATTGACTCTCTTTGAGTATACCTCACCATCATAGTGGTATCAGAGCCACCAAGATTTGGGAAGAAGCCAACACATGACAAACACTGAATCAATAGGAGAGAATAGTCTAAGGATGGTGACCAATGCAGAGTTAGACAAGAAGGTAGAAGATCAAGAGGTAGAAAATAGGCTCCTCGGGGAAAGATTATTACAATTGGAGAGAAAACTAGATGTAGTTGAAGACAAAACTGAGAAAGTGACAATTAAGGTCAATGAAGGGAAGGGTAAAGAAGTTGTAGAAGAGGATAGAACACCTAAACTAGACCCTATTCTACCTGAAGAACCTTTCCTCAAAGCAATCAAAACCTTAGGAGGAAAATCCCTGGAAGGAGTGCCACTTTTTTGTGGAAAAATGGAGCCTAAGGTAGTCTTGGAATGGATAGAGTGATTGGAGAATCACTTTGAATGTGATGGAATTAGTGAGGCACAAAAGGTGAAGGTGGTCAAATCTAGATTGAGAGGAGCAGCCTTGACTTGTTGGAAATTTCTCCAGGAAGAGAGGCAAAAAGAGGGTAAGAACCCAATAGCTACTTGGAAGGGCATGTTAGCCAAGGTGAAAGAAGCATACATCCCTGAAGATTATGAGATCTAGTTGCATAACAGGAGACAAAATTTGAGACAAAGAGACATGGATGTGAGCAGCTACACTGAGGAATTTTAGAAGTTGTGTCTGAGATCCAAGGTGATAGAGGATGAGAGCACAAAGGTAGCCATATACTTGAATGGCTTAAGATGGAATATTCAAGAGGAGTTAAGTTTGTTATGCCCTAATACCATTCATAAGAGCTATAAATTGGCATTGAGAATGGAGGAAAAGAGCAAGAAGAAACAAGAGCAAAGCAACAGAGGCAGAGGTAGGGGAAGAGATGGTAGAGGTCAGAGAGGTAGCTTTGGTGGAAGAAGTGTAGACCAAAGATCCCAAGGGGAATCCAAGCTGGTTGAGAAAAGTGGGGATTCCAATAGCAAGAGTAGCTATAAAGGAAGGGGGTCTAGCAACTCTAGTAGAGGAAGGTCTAGTGGATCAGGAAGGGGGGCCCTATTTTGACACCATGAAGTGCTACAATTTCCATCAACTTGGACACCCGACCTATAGATTCCCTAAGAAGTCTTCTTCATCCCAAGGAGGTGAGAAGAGAGGAAATTATGCTCAAGAGGATGCAACAAACATGAAAGCATCATAAGTGAGCTTGGATTCAGAGGTTGGAGAGAACCTTATGATAAAAAGAGTCTTGATTAAAGAACCGTTTAAGGAGGAACCTAGCCAAAGGAGATCCTTGTTTAGAATAAAATGCAAGATCATGGAAAAGGTATGTAGAGTGGTGGTGGATTCAGGATCCACAGACAACATAGTGTTAGAGGAAGCGGCTAGTAAGCTTAATTTACTAAGAATACCACATAGTGATCCCTATAGAGTTACATGGCTCAACAAGGGGCATCATGTTCTTATGAATGAAAAAACTTGGGTGGAGTTCACTATAGGAGGCTGCAAAGACAAAATATTGTGTGATATCTTTCCCATGGATGCTTGCCACCTACTCCTAGGTAGGCCATGGCAGTTTGACAGAAAATCAATACACCATGGAGAGAAGAATGCTTATACCTTCCAAAAGGATGGAACCACCTATAAAATCCAGTCCATAGGAGACCAAGTAGAGGGAAGATCCAAAGGTTCTAATGTGTTGCTAGTTGGTGAGAAAGAGTTCATCAAGACAATCAAGGAGGGAGAAGGAGTGGGGTTTGCCATTGTTGTAAAGCCAAAAGAAGACAACAAAGAGAAGAAAGTGTGCATTCCTAAAGAAGTGCAACAGTTCCTAAATCAGTTTAAGGACATCATTAGTGATGGAACACCAGCTACATTTCCTCCTCAACGTACCATAAGTCACCAAATTGACTTCATACCCGGAGCCTCATTGCCCAATAAGGCAGCTTATAAAATGACACCGGATCAGAACAAGGAGATAGCCAAGCAAATACAAGAACTCCTAGACAATAGACTAATCAGGAAGAGCATCAGCCCATGTGCAGTAGCCACCATTTTGGCTCCAAAGAAGGGAGGTACTTGGAGACTTTGCACTGATTCTAGAGCCATAAATCGGATTACTATTAGGTATAGATTTCCCATCCCAAGATTGAAGACTTGATGGATTGTTTGGGAGGTCCTGAATACTTCAAAAAGATAGATCTCAGGAGTGGTGATCTGAATTATTGATTCGGATGACAACACCTGAGTGAGAACTTGCGATATTGTGGATTTTGTTTACATGAACAAGATAAACACATAATTGAAGCAAGCCAAAAAGTAATCTATTCAATTCAAAAATCCAACATATATTAGTTCATGAGATTCCAAGGGTCATCAAAACCCCTTGAGAATCAAAATCCAACAGTCACATCTGTTTATTTACATAATAAAATCTAAAACTACGAAAATTTCAAAAAACTATATGAAATTTTGTCCTAACTTTAACTAGGCATAACTTTCTACTCAGGACTCAAAATAACGAGACGTTTAACTCGTTGGAAAGGTCTCCAAGTGATTAGGGTGAAGTCCTAAAAAAACATGCCCATGACAATGTTCTAAGGGATTGGTCAAAGTTTCAAGGGCTGAAAATGCCCTGAAGGCATTAAAAAATGCCAAATACTAACATATAGAAAAACTAGAAAAAATATGAAAATATTATTTACAATATTTCAAATTTTCTTTTGATCATTACTTCCCCCTTGAAAAGCAATGGGCCCCATTGCATCAACACTCTAAATGAGATGAGGAAAACATAGCTGAATCTTCTCCCTAGTAAACCACTTTCCTTGTTGAGCTATCTGCCCTGGTCGAACCACTTTGTATAGATAGATCTGTTGTTGTTTGAGTGTTTTCACCATGGTGTCCACAATCTAATCACATTTGAATGGAGAAGCTACATCTGGATTCAATTCTATAGTGGAAATTGTTTATGACACATTTGCAACATCTAATAGTGGAGGAAAATATGGCTTCAAGAGTTCCACATTGAAGACTAGATGAAGACCCATAAATGGGGGTAAATTAAGCTCAAAAGCATTATCACCAACTTGTTTGATGATTGTGTATGACCCATAACATAGAGGACAAATCTTCCTATTGGGACCCTGCAATCGTTCCTTCTGGATATGCAACCACACCTTGTCCCTGACTTGAAAATTATGAGGAGTATGATGCTCATCATGTCTCTCCTTATATTTCTTATTGGTATGCTCCAAGATTTCATGAACTTGTTGTTATAGATGATTAATTCTATCAATGAAGTGGGCTTCCTTATCTTCCTCCTTACCAACACGTGGAACCAGATCAAATTGAATAAATGGTATGGCAACATCCATGGGTGCAAGTGGCTGATAACCAAGACAAACCTCAAATGGGTTGTGACCAGTCAAACTGTGAATTTCCCTATTGTAGCTATGATGAACATATGGAAGACTTCATCCCATGTGTGGGGATGTTTTTAGTGATACATGTGTAGGATGTGAATGATCATTCGATTCACTACCTCTGTTTGGCCATCTGTTTGAGGATGGAAAGCAGTAGACTTTGTTAATTTTGTGTCTATATTTTCCCATAATGTAGACCAAAACTTACTAAGAAACCTGTTGTCCCTATCTGAGATAATGGTATTTGGCAGACCAAAATGAACCCAAATGTGTTCAAATAAAAGCTTTGCAATATCCTCTACAGAAATTGGTTTTTTACAAGCCACTATTACTACCATTTTTGAAAACCTATCTACCACAACATACACACAATCATGGCCTCTTTTGGTGGTAGGAAGACCAGACATAAAGTCCATAGAAATTGAATGCCAAGGTTTTTTAGGAATAGGAAGAGGTGAATACAATCCAAGTTTACGATTGGCAGGCTTGGCAATATCACATGCGATACAAGCTTGAATATATAAAATGACATAATTTCTCAACTTTGGCCAATAAAAATACCTCTGAAGTATAACAATAGTCTTACCTATGCCAAAATGACCAGCAACCTTACTATAGTGAGCTTCCCATATCAACTTTTTGCATTCTGCATTGGGCACATAGATTTGGCTAAGGTGACAAAGCATTCCATCATGGAAATAGAAGTCATTCACTTGATGTCCCTTCACCAATTGATTATAAACATTTGCAAATTCAACATCATTCTCATATAAGCAATCCCAGGCTTCAGTTTGATGAACACATGAGTCCAATACCATACTTATAGCTACAATCAGAGGCCTGCTCAAATAGTCTACTACTTTGTTAGTGCTTTCCTTCTTGTGGCGAATATTGAGATGAAATTGTTGAAGATAGGCTGACCATCGTTGATGTCGATCATTCTGCAACTTCCCTTGTGTTTGAAAAAATTGAAGAGGTTTGTGGTTTGTGTGGATGATAGTTTCCTTACCCAAAATATAATGTTTCCACTACTTACAGGGTTGAACAATAGCATACAGTTCCTTGTCATAAGTGGCATACCGACGCACTGTATCAAAAAAATTCTGACTATGATATACAACTGGGTGACCATGTTGCATGAGGATTGCTCCTAGGGCATATTCTGATGCATTGGTTTGTATTTCAAATGACTGTTGTAGGTCAAGAAGAGATAAAACTGGTGCAGAACATAAACTTCATTTTAACTCCTCAAATACTTCTTGTTGAGCAACTATCCATTTAAACTTTTCTTGTGTTCCCCCCCACAATGACTGATTTAGAGGCCAAGACAAATGGGAAAACCCCAACACAAATCTATGATAAAAGTTTGCCAACCCGAGGAAACTTTGTAGCTCTGTGAGATTTCTAGGAGATGGCCAGTCCTTAATCACTTGTATCTTCTCTGGATCAACATGAACACCCTCACTATCAATAACATGTCCAAGTATCTGATACTCTGCATACCAAAGGAGCCCTTTTCTTTGTTTGCATAAAGCCCATGATCTTGTAAAGTTGAGATAATTTTTTCCACATGTTGTAAATGTTCCTCCCAAGTTTTGCTAAAGATGAGTATGTCATCCAGATATACCACCACAAAGGAATCAGTGAATGGTCTGAGTATATCGTTCATCATTCTCATGAATGTCGTTTGAGCATTTGTTAGACCGAAAGGAATCACTAGCCATTCAAATAATCCCTCTTTAGATTTGAAAGTTGTCTTCCACACATCAGCTGAGTCAATTGGTACTTGATGGTATCGCGATTTCAAATAATTTTTTGTGACGAATCGGGCCCCTCTAAGTTGGTCCAAGAGGTCATCTATCCGGGGAAGTGGATACCTATTTTTGACTGAAATTTTGTTCAAGGCCCTGTAGTCAATACAAAGTATCCAAGTTCCATCCTTTTTCTTTGTCAGAACAATGGGACTACCACAAGGTGATGCACTTGGACGAATATGTCCCTTCTCAATCAATTCTTGTATTTGCCTCTTAATTTCATTATTTTCTAATACTGATCTATGGTAGACTGGTTCATTAGGCAATGGAGTTCCTAGTATCAAATCAATAGTGTGTCTCACTTGGTAGTGTGTAAGTACCCCAGTTGGTAACTTAAACAGATTCTCATATTTTATCAAAATTTGATCCATTGATCTTTTTTGCAGGGTTGTGGTGTTTGTGATGGTATGGGAATTATATACCGACTTTCTCTCTTCTTTAGAACAAATCATTAATAATATGAATGTTCCTGTTTTGGTAACCAACCTCCTACATTTCTTATCACTAATCAAAGAGGTAGAGTATGTAGGCTTACCTCTGGTATTTGGTATTTCTGCTCACCTAATCTGATTGTCACGCTGCGAGGTCTGGACTCATAAACACCATGGTGTTGGTACATATATGGTTGTCCCAATAGAAAATCACAAAGATCTAAAGGAGCCACATCACAGATTACCTCATCTTTGAAAGGCTTTATAGAGTATGAAAGGCGACACTACTGGTGCACTTGGATATCTCTCCCTTGACTTACCCATCCCATTGAATAGGGTTGTGGGTGTGCTATTGTTTTTAGATTCAATCTCTTCACAATCTCTCCTAATATTAGGTTCTTTTGACTTCCATTATCAACAATAAAGTGTAGGGCTTTTCCTCCGACTCACATCTATGAGTGGAACAATCTCTTCTCATCCTCTTGGGGCAATATCTTTGTAGTAGCTACCATTGCATATGGATCAGCCTCAATGACCTGTTCATGACTTTCTTCTGTGCAAGATTCTGCCACCTTAGGTTCTTCCTTCTCCTCGTGTGTCTCCATCATTAAACTTTTTTATGGTTCTGCAATCTTTTATGTTATGAGAGGGACTCTTATGGAATTCACACCACATACCGTTCTCTTGTGTCTTCTTCATACCCCATGTCTTTTTCGATGGTGAATTGGCAGAAGGTTCCTTGGAGGTTTGTTTCCATGTAGTTTTTCCACCTTCACCCTTCCATATGTTGTTTGCGAAGTTATCCCTCCTTCATTTCTATTTGAATTTCTCAATTTTTGTAGCAAATTTATATGCACTAGGTAGAGTTTATGTTTAGGAATTCCATTTCAGTTTGGATATACCTATGAAGTCCACTCTGATATTTCAAAACTCAGCACTTCTCACAATCTTTGATGCCAAGCTTTGTTGCTAAAGCATGAAACATATTAGTATATTCTTGAACGGTTTGGTCCTTTTTCTTTCAAAGCAATTGCCACTGCATATATTTTTGTTCATATGTATCTATAGGAAAGTATTCTTCCTTTATGTGCTCCATGAATTCTCCCCATGTGGGTTTTTGATTAAAAAATAAAAGTACTGCTAGTTTCCGTTGCCTTTGATGCTAACTTCACTTCCCACAAATCTTTCGCATGATTTTCAGCTTTGAGAAGAGTGAAAGTTATTTTCTCTTCATCTGAGAACTGGTTGATAGAGAAATACCTTTCTAGTTTTGAAACCCAATCATCAACAACATCCGCATCAATCTTTCCTTGAAATGTAGGTATATTGAAATTCACTTGCACCTTGAATGGTGTATACCTTGTGAATGGTGGGTTTTCTTGTGACCCACAACTTTCCAGCATTTGCTTGAACTTCTTCATCATTTCTTCACGTTGTTTTGTTAAGGCATTTGCAACCAACACTTTAATATCATCATCGGTCTACAACTTAGTCATCTGCGATCGTGTGTGTCTCAAAGGAAGGTAGTATGAAGGATTCCTTGTTGCCAACCCCAATCTTTGATATGTTGATCATGTGTGATATGACGTACAAGATCAAACTTGCTCTGATACCACTGATCTGAATTATGGATTCAGATGACAACACCTGAGTGAGAACCTGCGGTATTGTGGATTTTGTTTACATGAACAAGATAAACATAGAATTGAAGCAAGCCACAAAGTAATCTATTAAATTTGAAAATCCAACATATATCAGTTCATGAGATTCCAAGGGTCACCAAAACTCCTTGATAATCGAAACCCAACAGTCACATCTATTTATTTACATAATAAAATCTAAAACTATGAAAAATTTCAAAAAACTATATGAAATTTTGTCCTAACTTTAACTAGGCATAACTTTCTACCCAAGACTCGAAATTAAGAGCCATTTAACTTGTTGGAAAGGTCTCGAAGAGCTTAAGGTGAAGTCCCAAAAGAGCTTGCCTACGAAAACATTCTAAGGGATAGGCCAAAGTTTCAAGGGCTGAAAATGCCCTGAAGGCATTCAAAACGCCAAATACTAACATATAGAAAAACTAGAAAATATATGAAAATATTATTTACAATATTTCAAATTTGCTTCTAATCAAATGGTTATCACAAAATTAGAATAAAGGAGGGTGATAAATGGAAGACAACCTTCAAGACCACAAAAGGACTCTATGAATGGTTGCCATTTGGACTCACAAATGCTCCTAGCACATTCATGAGACTCATGAATGAAGTACTCAAGGACTACATTGGTAAATTTGTTGTTGTTTACTTAGATGACATCTTAATTTTTAGCAAGTTTAAAGATGAACATCTTAAGCATATAGAAATTGTATTGAGTAAACTATGTGATGAGCAACTAACCATCAATTTGGAGAAATGTGAGTTTATAAAACAGGAGTTGGTGTATCTTGGGTTTGTAGTCTCAAGAGGTGATTTGAAGATGGATACCTCTAAGGTGGAAGCCATAATTAGTTGGCCTACACCTAAGACAACAAATGAAGTAATGATTTTTCATGGCTTGGCTCAGTTTTATAGAAAGTTTATCAGAGGGTTTAGTGAAATATGTGCACCCATGCTTGAGACAATCAAGGGAGGTATGAGAACCAAGTTTTTATGGACAAAGGAAGCATAAAGAGGATTTGATCTCTTGAAGACAAAGGTGGCTACTCAACCGGTACTCATCCTACCAAGCTTTGACAAGCTCTTCACCATTGAATGTGATGCAATCAACATAGCAGTTGGAGCAGTTTTAAGCCAAGACAATAGACCGGTTGCCTTTTTCAGTGAGAAGCTCAATGATGCAAACAAAAGGTATTCCTCCTATGATTTGGAATTGTATGCACTTGTCCAATCTCTTAGGGAATGGAGGCATTATTTTTTGCCTAAGTAATTTGTGGTTTACACTGATAATCAAGCTCTTAACTTTCTTAATTCTCAAGAAAAGTTAAGCCATAGGCATATTAAATGGGTAGAGTATTTGCAGTCATATACCTTTAGCATTAAACACAATAAAGGGAAATGTAATAATGTAGCTGATGCATTGAGTAGGAGGTTACTAACAGTGCAAGAAGTGCAACTCAAAAGCATTGGAGTGGATAGTTTAAAGAATTTGTATAAAGAAGATGAAGAATTTGTTGCTACCTACAAGGTTTGCCAAGGGTTTGGAAACCATTTTCATAGTGAATATGTAGGTTACACCTTGCAAGATGGGCTTTTGTTCAAAGGAGGATAGCTATGTGTGCCTAAAGGGTCTATGAGAGAAAAGTTGATGCAAGAGAAGCACAATGGATGCTTGAGTGGACATTTTGGTTTGAATAAGACTTTGGAACTTGTCCAAAGATTCTACTATTGGCCTAAAATGCAAAGAGACATCAAGAGATATGTGGAGAAATGTGTGGTTTGACAAAGAGCTAAGGGTGCATCCTCCAATGCTGGTCTTTATCAGCCTTTACCTATTCCCAACCGGCCATGGGAGTGTGTAAGTATGGACTTTGTTATTGGTTTTCCTAAAACCAAGTCAGGTTTTGATAGCATCTATGTTGTGGTAGATAGGTTTAGAAAGATGACTCATTTTATTCCATGTAAGGTCACTGATGATGCTAGTCACATTGCTCACTTGTTTTTCAAGGAGGTTATTAGAATCCATGGTTTACCTATCAGCATTATGTCAGATAGATATGCAAAGTTTATTGGTCATTTTTTGAAAACTTTGTGGCAAAGATTAGGTACTAACTTGTCTTTCAGTTCAACCTATCATCCCCAAATGGATGGCCAAATTGAGGTGGTCAATAGAACACTTGGAAATCTTCTTAGATTCCCAACAAAAGTGTATGGGCAAGCTTGCGATCAGATCATCCATCAAGTTGAGTTTGCTTATAATGATAGTGTGAATAGATCCATCGGTAAAAGCCCAATTAAGATTGTGTATGGCATTCATCCTAGGGGTGTTTTGGAGCTCAAAGATATGGGGAAGATGGGACATAATAGTGGACATGCCTTAGACATGGCTCAATCAATGCAAGAGGTTCATGAGCAGGTTAGGACAGCCCTATTGGACACTACTCAAAGGATCAAGGAAAGAGTAGATGAGAAAAGAAAGGATATCCAATTTGTTGTTGGTGACATGGTGATGGTTCATTTGAAGAAGGCAAGGCTTCAGAAAGGTGTCCCTAGTAAGATTCAGATGAGGAGGATAGGTCCTTGCAAATGTTTGGCCAAATATGGCAACAATGCATACAAGATAGACCTACCTAGTGATATGGCTTTATCCCCCATTTTCAGTGTGGCAGATTTGGTGCAGTATAAGGGCACACTTCTAAAAGATTATAGTAGAGTCTTAGAGATCTCTCAAACACTTTTAAACCTACCCTTACCAGTTGCGCCCATTCTCGAAGCTGAGAAGGTGTTAGATTCTAGAGTTTTGAAGAAAACAAGGCATATTGCTTATATGGAGCACTTGATCAAATGGAAGAACCTTCTAGATTATGAAGCTACTTGGATAACTGAGGCATAATTTTCTTAGCATGGATTTCCCCTTTATTTACTACCTAAAGGAGTCACTTGACTTCTTTCTCATTGGGGGAGTATGGTGCAAGAGCACCTAGTTTTGAGTGCAATTTCTTCATTTTGGTGTGTTTGTTCATAGCTTGGTTTTGGATGGTGAATAAGCGTCTTCTCATAGGTCCTTATATGTTTGTGATATTCTTTGATAGGTTGGATGTCCATAGGACCATGCATTTGCTAAATTTTGGCTTGTAAGCCCTTGTAAGCCTAAAATGGCATAATCATGCATTTTGTTGTAAAATGTCTTGAAAATCCTTGTTTGGAATTGGGACATGTTAAGGTAGTTGTTTTTAGCTAGATGGTTTGGAAAAGGAAACAAAGTATGTAATACAAAAATGCACTTTTTGGCAAAAGTTGTCAAAATTGCTTGACAACTTTTTGTAACGTTGAGCAACTTTTTGCAACTTTGAGCAAAGGGTTGGTTAGGAAACTGATGGAGAGTTAGTTAGACAAAAAATGGCATATAAATGTCATGAGCATGAATTTAATGAAGTTGTTGAACGCCTAGAGTATATTTGAATGCAATTTGCATACCATTTTTTAAAGTTTTTACCTTGTATTTTCTAAGAATTAGAGCAGCAGTCCGTACTTCATGGATTGATTGCATTGTTGTTCTTTGATCATTGTTTTGTACATTTTCTTGTAGTGCTCAGGAAGCATTTTGGTTAGTTTTATTGTAGGTTTGAATTAAGTTCTTAATTTTGAAAGCTCTTGGCCTGAGTAAGGGTTTGAGAGGCCCAAACATGCTTCTAGCTTGAAGTCCTTTGAGTTATTCTCTATAACCCTTGGGAATCGAGCCATGGAACCTTTTTACAATGTACATAGTCTTTTTTTTCATTTGGAGATCATTGAAAGGCCATAGAGCATCATTTCATAGGCGAGCTTAGTCAAAGCCCGGTTAGGAAATGAATGAAATTATGCAAGTGCTTGTAGGGATGAGTAGGGTTGGAGTTGTAGAGTGTTTGGAATGAGCAAGTGGGGTGTGGAAGATCAGGGAAGACACCAAACCCTTGAAAGAAGACCAAAAAGAACCTAAAAACCCTTAAAACAAGCCATTCTTGGGTTTCGTACCTGTACGGTCAGACTGAGATTTCTCAATTCATAAATCTTGAAATAATTCCAAAAGGGTACTCAGATCACCAAAGATTTTGTTGGGGTCTTTGGGAAAATTGTGAACAAATCCACAAAAACCGGTTAGGTGGGGCTAATTGGGTCTCTAGGGCTACTAGGTCTAGAAAATAGGGAAAGGAAGGAGCGATGGGGAAATGGATCAAATACAAACTCAAAACTAGTTGATTGGCCTTGGAAAACCTCATGAACACCTACTAAAACCTCTGCAAGCATTTGTTAGGAGTTTGATAGTGTAAGGTTGGATTTACCTATTGGAGTTGAGAAATACAACCCCACAGTAGCCTGAAGATCTTCTGCAAGCCGAATAACTTGTTACAAGGAGAGGCAAGGAAGCAATAATCTGAAGAACATGCAAAAGACAAGAAAAATATTCTCAAAAGATGAGAGCTCCAATTCACCAAAAATGTATTGTGAAAAGATAATACAATGAAAAGAAAAATTAACCTCTAATAGGTCAATAAACCCTAAAAAGGGAAAACCCTAGGCTTGCACATAATAATTAATAAAATAATTAATTAATATGCACCTAATGTTAGCTTAAGTGTAAAAAGATAATTGGGAACTTAAAGAATTGAACAAATATTGTTTAATTAATCAAGTAAAGACCCAATTACTCTAACACCCCCCCTTAAGCTAGACTTAGGGAGAAGCTAAAACCTAGAACAACTACTGAAAGCATGAAAGATGGGCCCTGGCAATAAGGCTTGATCAAGTACCCAAATACAAAGAAATCTCTATGAAACAGAGACAAAGGAGAAAACCTAGTGGGAAAAAACTCCTCTCCAAAAAGAGATAAAAGAGCATGCTGAAAGAAGAAGAAGGAAGGAAGGCCTCATAAAGACCCCCCAAGGACAACTTCCTTCACCCCAAGCATAGAGCGCAACTGAAGATAGCATGGTGATGCAAAAGGTTTCATGAATATTTCTGCAACCTGCTTGGAAGTGGGAATGTACTCCAGAATGAGAACACCATCCTGAATCAACTGACTGATGAAATGCATGTGAAGCTCAATGTGCTTCGTCTGCTGATGCTCTACCGGGTTGCAGGAAATATGAATAGCACTCTAATTGTCACACCAAAGAACAGTGGGACTATCAGGAGGAAAACCAAACTTAGTCATCAACTGTCGAAGCCATAAGATCTCCTGACTAGCAAGCACAACAGCGTGGTACTCAGCCTCTGTAGATGATAATGCATGAGCAATCTGCTTCTTGCAAGATCATGTGATAGGACTAGAACCAAGACAGAAAACAAAGCTAGAAGTAGACTTCCGATCAGTGACATCACCAACCCAATCTGAGTTAGTGTAGCCAACAATGTTAGGTTCCCCTAATGTGTAGTGAATGCCATGAGAACTAGTGCCCTAAATGTACCTCAAAATACATTTGGCAGCTTGCCAATGACTCTCATGAGGATCATGGGAGAATCGAGAGACAAGACCAACCACAAAGGAAATATCAGGACGAGTGTGAGTCAGGTATAACAAACTACCAACCAACTACCTGTAAAGTGTAGAATCTACTGAAGGAGTGGGACAAGCAGTAATCAAAACAACCCCTGATTGAAATGGAGTGGGAGAAGGCTTACAATCAAGCATGCCAAAGCATTGAAGCATGTGAAGAGCATACTTCTGCTGGTGGAGAGAGATCCCATCAGAAGACTGAATCACCTGAAGACCAAGGAAATAGTGCAAAACACCAAGATTTGTCATCTCAAACTGGTCCATCAAGGCACCCTGAATATGCTGAATCATAGAGGATGAGCTTCCTGTGATGATAAGATCATCAACATATAGCACTAGAATCAAGATGTCACCCTCAAGAAGCTGAATGTATGCTGTGTGATTAGAATGACTGCGAGAGAACCCAGTGGAGAGCAAGAAAGAGTCCATCTTCTCATACCAAGCCCGAGGGGCCTGTTTGAGACCATACAATGAACGCCGAAGTCTACAAACCAAAAACTGTCCAACACAAATCCCTGAGGTTGCTCCATGTAGATTTCCTCCTGTATATCCCCATGCAAGAAGGCACTCTTTACATCCATCTCAAAAATAGGCCAACTCTGAGAAGTTGCAAGAGATAGTACAAAGCGAATGGAGTTCATCTTGGTGATAGGGGCAAATGTCTCAGAGTAATCAATACCCTCAACCTATGAAAAACCCTTCGTAACAAGACGTGCTTTGTACTTATCAATGGAACCATCAGCAACATACTTAGTGTGATACAACCAGCAACACCTAACCATCTTTCTGCCCTTAGGAAGAGGACAGAGATCCCAAGTATGATTCCTCATCAAAGAAGAATACTCTTCCTCCATAGCACAATCCCACTTAGGGTGACCTGTCGCCTCTGAAAACTTTTGAGGATCATCTGAAATAGCATGAATCAAAAGACTAGAACCCATAGTATGAGAATGAGTGCGACAAGTATCTAAAGGATCACCGGCCATAGGACCTGTTGCCTCAACAGTAAGGTGAGCCCACTTGGGCATCTGAGGTGGAGCGGGTGGAGGTGGGGATGGTGGATCATCAACACCATCATTAGAATCATCCTCAAAAAGATCCTGAAGGGGTGTAGTGGTCGGAAGAGGTAGAGGAGTAGACACTGGAGTCGAGGTATCCACTGTGGGAAGGCGCTCATCAAACTGGACATCCCGTCGAAACAGGACCTCTCTGGAATCAGGATCAAACAACCTGTACACCTTAACATCCTCACAGTAGCCAACCAAAATGAGTGGTTAGCTCTTCCACTTCATGGCTTGCCTTTGAGCATCGGGAATAAAAGCCCATGCCTCACTACCAAACACTTTGAAAAAGGAAACATCAGGCTTGTCATGAGACCAAGCCTCCTCAAGAGTCATATGTCGAATAGCCTTGTGAGGCATCCGATTCTAAATATAGTTGGCACAATTGACTACCTCAACCCAAAAAGATGAATCCATGGACCTAAACTGAATCATACAATTTGCCATCTCCCATAAAGTTTTGTTCTTGCGTTCAGCGACACCATTCTGTTGAGGGGTGTAGGGAACAGTAAACTGATGCTGCAAACCATGCTCAGTGCAAAAATCTCTGAAAGCCTAATTCACATACTCCCCCCATTATCTGTACGTATCCACCGAATAGAACAACCAGACTTCTTCTCTACATATGTCTTGAAGATTTGAAATGAATCAAAGACATCAGACTTGTACTTAAGAAAGTACACCCAAGTGCGTCTAGAGAAGTCATCAATAAAAGTGAGTACATACTTGGCCCCAGAAAAAGAAGGAGTGGGAAATGACATAAGATCACTTTGAAGCAACTCCAAGGGTGCCAAAGCACAAGAGGCTCTTCCCTTCGGAAAGGGATCTCTGTGATGCTTGCCAAGAACACAACCATGACAAACACCATCAGTGCAGGAAATCTGTGGGAGCCCAAGAACAAGTGCCTGTGTACTCATCTGTTGAAGATATCTGTAATTGACATGGCCCAATCGCTCATGCCAAAGCTTACTCACTGAATCTGCATGTGCTATGAGAGATGAACCTGTACCCGAAGAGGGATCAAATTCATCAAATTTGTAGAGATGAGATGCAGAATCCACACTACCAGTAGCCACAACCAAATCAGGGTCATGGAGGTCCTGAATAACCACATCATGTGGTGAGAACTCAACTGTCTTACCAGAGCCAAAGTGGAAAATCTGATAAATGGACAGGAGGTTCGTTGAGATATTAAGGACAACCAACACATCCTATAGAGTACCCCCATCCAAAGAGACAGAACCTGAACCCAAGACGGAAAGCTGAACTGAGTCACCCACTGCAATCTGTGAAATACCACAAGAGGCAAGAGAAGTAACCAACTGTTGTGTCATATGGTGAGAAGCACCAAAATCTAGAATCCATGTGGACCCATAGGTCGAAGCTCGAGCAGTGAGAGCATGACCTTTCCCTTTGGAAGGAGAAGACGCCTGAGGTGAGGAAATGTGATGTTGTTGCATGGCTTCCTCTAAAGCCTCTAACCATTTCCAACACCTAGAAACTGGATGGTCGTCCTTGCCACAAAAACTGCAAGTGTCTCCTGATTTCTTCTTAGTCTTGGAGGAAGACTCACCAGACTGTGAAGATTTTCCTTGTTTGGGAGGAAATGGTTTTAAATCAGACTTAGGAATAGGCTTGGAGGAATTCTCACTACCTGCAGAAGGCTTCTTCGGCTTTGGTTTCTGCTTCTGTTTCTCCTTCTCCTTAGAGGACTGAGCAACCAATGCTTTATTCTTGGAGCCTGAGAGCGTGTCCAGCTGAGAAAGATGAGACTTCTCACGAGACAATCGCTCACAAAAGACATCAAAGGTAGGCATGTTGAAACGAGCACCCAAGCCATCCATGGTGGAGTAGAAAGAAAAGGCAAAAAACTGAAAGTGACCCTAAAGCTTTGAAAGAATCAAATGAATGCACTCTGTATCTATCTTTTTCTTTCCACATCCCTAAAGAACAGATCTAGTAGTCTTGAATTTGTTCAAAAAATCCTCAGTAGTGGGAAAGGAATTAGGTGACAAAGAAATCAACTCTGCCTCAATCTATAATGCTTGAATCTCATTGACCCTCCCGAAGAGAGAATCAAACTTCAACCTCATATCTCGAGGAGTAAGCAACTCATCAAGGTGAAACAGAAGACTGTCGGAGACATGCAAAAAGAGCAAACCCATGGCCTCATCCAACTTGTTCCTATGCATAAGAATCTCATAAGGGCGCTGCAGTACTGGCTGAACCTCATCCAAAGAAGCCCACAACCCTCATACCCTGAGAAGCCTCATGATGCGGGGCTTCTAGGTGTGATAGTTGTGTGAAGTCAACAACTCAACTGAAGGATCTGCCATGAGAAAAAAAAAAACTCTGCACCTGCACCTGCTTGTTGTTTTTTTAATTATTATGTGATCTTTCTGAATAGACAGAAGATGCAGAAGGGTTTTTTTTTTTTGAGAGTTTAGGTGTTCTTTATTTCTAATATAAATGACAGAAAGCGAGAAAAAAACACCCCCCCCACAATAGAGAAACCCGAACCCTAGTACATAGTAATGAGAAGGAAGTAGTGCATAAGCAAAAAAACTTCAAACTGATATCGCATGTACCTAATGAATATTCTGAGAAAAAATATCACAAATATGAATAGAGCATGCTAAGAGCTTTCCAATGCCTATTTGTTTTCAAAAAACAGAGATCGTTTGCCCATTCTACAGCCCTGGAAGTGCAAAAATGAAGCCCGACTTTGACTGGTAAAAAGTATAGTCAAACAACATATTCAGGAAAAAAATCTACCACCACAATGTCTGGTTCAGAATCACCTTTCTGATGCCTATTCGTTCGCCAAAATCCGACTTCGGATGCTCAAGATAGAGCCAAAAAACCAATCCCTCCTCAAAAAGGTTGAAGGGTGGAGCTCCGATGAAGAAGCCTAGCTCCGGTGGTGCGTTGGTGGTGCAACCGGGCGGAGAAATCGGGCGGAGCAGAGAAAAAGGGCAGAGCGGAGCAACAGGGCAGAGTAGCCGAGCAAAGCAGGGGCCGGGTGAAGCAGGGGCTAAGCGGGCGGCTGCGGTGTTGAGCGGGTGGCGGCAGCGGCGCTTGAGCGGGGACGCTGCCGACGGCGGGGGCAAAGTTACTAGCGGGGGCTGTAGACGAGAGCCGGCGGCGAGGGTAGAGGGGTCGGCGGGGGCCGGAGGGGGTTGTCAATGGGGGCCGGAGGGGCCGACGGGGCCTGATGGACAAGGCCACAGGTGCCATATGGCGGCCTGCGGTACCTTCGGGCAACCACAACCCCTTTTGATAGGGTTTTGAATTTTTTTTTTTGACTTTTGAATAATTTTTTTTTGAAAAACATCAAGATCCGGCCTGTATGCCATAAAAAGGCACAATTTTTTATTTTTTTTCTCGATTTGCGTGTCAGGGTCGTACGACCTGGTTGGGAGAAAAAAAATCACCCAGATGCTCAGGAGTAAAAAATGGACAAATTTTATATGAGGTCCATTTAGGCCCAAAGTGCTCAAAAAATGCCTGAAACCCCGGATCTTCTTCCAATGCAAAATTCTCAAAAATAGGAATAGATAGCTGCAGATCTGAGCTCTGATACCATATTGGAGTTGAGAAATACAACCCCACAGTAGCCTGAAGATCTTCTGTAAGTCGAATAACCTATTACAAGGAGAAGCAAGGAAGCAATAATCTAAAGAACACACAAAACACAAGAAAAATATTCTCAAAAGATGAGAGCTCCAATTCACCAAAAATGTATTGTGAAAAGATAATACAATGAAAAGAAAAATTAACCTCTAATAGGTCAATAAACCCTAAAAAGGGAAAACCCTAGGATTGCACATAATAATTAATAAAATAATTAATTAATATGCACCTAATGTTAGCTTAAGTGTAAAAAGATAATTGGGAACTTAAAGAATTAAACAAATATTGTTTAATTAATCAAGTAAAGACCCAATTACTCTAACATTACCCTTGTGAATCTCAACTATGCCTGAGCAACCAATGAGCACATCTTGATTGGGAGCACTCCTAGAGAGTTTGGATGCCTAATTTGATTGATAGACCAGAGAACAATGAAGGGAGCCCACTAAGACAACACTTGATTGCCCTTTGATAAAGGATTGACTCTCTTTAAGTATACCTCCCCATCAAAATGTTAAGAAAAAAATAAGAATATTGTTGGAAAAATATAACAAAATTTGACTCAATACTATGTTGTTGAGATACAAATTTGTGATTGTATATAAATTTGAAATTAAATTTCCTTAATATGAAAAAACCATAGAGATATATACATCTTTGACATATGCTTAAATCAACCACTTTAATAAAACCAATTTAGGTGAACATAAAACATCAAAGAAATGAAGATTATATTACCATATGATAGCAACAATGGATGACACACAAACATAACATAAGAAGAATATCTCAATAGATTATTTATGTGGAGAAACCCTCGTGAAAACAAAATTCACTAAAAAAAGGCCAAGTATGTATTATCTAAAAATATATGAGATTAAAATACATTCACTCACATCAATCCTTTTGTGTTTTCAATCTGACAACATTGAACATTATCTACAAACAATGATACAATGCTTAGATATTTGAAGCTGTCAATTTATAGGAAAGGTGGGGCCAGAATATCACTATGGTATCTCAAAATAAGAGTTAGAAATCACCTCCAAACCCATACAAATCTGTTAGTGATCCACCTATAAACATAGTTGTAGTGTTGTAAAATTATATCCCTATACAATTTCATATTCTCTTAGGCCTCACTTTGGAATTTTGGCCTTTTGTGATCTCATTGTGGCTGATTTTGCTCGCAGAAGCTCCAAATCCGCAACCTTCATCTTCTACTTTGTCTCATGATCTTTGATCCAACTCTGTAGACTAGACAAGGGTTCCTAAATGCCCTTGTCCTCTTGGACAAGGGTGCCTAAATGCCCTTGTCTAGGCCAAAAGGGCCCAATTTTAGACCCTCCAATGGTAGAAAATTGTTTGCAAGAATTCCTATTCCGTGTCAACCTGGTTCATAATTTCAAACATGTTTCATGAGGTGAGGTATAAAAGAAGCCTTACCCTATCATTTGAGACATCCATGTACATCATCTCTCCATAATTGTTTCATTCAATTACCAAATTCAATTGAACAAGTGGTCAAAAAACATCAAGGCAACAAAGGAGAGGTCAAGTATTCAGATTTCAAGCATTCAAGATGGCATTCATGATCAAGTTCTTATGAAGAAATATATGCATTCCTACATGAAAACATCAACCTTTCCATGAAGATTCCAACATAAAGAAGATTCATAAAGGCATAACATTCCAATTTAGCATTTCAATTTTATATCTAGCCTATGCCCTTGCAAGGCATGCTTTTTTATTTTAATTTCAATTTAATTATAGGCTTAATTCCAAAACCAGGGTTTGACCTATGCAAACCCCTATCAACTCAACAACAATGTTTCCTTTACTATGTGCAGGTGACAGATTCAGGAGACAAAAATTATAGATTCAAAAAAAGCAAGTAGAGGCACACATAACCAACTTTTGCAGAGCCGAGAAAGAAAGGAGAAGGTTGGTTGCCCACCATTGTTTGACACCTTTTTAATAAATTTCAGGGAAGCATTGAGAATGATAGTTTGGTCCCAAAAAACCATTTGTTAGTCACATCTGACACTATTGGACAAGGGTGCCTAACCACCACTGTCCCCCATTTACGAGTTCAAATTTTAAACACAGGTTCATCTTTACTTCCTATTTCTAGATTCGTACTTTATGACATCATATCTAGAATTTGAAACTATCTATGCATGTCGATTATTGTCAATTTCACATCTTTAACCCTAGATCTTACACATTCAATTAACATCATTTGCATAGCTCATTTTCAACTCAATCCCAAGGAGTACTAAATTCACCTTGTGCTCGATCCTTTTCAATCAAATTTGAGATTGAGCCAATTGAGATCATAATCCTTCCAAATGTAATTATTGGAGATAGGTTTAATTCCTAGTTTGTATGCATAAGCAGCTTGTGAACCCTATTTCGAGCCTTTTATAATAGTAAATAATAATAAATTATCACATGGCATTCACATGGGTGCCCAACCCACAGCCAATTATAATTGGTAATTTTGAACGCTACATTACTTTTGACGGTTTCAATAGCTTACATATAATGACATGCATTACCTAGTGCCCTACTATGGACAACATGCAAATAACATATAATTGCATGTACTAACATGCAAATCTAAGTGGCCCCACTACCAAAATGGACACCTAAATATAATATTTTTTCGTTAATCTTTTATCCCCATCACTACTCATATGAGTGTAATTACATATCATAAATAAATAATTTCAAAATGTTTGTCAAACATGCCCTTAGATGTCCAAGTACACCTTCCAAGGAACGTAGAGATACATAAAAATAACTCAAGATTGCAATGTAAATGTCACCGTATCTTAATAGATTAAGCATTTACAAATAGACTACAACCAACCTCATTGACCACAATCCCTTGCATTTACAAATAGACTACAACCAACCTCATTGACCACAATCCCTTCTTACAACCGGAGAAGAAGCCTATGACATAAGATGGGTGGGTGGACCCCTACTATTCTATGGTAGTCGATAGCTCGATTGTGGGGGTGCCCCTACTATTCGATAAATATCCCAAATATATTCAAATTATTCAATACAATTTCATTTTAAATAACAGATATTCTAATTGACTGATTACGAACACATTAATCACACATTAACCACCCAACAATTGCAATAATATTCATGCCTTCATGCCACAGGGAAGAACTTAAAAAATGTTTAAGTAAAGAAGATAAAAGAAAAAAAAAACGATACACCAAAACCGACCAAATCCCCTAAAATCCCATAAAATCACAGGGCCTGAATCCCAACAATGTAGATCACTCTTTAACTGTTTTTAAATGATAAATTGAGTCAAAGACTGCCATTTTTTGGGGGGAATGGAATCTGATAAAAAAAAATATACACTTACTTGACAGGCAAGCATACAAGAGTTTCGAATTTTGTTGTATGAATGCATGCATGTGCATGTGCAGCAGGTAATTTTTCTGTTAATGGCAGAGAAGAGAAAACTAGTACTTTTTTAAATCATTAGTTTTTTTTCCGTCATTTCATGAGAAAAGAGTTTAGAATTGGGTAAACGGATTTATATAACTACTCTACTGTGGGTGAGGACAGAAAGAAAGGACGTAAGAATGATGAAGGAGAATTTGATTGGCATATAATTTGGAGACAGAAAATGATATTATACAGTGAAAAATCAATCATTTACGTTAAGATTCGTGTCATATATCTTATTCAAGTCATTATATAATAGGAGAATCTAATAAAGCACCGAGCCTGTGGAACAGTTGAATTTTCTCAGAAAATTTAATAGTACGGTCAGCTTTGATTTCATTTTTTAAAAGATGGTTTTTTATATATGTCAACTGTTCAATCTTTCACAGACATTGCATGAGAATCTGGCAAGTATTAAAAAGTGGCATATATAATAATACCCAAGAATACCAAATAGGAGGATCTACTCCATCGTGAGGATGTATATACAATGTATATATAGTTCAAGTCATATATAATAATACCCAAGAATACCAAATAGGAGGATCTACTACTCCATCGTGAGGATGTATATACAATATATACAACGCTTTTTCTACAATGTCAGTATCTACTCCATCGTGAGGATGTATATACAATGTATATATAATTCATTTAGGTCGTAAAACATGAATGGCACCATTGAACTCTGCAGCTATCGTGCATTCCACGTTGGTGATAGTTGAGAATGAATAGGTTAATATCCCCCATACTTAGTGGGTGGTTGTAATGGAGCACTTTGTGTTGAAAGGGAATAAAACCACTCTACCACTCTAGGTTTTTAATTGGGTGTGATGAACAATAAGCAATAAATAATTATAGAGTTGAGGTTGCTCTCCTAATTAAACATGTCTATAAGTATATAAAATATTTAGTTTTATAATTCATATTCAATAAAGATGAAGATGTGGAAGGAAAAAATAGTAATCTAATGAGGAAAGTGGTACTAGTTAGGTTACAAAGTCTTTAAAATTTTAGTTGAGTGGTGTTAAAGCAATTCAAATACATAAAACATATTTTGAGAAGATATTTACAAGAAAAATCTAATAAAATATAGTGTGATTTTGATTATAGTATCAACAAATTGAATACAACACAATGAGGATCACAATGTTGAAAGGAGCATTGAGTATTGAAAGGGAATAAAACCACTCTAGGTTTTCAATTAAATGTGACGAGTAACAATAAATAAATGATTTTACAGTTGAGGTTGCTTTGCTAGTTAAACATGCTTAAAAGTGTAAATGGAAATCAACAAATAGATTAACTATATCTAAATCTATAAATGGCATCGAATAAATGGTGAAGATGCAAAAGGAAAATTTACTAATCTAATTTAGTAAAACATCATGCTATTTTGATTATATTATCAACATATTTAAAGCAATACAATAGAGATCTCAATGTTCAAAGGGTCCTATATCTCCTAGAGAAAAATTGGTGGCATAACCTTGTCAACAAAAACCATACTGGACTCTATCCCAAGTTTTTAATTTTTAGGCTATGGAAATCCAAAAAACCATGAGTGGTTCCCAAAATCATACACCAAAACCAAAAACCCAAATTGCACATCCAAAATCCACCATGAAAATACTAGTGACTATCATGGGGTATATCTATGAATTTTATGTAAACCAAGTCTACATTCCAAGGTCTAAGTGTTCTAATTTGAACACTTATTTCTCTTCTAATTTGAACACCTATTTCTCTTACAAGGGTTTCACACCTTCTTACACCAACCCAAAATAGTTGGTCAAATGCCATCTTACATGCCTACTTGTAACTCCAATTACCAATGCCCACAAGTTTATCTCACACGCTTTACATGCCATGATTCTTTTACACATCTTATAATGGCATAAATTGTCTTACACATATTTACCATATAATCCAAGGGTCAAATTGGAATATCACTAATTCCCTCAAGGGGTAGCGTCTCATTCTAAGAGGTTCCAATCGAAACAACATTGTAATTCCTAGGATTGCAAGGTGTAAAACATGCCTATCCTAAAATATGTTATGTTGTGAACTCATCCTCATAGCTCCATGCTAAAAATTTCATCACATGATTACTGTAAAATTGATCTAATTTCACTTTACCTTACTCTAGCCCATTTCTCTTTATATAGAAATAATCTAAGTTAAACTTAAAGATTTGATCTCAATCTATAGATTCAACTCATATCCATGGAATTGACCTTGATAACTATTCACCTTTAGTATTTGTAAATAAACCATGACACTCTTGATATATATAACTATAATGGTGGTATCCTATGTAAAGAAAAACTTATATCCATATAGCATGGTGGGATCTTGGAAAGAGAAAATGATATTTGTTTAACATGGTATTACCATACAAAGAAAATAATATTTTTAGGACTCATGGTGAGAGAATGCAACAAGTGTTGGGATTAAAGTGTCATCTACCTTGTAAATCCTATGTTGTGGTTTCAACATCCTTAGAAAATGACATAAGGCACTTAAGGTCTATTTGTTGAACAAACCTGAATGTTGAGATTGGGGGGAGGGGAGGGGAGTGGGGGGGGGGGGGGCGAATCGGCATAAACTAAAACTTAAACATTCAACTTTCCTTTTCTTCTCGCTTCAACTTTACTTTGTCTAGTCTTCTTCTCTCTTCTCTTCAATTAAAAAAGCTTTCATTCATTCTTCTTCGTCTTCTTCTTCTTCTTCCTCTTCTTCCTTTTCTTCATATTCCTCTTCTTATTCTTCATCATCATCATCATCTTCTTCTTCTTCTTCTTAGATTGCATGGTTGTCATTGATGTCAAACCTGGTTATTTAGATGGATATTGGTCTAGATATGCTTTGTCAAACCTTGGTTATCTGGATGGATGATGCTTTTGGTGCCCTCCGGATATGTTCTTAATTGCATTGCAGTTTAGTGGATCATGTTCTTTTGGTCTAGATATGTGTTGGAATATGTGTTTAGATGGTTATGTGGGTCTCACTTTGGTTTGTGTAGATCCTCATGAAGTATTTTGCTAGTGGTTATGTGGCCAATTGGATGATTATATTTACATGTTATGCTTTGTAACATTCTTTGGAATATATGTTAGCATGTGCAGATTGTCAAATCATTCATGGGATGATGTTTTATGACATGTTTTGGTTCAGACATCTTTCTTCTACAATGGACCAATCTAAGTATTTTAGGTCTGAGTAGCTTATTTTGTGTAATATTGCTTATTCTATTTTGGTTAGCCCTTGATTAAGATTTAAATGTTGTATCTCATATATAAGATGTGTGGACGGATGAATTGAGTATGGATGAGAAGTGAATTGTGTGAGAACTGTATACGAATGATTTTCAAGAAAAATTGAGTTGTGGTGATGTGAAAGTCAGTTTGAGAAGAGATTTGAAGCTGATATATTCTGTAAGATAGTGTGTTGTGACAATGGAGATCATCAAAGATGTGTTCCATGTTATTGGTCACTTGACTATTTTTCAAGGATAATTTCATGATCAAGAGAATCCTTCTCAGTTTTAGTTCAGCTATTTCATTCATTGTTGATTGATAGTGAATCCTTTAGTAACAATTTGTATCTTGTCCTAAAGAAGTGTTCTTCAGCTATACAAGTATTTTTGAATCTTGCCTAAGGCAGTGCGTTTCAGTTCAATAAGTCCTTCAGGTTTTGGTGCTCCTTGGTTGCAAGCCTAAAATGTTGTAAAAATTGTTATTCATATTGTGAATTATATTCTCACCGTGGTTTTTCCCTATTTGGGTTTTCCATGTAAATTAGGTGTGCATGTGTTTATTTGTTTTTTCTTTATGTGTTGATGATTAAAGTGTTGATGTTAAATAAGTTGAGTAATAATTCTTTTGAAGTTTGAGACTGATTCACCCCCCACCTCTCAGTCCTATTGGGTGTTCAACAATTGGTATTAGAGAAAGGTTCCTTGGAAAGCTTAACCACTTGAGGTAGATCTAGAAATGGTGTAGGAAACTTCATTTTAAAGATTCGATGTTTGATGAAACAAAATTTAATTATTGGAAAGAAAGAATGGAATCTTATTTGGAAGCATTGTAGAATGGAATCTAGGAGATTATCTAGACTGGCTATCAATGACCTCTGAATGGACCATCAACTCCAAATAAGATCAAGGCTCAACAGACAAATGCAAAAGATAGAATAATTCTTATGAGATATCTTAGTAATGAAGTATTTGGAAAAGTTAAATGAATGAAAGAAGCTAAGGGAATCTAGACCAAGTTATGTTATGCATATGAAGGTAATCTGAAGACTCAACAAACAAAACTCTTGAACCTAAAGAAAAAATTTAAAGGTTTTAGAATGGTTGATGATGAAAGCATTGAAAGTTACATGCATAGAGTGAATGATACAACAGAAGCTATCCAAGTTAAATTGGAGGAATGCTTGAAGAAAGTGATTTTATCAGGAAGATCATGTTTACATTGACAAACCCCTACAAACCGAAGAAGTGTGCAATTGAAGAATGCCATGATTTGAACAACTACACAATTGATCATCTTATTGGTACATTATCAGCTTGTGAGATCAGAGAGATGGAAGATATAAAATCATATCGAAGAGAAGTTGCATTCAATGTTTCAAGAGTACTAAGAGATGAACTGAAAACTAGTGAGAACCTGGATGAGATTGAAGCAAAATTTGTAAGAAGACTAAACTGAGGAACTGGAAAGTATAAAGGTAAGTTTCCCTTGAAATGTTTTAATTGTGGAAGAATTGGTCATTATGATTTTAAATGCATATATATAGAAGATTACAGAAAATTTGAGGATGATGAAAATAAAAATAAATATAGAAGAAACCACTTTAAGAGAAGAACAAATGATAGAGATAAAGGGAAAAGGAGTTTATGTTCTATGGAAGCACATTCATCTGAAGAAGATGTTGAAGAATCGAATGAAAAATCCTTATTTCTAGCCATAGAGGAGAAGTATCAGGAAAGAACTGGAAGACTGGAAGAGAAGATTGCACTACAAGCTAAAGTTGAACTTAGATTGTGGATCATTGATTCTAGATGCTCAAATCATATGACCAAAGAAAAGGCAAGTTTATCACTCTGAAGAAATATGATGGTGGATTTTTAAAATTTGTAGGAGACGATGTTGCACCGATCTGTGGAATGGAAGCATCTTGATTGATGGTAAGCATAAAATTGATAGTGTTTATTATGTATAAGTATTGAGACATAGTCTATTGAGTGTCATTCAGATGTGAAATAGATGCTATAAAGTTGTGTTTAAGGAAACTTAATGTATGATTATAAAAGGTAGAACTAGAAAGTTGGTAGCAGAAGGAATTAGGACAAGTGGAAATGTTTACTACATAAAAGACAAAAGTGGAAATAGATTTTATCTGAGTTAGAGTAATGAATGTTGGTTATGGCATAAGAGGATGGGGCATGTTAACTTTGATAAAATAATAAAGATCATTAGCTATAAAGAAGTAAGAGATTTACCAAGGATCATCAAACCTATTGACACTGTGTGCACGGAATGCCAATGAGGAAAGCAAATAAGGAGAAGTTTCAAGAACAAGGAGTATTCTACATTGCAATCCGTTGTAGATAATTCATAGACTTGTGTGGTCCTACAAAGACATGCAGAGTCAATGGTGAAAGGTATTTTATGTTAGTAATTGATGATTATTCTAGAATGACATGGGTTACATTTTTAAGGGAAAAATCTGAAGCTTTTGAAAGATTCAAAGTTTTCAAGTCAATGGTAGAGAATCAGGTTGATGCTAGAATCAAATGTTTAAGGTCTAATAGACCTGTGAAGAATTCACTTCAAATGAATTTGACAATTTATGTGAGAAATATGCCATTAAGAGACATATTTCTATTCTGAGAACCCCTCAAAAGAATGGTGTGGTTGAAAGGGAGAATAAAACTATTATTGAGATGGCTAGAACGATGATGAAAGATGCTAACTTAGCTAATTTTTATTGGAAAGAGGTTGTGCATATTGTTGTTTACATTCTCGACATGGTTCAGATAAGGATAAATGATGCAAAGACACCCTATGAGTTGTGGTATGGAAATATTACAGAATCTTTAGGAGTAAGTGTTATATCAAAAGAGAAGAGAATGACCTAAGAAAGTTTGATACCAACGTTGATGAAGGAATATACTTGGGATATGCTAAAAACAACAAAGCTTCCTGATGTTACAATAAAAGATTAAACAAGATAGTGGAGAGTACAAATATCAAATTATGCAAAGCATGAGAACAAACTGCCCCAAAACCTATTCAAGTGACTGAATTTGAGATCATACTCATTTTTATAGAAAAAAAGACAACTCCAGAAGGAAGAAATGAAGAGAAAACAGATGAAGAAGAAGAGGAGGACAAAGAAAAAGTTGAACAAATAATCAAGACCCCAAAATATGTGCAAAGAAATCATTCTGAAGCTCAAAAAATTGGAGACAAAAATAAAGGAGTCTAGACAAGAAGTGTTACAGAGGTAAATGAGAAAGCTCATTGTACTTATTGAACCTAAATAATATGAACAAGAAAGAAAAGAACAAATTAGATATGGAAGAAGAACTGAATCAGATACAAAAGAATCAGATTTGGGAGCTTGTACCTAGACCAGTGTATAAGAATGTGATAGGAACGAAGTGGGTATTTCAGAATAAACTGAATGAACAAGGACAAGTCACAAGAAACAAGGCAAGATTGGTATGTAAAGGCTACTCTCAAGTTGAAGGTATTACTTTGAAGAAAAATTTTCCCCTATTGCTAGGATGGAAGCTATTAGAATGTTTCTTGCATTTTATGCCTACAAGAACTTTAGAGTATATCAAACGGATGCTATGTCAATATTTCTAATGGGGAATTGGAAGAAGAAGTATACATTGAACAACCAGATGGATTTAGCCTATCAGATAATCCAGACATGGTTTGTAGGTTAAAGAAGGCATTGTATAGACTTAAACAAGCACCTAGAGCATGGTATGCAAGACTAGGCAAATATTTGTTACAACAAAATTTCAGGAAAAGTATTGCAGACAACAATTTTTATTTTAAGGTTGAAGGCATGAAGTTGTTGATTGTTGTTGTTTATGTTGATGATATTATCTTTGGAGGAAGTGTTGGCTTGTGCAAAGAATTTGTAGAAGAGATGCAAAAATAATTTGAGATGTCTATGTTTGAAGAAATTTTATTTTTCCTTGGGCTTCAAGTTACACTTTTGGATGATGAAATTTTTATTTCTCAAGCTATGTATGTTGAAGAGATGTTGAAGATGTTTGATATGGAAAATTGTATCTCCGAATGTTGATCAAAAGAAGTACAAATCTATGATTGGAGGATTGTTGTATCTTGTCGCTTCTATACCGGATATTATGTAGGTTGTGTGTTTGGTTGCAATATTTCGAGCTGGTCCAAAGTAGACTCATGATAAAGCGGTAAAAAGGATCTTTAGATATTTGAAAGGGACTCGGGATTTTGGCTTATGGTACAAGAAAGATGGAGATTTCATGTTGAAGGCTTATATGGATGCTAATTGGGTTAGAAGTGTTGATGACCAAAAGACTGCTAGTGGTGGAGCATTATTTTTGGCAGACATATTGGTTTCATGGATGAGTAAGAAACAATAATCTCTCATTGTCAACTATTGAAGCTGAATATATTGTCATAGCATCTTGTCATACTCAAGTTTTGTGGTTGAAGCAAACTCTTAAGGATATTAGAGTTGTATATGATGAAGGTATTCCTATTATGTATGATAATACCAGTACTATAAAAATTTCAAATAATCCAAGTTCTGCATTCAATAACTAAACATATTTCAATTTGTTATCATTTTTTGAGGGAAAAGGTTGTAGAAAAGGAAGTCAAACTGGAATATATTTTTACATTAGAGAAGATAGTAGACATTTTCACAAAGGAATTCGTGAAGGATACTTTTGAGTATCTTAGGAAAAAGAGGGGTTATTTCTGTGAGATTTTGCCAAGATCAAGGGCACAATGAAAAGTATTAAAATAGAGACAAAAGAATGACAAGAACAAACTGTATTCTCATCAAAATGAAAATGATCAACTGGATTCACCAATACAATGAATATAGGCCTTCTTATATAGGCAAGGCCATATGGATGTACGAGCACACAATCATGACATGTGGCTCAATGAGAAACAAGGGTAGGTAAGAAATACTAGGGGTAGGTAGGAGAAATAATATAATATTCCACAAGAGGTGGATGACCCATCAAATGTGGAGTGTAACAACAAAATAAAACCACAAAAGGTGGAATTTCTCCTACAAGCTCTATCCCTATGTGCACACTTCCCTAAGTGTCTCAAATCCAAACTATGAAGAAATGCATTATCCTAAGTTAACTTAAGTGTAATAATATCCATAATGAATATTTATTTACACCAACACCCCCCCTTAAGTGCAACTTACGGGAATGAAGACTCAAGTCAACAATGCAAGATGGGTCCTGGCTACTAGGCCATGATAGGTACCCATGTACAATATGCAAATGCAAGCAAAACTATGCAGAGCAATCTCTCATGAATGGAGAAAAGGAGAAAACCCAGTGGGAAAAAACTCCCCCCCAAAAGAGAGATGAATGTACAAAAGACTCTCAAAGAAGAAGGACAAAACCTCAAAGAGGAAAAAGTCCCCCCCATAAGAGAGGAAGGAGAAGTCAGCTGACCCCCCCTAATGACACATCCTGCACCCCCAAGAGAGCTCACAACTACTAGAACTGACAATACTACAAATCAATGACCTGCTCCTGAATGAGCTCTCGAATATAGTGCATATGAATCTCGATGTGTTTGGTTTGCTGGTGCTGGACCGAGTTCTTTGAGATTGCAATAGCACTCTGATTGTCGCAATGTAGAACTGTTGGCCATGGAGTGGTGAACCCAAACTCTATGAGGATCTACTGGAGCCAAATGGTCTAGGTCACTGCATCAACAACACCTCGATACTCAGCCTCAGTCGAAGAGAGAGAAATAGCATGTTGCTTCTTTCTCTGCCAACAAATGGGGCCTGAACCAAGGTGAAAACTATAACCAAAAGTAGACATACGATCATCAAGATCGCCAACCCAATCAGAGTCTGTGTAACCAACCAAGCGAAGTCCTGTGCCTGCTGCATAGTAAATCCCATAGTGATGTGTACCTTGGATGTAATGAAGGATGCGTTTGGTGGCTTTCCAATGAAGCTCATGTGGTTCCTACATGAAGCAGGAAACCATGCCAACTGCAAATGAAATATCAAGGCGTGTATGGGTCAACTAGATGAGACTACCCACAAGCTGACGATACAAAGTGGCATCAACTGGTGGAGAAGAACACTGAGCCTCAAGCTTGACTCTGGAAAGAAAGGGAGTCGATGCAGGCTTACAATCAACCATATGAAAGAGTGCAACTAGATCAAGAGCATACTTGGGCTGCGATAGTGTAATCCCGGAAGGTGACTATGAAATCTCTATCCTAAGAAAGTAGTGCAAAAGACCCAAGTCAGTCATAGCAAATTTGTTATGCAAAGCAGATTTGACCTAGCTAATGATGGATGTGCTACTCCCTGTAATGATCAAATCATCAACAAAGAGCACAAGTATCAAGTGAGAGTCATCTTGTCACAAAATGTAGACATTCGGATCAGAATGACACCTGGTGAACCCTGCGGAGAGAAGAAAGGAATCCATCTTGGCGTACCAAGCCCTGGGGGCCTACTTAAGGCCATATAGAGATTTCCTTAGTCTGCAACCAAGGAAGTATCTTGGATGAAACCCTGTGGTTGCTCCATATAAATCTCCTTATCAAGATCACCATGAAGAAAAGCACTCTTCATATCCATCTAATGTATAGTCCAACAATGAGCTGCAGCAATAGCAAGTGTCAAGCGAATGAAGTTCATCTTGGCTATGGGCGCAAAGGTCTCAGTATAGTCAACACCTACTACTTGGGAGAAACCTTTTGCATCACGTCGAGCCTTGTACTTATCTACACTACCATCCGCTACAAACTTGGCCCGATAGATCCACTTACATTGAACCATCTTTCTCCCCTTAGGGAGGTGGACTAAATCCCATGTGTTGTTCCTCATCAAGGAACTATACTCTTCCTCCATATCTTGGTCCCACTCAGGAACCCCTGATGCTTCCCAAAATGTCTTTGGATCAGAAGCGATAGCAATGAATGCATGTGGAAGATCCTGATGCTGTGATCAAGTTCTCCCTGTATTTGAAGGATCCCCAACAAGAGAACCCATGGACTCAAGTGTCTATCGAGCCCAATGAGGTCTAGGTGGAGGTGGAGAATGAGGCTCCTCAACTGCAAGTGGACCCTGTAGAGGTGTAACCCTGCGAGTCAGAGTTGAAGGAGTCTCATCATCTAAATCACTAGCATCACTATCCACAATGGAGGAAGGTGGAGGAGGTAGAGAGGCTAAGCTAGGAGAGATTTCTTCAAAGTGAACACTCCTCTCAATGAACACCTCATGTGTCTCAAGATCCATCAATCTATATGCCTTAACACCCTCGGGATATACAACAAATATGCAAGGTCAACTTTGTGGTTCCAATGCCTTGCGTTTCTGTAGAGGTATGCGAGCCCATGCTGGACACCCAAAGACTCTGAAATGTCTCACAATTAGTTTCCTACCAGCCCAAGCTTCAAAAGGAGTAATACCTTACAAAGCTTTGTGAGGAACCCAATTCTGGATGTGTGTGGCACAACTAATAGCCTCAGCCCAAAAAGCAAACCCGCAGACATAGCGGGCCTTACTAAATGAAGGTGTTGGAAATGGACCTGCTACATCGCTGTGAACAAGTTGAAGAACTTCCAAAGCTCTCCAAGTTTTCCCTTTATCAAACTTTTCCTTGGGATGCTTTCCCATGGAACAACCTGAACATACACCCTCTAAAAAACTGATTTGAGGTAGACTTGTGACCATGTCTTTAGTGTTGAGCTGTTGAAGATAGCGGTAGTTGAGGTCACCAAACCACTCATAGCTTACTTTCTGAATTTGAATGAGTAAGCAAGGCCCTAGAAGGTGAACTTGGCACAAAGTGGGAGAATGAATAAAGCCTTGAGTTGTCATTGACTTGTCCCACTGCTACCAAGGCATCATCATCAAGTTCCTTTACCACAACTGAATCTGGTGTAAACTCAACCTTTTTCCCATTCCCTTAGTGAGTGATTTGGTAGATAGAGAGAAGGTTGGTAGACAAGTTAGGAACATAGAGAACATTCTCAAATGTTTCGTCATCCATGTCAACTGAACCTTTCCCTTCAACCTCTACTTGTGTATCATCACCTTTGTAAATGTGAGGTACCTTAGATGGCTCCAATGAAGAAAACTGCTCCTTTGTAGAGCCCATGTGATATGAGGCACCTGAGTCAAGTATCCACTGTTGTGAAGAACTTGTTGTAGCCACAAATGCTTGCCCTTTTCCCTTAGACTGTGAGGAAGAGGAAGGAGATGAATCCTTCTTTGTGTAGGCGGATGGCAAGTTGATGTTGTTTTTCTTAAGAAGATTAGTTAACTCATCAACTTGCTTTGTGTGGCATCGATGCTCATCATGACCATACTTCTTGCAATATGCACAAGTTGTCTTATCCTTCTTAGGTGGTGTCCCCTTCTTGGAAGAGGATGAAAAATTGCCTTGTAATGGAGAGGATGATTATCCTTTTTCCTGCTATGGCTGTGACTTAGATTGCTTCTTCTTGTTGTTGGAATCTTTGCCTTGACTTCCTTGATTCCCTTGATTAGCCACCAAAGCCTTGGACTTTGAAGACTTGAGAAGCCCCATGTTCAACAACTTAGATTGTTCCAATATCAACATTTCTGTGAAAGCATCAAATGAAGGTATAACATAGGAACTCCCCACTATCAAATGATGAGTTTGGAAGCTAGACACAAATGCTGCATATTTTGGTGTAAGGTTGTCCAACAAGTTGAATATCAACTGAGCATCTTTTTTGTCAATTCCACAATCCTTAAGCTTTGCTCTTAGCTCATTTGCTTTGGTGACATAATCTTGGATTGTATCAAAACTCTTGGGATCTAAGTTGGTGAGCTCATTGTCAATCTTATAACCTCTAATTTCATCAACTTGACCATACAATTTTTGAAACATATCCCAAGCATCTTTGATTGTAGTACACTTTTCAATATGAAAGATGAGGTCATCTGATACATACTTGCGCAAAGTTCCAAGAGCCATGAAATTCTTATTGAACCATTCTAATTGAGCATTAGGATCAGCCTTAGGATCAAGTGGTGCTACTATTGTTCCATCTATGTAATGCATGAGACCTTTTTCCATTAATTTGCTCCATACTTTAATTTTCCATGATGCATAATTATGTGGAGTTAAAGGTGGAAATTTATGAGGACTCATTGCAAAAAAAATGAAAGAGAACAAGGAAAGAGAGGCACAATCACAAAAGACACCCCCCCAAATTCACTCAATCAAAGAACCCCCCCAAAAGTGATGTTTTGGCACTTTATACTTAGTGCATGTACAATGGGCCACTTGCAAAAAATGACAAAGTGGACTTCTGATTTCAATTTTATAATTGCCTCATTAGGGCCAAAAGAGACTCAAACTAATAGTGCAAGAGATCTAAACTAAGATCCAAACAATTTACAAGTATCAAATAGGCTAAATAAGACCAATATCTGAAAGTACAATTTCTACTTAAAATCTCTAAAATCTGATCATAGATTATGAAAGTAGATGAAAAAACATGCACTTTCAATAAAACAGCACCTGAAAAGGAGGTCATATGAGCTCAAACAAGGCCTTTGAAGTTGCAGAATTGAGGATTGGACAGGTATAGCTGAGAGAGTCTGAAAATTCCAAAAACCCTGTGCACCAAAACCTGAAAAATAACCACACCTCTGCGAAGAGCATGGAAAATTAGCCCAAATCAAAAAAACTTGCACCCAAAAAGGAGCAAAATTGAGCAAGTTATGGCCCTCCAAAGTTGACCCAAAAATCCAAACTGCTCAACGGAGAGGGGTCTAAAAATTTCCAAAGAAAATACTAACTGGGCACTGACTGGGTGCTACTAACTGTGCGCTACTGACTGGGCAGAAGGTACGGATCCCAAAAATAATTTTCAAAAAATTTTATTTTTATTTTTTCAAAAAAAAATTTCGAACTGGAAAATAATTTTATTTTTTTTGAAAAAAATCTGAAAATTCCATATCGTACCCACTCGAATTGGGCAAAAAATTTCCTCCACACCCAAAAATCGATTTTCGCCAAAATAGGTCAAATTTATACTCGATTTTTATGGAAACGACCTCCCGAACGCAATGGTGAGGTCAAAAACACTCCAAGATGCCTCCAAAAAGCGTAGTTCCTCAGATCCAAAAATAGAAGCCTTCCACGATGTCTCCAAAAACCAATCAATGAAGCCCCAATGGCTCTGATACCATGTGAGATTTTGCCAAGATCAAGGGCACAATGAAAAGTATTAAAATAGAGACAAAAGAATGACAAGAACAAACTGTATTCTCATCAATATGAAAATGATCAACTGGATTCACCAATACAATGAATATAGGCCTTCTTATATAGGCAAGGCCATATGGATGTACGAGCACACAATCATGACATGTGGCTCAATGAGAAACAAGGGTAGGTAAGAAATACTAGGGGTAGGTAGTAGAAATAACAAAATATTCCACAAGAGGTGGATGGCCCACCGAATGTGGAGTGTAACAAAAAAACAAGACCACAAAAGGTGGAATTTCTCCTACAAGCTCTATCCCTATGTGCACACTTCCCTAAGTGTCTCAAATCCAAACTACGAAGAAATGCATTATCCTAAGTTAACTTAAGTAAAGTGTAATAATATCCATAATGGATATTTATTTACACCAACAATTTCCCCTCCTTTTTCTAACTAGATGCATTCTCGATGGTGCATCTTTCTAGGGGGAGACTCGGTGCTTATCTTTGTTTCCTAAATTGATGGGGATGTTGTTCTCAAGGGGAGTAGTGGTGTAAGTGGTTAGTATGTTTATGTTTGTCTTACAACACCCTTTGTCATTGTTGTCAAAGGGGGAGGAGTTATTGTGAGATTATTGGAGAGAGTTATTGTGAGATTATTGGAGAGAGTTGTTGTGAGATTACTAGGTTTTTTGGTGTTGTTGTTTATTGGTCTATTGGTGTTTCCATCAATGAAAATGGGGATATTGTTGGACATTGTTGTTAGCATGAGCTTGTATGGTTGTCATTGATGTCAAACTTGGTTATCTAAATGGATATTTATCTAGATATGCTTTGTAAGACCTTGGTTATCTAGATGGATGTTGCTCTAGATACTCTTATGGTGTTGGTTACATATCATCCTGTATTTAGGGTGGTTCGAAATATTTTTGGTGCCCTCCAAATATGTTGTTAATTTCATTGTAATTTAGTGGATCATGTTCTTTTGGTCCAAATATGTTTTGGAAGATGTGTTGAGATGTTTATTTGGGTCTCACTTTGGTTTGTGGCAATTTGTATGGAGTGTTTTGTATTGGAAGTGGTTATGTGACCGACTAGTTATTTATATCTACACATTATGCTTTGTAACATTCTTTGGAACATATGTCAGTGTGTGTGGATTGTCAGATCATTCATGGGACGATGTTTTATGATATGTTTTGGTTCCCCCTTTCTATTGGAGTGGACCAATCTAATTATTTTAGGTCTTGGTGGCTTATTTTGTTTTGGGCCGACCCTTGATTAAGATTTTAATGTTGTATGTCATATATAAGATGTGCAGATGGATGAATTGAGTATGGATGAGAATTGAATTGTGTGAGAAGTGTATGCAAATTATTTGCAAGTAGATTTGATTTTGTGGTGATGCAAAAGTCAATTTGAGAAGAGCTTTGAAGTTGATATATTGTGCAAAGCAGTGTATTGTGACAATGGAGATCATCAGAGATGTTTGCCATGTTATTGGTCACTTAATTATTGTTCAAGGACAATTTCATGATCAAGATAATCCTTCTCAATTTCAGTTCAACTATTTCATTCATTATTAATTGACAGATTGTCATTTGGTAGCAGTTTGTATCTTGTCTTGAAGAAGTGTTCTTTAGCTATTCAAGTCTTTTTTTATCTTGCCTAAGGCAATGCACCTTAGTTTTGTAAGTCCTTCGGGTGTTGGTACTCCTTGGATACAAGCCTAAAATATTGTAAACATTTTTATTCATATTGTGAGTTAGATTCTCACCATGTATTTTCCCTATTTAGGTTTTCCATGTAAATATGGTGTTCATGTGTTTATATGTTTCTACTTGATGTGTTGATGATTAAAGTGTTGATATTAAATAAGTTGAGTAATAATTGGTTTGAAGTTTCAAACCGATTTACCCCCCTCTCAATCTTGTTTGTTCAACACCTTCTTCTCCTTCTCATTCTCCTTCTCCTTTTCCTTCTTCTATTTCTCCTTCTCCTCCCTCCCCTTTTTCTCCTCCTCCTCCTCTTCATCCTCCTCCTTCACCTTCTTCTTCTCCTTCTTCTTCTCCTTTTTCTTATTCTCCTTCTCCTTCTTCTCCCTCTTCCTCGTCCTCCTCCTAATCCTCATCCTCCTCCTTCTTCTCCTTGTTCTTCTAATCCTCATCCTTCTCCTTGTTCTTCTTCTTCTCCTCCTCCTCCTTCTTATCCTCCTCGTCCTTCACTTGCTTCTTCTTCTCCTCCTCCTCCTTGCCCTTCTCCTCCTCCTCCTCCTCCTCATCATCCTCATCCTCCTTGTCCTCCTTCCCTTTCTCCTTATCCTTCTCATTGTCCTTCTCCTCCTCCTCCTCCTTCTACTATTTATTCTCTTTGTCCTCATCCTCTTCCTCATCCTCCTTCTACTATTTATTCTCTTTGTCCTCATCCTCTTCCTCATCCTCCTTCTTCTTCTTCATCAAAATTAACTACATTGATATTTTCTCTCTTTTCTTGTTTCTTTCTCCTTGGTTTCTTCTTCTCAATAGGAGCCTTAGATTTCTCAAGGATAGTAGTAACATACCTCTTTCTTCTAGGTGATGATATTGTAGGTCCATAAAATGTGGAACGAGTGGTAGTGGTAGTACCAGACCTTCCAATTCTCTTAGGTGCTTGTGGTAATTGTGGGGCATCTACAACAACTTGATATTTCTCAAGTGTACCCCTAACTTCTTCTTCCAAATCCCCCTTCATATTCTCAAATTTCTCGCCCACCTTATTCTTGATCAAATTATTTGATATATTTTCATAAGTACCAAGCCTTTTCAAATTAGCATCCTTAGGCTTATTGATCAAGAGGTTAGCATAAGCCACCCACTCGAGTCTAAAGACCTCATAAAGCAACTTGGGGATCCATGAAGTCCTAGGCTCAACAACCACCATATAACAATTATCTTTATGAACCATAAATATAATTACTTCCTTGTATCTTTCTAGTACCTGTGTTGGTATCCTATACCTTGTGTTCATATCATTCTAAAAAGTTTTAAAGAACCCCCAATAGGCTAAATCACTAGCCTTCCCATTCAGAAAGCTATGCACATGATCTTTTATTCATGAGCCCACAAACACATTTGTCCTCCAAACAACATTCTTAACACTAGACAATTCTCTCATGAAGTACAAAATTAAATAGATAACTAAATAAATATACCAGAATGGATACTTTGACTCTTTTACTTTGTGTATATTCTCCATTAGTTGTTGTAGCAACTCACAAAGACCAAAATCTTTACTCTCCTTAACAATCTAATATGCGGTGTGTATGGCAATTGTAGAGGTAGAGCCCTCTTTGTTAGTGAAATAGGCTTTATAGGTGATGCCCATAACAACATTCTAGACTCCCAAATAAACAATATCATTTACTATTAGTGCTCTTTTGTCAAACTTTGCTCCAGTTAACCTTGTAAACACATCATTCTTCATTAACTTCAATGTAGAGACTTCTCTAGTAGAGCTCAAATCTATTACTTCCCCTATATACTCCTTTATTATCATGTAGGGTTAGTCTAACTAGAGGAATTATTCATGTATGCATCTCAACAGAATTTGGATTATATCTTCTTCATAAAACATAGGGAAACAACTCCAAATATCAAATTTCTTCTCTCTAATGCTTGCATACTCTAGTTTTAGCATAAACTGGTCATCCAAAAAATGTTCCTCTCTAAACTTTGTCATTTTTACATGACCCTACTCATCCAAGCGAGCATGAATGTATATGCATACATCCTCGGTGTGAATTGCATTAATAGACGTGAAAAAAATGTATTGCCAGTATCATTTGTAGTAGATTTGTATGGTCACATCTTAAAGATAGGTCTTCATTTTTCTACAATATTTATAACCCTAGGAGTATCCATTTTCAACTTCTAAACTTAGGGTTTACAAAAATACAGAAAATACCTAGAAATTCAATAGCTAGGGTTTGCACATGGATGCATTTGTAATTTTTCTTCTCTTCAACTCCTCAATCACTCTTGAATGTTTCAAATGAGATAAAAAAAATGACCAAGTATATCATAAATACCTTCCTCATCTTTCCTAACAATTATGCATTAATTGTGCATACTTTTATCAACTTTTAGCTACTTTGACATATCAACAACCCATAAAAAGGGGAGCAATGCTAAAAAGTTTTAATGCAACAAATATTGTTCTCATCCCAAAAACCCCTTCCCCATCAACATTCGCAGAGTTCAGACCTATTTCTCTTTGTAACACAATATGAAAAGGGGAGCAATGCTAAAAAATTTTAATGCAACAAATATTGTTCTCATCCCAAAAACCCCTTCCCCATCAACATTCGTAAAGTTCAGACCTATTTATCTTTGTAACACAATATATAAGATTGTAACTAAGGCCATTTACCTTAGAATGTACTACCTTATATCTAAGATCATCTCACAAGAACAAGGAGGATTTATCCCTGGTAGGGAGACTATGGAAGGAGCCCTAGTAGCGAATGAGGTTTTACACTGTCCATGAAAGCTAACAAGAAAATTTTGTTATCAAACTTGATATGATGAAGGCATACAACCGGGTTAAGTGGGATTTTCTTTTTAAAGTATTATCAAAATTTGGCTTCTTAGACAAATGGTGCAAATGGATCAAAACTTGCATCTCAGACGCACATTTTTCTATTCTAATAAATGGTCGTCCCTTAGGGTTTTTTCAGGGTACACAGGGAATAAGACAAGGCAACCCTTTGTCACCTTTTCTCTTCATTCTCATGGCAGATGCCTTGAGCAGACACATCAATTTTCAATCTTCAAAAGGGCTTTGGCTTGGTGTCACTCTTCCAGGTACTTCAATAACAGTAACTCTCTCTCTCTTTTTTGATGATACATTGCTATTTGGTAAGTCTTCTCTAAAAGAAGCCAAGCTCATCAAGCAAACACTGGATATCTATTCTTCTACTTCGAGTTAGAAAATTAATGTTGCCAAGTCTAAGATTTTCATTTTCAACACACCTTCAATCCTGTCACTAAGAATATGCAAGACTTTGGGCTTCTCAATGGACCAATTGCCATCTTCCTACCTTGGCATCCCCTTTTTTATGGGATAAAACAAACCGTCTTATTGGTCTATGTATATGGTGAAAATGGATAACAACAATAACGATATTGAAAGGCTAAATGAATTCAACCACAAAACCCTAGCCTAACAACAACAAAGATCCACCATAACATATGAAGATTACCTAAGACAATGCAAATCAAATGAAATCGCAAAGATTATACCATCACATGTCCAACAGGGTTTGGATCTCCATTCTTCCTATCTCCATTGATCTTGCTTGATATATTTGCTCTCAGATTTTATGTGCACAAGAGCTCAACAAAGAACGGAATGTGGTTGCAAGTAGGATCGCTTATGTTCAAAAGCGTAGTGTAGTCAAGTAGTCAACGGGGGGCCTTGATAATAAAGGAAGCATCTCCTTATATAGAAGACACTATATGAAATGGAGGGATAAGATTGAGAGGTGTAAAAGGAGGTCGGCTATGATTAGAGGGTAGGTAAAAGAAATAATAAAATAATGAAAGGGGTAGGCAGTGTATGAATTAAGAGATGAATGACATGTGTCATGGGTAGAAAAGGTTAATGAATTAATTAAATAAATAAAGATTTATTTAATTAATAGAAGAAGTGAGATCAATTAAATAAATAAGATATTTATTTAATTTGGGAAAAGGATAATTTAAATAAATAAATGTGTTTATTTAAATGAGAAATAAGGCTAGAAGAGAATAAATGAATTAATTAAATAAATAAAGATTTATTTAATTAATAGAAGAATTAAGATTAGATAATTAAATAAATAAAATATTTATTTAATTAGACTGGACAATTTTGGGTGTCTACATTTTGCCCCTCTTTGAGACAATGCGGCCTGTTGCGTTGTTTCAAAGAAGATAATATGAACTGATACAAAGTTGCCACAAGATGGGAATGATATGCCCCCTCGAGAGATTGGATGAAAAAATGTCTGAAAACATCACAGACAATCTCTCGATAAGAAAGACGGGATAGAATGGACTGACCAAATAAAGTGACAGAGTCACGAGATAATGAAGATTGACTTGGGAAATGAGGGCTAGGGCAGTCTATAAGATAGACCATGAGGGAAATACATCCTCATTGTCATCTACACCTCCAAGAGATTAGAGTGCAGAGAGAGAAAAGAGTAGCAGCAGTCAGCAGCAATGGCTTTGGTTCATAGATTCGACCACATTTGCCGATTCCAGAGGCCAGCAGAGGCAGGAGAGCCAGTAAGTACCACAAAATCTCCTTGTACTTTGATGCATTTATTATTGTCATTAATGAATGCTAGGTAATGTAATAAATGCGTGTTTATGTCAGGAAAATGCGTTTGTGTCCAAAAATGTGAATTTGTGTCTTCTAGGTCAAATCGGCAGTTTTGTGATGAACATACGCTATCGATTGGATAAGCTGCTGAGAGGATACACTCAAGCAGGTCCTCTAGGGAAAAATAGGATAGAAAATAGGGCTAGGATTGACAATTTTGTGATAGAACATACGTTGCCAATTAGGAAACTACTCAAGAGGATTCACTCAAGCATAGGCCCTAGGATAAGATAGATCAAGGCACTTTGTGATGAACAGTGAGTACCAAGATATAGTACTTTGTGTTGAACAGGGAGTACTAAAATATGAGCAGCACTTTGTGATGAATAGTGAGTGCAAATGTGAGTAGAACTTTGTGATGAACAAGGAGTGCCAAACACGTAGTACTTTGTGATGAACAAGGAGTACCACTAGGATAGATAGCAACACTTTGTGATGAACATTGAGTGTCACTAGGATAGAAGCAACACTTTGTGATGAATAGTGAGTGTCACTTTGACTGACATGATTTCTTTGCTTGATTGTAGGAGGATCTACCTATGCTGGAGTCACGAGAGAGATTCCCATCGACTCAAAGGTTGCAACCTGAGCTGACATTTTGAGGACCGAGCTGCCATTGAGGTTATGGGCTTGCGCCACATTCTGTATGTGCATGAGTTTCGGGCAAACATGGGATTGCTGACTACACTGGCAGAGAGGTGGCACTCTGAGACTTGCACTTTTCATTTGTCGATGGGGGATATGACAGTCACCCTGGAGGATGTATACAGGATTCTGTGGATACCAATCGATGGGGAGCTGATTCTGTATGATCGAGATGGAGATAGGGAGACCCTGAGATGAGTGTTTCAGGATCCAGGACTAGAGATGAGGGTTGGACATGTGGCATGGGACACGATGACATAGACAGGAGTGATCAATGGGTTCCTCTATCTAGATAGGGTGACATGAGGATTGGCTGCAGGATCGGGGAGGAGGAGGAGAGGAGGATGAGACAACTAGGCTCGAGAGAGAGAGGGGACAAGAGAGTTGATCATGGGGCAGGTCCTTCCAGGGCTCAAACTCCATCGAGGCTAGCTGGCTCCGAGGGAGGGAGTTCATCATAGCTGTAGAGGGCTCCCTATGTATCAATTTTGTACCATTTTGTATGATGATGTAGACACCTTTGGGTGATTGTAGCCATATGATTTTGACATCATTGTATCATGACACTTATGATCATATATGAGATGATTCATCTTTGTGGCAGCTATATGCATGTGTACCTATGTGATGAGATGTTCTTATGTGATGCTTATGATATGGATGCAAATATGTACATGATGAAATGCAATATTTTTTTTGTTCTTTTATGTTTTTAATATGTTATGCCAATGCAAATGTGAATGTATGAAATGTAGATGAATATGAGAATCCAAATAACTATATACATGATGAGAATGTAAAATGTGCTAACATGTGTTGTGTGAAGGATGTGATGCAATTGTGATATATATATATGTATGTATGAGATGAGATATGTGGTAATGTAGGTGCAACTACATGAAATGCAAATGTTTTTGGTGTGTCATTATACTCAGTCATGTGATAGTAGGCTACACGGGCTCGAGAAGGATGATGGAAGTCAATCAAGAAAGGGGGATGAAAGATAGAAGATATGAAAGTGAAAGAGCTTCTTGTGCTTTATCATCATTGAGCTTTATTATGGCAAAATAGGTTATGACAATCGAGGCATATGTTCGACCCAGAAAGTCATTGTACCCGTTTGCATGGAGATAAGACAGTTACAAACAAGGAATGCCCCAGTTCACACTAGACTCTTAGTGTCCTCATATCCATGGACAAGTCATAGCATTACTAAAAGACAATCCACAGGCAGCAAATATAAATAGGTGACGATACCCCATCCTCGCCTTTCTAGTCAAAGACATCCTGGAGATAGAATCTCTAGTCAGAGACATCCTGAAAAAGATAAAAGACATGTCACCAAAAGATAAAATCAAAAGAAAACCAATACTCAACACCAACATCCACTATAGTCCTCAAGTTTAGTGTCTCTTGTCACTTGTATAAGTCTTATTTGATTGTGGTCACAATGTTTACTTTCACAAAAAAGATAGATAGCACAGAACCATATGTTGTCTGAGTCTATTGAAAGGTTTGATTTTGTTGAAGCCCATTGTTGCTACCATCTCATCTGAAACTGACTGAATCCATGAAATTGATATTTTATTGCGAAGAAGATGGAACTTTATTGTGTATTGGTGACACAGATGCTGCTTTATTGCGAATTGTGCGCGGATAAACTAAAGAAAGTTGTAAGAAACTGTACTCCTTGAAACATATGATGCTCTCAGTTCCACACCCATCACTAGACGTAGGATTTTCCTTAGCCACAAATAGGAGCTGATTTATTATGGATGGAAAGGAGTGAAAAGGCAGGTTTATTATGAATGGCGAACCAATCTTGGGTAGATCAATAACAAGCCATGATGGGAATGTGTAAGTTTATTATGGATGAATTGGTTGTGAGTGTGTGCAAAGTGAAGTGATGAAAGAGAATCCTGAAGGAGGGAGGAGAAATGTCTCTACACATGGCACTAGTTACCCAGTTTTCACTATGGTACTTGCCTAGGGTGCCACCAAAGTGGTTTTCACCATTGGACGAAATTATTTCTCTTTACTTTTTTCAATTTTTCAATGTTTTTTGTGTCACAAGGCGCCTGTTTGCCAAGTTTTCATCAAGTAACGATTTTTTTTGTATTTTTGAAATTTTTGAATTTTTTTGTATTTTTGAAATTTTTTTTTTTTTTGTATTTTTGAAATTTTTTATTTTTTTGTATTTTTTGAATTAGGATATTCCAAAGAGCTATGTGTAGAACCTGCAAAGGTGCATGATGTTGATAGGATCCTCCAAAGGTTCACCTTCTGTAGTTGAGAGTTGATATGCCCCATATCTATATGCTAATGTAATGATGTAAGGACCAAGCCAATTTGGTTCGAACTTGCCCTTCTTCTCTCTATCTTGCTGATTTTTGGGGTTTTCTCTAAGAGCCAAATCACCTACCTCAAATGTGCGAGGCTTGACTTTGTGATTGTAGCTACATTGTTCCTTGATTGAATGATGTGTAGCTCGAGTGACTATCTTCCTTAATGAAGGAACTGAGATAGAATTACTAGTGTGTGGACTACATAAGCCCGTATGCGTGTCACCTAAAGAAGTTTGGGCATTCCTGATAACAAAGTCCTTCAAGGAAGCTCCATTAAAGGTCCATGATGTATCACCAAAAAGGAAATGATGTGTGGAACAAGTGGATGAGTGATGAAGGCTTATGATTGTGAAAAGAAGTGAAAGTAAGATAGCATGATGGAGACTTAGGATCAACAAGTATGTGTTTTGATTTGAAATTGTAGAACTTTTGCCCCCAGTTATTTTGATATTAGGGGAGATAAACTCTTGCTCTTTTTTCTTCATAGGATTTTTATCCTTGACTTTGATTTTTGCAGAGTCCAATTGCTTTTGATTTTGATTTGAACTAAAGGACTTTTCTTTATTATTGACTTTTAGATTTTTCTTTTCAAAGCTTGATTTTTGATCCCCAATGAGTAAGGGATTTTGTAATTCTTGTTGATCCAAGTTTAGAAGTGGAGTGGAAATGGAATGAGTGGATGAAATGGTAGAGCTATGTAAGTTCTCAAGAGGGCTGGCAATATGCTCAATAGATTCTTTGTTGGAACCACTCTTAGGACTATTGATATCAAGAGTTTCTTGCACCACTAGAGGAGATTTGTATTCAAACTTAGTAGCCACAAAACTAGGTGGTTCACACCCAATTCCTTGGCATTGCAAATTGTTTGTAGGTTGTTCCTCTCAACTAAATACCTTAGGAGATAGTGGGAGTTGCTCAACATGAAAGATATACTCACCACATCCCAGGTCTTTAACCTTGAATTTTTCTTTGAGCTCTATTTGTTTTGATGTAGAAGCTTTCAATGATTCTGGATCCACATATGCTAAAGATGGAACAACTTCTCGATTAGCTGGAATTGTTATTTCTGATCTAGGTCACAGATTGTTGCAATATATGAATGGATTTGGGTCAGCATTAACTATTATTTCAACTCCATTGTGAGGAAACTTAATGCATTGGTGATATGTAGACGGGACTGCCCTCATTTCATGAATCCAAAGACATCCTAGCAATATGTTGTATGTGAGATCCAGATCAAGTACTTGACAAACCACATCCTTTGTAACTGGCCCAACTCTGAGAGGTAAGGTGACTATACCCTTGGATGAACGCTCTTCATCATCATATGCTTTGATAGTAATTTTGTTTGTAGAATTCACAGCTTTGTCAGAATATCCCAATTGTTTAATAGTGCTCAATGTACAAATGTTTAGACCTGCTTCTCCATCTATCAGGACTCATTTGATTCTATGTTTGTGTATGAAGGCTTCAATGTGTAATGGTGTATTATGTGGCTGACTTACAGAGGCATCATCGGCTTCTATGAATGTAAGGGAGTGTGGAATGGAAAGGTATCCCACCATGGCTTGAAACTAGTCCACGTTCAGATCAATAGGAATAGCAGTTTCTCTCAAGATTTTGTCAAGAATGGATTTATGTGCGGGGGATATGCGTAGGAGCTCAAGAATGGAGATGAGCGCAGGTGTCTTCCCTAATTTTTCTACAAGGTCATACTCAAGTTTGGTTGATGAGGAAGCGGTGTTCTTGGCTAGAGCACCTTGCAAAGTGATTTTATCTTGACGGGTTGTAACATGACATTCAGAGGTAGGTTCGGAAGAAGATCCAATGCCTTTTAAGACAATCTTGGGTCTCTGGGTAGAATTCTCAGGGTTTTTGTCCTTGATGATAATGGTAGAGATGTAATTGTCCATCGAGATGTGATTGATAATTGAATCATAGTTATAAGATGCTCTGGTATAGTTGGTCTGGTCATCTGTGGCTGCAGCTTTTCCCTTGTCATGTTTTGGAAATAGTTCCTTAAACATCTCATGTTCTTGATTGGATGAGTGTCCTTCAATCTCAATGTCACCCCTATCAATGAGATCTTGTATGATGTTCTTCAGTCGATGACAATTTCCTGTCTTATGACCCTTTCTCTTATGGAATTCGCAATACTCATCATCATTCCACCAATTTGGTTTGACCTTTGGCTCATATGGAGGAAAATCTAGAATTGTGATTACTTTGTTTGCCACTAGCTTCTTGAAAATTGATTCAACTGGTTCTCCCAATGGGGTGTACTTCCTTCGTGATCTAGAAGTTGTTTGAGTATTCACTTGATTGTTTGTAGAGCTTGATCCCGAAAAAATGATTTTGGGTCACACTATATTGGCATCAACAACACCATCATTGACTGTGTTCTTGTTTTTGTTCCAAAATCTTGGCTTGTCTTTTCCTTTAAAGTCATCTTTCCTTTCCTTGAATATCTTAATGACTCCTTGTTCAATTAGGACCTTCTCTGTTGCTAAGCCTTTTTCAATGACGTCCTTGAAGATGGACAAACAAGCTTTTCTTAAGTCATAACCAAACTCTTTGTTAACATTTTGGGTGAACATTTCTACCATTTGTTTTTGTGGAATTTCACAAGAGCATCTGCTGGCTAGATTCCTCCATCTTTGTAAAAATGATGCAAAAGACTCTCCCTCTTTTTGCTTGGTGTTGCACAAAGTAGTGATTGATATGTCTGTCTCTATATTGTAGGAGAAATGTTGAATAAATGCCTCTGCTAAGTCACCCCATGACTTAATTCCAGGTGGAAGTTGGGAGAACCATTCCATAGCTTGATTGCCTAGGCTCTGTGGGAATAATCTCATCAAATATGTCTCTTCTGCTACTATCTCAATGCAAGCTGTGAAAAACTGTCTTATGTGTGCCTTAGGATCCCCTTTTCCTCTATACTTATCAAATTTAGGCACCACAAAGTGTGTAGGAAAAGGAGACATTGGAATGCTCTTGTCAAATGGAAAAGGACATATGTCTCTCATTGTGTATGTTGGCTTCGGTGTATTTATGTCCTCCATTTTCTTTTGTAAGTCCCTGATTTGTTGCTCCAAATTGCTCTTAGGTGGAGATCGACTTCTTGGACCATACCCCATGCTTGAGGCACCAATTGGAGGAGAAGCATGTTGCATATATGGATGATATTGATCATACACATGTTCATATGGAGGAGGTCTATAGTGATGCTGCATATATGGAGCACTTGGTATAGATTCATGTTGAGGAATGAAATATCTATTTTGTCCATGTATACCATACTCTACAGGCATGTAATGTTCTAATGTGTTGCCCCCAAATTTGACACGGGGTTTCCTTGTGTCCAAATTTTGAGCATGCCTTTGAATATCCAATTGCTTTGGTGGTTGATCCTTAGCATTGATATGTGATTGAGCATATTTCTCTACATAAGACTTCCATAATGGTCTGCGAAGGTGAGTATCATATGCTTGACCATGTGCATGTGGGACCTCTGGTTTTTGAAACAAAGATGATGGTGATTCAAGCACCATATGTGGTCCTCTATTGCCTCCACTATTAGGCCTCCTTTGATCCATGTTGGAGTGAGGTTGTTGCAAAGGTCGATTTTCCATTATTTGAGACATGTCAAAATCATGAGGTATCTTGGCTCCACTTTGTGCCATCATTTGTAAGAAGTATTGTATATCCCTCCTCATTATTTCCTCAACCAATCGATTGAAATGGGGATCCATAATGGATTCTTCCACATTTGCTGAATGTATTGAAAATTTGTCCATATCATCATTGTGTGTATCATTGTTGTTTGTAGTGTCCATGTTCTCAACATTTGGAATGTTTCTATAGGCATCCATGTCAGGTAATGTAGTATGATCAGAATTGAAAAAGATATCATTGTCATACTCATAAGAACTCATGTTTGCAGACTCTTGAGCCTCTTTAGTTTCTCTCCTAGATTTTTGGGAACGGGTTTCAACCATGAACTAGGTATTGACCAAGATGTGTGAGACTAGATAAAAATGGAAAAAGTATGGAAGACCAAAAGTTGGATGGAATGTAAATGAATCTGAGCTGTACTTGTAATGTCCAAAGTGTAAGACCAAGTATGTATGTAGTAGAGTAGGTGTGACTTCCAAAGAGAGGATAGTTTCTCTTGATGAGGTAAGTTGACCTTGACTCTAAGTAAGACCAAATGAGACCCAAAAGTGATAGACCTTGATGAGGGACCACTTAGCAAAATGTTGTTGTATGTAGTGTGTTGACAAAGTATGATGAGGACAAGCAAGTGACCTTTTGACTCAAGTTTAGACAAATGTACATTTAATGCAAGATGTAAAGCAATGATGGACTTTGTGAGACCCAAAGACAAGTTGAATGCTAGATGAAAACCTGGAGAAACAACCTAGGAATCTCAAGAATTCCAAAACTGATTGCTCTTGTTTGCTGGACTGTAAAATTTTTCCAATTTGTGAAGTTGTTGGTTGTGACCAAATCTGAATGTTTGACTGTTTTTCATGACAAGAGGACACAATGTTGATAAAGAATCAATGTTTGCAAGTGTTTAGACTCAAAATGACTCCAAGAAAAGTGTGTTGTTTGATGTAAAAATGTTTTGCATACACTTGAAGACACAAAAGACACAATGTTTTGCTATTTGGTCTTGAATTTTTTGAATGTTTAAAATAAGTCAAGCACAATTCTTATGGCTGGCCAAGACAATAGTTGTTGATCCCACATGAGGTTTTACCCTCGAGGCTACGCTATTCAAAGCAGATACTTAGATGCTTGACCTCACTGGCTCCACCCTCAGCACTCACTTCTTGGGTCAGCCAAGCATCATTCCCCATGAAAACTCCCTATGGTGAACTTTGTATCTCTACTAAGAACCATATGTGTGTGGGCCGCTACCAGAGGTCCGACCTCCTGCCTCAACAACTAGAAGGATTTTGGCTTCTAAAACAAAAAGGTGCTAGTAAGGGCATCTACTTGTGTGGCCATACATGCAGCACTTTCAGCTCTGTAAATATAGAAGGCTCCCAGCCGGTAGGGGTTACGCCCTACAACTGATCAAATAAATTTGATCAAACGGGTTTATGGGGAGACATAGTGTTGGTATGAACTAATCAACACACGTTATCCATAGTTTTCACTATGAATACAGTTGTTTGTAGTGGTTTGGAAGAGGTGGGTTTTCCTCGCTACCACTTGGGTCATTCTCTTCTCACTAGTAGTCCTAATGACCACATGAGAAGACAGGCCCTCTAAAGATTAAACAAAAAGAGCCTATTGCTCAAGACACAAAAGATAATGATTCAATTTTAGTGCACCAATTGAAGTGTTTGCTAGTCTATGAAAACAAGGCACACAATAAAAATCCAAAAACCCTTGCCAAGGACCTACAACAAAGATTTAATAGTAGTTTGGATTGTTTGAAATAATCACCCCTTCCTGCAAGCACACAAGTTAGGTAAATTTTAGATCCAACAGACTTTGTGAAATAGGGGCCTTCAACAATACATTTTGTTGACCAATTCAAAGATCTGATTCATCATAAAAAAAGACCACCTGTAAAATTTCAATAAATTTTCAGAAATGTAAGAAAATCCAAAAAAATTGCTAATTTGCTCCAAAAATAAATTTTTTATGAAAAATCATAAAAAATTCATATAAAATGCAAAATCGATCCAAAAAATCTGAAATTTTTACTAGAGAGTCCTGATGGTCTTCCAAACCTGCATAAAAAAATTACTACAACAAATCTAAGAAGTTTGTGAGATATGAGTAAAATAATGCAAAACCCTAATTTTCAAAGATCTGATTTTATAGGAATTATTTTGCATCAAATTTAAAATCACAAAAAACAAATGCTATGTATAATTTTGAGAGATTTCCAAAAATGTAAGAAAATCTGAAAAATATGCTAATTTTCTCTCAAAATTAATTTTTTATGAAAACTCATAAAAAATTCATATAAATTTAACAAGTGATCCAAAAAATCTGAAATTTTTATGAAATCCTTCTGATATTTTTCCTAACTTTCACAAAAAATTTGATGCCAAAATTCGAAGCCGTTTGTGAGATCAGATCAAAATAAGGAAAAACCCTAATTTTTAAAGATCTGATTTTTAGGGAAATATTTAGCATCAAAATTAAAATCATAAAGAATAGATCCTGTGTATAATTATGAGATATTTCCAAAAATGTAAGAAAATCCAAAAAATTCTCTCATTTGCTCTCAAAATTAATTTTTTATGAAAAATCATAAAAAAATCATAGAAAATGAAAATGTGCTCCAAAAATTCTAAATTTTGGATTGAAAGCTCCTGATAATTTCTTCAACCTACAAAAACAATTTGGTGAAAAATTTCCAATCCGTTTGTGAGATATGATCAAATCTCTCCAAGATCTTGATTTTGTGTCCAAAACCCTAGCTACACAAGATTATTCTCCAAATTGTTTTACAAAACAACAATATAGGGTTAGAAAAATCTGCAAAAAACACAGATCTAACAAAAATACATGTCCCACCAAGCGTGCCAAAAATGTATATGGTGAAAATGGATAACAACAATAACGATATTGAAAGGCTAAATGAATTCAACCACAAAACCCTAGCCTAACAACAACAAAGATCCACCATAACATATGAAGATTACCTAAGACAATGCAAATCAAATGAAATCACAAAGATTATATCATCACATGTCCAACAGGGTTTGGATCTCCATTCTTCCTATCTCCATTGATCTTGCTTGATATATTTGCTCTCAGATTTTATGTGCACAAGAGCTCAACAAAGAACGAAATGTGGTTGCAAGTAAGATCGCCTATGTTCAAAAGCGTAGTGTAGTCAAGTAGTCAACGGGGGGCCTTGATAATGAAGGAAACATCTTCTTATATAGAAGACACTATATGAAATGGAGGGATAAGATTGAGAGGTGTAAAAGGAGGTCGGCTATGATTAGAGGGTAGGTAAAAGAAATAATAAAATAATGAAAGAGGTAGGTAGTGTATGAATTAAGAGATGAATGACATGTGTCATGGGTAGAAAAGGTTAATGAATTAATTAAATAAATAAAGATTTATTTAATTAATAGAAGGAGTGAGATCAATTAAATAAATAAGATATTTATTTAATTTAGGAAAAGGATAATTTAAATAAATAAATGTATTTATTTAAATGAGAAATAAGGCTAGAAAAGGATAAATGAATTAATTAATTAATTAAAGATTTATTTAATTAATAGAAGAATTAAGCTTAGATAATTAAATAAATAAAATATTTATTTAATTAGACTGGACAATTTTGGGTGTCTACAAACTGCTGTAATTGGTAGAATCCAGGCCCAAATCTCAGTTTGGAAAGTAAGGTGACTTTCACTATCAGGTAGAATCCTTCTTATCAAGTTAGTGCTAACAACAATTCCGAACTATTACATGTTTGTCCTCAAAGCTCCCTCATCCATCATCCAACAATTGCAGAAACTCGTTAGAGATTTTCTATGGAATAATAATATGACAAATGAAAGGAAAATCCCCTTAACCTCTCTGGAAAATATGTCATGCCAAAAATCCCAAGGGGGAGTGGGACTTCACAATTTGAAGCATCGCAACAAGGCCTTTGGAGGGAAACTGATTTGGAAAAATGTACACTAACCCTGTCTCCAAATGGTGCCAGATTATGCAAGCTAAATATTTGGACAACACTCAACCATTAAGAGTGTTGACAATTTTAGACCCTCCAAAGGGGTCTACTATTTGGAATTTTATGATGGATTCAAGGAATCTAATATCTAAGTATGTTTCATGGGAAATCAATAATTGTCTCAGTGCTAACTTCTGGATAAACTCATGGTGTGGGCATCCTCCTATTGCTCAATTGGATAACATGTAAGACATTATGAATACAACTATAGCTCATTAGGGTAAATTGAGTGACTATGTGTTTGTTGTAGAAATATTTTCAGGGAAAATAATCTAGAAAGATCCCACTCTTTTCCCAATATCCATCCAACAATCTTCCTCATTAGCCAATATTTTATTGAATAGGATAGTTATCATGTCTAACAGAGATGATGTGTTATTTTGGGCAGCTTCAAAATTAGGGCAATATTCAATTAAAGAAGGTTACAATGCCCTACAATAGGGTTGCAACAGTAAGGTAAGTAGTCGGGCATACTCTTTCTATTGGAATGACATTATTTTACCAAAAGCAGGTTGTTTTGTGTGGCTAACGTTGAACAAAATAATCCTAATAGTAGAGAGATTAGTAAAACTAGGCAATACACAAGCTTTTAATTGTGTATTTTGTGACTTAGAGGAAGAATTAGTTGATCATTTATTTCTACACCGCCCCTTTGCCTCCCAATGTTGGTTCTCCATCATGAATAAACTCCAAGTTATGTTGCCCTTTCCGAAATCACTGTGAGATATGTTTAACTCTTAGCCTCTTTTATTTTCTACATCAACCTTCTCAGGCATTTGGAAATGTGCTCCTGCTCACATTATTTGGGCCATTTGGTGGGAGAGGAATAAAAGAATCATCAGAAAAACATCCTCTTCTTTGGATCAAGTTTTGATCAAATTGGAAAATCGATTGCAGAAATCATAAATTCTTCTCTCACTAATTCCAAGGACATCGAGTCATTTACCCGGTGGGATAAGGCAATTGCAAAATTATGGCATGGTATTATTTTGCCAATAGGGATTCCCCCGAACTGGTCCTCAATTCATGTGAGAGACAGGTTATCCATAAAATGGGCACCCCCAGCACCTAATTTCTTTAAGATCAACTTTGACGACTCTTCCCGTGGAAACCCAGGGAAGTCAGGAATTGGAGTTTACATTCGAGATCAATTTGGCAAAATGTGAGCTTTCCAATCTTCACCCATCCCTCCGGGTACGAATAAATTGGTGGAGGCAAATGCCTTACTAGCTAGTCTGGTGTTAGCAAGGAAGTGTGGCTTCTCCAATATACACATAGAAGGTGATTCATTAGTTATTATCAACTCAATTACCTCGAAAAGATCTAAGACCTGGCAGCTATCTTATGTTCTGAAGCACACCTTGGATCTTCTCGACAATTTCTTGGACTACATTTTTAGTCACACACTAAGAGAGGGCAACTCCATTGCTGACATGTTAGCAAATATGGGCTGTGATGGCATTTCAATGGAGTCGATCGTAATTCCTACTAAACTGTCTTCTTTTCCCAAATTGCTTGAATTAGTACAAAAGGAAAGTACAACACTCCTATTACAAGATACTTCCTATTAAACAATCGCATGTAAGCATTTAACCGATGCCTGTGAACAAGAAAGCCAACAGGACACTTGCATTTATGCTTTTAAATGCATTTTGTAGATGGCATGTATGGAACTTTAGTGCAAAGTACCTGGGGATTTTCATAACATCACTTCACACGGGGCAAAACAGACTTAGGTCTCTCACACATCCCCTCGACTACATTACGGTCACAAAATTGATGCAAGAATCACAAACATGATCCTAAAGTCCGATCATTTATTGCACTTTGAGATGGTAATTTTTGTTTATAAATGGAACCAGCCTTCTCTTATACACACAACTCTCAATGGAAATTTTCAAAAATTTAACTTTTTGAAGTATCTCAGTGCTTTGCAATATGGAGAATGGCTCTTGCGGAGGATGTAGACAAATACACTGGGAGTATATGCCATGGAATGACTGGGTTTCAGTGCAAATTTCAGAACCTTTGGCAGCTTTTCATGGACACATCAATGACAGAGACCTCAACCAACTTTTTCTTCTACACAATCCATAATTGAGAAGAGTTGTCAAAGACTTCATTGGTGAGGAGATCTTATCCCCTCAAGCCAAAAGGATTTTGTATCCCTATCAACTTCTCAGTTCCTTTCTATCAAATGCTTTAGATCTCTTGCAATCTATTCCTCTGCTTGAATTAGTGTTCTTCAAGTTGGTAAGATAAGATGTGCTTGCTCCGGCCTCATTCCATGAAGCCCTAGCAAAATATAATCTATGGCAGGGGTCAACTCTCCTTGGGGGCCTCTTTCCACGTCAGTTTATTCAATCTAGTCATGCTTACATGGTACTCTATGACCAAATAAAACATGCCCTCGAATGACAAAACTTCTGCCATGTGAGGAACGACCTACATCAATTCGACAGACAATTGGACGACCACATTGTGCACAGAGTCAAAATTAAAGTTGGGGCTCTAATGGAGATTTTGGAAAAAGAAAATGTTGACCCTTGTTTGCCAATTTCGCAACCCGTGGAAAAGGGATAGGCTATAGACAGGGTTCCAGACCTCAACGTACCAGTGTAGGATGAAGCCATGGGATGGACTAGCCCATTTCTGCCTGCCTTTGATGCCCCTGTAATTCAAACCTAGGAAGACACCGCCATGGATGAGTAAAGTTATTCTAGCTTTATTTTTTTCTACTTGGAATATGCTCCTTTTTGACAGGTGGAAAATCTAACGGCAACCAGTATGACCCAAAAAAAAATTGGCTGCCCCTTGCTTTTCGATGTTGGCTCTTGCGTTTATTTCCACTGGTATATTAGAACTAGTAGAGGAGTCATCCTCTTAGCTTTCCGACTAGCACCGGTATTGGAGAATTTTCTTTTTATGAACCGGTCATGAGGTCAACAGACCAGTATCAAAGTACCGGTACATCATAACTAGAAACTAGTTGTGGCAGCTCTTCAGTGTTCTGACAACTAGATTTACGCTTCTTAGTTTCCACAACAACCGGTTGTGGGGGTCGGTTTTTTATGGTTTCCTCCAGTCTCATCTCGTCCTGTTACTCCAATTTCGGCCCCAAAGAGGCTCATTCTATGGGTAAACCCTATCTATCTCTTTGAATTTGGGGGGCTTCTTCCCATAGCCTCCTTTCCTTTTTTTCATTGTATTTGAGAAAGGATATAGGGTTTTCTTCCTGATTCTTTTCCTATTGAGCTCTTGAATCTGTTTTCCTATCAATATATATATCAGCGGCTTGCCACTTTTGCCAAAAAAAAAAACCCATAAAACACTCAATAATCTTGTACAAGTAAGGCATTTACTCCAAAAATATGACCAAATGACTCAATATCACTACACCATCATGTCCACATCATCTTTGACCAATATGCTAAATATTTTAGCGTCTATGCTTCACAAGGGATTTGAAAAGTTTGCAAATATAACTCCCCATGTACCAATACCTTTTCAATAAATAGTTTTTGAAAAAACCATATGTTGTAAATGTGTTATTGATGAGTATGATTGTATGATTGGTTGTCATTGATGTTAACATAATAGTTTTCATTGGTGTGAACATTTGGTTTTGGTGTTGGTGATCTAGAAGATGTGTCCCCAGAACTGTTGGTGCTCTAAAAGATGTGTTTCAATATGGATTTGTTGAGTTGATGGTGGTCCAGGTATTTTTGTTTATTGGATATCATGTTGATCGATTGTATTCATGCATATCTTGGTTTCATTCTTATTTTTGTTATATTGGACAATGGTTTTTGGGTTCGGATTAAGTCCATAATTTAAGGATGATTAGTAGCATTGATGTAGCATGTGAGTCATGATTGGGGCCAAATTTATGATAGATGTAATGTGTTGATCTAACCGGTGATGTGTGTTGTGGAATGATCTACTTCTTATTCCTTCCCACCACCAGAATGTTTAGTGTTGACCTATTCTAGATCTGTGTCTTGGCCAACTTAGAAGATTATGTTTCCCGAAAGATAGTATATATATGAGGATGATCTGATTTTGTTAGTATGGAAAAGTGTGGCATTGTTATTGAAGATGTGTAAGAGTGAAAAGGAAGGATCTGATTATTGATGATGAATGAAGTGTGTTGGTGTTGAGGCATCAGAATTAGTTTTGGTTTTACAATGTGTATTATAGTGGTGGATTACCTTTCTTTCTTTCTTTCTTTCTTTCTTTCTTAGTGAGCCTTTTCTAGGCAGTGAGCCCTCCTGCAGTGAGCATTCTGGCAGTGAGCCACCCTTTGTAAAATAACCTTAACCGGTGTCACCTTAACCAGTGTTTTATATTGAGAACTAACAATCTTCGTGGTTTTTCCCTTCTTGGGTTTTCCACGTTATATCTGGTGTTCATGGTGTGATCTATTGTATGTTTATGTTTTCATGCTATATCAGTTTTAATTAATTTTGTTGGTTACTCTGGATGTGTAAAAGAATAGGAGAAATTGATTTAAGTTATCTACTGATTCACCCCCCTCTCTGTTGCTCGGATATTCAACACCATCTACACCATTCTAAGGTACAAATTCATCCTTCACATCATTGTATTTCTTTTCCTCCAACTTCTTGACTCATGTCTTTTTCATCTTCTTTTTTTTCTATTCTACATCAATCTTCTCTTGTCAAGCAAAAGATTTGACATTCTTCCCCTAACAGAACCTATAAATATGTCCTTGTTTATTGCAGTTATAACATGTCACACCATACTACAGAGCATTTCCACTCCTCACATTGGATCTGCAATCAACAACATTATGGAAAAACTTGTTGCATGTGTAATAGTAAGCATTGAAAGATTGGTCATTTCTAGCATTGTTCATATTCATGAAACTATTCCTCGTCATTCTACTTCTACATTCATTAGCTTTATGACCCAAATTATTACAATTATATCACTAACCATTAAATTATTGAGGCCTTGGGAGCCTAAATATGTTCATGTTCATTCTACTTCTACATTCAACAACTTTATGTCCATTCTTATTGCAAGAAAAGCAATTACCATTAAAATATTAAGAGTACCTAGTTTGAGAAGTTTGATTTTGAGATGACCTTTTGTAATTCTTTCTTTTGTTCTAGAACTGAGTGAAACTATTCACATATCCTTCTGCCTTTTTGGATTCATCTTGAGCCTTTTCTTTACATTTCTCATTCACGTCTTTAGTCTTGGAGCTTTCTCCTTTTGCAAATCCAAGTCTACCCTCGTTCTTTAGTGATTTTTTATAACTGAGCATCTCATCAAGTAGGCCACTAACACCTTTGAGTTTTAAACCTTTCTCTATCTATACTTTTGTATCCTCCAATTCTTTTCCCAAAGCAACTATATCTTCCTCAAGGTTGGTGCTTTCAATAGTTTTATCATGAAGCTTGGTCTCCAAACAATTAACAACTTTTTATCCTTCTTCAACTTTTATCTACAGGTTTACTATATCATTTTTTGCCTTCTTGAATTTGTCATCACAATTTTTGCTTCCTTCATTTTCATTTTTCAGTTTGACAATTTCATGTTTTGTCACTTTAAGTTTGTCTTTACATTCCTTACTTTCTGCAATTTGAGCTTTTAGTTTGATAATTATCCTTTGAGCCTCATTAAACTTGGTCTTGTATTCTTCACTTTCTCCCTTGCAGTATCTAAATCATCAAGAGCATACCAAAGTTACCCTTCTAGATTTACCTCACAATAAATAGGATCAATATATCATCCTTTAGGTTCCACTGCTTCTAAGTCTGCTTTCAAAAGAATCACACTATTTACCATCACTCCAAATCCAATGTATTCAAATGTAGGATCTATATCAATTGTTAGAATGTTGCCTTAGGAACCTCAGTCTACTACCAATTATTGAACACACCTATATGCTGAAACTAAAAATTAACCATTTAATTATTAAATCAGATTTGCAAAATTAAAGTAAAGAAACAAAACATACAAAGCATAAGAACACCAATATTTTTATGTGGAAAACCCAAGAAGGGAAAAATAACGATGAGGATCAACTCACAATAAATGAAACACATATTACAATGTTTGTTTTACACACACTACCAAGGAAGTATTGTTTTTGGTTGATGTAGATATTATTCCATTTTCCCTTGATGTCAAAGGGGGAGAGATATTGGATAGTACTATACTATAGATATATTGGTGAAAGGGGGAAAGATTGTAGATACATGTATGGTGTTGTCATTAATAACAAAGGGGGAAATTTTTGGAAATATGTGTTTTCATTGATGTCAACTTGATTTCTGATAATATGTGTTATCATTGAGGAGATGAATGAGGTATGTGTTGAGGCATATTTGAGAGTAGTTGTGTCACTTCAAATTGGTCATAAACATAGAAGACATCCCTGATGATGGGTAAGTATATGGTAACAATTTGTTAAATATGCTTTGTATATTGATGTAGTTATGTTTGTTGGTGACCTCATGTTCTGGAATTAGTTGAGCGATTATGGTAGTTCAAGCTCATACTTGATGTTTGAAGAAAATTGTCTAAGTGTTGAAGCAAAGTGTTTCCCTATGTCTAAGGGTAGGTAAACTACTCTTCATTTTATCACATTACATCTTCTGGTTGTGTAGTTTAGGATTTAAGATTGGTAGTGTGCCATGGTCATACTGTCAAATTTTTAATTCATAACATTTTGTGTAGCAAAATTTATAAGTGTTTGTTCTCTGATCATAGTCTAACAGTGAAGCATGTCTTAGTTGGATCACCAAAATGCTATGCATTATTCCATAATGATTGGTATGGCTATGCGGTTTTAGATATATGTTAAAGATGATATTCTTGAATTTTGTAACACAAAATTTTGTCACACAAGAACCTACAAGATGAAATGGTGAAAAAAAACACCTTCCACAAATGAGAGCTACACAAAAGAATGCTATATTACTCTAAATTAAATAATACAACAAATTATAATTGTGCAATGAGATTCTCATTAAATAAATCATAGAGGTAAATTTAGGAGAACTAAAGTACAAGAATGAGGAGCTAAATACACCTCAACTCTAAATAAATCTCAACTCTAGCTAAACTTGATTCATAAAAGCTAAATTAGAAGCACGCACTCCTAAGTGAACTTAAGAAAAAAATAATAACTAATTGGCAAAAAGCAACTAATAGCTAAATATGATCTAACTAACTCCCTTAAGTGAAACTTAGGGTGAGTAGAAAAACTCTAAATGCATGAATGTAGAAATAGGTACTGACAACAAAAGGCTTGATTTGGTACCCATGTACAAAGCAATGAATTCTCTCTAAGTGGAGAAAAGGAGAAAAATCACATGAGAAAAAATTCCTCTCCACAATCGAGAGATGCAATACATGAAAAGAAACATGAACTGCTAAAAAAAGAAAGGAATGAATGGCTAAGAAGCATAAAAGAAAATATCCCAAAATAATAGGAACATGAAGAACATCCTCAAAGCACAAAGAATTTCTAGACAACTGTTGAGTGATAACTACTATAGTGTTGAATGAAGAACCTCCTTTGAAACCAATATGATGATCAGGATCAAGAAGATAACAATCTGCATGAGTGCCCCCAATGACATTACTCAAACAATTAGATCTAGCAAACAAAGGGAAAAACATTTGTTAGTTGAAGATGCAAATGGTACATGAATCTACACGAGCAATGACACTACTCAACCATGTAAGATAAAACTCCTAGCTGAAAATGTAGGTGTAAATAGTCTAAAGAAGTCTACTCAACAAAAATGGAAGGTTGGCTCCACAAAATTGGAATGCAAGAGTGTCTAACTCCAAATTGAAACCAAGGAAGCATTAGCACCAATAGTAGAAACTCCCCCATAATGATGACAAGGGAGAGGCATGACAGGTCCATTAAAATTGTGTGTCATCATAAAGTGCATGAAGGAGAATCTGAATGTGCTCATGACAGTACCTACAACTGAAAAAGGGCATGCAAATAATGCACACACACATGGGAAAAGAATCTCTAGGATTCATATTGTTGTGGAGGGATGCTCACTAGACAAAGGTGTGATGGCAAAACAAAAGGCACTACACAAGTTCCATGGCACTTTATAATATAATTTTCATGTACAAAATAAGGTACAACAAAATGTTCAAAAACTCCAAAAATGATATACAAGAGTGGCACTTTATTTCAATACATCTACAAGAAAATAAGTGCATGAAAAGGATGCTCATAATGCCCAAATAGGGAAAAGTGTTGAAAATTCATGTAGGACAACCCAAGAGAAGCCATCCACTACAAATAGAAAGATTCCAGGAGCTAGAATGACCAAGCAATCAACCATGAAGTGGAAAATAAAAAAGACTGAAAAAAAGATAAACTGGGAAAAAATCTAGAAAACTTAATAGCAGATTTGAATAGAGGACTTTGAGAGATTTTCGACTATATATGGAAGTCAAAAAATGGAGTTTGTTTGCTCAAGTTATGGCCTTGAAGGAACAAAAAAGAAGGTTGACTTCAATGCCTTATAGTAGACAAATGGAGAAGAATCTGACAAAAACTACCACAATGAACAGTTTGGCACTGGAACTAGCTTTCCAACAATATCTCGTTGCTTGATTTTGACTTTGTATGACAAAGTTATGGGCAAAAAACACACATTGTTTTTTATGGTTTGGGGGTCAAACTAGTGAACCAAAAAGATTCCCTACTGATTGGGCACTATTTTGGCATTCTTACGTAGGTGACAGTATGGCGATACAATGTAAAAAATTTTACTTGCACAAAAAAACATGTCTTCACAAAAATCACCAATATTTTGGTTGATCTCTGATTTTAACAACTTGACAGGCAATCTTAAGATTTCCAGGCCTTCTAAACGTAATGATGACCTCTGTTTTTCTCCACAGTGCTGAAACTTTTTAGCTACCCCTATAACTTGCCTCAATGTTTTTGCCCTCAATCAAATTTACCCCAAATTTTAACTACTCAAATTTTGATGAAACGACAGTCGCTCTTAGAGTTTTTCGACGCTCCAGACATAATGGTGATGTCTTTTTTTCTCCAGAATTGATAAAAAATTCACTCGCCTCCAAATCCACAAAAACAAAAATTTATGACCCTACAACGCTCCTAAGAAAAGAACCCCTCAAAGCTTGAGAAGGGGTTTTTCGAATTTGCACTTTGATACCATGTTGAATTTTCAAAGCTCTAATACCATGTTGAATTTTTAGAGTTTTGATACCATGATGAATTTTACAACACAATTTTTTTCAATACAAGAACTTGCAAGATTAAACAGCAAACAAAACACCTTCGACAAATGAGAGCTACACAAAAGAATGCTATATTACTCAAAAGAAAAGAATATTGAACAAATTACAATTTCACAATGAGGTTCTTATAAAGAAAGACCAAAGATAAATTTAGGTGAACTAAAGTGCAAGCATGAGGAGCTAAATAAAGCTCAACTCTAGCTAAACTAGATGCACAAAAGCTAAATAGAAGGTAGCACTCCTAAGTGAACTTAAGAAAAAAAGCATAACTAATTGTGAAAAATAAACTAATAGCTAAATATGCTCTAATAGATATTTTGGAACAATGATGTGAGTTCAAGGTGTGTTGGTGCTCCTGAGCTTGATATTCATTAGGTTGATGTCACACAGTCTATTTGGCCTACACTGTGATTACCAGTTCACTAGATTGTTTCTCTTGTGCCAAAATTTGATGATTGATCTCTTCAGGAGGAGATTGTAGATGGTCTTCAATGTATTCATCTTATTTTACATGATATTTTGGGTTTCTCTCTAATGATAAGAAGGCAAACATCTAACAAGTTTGATATTATTGTTGACATTTGAGCTAATAGGATGCTTTCCTTCATATGTAGTTGAACCTGACCTATTCTATTACATTGAAGGATGTGTTATAATGTGTTTGAAGCTAAATCAAATACTGCGTTGATCTACAACCTAATTTTGTGGATGGGACATGTTTTGAGCGGACTATTCTAGGTCACACATTTCATTTTATAGGTCCTATTGAGCCAACCTAATTGATGTTTGGGATGTTGTAAATGATATATATAAAAGGATAAATCACTTTTGAAGATTAAAGAGTTGATGTGAATTATTGTGATGTGAAAAATAATACAATGATATATCAGATGATTATGAAGTGTGCAAAATTTGCATGACAAAGTATTTAGGCTACAAAGAGGACTACATTATCAACATTTTTAAAATGTTTCCTCTACAACAATTCACATTATGTTTCTTATTGTATCTTCCCCTTGAGAAGTGATCTTTAGTTTGTAAGTCTATTGTATCTTGTCCATACCATTTGGGATTTGTTGACTATAAGTTTTAGTGTATGGTTAATCTGAATAATTTTTATGAATTTGAGTTCAATTATCAAATTTTCATTGATTTGCATTATCTTATGGTTTTGATGAATGTTTGACAATCTAAAAATATGATTTATTTCCATTGAATATTGCATCAACTTTGTTAGAGTTATGTTTATATAGCAAATAAAATTTTGATTTTGTGGATTTCATTTGTTAACAACAACATCTTTTCATTAGAATGCAGAGGAGTCCATAAAAGTTTTTATTTGATATGTAATGCTGGTCTTTGGTTGCCAGTCTCTCATTGGCTCTATGTTGTTTTGTTTCTAGCTGTTGGGTTTTCTGTTGGTCTTTTTGCAACTTTTCTGTTTTTGTCATGTCTTCTCTTGTTTCTTTCATGTTTTTCCTCCGTTATGTAAGCGGGTTTCAAGTCCCGTAAAACTTGATTTTCCTTAATAAAAAAAAACATCTTTTCATTCAAATTAAAAGTTAGAATTAGATTCTAAATAGCTTTTTAAACCCTACTATTGAAATTTATGTAGGAAATGAGTTTTCAGAAGTTTGAAGACATCATTGTTTATTGAGAAATCTAATGTATATGAGATTTTAGATCTTAGGATTTGCTGAAGAATTGATTGTAGGAAAGAAGCTCCTAAACATTTGTTTAAGTCCCTTCGCGATTACCAGCATTATCACATCATTCAATGAGATATCAAAGCATTGTCTAGAATTGACTACTAGAACCTTGGGGATTATCATACATGAGAAATCAATTATGTTTCCTTTCAAGAGAGAACAGGATATACTTTGTGTATTTTATTATGTATTCTTGAAGTGTAAACCTTCTAGCCAACGACACGTGTCCCAATAGCCAAATGTGCTTGTAATGATTATTACTACCCATTCCAAGCAACAAAACCCTCATTCTTCCTCATTTGGACATTCTAAAAACAACTTTCTCAAGTTGTCTTTATCTTTTTCTCTCTTAGAGTGAAGTTTTGTTAAAATAATCTCATCTCTTAGACTCTCACAGTAGCCAATACTCCTCTTGTATCTATTGGCAATATGGAGGAATTTATTATATGTTGCATTGATGTTTTATCATTGATGTCAACACTAGATGTTATGGTTGGTTACCAACATATAGGTTTTGGTTACCGGTAGAAGAACTATTGTTACCAGTAAGGGTTTAAGGTTTTACCGGCAGAGCTTTTACTAAGAATCTTTGATAGGATGCATAAGTGATGTTGGTGCGGCTTCTAGATGGAATTTAGGATGCAGAAGGTGATCCTTGATCATGCCTCAATTGATTGAAGACATCACTTTGGTATGGTGGACCCAGATTAGGTTCGGTACCTATCTAGGTTATAGATCGGTATCATGTTAACATGTTCTCTACACATTACCGGGATGATTTATGGATTGGTTAATCATGTTTTGGTCTAAAGCTAACATGGCATATCATTGTAATGTGGATATATGTAATGATATTATTGTAATATCTTTTAGGTGGCCCACCTAATTGGTTTAGGCCTTAGTGTTTGTATAAATTGGTGTAAGATCTCATTGTATATCATGTGTCATGGTCATGGAATGAAATATCATATGTGAAGGAGATCTGGTAGATCATAGGTGATCAAATTAGGTTTATGTAAGAGGTCAAAGGCCTCTAGTATTGAGTTTAACTGAGACTATAATCAGGCATGGTAGATGCTATCACTGGTAGTTCATTCTTCTAGATTGTTGTCAAATTATATTGAGGTGTTTATAACCTCTTTGTAGTTAGTGAGACTCCTTTGTAATGAGCAATAAGCTCTAGGCAGTGTGCCTTCCTACATGTGCAGGCCCCTTATTGTATCACATACTTTCTGTAGAAGTGTCATCTGATTGTGGGTAGGCTTCCCACCATGGTTTTCCCCTTTACTAGGTTTTCCATGTACAAATAATGGTGTTATGTGGTATGGTTGCATTATGTTAATTATTTGTTTCGTTCTTAAGTTTTATTGCTTATTGGTATCTATTTCTACTATTCTTGTATTCAATATTTATGTGCTTCGATTAAAGGTTATAAAGTGGTTTGATTAATATAATCTGTTGACAAATGATTCACCCCCCCTCCCCTCTCAGTTGTCCACCGTTTATCCTAACAAGTGGTATTAGAGATTTGGTCCTCTTTTGCAAAAGCTTAACCACTTGAGGTAGATCCTATGGCAACTAACACTTCAAATCCACCGGCAACTATTTTTAGAAGAGAAATCCCTAAGCTTGATGGAACAAATTATGGGATATGGAAAATACGAATCGAGACTCATCTTAGATGTCTTGGCAAGGATATTTGGGAGATCACTGAGAAAGGATATATACCTTATGATCCAGCATCTGGCAATCCTTCTCTTGTAGACTTGGACAAGACTATTGAAAATGATTGCAGAGCTAGAGAAACCCTCCTGTGTGCACTTACTGATCAGCAAATCATGGGATTGACTGATAAATCACCTGCAAAGGTTATGTGGGATAAATCGCAAACTCCAAATGAAGGTGACCCTACGGTCAAAATTGCTAAACTTGATGGTTACCGGGTAAGATATGATAACTTGAAGATGGAAGATAATGAAAGAATTTCTACATTTATAGAAAGAGTAAATGAGATTGTCGTGGGAATTAAATGTTGTGGAGGATCTCTAAGTGAAGAAGAAATAGTTTCTAAATTCTTAAGAGTCCTACCACTGGCTTACAAGATGAAGGAGAATGCAATTAATGAATTGAGAACAATGGAAAACACTTCAGTTAAAAGAGACATTCTGATTGGGAAATTATTTGCTTCTGAGCTTAAAGAATCTGGACCCTCTAGAGCTGCAAAATCTGAACCTGTTTTTCATGCATCATCATCTACAGGAAAAAGTGATTGGAAAGCCCTATATGCAAAAGAATTGGAAGATATGAGGAAAGAGGATGAAGAATTTGAGAAACTTGAAGCCTTATTTTCTAGAAGAGTACCTAAAGGACTGATAGGAAGTAAGTATGAAGGAAAAACACCTTTTAAATGTTTTGCATGTAATAAGATTGGTCATTTTGCATCTAGATGTCCTGAAAGGAATGCAATATTTGAAGAAAGAGTTAAGAAATAATTCAAGCCTAATCAAAACAAATATAGATTCAAGAAAAACAAACAATGCTGCTGTAAAGCGGAAAAATTGAACCCTAATTGCTCTCCCCTCTTCCAACTCCAAGGAGAGAGAAGGGAGGTTACTAGGATTGACGGTTTTCACTTAGGGGAGAATTTACATTCAAAAGAGGGGTTGAAACCCACAAGATCCAATCCCACACAATGCAAGATTGGATTCTAAATGAGTTTCAAGGGTTAAGACAGCAAGGCTACCCTCTTTTGTAAAGAATGTAGATAGAAGAATTAAGCTAGGAATGCATGAAAAGTGAGAAAGATTCGCTTATAAACAGAGATAGGGATATAGGATGAAGCTGCGGATCTGGAATTAGCAGTAAAATGTCGAGACAGCGCTGTCCTGCAAATTTGAGTGAAAGTTGACGGGACGATGGCGCCCGACGTGCACACGATCCTTCGAAAAATCCGCGAAATGAAGGGGGATCTGTTTGTCTCTGCACAAGGATTCCAGATCTTCAATTTCAGCTGCGTACCTGCAACCTACACACAGAAAAATGAAGACGATTGGGGGGTTAGGGATTAGGGGTTTGCCCTTAGGTCAAACCCCAGTTTTGGAATTAACCAAGAAATGAGAAATGCTGTAAATGTAAATGATTGTAATGTAAAACAAGTACTAGTACCTTGTTGTAAGAATGTTTGTATTCTTACATGCGAAGGTGTAGATGTTGTTGTATGTTGTATGTTGTATGTTGTATGTGATCTCCTCTTCAATGGTTGAATCCTTGTCTTGAATGCAACACTTAGCCTTGAATGGAGACTTAGAATGATCAATTGCTTGAAGGAATGCTTGAATGCTTGAATGCTTGAATGCTTGAATGCTTGAATGTTTGAATATCATTTCCGCCTTTTTTTTTTTATCTCCCCAAATGAGAGAGGAAAATGTAGTTTATATACTTGCCAATTAGGGTTGATAGACTGATTTTCCCGACCTTAGGCCGACTAGGAAATGTTATTTTCCAATTTGCAAACAAAAAGACCCGAAGCCCCATAGGAGACCGGGCCCAAAATAGGGCCAGGGACCAGGGCACTGGGTGCCATGGTCCTGGGGGACCAGGGCGCTAGGCACTCTAGTCCCACCTCCCAGGACAGCAGGGTGCAAGGAGGGATCAGGCCAGGGTGCTGGAAAATGTAGTTTTTGGTGTCATGAGCAAGTTTCGGGGTCTCCATTCAAGTTTCGTGTTGCGTCGCCATCATGAAGACTGAAATGCAGTTGAAATTGCAAGTGTCACAATTTTAGGACGCTACATTTAGCCCCCACTTTAGCGAGAGTATAAGCGTACGCTCATACTTCTGGTAAAGTACAAGGAAACAACATTGAAAGACTTTCACCATGTCAAGGAGGCAAGACACACCAAGCCCCCAGTGGACTAAGGATCTTACGACTTCAATTGAAAAAGTAAAAGGGAAGATCACGAGGGAGAACCATGACTGTCAGTAGTAAGGTTCCCTCACTATGAGTCATGCAAGAAAAATACCAAAAATTTTCAAGGCAAAGCTAAGTTCGCCAAGAAATTTTCAAGTATCTCGAAGGGATAGACGGGGTGTATGCCCCCCTACATTAAAGCGATTGCACACGCCTCAACGGGGGTGTTTGCTTTAAGGTAGTGATACATGAGAAGGGAAAGGAGCACATTATCACAAAGATTTAGCCCCCAAGTGTGAGATAAACCCAAGGATAATAGGTACAAAACACAAAGAACGAGGTGACTTCGCTTTCCTCAGGGTTAGTATGCTGTATGATAGTTCATGTATATCATATGTATGTATGCATAATTGTTCTTCATTCCCCAATCAAGGAAGGTCACCTAGAAGAAGGGAACACATGTGTCTTTCGAGTCAACGTGATAGAGACCAACAGAGATCTCAATTCTTTGCATCGTCCTCAAGTAGACAACACTAAGGACAACAAATAGAAGAATGAGAATAACATATAGAAGAAGTAACAAAAGAGAGGAGGAGAGAATCTGCTATGCTAATGTAACTAGTCTAGCACGTCATCGACCCCTCGATCTTGCTGATCAATGTTTCGGGAAGCCAAGGAACACGCTAGAGGAAGGACATCCAACACAGCAGATGGAGCTATCACAAGATCCAAACAAGGGCTATGTTCATGTTCCAAGCCACGTTGTTCTTGTCTAGGAGCTAGGATAAGTGCTTTAGGAAATTCATTAGATAAATGGTTATCAATATCAACAAGTTCATATTCACTATCAGAAGCAAGAGAAGTAACATTTTCATCATGAATAACATTTTCATCTATAGCATCATCAAGATTTATAAAAATAGGATCTTTAACTCGCACAGGATCAAGACCATCATGTATCTTATGTTTAGGAGATTTTGGAGAAAATGGAATAATGCTTGTTGAAGGTGTTTTTGGAGATTGCAAAGTTTGAGAAGCAGCTGCCCGAGCTCTAAGATGACGCTTTCGTCAGTGTTCACATGCCGAATGATTTCGTCTAGTCTTAGTACGAAGTTGAGGAGATTGAGGAGGAGGAATGTTCTCATCCTTATCACTTGGGTGTTTAGGTTGTGGTCTCTTAGGCTGGATAATAGGAGAAGAAGAAGGTCTCTTCTCTCTATAAAAAGAAGGAGGAGGAACTGCTCCGTATAAAGGAGGAATATTTGGTTTAGGAAGGAGACCAAGTCCATCATGATGATGAGGTATAGGTCTATTTTTAGGAAGTTTATTAGGCGTAAACATAGTCACATCCATAGGAATAGGTTGGGAATCTTCTTGAGGAAAGACATTAGTTTTATCTTTCAAAGGAAGAACTTCCTTCTCAAGAACGATAGGAATATCAAGTTTGGGTGTTCTAGGTTCACTTAGAGATAGGATCATATCTGTTTTCCACTTTTGATAAGATTTGAAAAGATGATCACTTCGCGGAGGAAGAGATTGGAATTGTTTAGGCCAAAAATAATCAATAGGAACGCTAGAAGTTCTTTCAGCTGGTTTAAAGAGACTATGATTGATAGTAAAAACTTCACCATTATGGGGAAATTTCAAACACTTATGAATAGGAGAAGCAATAGCTTTCATGGAAGATAGCCAAGAATAGCCAAGCTTCACACGAAATTGTTCGGAAGATGGAATAATAGAAAAGCTCACATCAAGGGATTTGTTATGGACCTCAATAGGTAATATAATAGAACCAATTGCAGGAGAAGAAAATGCATCAAATAATTTCACAATCACATCTGTTTTGTCATAGATCACTTGATTCAATTGCAAAGTAAAAAGAAATTCTTCGGTAATAACATTAACCATGCACGAAGGATCAATAAGCACTCCACGGCAAGGTGTATTCTTGACTTTTGCAACTATGTATAAAGGACCATCAGGTGCCCTAATAGTTTCACTAGAATCAAATGTGATGGAAGGTTCTTTAGGGTTTTCTTGCTGCTCTACAAAGTTACTCACATTCGGAGTCATAGACACAAGACCATCAGATGAGAAAGAGGAATCATTAGCCTCAATCGCATTAGAGGTATGAGAAGGTAATGGATCAGTAAAAATCTAAAGATTTTGGTTAGGAGGAGCTACAGATGTATTGCCTTTATCATTCACTCCAGAAACAGAGATAGTATTATTATCAATCAAATCTTGAATTTTACCCTTTAAAGCAAAACATTTTTCAGGATCATGCCCAGGTTGACGATGAAATTGACAAAAAGATTTGTTATCAAAATAGGGTGAATTAATCTTTGCAGGATCTATTTGCCTTATAGGAGGAAGAGTAAGCACATTTTGTTCCAATAGCTTATTCATAATACTATGCAATGATTCATTCAAAGGACTATACTTTCTTTCTTTCTTAAAAAACTTAGAAATAGGAGGCACACCTGATGCTGCATTCACATTGTTGTTGATGATGTTTTCATTGAATTTGATGGAATCTCTGTTCGGTTTAAACTTTCCAAATGGTTGTTGACTGCTATCACCCTTATCACTCGAAGCCATAGGATGTGATTGTTCCATTTGACTCACAGTCAGTTGATAATTGTGAAGAGTTGCACACAACTGTTGGAAAGAAGTGAACTCAGAAAACAGAAGTTTATCTCGAATATCTTTTTGTAAATTAGAAATAAAGATTCTTTGAATATCATTGTCAGGCACTGGAAAAGAAATTTGAGCATACAAATGCTTATATCTACCAATGAAATCAGTCACTTTTTCTTTAACACCTTGTTTACAATGCATTAAATCAATCAAAGTAACTTTAGGACTTATATTGTTTTGAAATTGTTGAATGAAAGCATTTGCAAGTTGTTCGAAAGAAGTAATAGAATAAGAAGGCAACGAGCAATCCCATTGTAGGGCTTTGTCTCTTAATGTTCTAGTAAACAGTTTTGCAAGCAACCTTTGGTCATAAGCAAAATCGGTACATATTGTTTGAAAAGTCTTAACATGTGTTAGAGGATCTCCTTTACCATTATAAAGCTCCAAATGCGGGATTTCAACATGTTTAGGAGGGATATCTCAAACAATTTCAAGAGAAAGTGGGCTCACAACATCAAATGTGGGCACACTAAACTTAGATTGATTCATAGAGGCAATTTGTTGCTGTAAAGAAGAGACAGTTTGTGCAAGATTGTTAATGGTCGCTTCAGTTGAAGAGTTCATATTAGATGTGTTAGATTGAGATGGAGGTGTTATGTTATTGAAAGAAGGTAAAGAGTAAGGTGGCGGGACACTATGATAGTTAGTGGATTGGAAAGGAGGAACACTACAAGGAGGAATGGAATGATTAAATGAATTGCCCCCTTGCGTCATGTTCATTTGTGGAGATATAATAGGAACACTCATTGAAGGAATGAATGAAGAAGTTGGATTAAATGAAGGAAGAGGATTGATTGAAGAGGAAGGATTGCCCCCATGACTGGTGATCATAGGAGGAATGTCTTGTATAGAAGTAGTCATTATGTTTGATGTAAAAGTAGGTATGCTAGCAATAGAAGTTGTCAAAGGAATAGAATGATTGACTTGAGTGGGAGGTTGTGTATACCCTAAAGTTTCGGCACAACTCTTCATAGGCATCACATTCGAATCCACAATGTGTGAAATACCACGCAAAATATCAATTCCATTCTTATCACTTTGAAGCATATGTTTTAGACCCTCAATTAAAGGAAGAGCTTAACTATCGGGGTATTCTTGAGACATCCATTGTCGAAAATCGTCAAATTGGTTATCCAATTTCGCAAGTTGTTCTACAGAAACCTCATGGAGAGCTTCTTCATCATTAGGAGGATTAGAGGAATTACCCATGTCCTCGTTAAAAAGGCTATTCAAATTAGGTTCCGTCTCCCCAGTAATTAAACCTTGGAAAGACTTAATTCTAAGGCTTCGTCTAACGGGAATAGTGTAAGTAGGGCTTATTGTTGTAAAACTCATGCACTAGAAAGGGAGAGAAGATTTTGAATTTAGAGGTAGCAAATTTCAGTAAAATTAGCCAATCTTCTAGATTTAAGCTGTTAAATGCAATCACGACAATCTCCCAAAATTTCGAAAAAAATGTCAAGGACCGTGGCGCTCGGAGTGCACATGGTCCTCGCAACTTTTTTCGAAATTTACAGGGATGAAAGTTATGATGATTTTAAAGCTAATCTGAAAAAATTGAGTGATTTTACGATCTGTAGATAGGCCAAATTAAAGTTGCAATCTCAAAATTGAACCCTACCAAGATTGTCGAAAAATGCAAAATTTGAATTTTGAAAAAGAGAGGGAAACTGAAATTTTGGATTTTATGATTTTAGAGGGAATACTAAAAGCAATGCAAGTTTTGAATTTTAAAAGTTGACTCAATTTCACGCAAAATTCAATTTTGAAAGCAGAAATCAAAGTTGGTGTAATTAAGCACTTAATTTCAAAAGTCACAAATTGCAAAAATTTGAATAAAGCACTGAGATTTTGAATGAATGCCAAAACACTTTTCAGATTTAGGATAGTAAGAAGCACAATTTTTACATGAATTTCAATTTCAACAAGTTTTGAATGATTAGGAGCCTTAATCCAAGCAATCACAAGACCAACTTTGACAGTAATTTTGAAAGTGTTAGAATTGATAAAATCAGCCAAAATTTTGGATTTTAGCAGAAAAATACAGTAAGATCTAGCTCCCAAAATTTCAAAAAAAATGTCGGGGACGATGGCGCTCGGAGTGCACACAGTCCTCGCAACTTTTTTCCAAATTTTTAGGGATGAAAGATATTATGATTTTGTTGCGGAATCCAAAGTTACAGCTGATTTGGAGATGTTTTGATTAGTGAAATTGTTGGACAAAGGTTGAATCAAGAGGGTTTCAAAAATTAGGGTTTTGACACTTAACCACTTAATTTTCAGAATTAAAGCACAAATATGAATTGATAATTTGTAATAGAAGGGTAGATCTGAAACAAGCATTAACAATTAAACATTTCGCAAGCTTAATTACTAAAAAGAAAATTTAGGGTTTTTATGCAATTAACCTCTAAAATTTTGCAAAAGATCAAACACGGAAATGTAATCAAGGAATCCAATTTTCAGATCTAACCATGAATAATTAGAAAGGATGTTCACGTCGGGTTCACCAAAATGTAAAGCGGAAAAATCGAACCCTAATTGCTCTCCCCTCTTCCAACTCCAAGGAGAGAGAAGGGAGGTTACTAGGATTGACGGTTTTCACTTAGGGGAGACTTTACATTCAAAAGAGGGGTTGAAACCCACAAGATCCAATCCCACACAATGCAAGATTGGATTCTAAATGGGTTTCAAGGGTTAAGACAGCAAGGCTACCCTCTTTTGTAAAGAATGTAGATAGAAGAATTAAGCTAGGAATGCATGAAAAGTGAGAAAGATTCGCTTATAAACAGAGATAGGGATATAGGATGAAGCTGCGGACCTGGAATTAGCAGTAAAATGTCGAGACGGCGCTGTCCTGCAAATTTGAGCGAAAGTTGACGGGACGATGGCGCCCGGCGTGCACACGGTCCTCCGAAAAATCCGCGAAACGAAGGGGGATCTGTTCATCTCTTCACAAGGATTCCAGATCTTCAATTTCAGCCGCGTACTTGCAACCTACACACAGAAAAGCGAAGACGATTGGGGGGTTAGGGATTAGGGGTTTTCCCTTAGGTCAAACCCCGGTTTTGGAATTAACCAAGAAATGAGAAATGTTGTAAATGTAAATGATTGTAATGTAAAACAAGTACTAGGACCTTGTTGTAAGAATGTTTGTATTCTTACATGCAAAGGTGTAGATGTTGTTGTATGTTGTATGTTGTATGTTGTATGTTGTATGTGATCTCCTCTTCAATGGTTGAATCCTTGTCTTGAATGCAACACTTAGCATTGAATGGAGACTTAGAATGATCAATTGCTTGAAGGAATGCTTGAATGCTTGAATGCTTGAATGTTTGAATATCGTTTCCGCCTTTTTTTTTTAATCTCCCCAAATGAGAGAGGAAAATGTAGTTTATATTCTTGCCAATTAGGGTTGATAGACTGATTTTCCAGACTTTAGGCCGACCAGGAAATGTTATTTTCCAATTTGCAAACAAAAAGACCCGAAGCCCCATAGGAGACCGGGCCCAAAATAGGGCTAGGGACCAGGGTGCTGGGCGCCATGGTCCTAGGGGACCAGGGCGCTGGGTGCTCTGGTCCCACCTCCTGGGACAGCAGGGTGCAAGGAGGGATCAGGCCAGGGTGCTAGAAAATGCAGTTTTTGGTGTCATGAGCAAGTTTCTGGGTCTCCATTCAGGTTCCATGTTGCGTCGCCATCGTGAAGACCGAAATGCAGTCGAAATTGCAAGTGTCACAATTTTAGGACGCTACAGCTGCATAGCGGATGAGGAAGGAGTAAGTGATGACTTTGAGGATGAACCGGTAGGAGACTCTGCTAGTGCATCCGACAATGGAAAGGAATGGGTGTGATATGCTTTAAAGGAAGATGAACTGGAACTGACTATCAATAATGAAGAAAAGGCCCTGGCAGCAAAAGTTGAAGACAAGGATGAATGGGTAATTGATAGTGGATGCTCACATCATATGACTGGAGATAAAAGAAATTTTTTGTCCCTGCAAGAATACAATGGTGGTCAAGTCAGATTTGGGGATGACAAAGTATGTATGATCAAAGGTAGAGGTATTATTTCTCTGGATGGCAAGCATAATACTGATAATGTCTATTATGTAGAAGGTTTAAAGTATAATCTTTTAATTGTTGGTCAATTGGTGGACAAGGGATTCCAACTTCAGTTCAAAGATAGAAAATACAAAATCATTAACAAAACTGGTTTGGAGATTGCAACCGGTACTCAGACTGGAGGTAATATGTTTCACTTGAACACTAGTAATAAGACATGTTTGATTGCTCATATTGATGAGATTTGGTTATGGCATAAGAGGTTGTGTCATGTTAATTTTGATTGTATTTTTAATATCAGTTCAACAAAGGCAGTTAGAGATATACCTAAGATTATAAAGCCTCATAATCCGATATGTAAGGAATGTCAATTGGGAAAGCAAGTTAGAACTTATTTTAAGAGCATACATGATAAATCTAATGATTTGCTTGATTTGATTCATATTGACTTATGTGGTCTAGCAAGGACTAGAAGCTTTCAAGGTGATAGATACTTCATGCTGATAATTGATGATTATTCTATAATGATGTGGGCGACTTTTCTAAGGGAGAAGTCTGAAGCCTTTGAGAAATTCAAGATCTTTAAAGAAAAGGTGGAAACAAAAACTGGATTGAAAATCAAATGTCTAAGATCAAATCAAGGCGATGAGTTCACTTCTCATGAATTTAACAGTTATTGTGAGATAAATGGAATTAGGAGACAGTTATCTGCACCCCGGACTCCTCAACAGAATGGAGTAGTGGAAAGGAAGAATAGAACCATTTTGGATGCACCAAGAACCATGATGATGGAAGCCAAATTGCCTCACATCTATTGGAGAGAATCAGTGAGTACAATAGTCTACACATTTAACAAAGTTCATATCAAAGGTGAAACCAGTAAGACTCCTTATGAATTATGGTTTGGACATACACCTACTGTTAAATATTTTAGAATTTTTGGAAGTAAATGTTATATCAAAAGGGATGACTCAATTAGGAAGTTTTATCCTAGATGTGATGAAGGAATATTTCTTGGATATTCAATTCAAAGCAAATCATATAGATGTTATAACAAAATATTGCAAAAAATTGTGGAGAGCGCAAATGTGAAAGTGGATGAGAAATACAGAAATCAATCTATATCATATGACAAGGAACCGACAATGGAAATGATCATAACTGAACTGACAATGCCTCAACTAGTACAAGACACTGATACGGTTACACTAGTACAATCAAAAAATTCAACTGTGACTGATGATTAGAACAGTGAACCTAAAGTTCAGAAGACACCAAGGTATGTAAGATTAAATCGTTCTGAAGATCAAATCAGTGGAGATAGGAACAAGGGAGTTATGACAAGAAGAAGACTGGCAAATGAAGAGGTATGTCTTATTTCTCAAATTGAACCGACATATGTTATTGAAGCTTGCAAAGATAAACATTGGTTAAAGGCTATGGAAGATGAATTAGATCTATTTATGGTGAAAATGGAAACAACAATATTGAAATACTAAATGAATTCAACCACAAAACCCCAGCCTAACAACAACAAAGATCCACCATCACATATGAAGATTACCTAAGACAATGCAAATCAAATGAAATCACAAAGATTATACTATCACATGTCCAATAGGGTTTGGATCTCCATTCTTCCTATCTCCATTGATCTTGCTTGATATATTTGCTCTCAAATTTTATGTTTGTACAAGAGCTCAACAAAGAATAGAAATGTGGTTGCAAGTAGACTTGATCGCATATGAATGTTCGAAAGCGTAGTCGAGTAGTTAGCAGGGGTTTGATAATGAAGGAAGCATCTCCTTATATAGAAGACACTATAAGAAATGGAGGGATAAGATTGAGAGGTGTAAAAGATAAATGGTCAGCTATGATTAAAGGGTAGGTAGAGAAAATAAGAAAATAATGAGAGGGTAGGTAGTGTAGGAATTAAGATATTAATGACATGTGTCATAGGTAGAAAAGGTTAATGAATTAATTAAATAAATAAAGATTCATTTAATTAATAGAAGAAGTAGGATAATTAAATAAATAAAAGTATTTATTTAATTTAGGAAAAGGGGAATTTAAATAAATAAATAAATGTATTTATTTAAATGAGAAATAAAGCTAGAAGAGGATAAATTAATTAATTAAATAAATAAAGATTCATTTAATTAATAGAAGAATTAGGATAAAATAATTAAATAAATAAAGATATTTATTTAATTAGACATGACAATTTTAGGTGTCTACATTTTGCCCCTCTTTGAGACAATGCAGTTTGTTGCGTTGTTTCAAAGAAGATAAGATGAATTGATACAAAGTTGCCCCAAGATGGGAATGATATGCCCCCTCGAGAGATTGGATGAAAATGTCTGAAAAGATCATAGACAATCTCTCGATAAGAAAGAAAGGCTAGAATGGACTTACCAGATAGGATAGAGTGACAGAGTCACGGGATAATGAAGACTGACTTGGGAAACGAGGGATAGGGCTAGGGCTAGGGAAAGGGCAGTCTATAAGATAGACCGCAAAGGAAAACATCCTCATTGTCATCCACACATCAAAGAGATCAAAGTGTAGAGAGAGACTAGAGCAGCAGCAATCAGCAGTGATGGAATTGGTGCATAGATTTGATCGTGTTTGTAGATTTCAGAGGCCAACAAATGTAGGAGAGTCGGTGAGTACCGCAAAACCTCCTAGTACTTTATCACAATAAATGTTGTCATAAATGCATGCTAGGTATTGTAATAAATGTGGTCTAGGAATGGTCTTAGAAAAATGTCAAGCGGGGGGGGGGGGGGGGAAACGTCAAGGCGTGTCTGCGTCATGAATGCACGTTTATGTCTTCAAGGTCAAATCGGCAGTTCTATGATAAACATACGTTGTCGATTGGATAAGCTGCTGAGAGGATACACCCAAGCAAGTCCTCTAGGGAAGACTAGAATAGCAGATAGGGATAGGATTGACAATTCTATGATTGAACATATGTTGCCAATTAAGAAACTACTCAAGAGGATACACTCAAGCAGAGGCCCTAGGATAGAATAGATCAAGGCACTTTGTGATGAACATTAGGTACCAAGACATAGTAATTTGTGATGAACAAGGAGTACTAATATGAGCAACACTTTGTGATGAATAGGGAGTGCAAATATGAGCAGCACTTTGTGATGAATAGGGAGTACTAAAAAAAGAGCAGCACTTTGTGATGAACAGGGAATGCCACTAGGATAGAAAGAAGTACTTTGTGATGAACAGGGAGTACCACTAGGATAGAAAGCAACACTTTGTGATGAACAAGGAGTGTTAAAAAGAGCAGCACTTTGTGATGAACAAGGAATGCTACTAGGATTGACATAGTTGATTTGCTTGACTGCAAGAGGACCTACCTATGTTGGAGTCATGAGAGAGATTCCCTTAGATTCAGAGTTTACGAGCACAGATCACATTCAAGGATAGAGCAATAGTTCAGGCTATGGGCCTGTGATATATTCTGTATGTGCCTGAGTTTCGAGCGAACATGGGATTGTTGACTGCATTAGCTGAGAGATGGCACTCAGAGACATGTACGTTTCATTTGTTGATGGGTGAGATGATAGTCACCTTAGAGGATGTATATAGGATACTGTGGATACCGATCGATGGGGAGTTAGTTCCTTACGATCGAGACAAAGACAAGGATGCACTGAGATGAGTGTTTCAAGATCCAGGACTAGAGATGAGGGTAGGACACATGGCTTGGGATACCATGACATGGACATGATTAGCACTACCGGCGGTGCTGGTAGGAGTGATCAATGGATTCCTCTATCCAGATAGAGCGACATGAGGGTTGGCTGCAGGATGGGGGAGGATGAGATACTATCCTTGAGGGAGATCTACCAGGGACAGGCAGATGAAATCTAGATCTGGAGAGGGAGACAACTGAGGGACACTGAGCGGGAGAGGGATTTGGATATTCAGTGCTATATAAAGGCTATGACAACACTGAGGGCAGGGAGACAGGCAATAGAGGACACAAGAGCTGGATATGCCTATGTTCTGCGGGTCAGGGAGGAGATAGGCTACTAGAGAGACCTATACTATGGAGCAGTGCCACTAGATTAGTAGTCTAGGAGCTTCCATAAACCATCACAGACAACGACGACCATTGGAGGGAGGGACAGGAGATAGGTATCGAGTGGTGGGGTCATGGGTTCTCCACCACCACCAGAAAGAGGGGACATGAGAGATGATCCTGGGGCAGGTCCTTCCAGGGTTCAAACTCCGTTGAGGCCAGATGGCTATGAGGGAGGGAGTTCATCATAGCCTTAGAGGGCTCCCTATGTATCAGTTTTGTACCATTTTGTATGATGGCACCTTCGGGTGATTGTAGCCATATGATTTTGACATCATTGTATCATGACACTTATGATTATATATATATATGAGATTCATCCTTGTGGTAGCTATATGCATGTGTACCTATGTAATGTATGTTCCATGATGTATGTTTCTATCTGATGCTTATGATATGGATGCAAATATGTACATGATGAAGTGTAATATTTTTGTTCTTTTATGTTTTAATATGTTATGCCAATACAAATGTGAATGTATGCAGATGAATATGATAATGCAAATAACTATTTACATGATAAAAATGTAAGATTGCTAACATGTGTTGTGTGCAGGATGTGATGCAATTGTGATATCTATATGTATGTATGAAATGCTTAATATGTGGTAATGCAAGTGTGACTACATGGAATGCAAATGTTTTTGGTGTGTCATTATACTCAATCATGTGATAGAGGGCTACACGAACTCAAGAAAGGCGATAGAAGTCAGTCAAGAAAGGGGGATGGAAGATAGAAGATGAAAGTAAAAGAACTTCTTGTGCATTATCATCATTGAGCTTTATTATGGCAAGTAGGTTATGACAATCGAGGTATATGTTCGACCCAAAAAGTCAGTGTACCTGTTTGCATGGAGATAAGACAGTCACAAACAAGGAATGCCCCAGTTAACACTAGACTCTTAGTGTCCTTGTATCCTTGGACAAGTCATAACATTACTAAGAGACAATCTACAAACAACAAAGAAAAATAGGTGATGATACCCCATCCTCGCCTTTCTAGTCAAAGACATCCTGGAGATGGAATCTCTAGTCAGAGTCATCCTGGAAAAGCTAAAAGACATGTCACCAAAATATAAAATCAAAATAAAACCAAGACTCGATGCCAATATCCACTGTAGTCCTCAAGTTTAGTGTCTCTTGTCACTTGTATAAGTCTTATTTGATTGTGGTCACAATGTTTACTTTCACAAAAGGATAGATAGCACTAAACCATAATATTGTCTGAGTCTGTTGAAATATTTGATTTGTTGAAGTCCATTGTTGTTGTTGTAGCTCATTTGAAATTGACTAAATCCATGCAACTGATACTTTATTGTGGAGAAGATGAAACTTTGTTGCGGATTGTGATGCAAATGTTGTTTTATTGTGGATTGTGCGCGGATAGAATGAAAAAAATTGGAAGAAATTGTACTCCTCAGAATGTGTGATGCTCTCATTTCCACACCCATTACTAGACGTAGGATTTGCCTTAGCCACAGATAGGAGCTGATTTATTATGGATGGAAAGGGGTGAAAAGGGAGGTTTTATTATGAATGGCTAACCAATCTTGGGTAGATCAATAACAAGCCATGATGGGAATGGGTAATTTTGTTATGAATGAATAGGTCATGAGTGTGTGCAAAGTGAAATGATGAAATGGAATCCTGAAGGAGGGAGGAGCAATGTCTCTACACATGGTGTTGGCGACCCAGTTTTCACCATGGTACTTACCCAAGGCACCACTGAAGTGGTTTTCACCATTGGACAAGATGTTTTTTTCTTTGCTTTTTTTATTTTTCAATGTTTTTGTGTGTCACAAGGTGCCTATTTGCTAGGTTTTCACCAAGTAACGATTTTTTATTTTTATGATTTTTTTGTATTTTTTATATTTTTTATTTTTTTGTATTTTGTGAATTAGGATATTCTGAAGAGCTATGTGTAAAACCTGCGAAGGTGCATGCTATTGATAGGATCCTCCAAAGGTTCACCATCTGGAGTTGAAAGCTGATATGCACCAGATCCATAGGTTGATGTAATGATGTAAGGACCAAGCCAATTTGGTTCGAACTTTCCCTTCTTCTCTTCCTCTTGCTGATTTTTAGGATTCTCCTTGAGAACTAAGTCACCCTCCTTAGATCTGTGAGGCTTAACCTTATGATTGTAACTATGACGTTCCTTGACTAAATGATGTGTAGCTTGAGTGACTGTCTTTCTTGATGAAGGAAATGAGATAGAATTACTAATGTGTGGACTACATAGGCCCGTATGCAGGTCACCTACAGAAGTTTGGGCATCCCTGATAACAAAGTCCTTCAAGGAAGCTCCATTAAAGGTCCATGATGTATCGTCAGAAGTGAAAGGATGTGCAAAACAAGTGGATGAGTGACGAAGGCTTATGATTGCGAAAAGAAGTGAAAGTAGGATAGCATGATGGAGACTTAGGATCAACAAGTATGCTTTTTGATTTAAAATTTTAGAGCTTTTGCCTCTAGTTATTTTGATATTAGGGGAGATAATCTCTTGTTGTTTTTCTTTCATAGGATTTTTATCCTTGAACTTGATTTTTGCAGAGTCCAATAGCTTTTGATTTTGATTTGAGCTAAAGGACTTCTCTTTATTTTTTACTTTGGATTTTTCTATTCATAGCTTGATTTTTCATCCCCAATTAGTAAGGGCTTTTGTAATTCTTATTGATCCAAGTCTAGGAGCGGAGTGGAAATGGAATGAGTGGATGATATGGTAAGGCTATGTGAGCTCTCAAGAGGGCTGGTGATATGCTCAATAGATTCTTTGTTGGAACCACTCTTAGTACTATTGATATCAAGAGTTGCTTGTACCACTAGAGGGGATTTGCATTCGGACTTAGTAGCCACAACACTAGGTGGTTCACACCCAATTCCTTGCAAATTGTTTATAGATTATTCCTATTGACTGAATACCTTAGGAGATAGTGGGATTTGATCAACATGAAAGATATACTCACCACATCCCAGGTCTTTAACCTTGAATTTTTCTTTGAGCTTTGTTTGTTTTGATGTAGAAGCTTTCAATGATTCTAGATCCACATATGTTGATGAAGGAACAACCTCTCAATTGACTGGGATTGTTATTTCTGATCTAGGTCTCATATTATTGCAATATATGAATGGATTTGGGTCAGCTTTGACAGTCACTTCAACTCCATTGTGAGGAAACTTGATACATCGATGATATGTAGATGGGACTGCGCTCATCTCATGAATCCATGGACATCCTAGAAATATGTTGTATGTAAGCTCTAGATCAAGGACATGAAAAACCACATCCTTTATAACCAGTCCAACTCTGAGAGGCAAGGTGATTGTGCCTTTGGATGAATTCTCTTCATCATCATATGCCTTGATGGTAATTTTGTTTGTAGAATTCACATCATTATCAGAATATCCCAATTGTTTAATAGTGCTCAATGTACAAATGTTTAGACCAGCTCCTCCATCTATCAGGACTCATTTTATTCGATGTTTGTGTAGGAAGGCTTCAATGTGTAAAGGTGCATTATGTGGTTGGCTCACAGAGGCATCGTCAGCTTCTATGAATGTAAGGGAGTGTGGAATGGAAAGGTATCCCACCATGGCTTGAAACTAGTCCACGTTCAGATCAGTAGGGACATCAGTGTCTCTCAAGATTTTGTCAAGAATAGCTTTATATGTGGGAGATATGCGTAAGAGCTTGAGGATGGAGATAAGTGCGGGTGTCTTCCCTAATTGTTCTACAAGGTCATACTCAGGCTTGGTTGATGAGGAAGCAGTGTTTTTAGCTGGAGCACCTTGCAAAGTGAATTTACCTCGACGAGTTGTAACATTATATTTAGAGGTAGGTTCGGAAGAAGATATAATGCCTTTTGGGACAATCTTGGGTCTTTGGGTAGAATTCTCAGGTGTTTTGTCCTTGATGATAATGTAGAGACATAATTGTCCATTGAAATGTGATTGATAGTTGAATCATAGTTATAGGATGCTCTGGTATAGTTGGTATGGTCCTATGTGGCTTTAGCTTTTCCCTTGTCATGTTTTGGGAATGGTTCCTTAAACATTTCGTGTTCTTCATTGGATGAGTGTCCTTCAATCTCAATGTTACCTTTATCAATGAGACCTTGTATGATGTTCTTCAATCGATGATAATTTCCTATTTTATGACCTTTGCTTTTATGAAATTCACAATATTCATCATCATTCCACCAATTTGGTTTGACCTTTGGCTCATATGGAGGTAGATCTGGAATTGTGATTATCTAGTTCGCCACTAGCTTTTTGAAAACTGACTCTAGTGGTTCTCCCAATGGGGTGTACTTCCTTCATGATTTTGAAGTTGTTTGAGTATTCACTTGATTGTTTGTAGAGCTTGATCCCAAAAAAATGATTTTGGGTCGTACTGTATTGGTATCAACAACACCATCATTGACTGTGTTCTTGTTTTTGTTCCAAAATCTTGGCTTGTCTTTTCCTTTATAGTCCTTTTTGTTTTCTTTGAGTATTTTGACGATGCCTTGCTCAATTAGGACCTTTTCTGTCGCTAAGCCTTTTTCAATAATGTCCTTGAAGGTGGAAAAACAAGCTTTTCTTAGGTCATAACCAATGTCTTTGTTAACATTTTGGGTGAACATCTCTACCATTTGTTTTTGTGGAATTTCATAGGAGCATCTGCTGGCTAGATTTCTCCATCTTTGTAAAAATGATGAAAAAGATTCTCCATCCTTTTGTTTGGTGTTTCACAAAGTAGTGACTGATATGGCTGTCTCTATGTTGTATGAGAAATATTGGATAAATGCCTCTACTAAGTCACCCCATGACTTAATTCCAGGTGGGAGCTGGGAGAACCATTCCATAGCTTGATCACCTAAGCTTTGTGGGAATAATCTCATCAAATATGTCTCTTCTACTACTACCTCAATGCAAGTTGTGAAAAATTGTCTTATGTGTGCCTTAGGATCCCCTTTTCCTTTGTACTTATCAAACTTAGGTGTCACAAAATGTGTAGGGAAAGGAGGCATTGGAATGCTTTTGTCAAATGGATAGGGACATATGTCTCTCATTGTGTAAGTTGTCTTTGGTGTATTTATATCCTCCATTTTCTTTTGTAGGTCCTTAATTTGTTGTTCCAAATTGTTCTTAGGTGGAGACCGACTTCTTGGACCATATCCCATGCCTGAACCATCGGGTGGAGGAGAAGCATGTTGTATATATGGATGGTACTGATCATACACATGTTCATATGGAGGAGGTCTATAATAATGTTGTGTATAAGGACCACTTGGTATAGAGTCATGATGAGGAATGAAATATTTGTTTTGTCCATGTATACCATACTCTACAAGCATGTCATGAGTTTGTTCTAGTGTGTTGCCCCCAAATTTGACGCAGGGTTTCCTTGTGTTGAAATTTTGATCATGCCTTTGGATATCCAATTGCTTTGGTGGTTGGTCCTTAGCATTGGTATGTGATTGAGTATACTTTTCTACATAAGACTTCCATAATGGTCTGCAAAGGTGAGTATCATATGCTTGACCATGTGTGTATGGGACCTCAGGTTTTTGAAATAAAGATGATGGTGATTCAGGCACAAGATGTAGTCCTCTATTGCCTCCACTATTAGGTCTCCTTTGATCCATGCTGAGGTGAGGTTGTTGCAAAGGTCAATTTTCTATTATTTGAGACATGTCAAAATCATGAGGTATCTTGGCTCCACTTTGTGCCATCACTTGTAAAAAGTATTGTCTATCTCTCCTCATTATTTCCTCAACCAATCGACTGAAATGAGAATCCATAATGGAGTCTTTCACTTCTGCTAAATGTATTGAAATGTTGTCCATATTGTCATTGTGTGTATCATTGTTGTTTGTAGTGTCCATGTTCTCAACATTTGGAATGTTTCTATAGGCATCCATGTCAAGTAATGTAGTATGATCATAATTGAAAAAGATATCATTGTCATACTCATAGGGACTCATGTTTGCAGACTCTTGAGCCTCTTTAGTTTCTCTCCTAGATTTTTGGGAACGAGTTTCAACCATGAACTAGGTCTTGACCAAGATGTGAGAGACTAGATGAAAATGGAAAGAGTATGGAAGACCAAGAGTTGGATGGAATGTAAATGAATCTGAGGTGTACTCGCAATGTCTAAAGTGTAAGACCAAGTATGTATGTAGTAGAGTAGGTGTGACTTCCAAAGAGATCATAGTTTCTCTTGGTGAGGTAAGTTGACCTTGACTCTAAGTAAGACCAAATGAGACCCAAAGGTGATAGACCTTGATGAGGACCACTTAGCAAAATGTTGTTGTATGTAGTGTGTTGACAAAGAAAGATGAGGACAAGCAAGTGACCTTTTGACTCAAGTTTAGACAAATGTGTATGTAATGCAAGATGTAAAGCAATGATGGACTTTGTGAGACCCAAAGACAGGTTGAATTCTAGATGAAAACCCAGAGAGATAACCTAGGAAGCTCAAGAATTATGAAACTGATTGTTCTTGTTTGCTGGATTATAAAAGTTTTTAAACTCTGAACACAGGCGTGCTTGTATACTTCATAGACATGGTTCTGTCAGACACAGACATGTTTATGAGATTTTGTAAATGCAACGTTTCTCAAGAGAACACAAATATGGTTCTTCCCTTCACAGACGTGGTTAGATGACATAGACGTGGTTTTGTCAGACACAGACGCGTTTCTAAAAACTTTGTGCAATTTTTATAATTTGTGAAGTGACTTGTTGTGACCAAATCTGAATGTTTGACTGTTTTTCGTGACAAGAGGACACAATGTTAATGAGGACTCAATGTTTGCAAGTGTTTAGACTCAACATGACTCAAAAGAAAGTGTGTTGTTTGATGTAAAATTGTTTTGCATACACTTGAAGACATAAAAGACACAATGTTTTGATGTTTGGTCTTGAATGTTTGATTGTTCAAAATAAGACAAGCACAATTCTTATAGCTGGCTAGGACAATAGTTGTTGATCCCACATGAGGCTACGCTATTCAGAGTGGATATTTAGATGCTTGACCCCACTAGCTCCACCCTCGACACTCACTTCTCAGGGCAGCCAAGCATCAATCCCCACAAAAACTCACCGTGGTGAACTTTGTATCTCTACTAAGAACCATATGTGTGTGGGCCGCTCCAGAGGTCTGACCTCCTACCCCAACAACTAGAAGGATTTTCGCTTCTAAAACAAAAAGGTGCTAGTAAGGGCATCCGCTCATGTGGCCATACATGCAGCACTTTCATCTTTGTAAATACAGAGGGCTCCCAGTCGGTAGGGGTTACGCCCTACAAATGATCAAATAAATTTGATCAAATGGGTTTATGAGGAGACATAGTGTCGGTATGAACTAATCAACACACGCTATCCATAGTTTTCACCATGAATATAGTTGTTTATAGTGGTTCAAAAGAGGTGGGTTTTCCACACTATCACTTGGGTCATCTTCTCCTCACTAGTAGTCCTAATGACCACACGGGGAGATAGGCCCTCTAAAGATTAAACAAAAAGAGCCTATTGCCCAAGACACAAAGGACACTAGTTCAATTTTAGTGCACCAATTGAAGTGTTTGCTAGACTATGAAAACAAGGCACACAATAAAGATCAAAAACCCTTGGCAAGGTCCTGCAACAAAGATCTATTAGTAGTTTGGATAGTTTCAAATGATCACCCCTTCCTGCAAGCACACAAGTTAGGTAAATTTTAGATCCAAAAGATTTTGTGAAATAGGGGCCTTCAACAATGTGTTTTTTTGACCAATTCACAGATTTTATTCATCACAAAAAAAAAAAATCCACTTGTAAAATTTCAATAAATTTCCAGAAATGTAAGAAAATCTAAAAAATTTGCTAATTTGCTCCAAAAATTAATTTTTTATGAAAAATCATAAAAAATTCATATAAATTGCAAAATGGATCCAAAAAATCTGAAATTTTTACTGGACAAAAAAACTTCCTGCAAAATTTCCAAGCAGTTTGTGAAATATGAGCAAAATAATGCAAAACCCTAATTTTCAAAGATCCGATTTTTTAGGAATGATTTTGCATCAAATTTAATATAAAAAATAACAGATCCTATTTATAATTCTGAGATATTTCCAAAACATAAGAAAATCTGAAATATTCGCTAATTTTCTCTCAAAATTAATTTTTTATGAAAAATCATAAAAAATTCATATAAAATACAAAATTGATCCAAAAAATCTGAAATTTTTACTGAACACGTCTAATAATTTTCCTGACCTGAAAATAAAATTTTATGCCAAAATTCAAAGCCGTTTGTGAGATCTAATCAAAATAATGAAAAACCCTAATTTTTAAAGATCCGATTTTTAGGGAAATATTTTGCATCAAAATTAAAATCACAAAGAAAAGATCATGTGCATAAATCAGAGAGATTTCCAAAAATATAAGAAAATGTTAAAAATTCGCTAATTTTTTCTCAAAATTATTTTTTTATGAAAAATCATAAAAAAATCATGGAAAATGCAAATATACTCCAAAAATTATGAATTTTGGATTGAGAGCTCTTAATGCTATTATCAACCTGCAAACAAAATGTGGTGCAAAAATTCTCATCCATTTGTGAGATTAGATCAAATCTCTCCAAGATCTTGATTTTGTGTCCAAAACCCTAGTTGCACAAGGTTATTCTCCAAATTGTTTTACAAAACAGCAATATAGGGCTAGAAAAACCTGCAAAAAACACAGATCTAATAAAAATTCATGTCCCGTCAGGCATGCCAAAATTTTTATGGTGAAAATGGAAACAACAATATTGAAAGACTAAATGAATTCAACCACAAAACCCTAGCCTAACAACAACAAAAATCCACCATAACATATGAAGATTACTTAAGACAATGCAAATCAAATGAAATCACAAATATTATACCATCACATGTCCAATAGGGTTTGGATCTCCATTCTTCCTATCTCCATTGATCTTGCTTGATATATTTGCTCTCAGATTTTATGTGTGCACAAGAGCTCAACAAAGAACGGAAATATGGTTGCAAGTAGGCTTGATCGCATATGAATGTTCAAAAGCGTAGTCAAGTAGTCAGTGGAGGTTTGATAATGAAGGAAGCATCTCCTTATATAGAAGACACTATAAGAAATGGAGGGATAAGATTGAGAGGTGTAAAAGATAAATGGTCGGCTATGATTAAAGGGTAGGTAGAGAAAATAAGAAAATAATGAGAGGGTAGGTAGTGTAAGAATTAAGAGATGAATGACATGTGTCATAGGTAGAAAAGGTTAATGAATTAATTGAATAAATAGAGATTCATTTAATTAATAGAAGAAGTGGGATAATTAAATAAATAAAAGTATTTATTTAATTTAGGAAAAGGGGAATTTACATAAATAAATAAAGATTCATTTAATTAATAGAAGAATTGGGATAAAATAATTAAATAAATAAAGATATTTATTTAATTAGATATGACAATTTTAGGTGTCTACAAGATCAATAGACAAGAATAACACTTGGACTTTAGTTCCCCGACCTAAAAATAAGAATGTTATTGGAACTAAATGGGTTTTTAGAAATAAACTAAATGAGGATGGTCAAGTTGTAAGAAATAAGGCTAGATTGGTTTGTAAAGGGTATTCTCAAATGGAAGGAACTGATTATGGTGAGACATTTGCACCTGTAGCTAGAATTGAAGCTGTTAGACTATTTCTTGCCTATGCAGCATATAAGAACTATAAGGTCTATCAAATGGATGTTAAATGTGCATTTCTGAATGGTGAACTTGAGGAAGAGGTATACATTGAGAATCCTAATGATTTTCACTGACAGATGACAAATATATGGTTTGCAGGTTAAGGAAAGCATTATATGGATTGAAACAAGCTCCTAGAGCTTGGTATGCAAGGTTGGATAAATATCTTTTGAAGCTTGGTTTTAATAAAGGCAGTGCTGACAGTAATTTATCTTACAAGATCACTGATGATGATATTCTGATTATTGAAGTATTTGTTGATGATATCATTTTTGGAGGTGAAGACAAATTGTGCATGGAATTCTCTAATAATATGAAGTCTGAATTTGAAATGTCCATGATTGGTGAGATGAGATTTTTCTTAGGTTTGCAGATTACTCAAACTAACAAAGGCATTTTTATCTGTCAAACCAAGTATCTAAGAGAATTGTTGAAAAAGTTTGGTATGGATAATTCCAAACCGATAAGTACTCCTATGGTGACAAGTGAGAAATTATCTATCAAAGACACATCTGCACCGGTAAATTCGACAAGGTATAAGTCTATGATTGGTGGCTTGTTATATCTAACTCAAACTAGACCAGATATTATGAATGCAGTAAGTATTGTTTCAAGATATCAAAGTAATCCTAAAGAAAATCATGAATGCGTAGTAAAGAGGATATTTCAATATTTGCAAGGAACAACAAAATATGGCTTATGGTATTCTAGAGATGATAACTTCACTTTATGTGCATATTCGGATTCAGATTGGGCAGGAGATACTGATGACAGGAAGAGCACTTCTGGTGGAGCTTTCTTTCTTGGAAATAAATTGGTTTCATGGATCAACAAAAAACAGTCATGCATTTCTTTATCTACTGTAGAAGCTGAATATGTTGCAGTAGCAACTAATTGCACTAAAGTCTTGTAGATGAAGCAAATGTTGAAGGATCTCAAGGTAAATTGTAGTGAACCGGTAGTTATCTATTATGATAACTCTACATCTATTGACATGTCTAAGAATCTAGTATTTCACTATAAGACTAAACACATATCAATAAAATATAACTTTCTGAAGGACAAAGTGGAAGAAAAGGAAGTCAAATTGGTTTATGTGAACACTAAAGAACAGATTGCAAATATATTCACTAAACCGTTGTCTAAGGAATCATTTGAGTATTTGAGAGACAGGTTAGGGGTATCTACTACTCTGACAAAAACTTAATTGATGGAGAAAACCATCAGTCCGATATGCATCATCAACTTTATCCTTTGCTCCAGGTTGATGTAGTAGTGCTACTACTCAGGGGGAGTAGTCAGCTTTGAGATTCACAGAATTTTGATATCTATGTCATATCCTTGGCATTGATGTCAAAGGGGGAGAGTTATATGTGAAAAATTCAGATCAGTTTCAAATTGGACTGCACTCCTCAAGGGGAGTTGCTGGGATTTTTCAGTTTTTCATTGTTATATCTTCTATGAGAAATGTTTGGCACTTCTTGGCACTTAGATGTTTTCTTTTTCACATCTAGTGTTGCCATCAATGCCAAAGGGGGAGATTGTTGGAAATATGGAGGAATTGATTATGTTTTGCATTCATGTTTTGTCATTGATGTCAACACTACTATTATGGTTGGTTACCGATAGATAAGTTTTGGTTACTGGTAGAAGAACTAGTGTTATCGGTAAGGGTTTAAGGTTTTACCAACAGAGATTTTACTGAGAATCTTTGACAAGATGCATAAGTGGTGTTGGTGTGGCTTCTAGATGGAATTCAGGATGCAGAAGGTGATCCTTGATCGTGCCTCGACTGATTTAAAACATCTCTTTGGTGTGGTGGACCCAGATTAGGTCTGGTACCTATCTAGGTTATGGACCGATATCATGTTAACATGTTCTCTACACATTACCAAGATGATTTATGGATTGGTTAATGTTGTTTTGGTCTAAAAACGACATGACATATCATTGTAATATCGATATATGTAATGATTTAATTGTAATATCTTTTAGGTGCCAACCTATTTGGTTTAGGCCTTAGGGTTTGTAAAAATTGGTGTAAGATCTCATTGTAGATCATGTGTTATGATCGTGGAATGAAATATCATATGCGAAGGAGATCTGGTCGATCATAGATGATCGAATTGGGTTTATGTAAGAGGTCAAAGGCCTTCGATATTGAGCTTAATCGGGACTATAATCAGCCATGGTAGATGCTATCACTAGCAGTTCATTCTTATGGATTATTGTCCAATTATACTGAGGTGGTTATAACCTCTTTGTAGTTAGTGAGACTCCTTTGTAATGAGCGGTACGCTCTAGGCAATGTGCCTTCCTTCATGTGCAGGCCCCTTATTGTATCACATACTTTCTGCAGAAGTATCATCTGACTGTGGGTAGGATTCCCACTATGGTTTTTCTCTTTATCGGTTTTTCCATGTACAAATCATGGTGTTATATGGTATGGTTGCATTGTGTTAATTTTTTGTTTCATTCTTAAGTTTTATTGCTTATCGATATTTGTTTCTACTATTCTGGTATTCAATATATATGTGCTTCGGTTAAAGGTTATAAAGCGGTTTGATTAATATAATGTTGACAACTGATTCACCCCCCCCCTCTCAGTTGTCCATCAGTTATCCTAACAATATCTTGTTTATTACACGTATTATTTCAAGAGGGGAGATGCAACTACTAGTAATACTCTCTTGCATCTTGTCTATTATATGATGTTGCCTATTTTATTATCTCATCTATTATCTTTATATCATAGGGGTCCTCCTCCAAAGCTAGGTTTGTTTCTATCACATATCTATTTTATTTCATGTCTTCGTAGAAACACCAAAATGGGGGTTTGAACAAGGCAAACTGATAGGGAGATTGAGTGAAAAGTTGCTCAATAAGACTAAAATAGTTTTAATCAATCAAGAGGACCCAAAGGACTTTCTTTTGTGTTCATGAGTGCTTGCAATAACAATATTTAATTTCTTGATGTTCAACACTCACACCTCTTCTCAAACAATTGCCCTATTATGTTGTTGCACTCCCTTGCTCAAGCTTATTTCCACAATGTTACTCAAACCCTCAATACTAGGTCCAAACCTCAAAGTAAAGTTTATGATTTCACAGAGGTTTTCTTCAAGGTTTCTTTTAGTGTTCTCAATAGGTTTCCAATGGATTTGTAAGACCCCACATCCTTTCTTCAATCAGGTTCTTCATTTTTTGGTAAAACAGGGCTATTAGGCTTGTAGCCCGATTAGGCCTAATTTGAAGGTTTTTGTTCACACAGGACAATGATGATAAATTTCTTCATGAAACTTGTTAGGGATGCTATCAAATATGTCTAACCTCAATGACTTCTGAGGTTTTATCTCCTCAGAAGGTTGTATATTGTCTGTCCATAATTTAAGGCAAGAAAGTAGGGTTTTATGAGGGTTTTGGTCACTTAGCATTGGAAATCACTTCCTAACAAGTATTCAAGTCTTTCCACTACCTCAAAACTTCTGCCTCAACATTTGAAACTATTTTCCAACTCTTCCCTGCATACATTATATCAAACATTTGCCATACAAACTGAAAAGGCAATTAAAATGATTGCTACATGCACTATCACAACTAGTTCACTGTCTTATCTGCATTTTGAATGGTTAGAACTTCATAGAAAACTTCACCAATGTATGTAACAACCTCCAAAAAAACATTTTTTAACACTTTTCACAAGATTCCAAAGCATGGACATATTCATAAAGCATTTTTGATTCAAAAAGACATTAAATTCCCAAAATAGGGTGCACACTGCCAACTACAACTTAACACATTTTCAAGGTAAAGTAAACACTGTTTGGAGCTCCAAATGTCTCTAAATATCCAAAGAGACTAATGTATACCTTTTTTTTAGTTTTTCTCACTCAATTGACCTTTGAGTACAAACTTGTTTGATCTTTGTTCAAATTGCTAGCCAAGTCCATCTCCAACTTACCTAGCATAAACTCAAAAGAACTTCCTTTGCATAACCTTGGCCAAAATATAAAATATTTACACTGTACATATGCAACAAAAATTTTCTAAGTCCACCCATGGGAGCCCAAACCTGGATTTAGACAAGTTGATGCATTATGGAGCCCAAAACCCTTGACAGGGCAGTCAAGGAGCAAAATGAAAACTATTTTGTACAACCAACTTCCAAATGCAAAACCTGAAAACTAATTACATAAAGTGCATTGAATATACAACAAATTCACTTTCCAAAAGGTATAGTATGAAAATGAGAAGCCCCAGTATGAACTGCTATCCAAATGGAGTTCAAAACATGAGAAAAACCAGAAAAATGCTTTCTTTTTCAATTGATTATGATTAGAATGTACAAAAACCAGCCCTATACCAAGAAGACAGAGGCATATAAATATTATTTGAAGGTATTTATCAATTCCTATATGGACATAATGCATTTATGTCTTCTTTTACAAAAAGTGTCCAAAAATGACAACTTTCACAAGCAAGAATGACAACTTTTGTTGCTCCAAGTGGCAATTTGAGAAACCTAACTCAACCAACCTTCCAAAACCACTTAGGAATGATTAAAAACACTTTCTAACAATGTTTTCATGCTTTGCAAAGCATGACTAAGCCTATAAGGCATTTTTCCACTTTTTAGCCTTATTTGGTCTAAGAGCACAAAACTGACAACTCAAACCTTAGGAAACAAAACTTGATCTCTCAAGTACAAAATGAGATCAAGCATCTATGAAATGACTCAAAACAACCTATTACAACATTGCAAAACTAACAAGATACTTAAGCATGAAAAATACCAAAAATGGAGAGTATAAGCAAAACTAGGTGCTCTTGCACCACAAACTCCTATACAACCCCCAACATTTTTCTTCTCTATGTGTGTAGGAGAACATGTTTGGTGAATCAAGGTTCTATTCCACATACCTTTCTAGTTAGTGCTATGCAAACAACAACATGACTACACAAACATCCTCATGACGTGCTAGCATTTGAGGCTGAGGCTTACCCTATCTGGTAGTAGATTCTATACTTTTTGTGCTTTACATTTCTGTAGTTTATAGATTTTTATTGTACTATATTTCCCCTTTATTAAGCATTTTCAATTTCATATTCTTTATCAAGCATAACTAAAATTTTAGTTTTTAGTATTTCCTTTCCAATTCAATTGAGCGGTAGTCGTTAAGGTAGTCAAGGGTTATTTTCTTGTCAAACTAGATTATCTCTACAATAGGCTTCTCATCTTTCTTTATTGTACTCTTGTCAAAGTATTATTTAACTCCATTTTTTCTCCTTACTTTTCATAATCTATATAAAAATGGTATTTTTATAAAAATGATATATTTACTTTAATATCAAACCGTCATTATTCTCTTAAATATCACCATCAGATTCAAAGGTTTTTCTTGAATTTTATGCTCAATTTCCTTTCTCTCATTTTATTTTCCCAATGGACATGATTCTTACATACAATCATGCTTTTGACATTAGAAACATAATGAATCTAGATCTTCTATTTGGATCAATTACTTCCAATAACCATAATTGGGAATGAGATTAACATATTTAGGTATCTCCTTCAATACATTCACCATTATATAAAGGTGTGCATAAAAACCGAAGACCCTAGAAGAGGCATTATCATCCAGCGAGATAAAAGATGTGATTGAATTTCCTATTTTCACAATCACAAAAAAATCCCAAGATTCACATGGAGATTATATAAATGAATTCATATTGAAACCGCATGTACTTTAAAAGATAATAAATCAAAGTTTGGTCACAAATTTTGTACAACTAAACATAAACTATTTGGAATCCATGGTCCTTTATTTAAAACCAAAATAATTGAACTTTTTTCTTTGAAAACAACCACAAATATTCTTTAGAAAGAAAAAATATTTCTAAATCCTTATTACATTTTTCATCAATTTATTTGTGATCATAAATTTGGCAAACCAAGAGTTCTAAAATTTACCTATTATAGAGTTGTAGAAGAAGAACAAAATATAAGGTGCCATGTAAATAGTTCCAAATTTTTTTTATAATATTTTGAAAGATGGTGTTCAAGGTATCACAAGTAGTTATTGTTGATGGGTGTTTTGACACACTCACCAACAGTCAGATGGTTTATGCAAACACTCACCACCTCTCCTGAAAAGCAGTAAGTTTTGAGAAACTAACTACTCCAAGGTCTCTATAGTCAGGTCTCAATGGTGATGGGCAGCTCAGTGGCCGATGTAGTTATACCTGTAAAGGGGCCTGCTGGTTAAAACTAAATCCCGCTGGTTTATGAATAATTGTACTTCCTTTTTTTTTGTATTTTGCGATTTAAGACTCTTTGGGGAAATAAAATGTGAAGCGTAAGGGAAACAAGAAAGTAACAATAAAGACCAATACAATGACAACTTAATGAGCTATCCAAATAATTCCCTGCAATCCAAGAAATTATCAAATATTATCCAAGTTAGCATTCAACAATGAACCTCTAGCAACCCTGCAAAATCATCAATTTTACAAGCCTATGGAAATAAAAATCATCAACAATATGGCCTATCACAATAATTCTCATACACCACTATCGTGCGCGATATGATTCATAAAGTGATAGACAAAAAGATTAAACCACGTTGCTAACTCTAAATAATAGACATTACCAGATTACACAGAACAATTTGGTAGAATATAAAGTAGATCAGACAATCTACGAGCTGCTTTTCATATAATCTCCATGAGTGTATAACAGAAATAAGTCAAACTTCTTAACAATCTGAAAAATACTCTAAAATCTCTAATTGGACCTCAAATCATCAATTCACGGACCTTTACAAATGGATTCAACTTCTCAATTTATAGAAGTTCTTTCACCCTATTATTTAGGAAATAACTCTACCCTAAATTAAGAACTAAGAAAAAGGAGTTGCAGTTAACTTGCAAGTTTCTGCCTGGACACTCCACTTAGCAAATACAAAACTGACACTGCATGAGCATTACGAAGACCCTGCTGGGTGAGCCACATTTTCGTAATCACGCAGGATTCCTTTCAAAATTGGGACTTGAGTGAGAGGAGCAATTTTAAAAAATGCTTTGCTATCTTTAGCAATTCTGGGAATATCCTTTATTTCTTGGAAAAAGCCTTATAATTTTCAATTATACATGCAACTGCTTGGGCTAGCGGATTGGCCACATGCTTAATTCTAAATTTATATTTCTTCAAAGCCTCATCTGCATGTGTTCCTTGTTCCTCTAACTCCTTCACCGTGTCCGCCACCTCTTGACACTAAGTAATCAAATGTGTGTATCTATCCATAAGGGCAACATCAAACTGGGGGGCAGGTCCTAGGTTTTGTGCTTTATATGCATCCCATTGATTCAAAACTCACTGCTAGTCCATTATTCCAGTATTGGCTATTCTGATGCCAAAAGGCCCCAATACATTTGTCATAAAATTCTCATACGACAAAATCTCTCTGAGGAGAGGGTCCCGAATATCAGTAATCTCCTTCATATACTGTTGATACATCTCTACTTTCAACTCCAGAATGTATATGTAGGATTGTAGATTCTCACAACTATCCCCTCCTAAAAGGTCCTCTTGTACTATCAACTCCTCCCCTAAGCATAGTATCCTTTTCAAAATTTGGAGTTGCTTATTAAAGGTGTTCTCTTTCTGCTCCCATTGAGTGGAGCATGTTGCCAAAGCTCCTCCCGCCTGTACCGCCTTGCGGTATATTTTCATTGTATCCTGTAAAAACAATCTAATCTTGGCTGCATTTACTTGAGCCCAAGATTTGGCGGCCGCAGCTACTCGTCTCACCTCTAGTAGTGCCTTTACCTCGCCTTCTGGTAGTGATGAGGTTGAAGGCAAGTCATCTGTCTTACAAGAGTCCAAAGGCTTGCACATTTCTACCAAGAGATGTTTATACTGTCCAAGTTGCGCTTTAAGTTCTACATTTGAACTATGCTCCTTTTCCACGCGCCCTCTGACAACACTCGTGGCTAGCTCCAAGGTATCTAATTCTCCCCACTTGGTCTGCTTACCTAGGTTTACCTATGATACTTGGTATTTGGGAGAAGCTTGTCCTTCGGCCTGTGATGGAACTGCCACATCTGCAATCACTTCACCAGAACTAGTTTTTGATAGGTGGTGAACCGTCTTTAACTTCTTAATCTTTGGTGGTTCCTCAGTGATTGCTTGTTGTAGAGTAACCTTGGGAAGCTCTGCTTTTCTCTTTTTCTTTCCAAAGGTAAAATCTAACCATTCTGGTATATCCTCAGCTTTGTCACCTTGATGTGACACAATCTCAGTAGTTATAACATGCACCTCTGCCCGCTCCTCTATCTGCTCCTCTGCTTTAGCTTCCGTTTGGCCAGGATGTTGGAATGATGAAACTTGGTGGGCTAAGTTAACCTGGAGAGCATCTTGGAGAGTTTGTTGTTTATGTAACTCTCCTAGCTTACCACTGACCTCCTGATTGAATGCCATTTCTTCTTCACCTAGCTCCATCTCTGTCTACCCAGCTTCTATATCCTTAAGCAAATCCTCATGGTCTTGAGGAGTTAGAATCAATCTTTCATTCAGGATATCTTCTGCTTCACCTCCTTCTTGCTCACTACCTAGAGGTCGTTGTTGGTCGAAGTTCTCTTCCTGTTGGTCAAAGTCAGACTCAACGTTTCTAACTTTCACTTCCTCAGTAGTGGATGTAAATCCTTGCACTCTAGGCTGCCCTGTGAAAACACTCACTGGTGGTGCGGGAGCAGTGGTGCCTGAAGGACCTGTTGTACCTGTGGAGGGTGGCTGAGCAGGTACCTCCTCGATGGCTTCTAGGTTCTCCTCTTGATCTTGAGTACCCTCTCCTTCCTTGTGGCCTATAGCAGTCCTTGGTGGGAGAACTCTGGCAAGTGGAACTGTGCCTAGCCCATCGGTCACTCCTAGGTCTGCAGCCTTCTTTAGTAGTTTAGACTCCTTCATCTTTTCTTGGAATTTCTTCAACATGTCCTCAATTCTCTCTTGAGGCTTGTCTTCCTCACCTGGGTTGATGGAGGTATTCTATCTTGACGTTGACCTCGTTTTTCGAGCATACTCTTTATGACCTCTTGACTGCGGTGTTGTTCACCACAAGTGATAACCCAAGAACACTTGCAAATCTATCTATGAGATAGCCAATCTCAATCAACGAAACACCTCAGGGCTTGGACAACATAACATAGGATCCTAATGATCCTCCTGCACTTCAGGTTCTACTAGACCTAGGAGGGGACACCCTTTTGATGCATTGAATACAACAATCACAAACATAAGACTGCATCAACAATGAGCAGACAAACCATTCCACAAGCTCACCAAATTAGGTAACACGTACAGATGAGCCGAATCTTATACAAATAATAGGTGAAATAGAGCTTTGGAAGGATAGAACATTAACCCCTAAACATAAAGGGAAATAGATTTATCTTTTAAATTGTTTGATTTGAAAACATCCCCAAACTTGCAAGACTAGTGCCTTATCCAAGGGCAACAGAGTCATATATCAAATTGTAAATGAAAACATGTACTGGAAATCCACCTTCATCATTAAATATCCCTGCATTAATGCCTTACAAAATTGCATTACTCAGCTTACTCACAAAATCATCAGATCCAAAAATATATATCTCATTATCTATGATCTATTACAAAATTTAAATTCTTCCTTGAAGAATGCCTACAAACAACCACAACAATTTCCTTGAAATTGACAAACTTTAGCCTCCTTGAGGTTTCAATTCATAACAAAGAGATATACATTCAGAGACAAATTCTGTGTGAATTTGTGCATGCCTTACATACACAAGAACCTGCAACAAAAAATCTATAGCAAGAATCAAACTCTATTCTTTGGAAAAGGACATTGCCCTGTACAATTTTGAAAAGAACTCAGAATTGGAAGCCATGAAAATATGGAGCCATTCTCCAAATTTCTAGAACCCTTACAATTGAGAAGGAGAGGGAAGAAAATCAAATCTGCAACTGAAATTTGCCAAGTATCTCCTCTCTAATAGAATTTCACTCCTGTGGAAACTGCTCCCAAAATATCCCACATTTGTCAAAATTAACTACCTAACCGGATTCCTCATTCTGAGAGCTTTCCAACGATATATAACACTTCATATTTTGAGCAAAAATGAGACCCTGAGTGAATTAATCCTCAACATGTGCACATCATTTAAATTTTTTGAATTTTAATATAGTTTAAACTATATCATTAATCTGCATTTAATTTTAATTTTTGCTCCTTTTATGCCTGACGCCTTCCCATGTGGTGGGATCTGATTGGTCGATGGGGTCTACTAGGCGCCACCTGGGATGACACCTCGTCACTCCGCCACGTGTCCACTTGCTCATCGTCCACGTCATCACCATGTCATCACCACTGGACTGCCACCTCACCGGGGCCCACCTGCTGGACCGTTGACTGGACCTGCCACCTAGCTTTTGCCATTTCACAACCGGTATGTTTCGTGGATCTTTGCCTCATGAAACCGCGTAGGTTGTCGATCTGCTCCAAACTTGCTCGACCTTTACCATGCTGCATTTTCGCCATTTCGCGTTTCGCTGTTTCGTGGACCTTAACTCACGAGCAACTTTCCTTCACGAAACCGCATGGATCGTCCGATCTCCCGAAACATGCACGATCTTTACCCTTTTCGCCATTTCGCAGGGTGTAACTCGCATGCATCTTTGGCCTATGAAATCACGCGCTTCGTCGGATCCTCTGCAACCTGCTCACTAGTTAAGCCGACCCTTCTCTGCAAAATTTGCCTATTTGCCTCGGGAAGCGTGCTTGCGTGGGGTCCACCTGGTCATCGCTCAGTCACCTCCTCCACCGCCTCGGGATCTACACCTGCGTGTGGGCGCCCATAGGCACCGTCTGTCAAAAGCCCAGATGGCTTTGACATATTAAATGTGTGTGTTCTTTGTTATAAATACCAAAATAGACCATTTCCCAGTGAATGTGGGATAATGTGTTTTGCCTGTAGCTGCATTTTGGAGCCTTGCCTGCAACTTTAATGGCGATTTTTTCTATTTGCATGAGTTTCGATGGCCTTTTCAGCCATGCACAGGAGGGAGGGAGGTTGAGGATTTAGTTTTATTTCCATTTGTATTTGCTATTTACTATTTGCTGGAGATCTCTGCTGATATCAAAACCACACCACGTGAGCATGCTGAAACTTCTGAAGTCTTCTCCAGCACCATGCCATCTAATGTGAGTTACTTGCTGCTATTTTTCTTTTGAAATTTTAACAGTGCCAGTCCACACACCACGCAGGGGGTTGAAGCTAGCTTCCACATGAGGAGGGGATAGTTTGGCTGGAGCTGCTATCTGTTTGCATTTGAAGACCAATGCTACTGCTACAACCACACACAACAAGGAGAACTGGGGACAAAACACTTGCCATTTACATTTGTTTTTGAAGTTTAACCCCCTTTTCACAGGCCACGTGAGGGAGGAAGTTGTTGCTGTTGTGTTTGCTAAATTTTGTTTACTACTAGAGGGAGAGCACGTGAGAGTGGGGACACTGCATTTTCTAAAAAACCAAGCTCCATACACCCTTTCCAACTTACGCAAAGGGGAGGGTAAACAATGGCAAGGCTTTAAACCACCATTGCAATTTCATTTGTGTTCAACGTGGCCTCCAAATAACCATGCAAGGAATGGCATTACACCTACCATATTGCATTTGGTATCTATTTCTTACACAGCCATCCTTTGTGCCATTGAATGCTGAAGAATAGTCTTCCATCCATGAGGCATAATATTCACTTGGCATGTGAGGACTAACTCCATCCAGTTTGAATTCATTTGCTAACTTAATGTCGTCACAAGAAGATCTAGTTTTTATACAACCAGTCCCTCTACTTTTGAACTCCATGTTGACAAGACATCTTCTCCTCCATTTCTCAAATCTGGCATGTAAAATGCCTTGGCTGTTTTGACCACAAGAGGCATCTTCATTTTGCACTATCCTCTCGTGGGAAACATATAAGTATTCAACTCCAACCGTGGATGTCAACATTATTTTGGGAATGCTCATAAGGCCAAGTCGCCAATAAAATAACAATGCACAGGCATGAGCCAGGTCGGGCCCCAAAGTGGGTCCGACTGAAAAAAAATTTCGATTTCATGTAAAATGACCTCTAGAATGATTCAGGAACTTTAAACACACCTCTGGAAACGATCGACATCATTTTCGGATTATTAATCCGCATTTTACAACCTTCAGGCAATTACGCCACATTTTCGCATTTAATCATGAAGACATAATTTTCAAACCTGTCAAAACACCTTTCCGGAGCTCGCCATCTGACAGGTGTGTACTCTAATATACAAGGATGACTTCTACCAAACGGTTTCTCAAGACGAGTCCCGAGCGAAGAAATATGAATCGGTGAAAATGAAAAACTGGCTTTGTCGACACTGCGGACCTGATGAAGTCAATCTTTCAGCAACACATGACTCCTTTCTCAAAAATACCAAATGACCTCCTTAGGCCCTCAAATTTGAAACATAGGTACCTTGAAGTACATATTAAAACTTGGAAATCTCAGTTCGATCACAAGACTGACAGGATGCAAATGGTGCGCTTATGAAAATGGCTACATTAACTGATACAACACTGAAGGTGCAGAAGACTGAAAATGATGGCTAAATGAACCCTTTTGAAAACCGACTAAACGGATTGGTAGGAGCCTGAAACTAAAAACATAGCTCATCATTTATATCAGCATTAACCCAGAACAAACATTATGATGTGACGCTTACTAAGGCAACTTTTACACTTATGTGAAACAGGGCTCCGACTAGCTATCAAAATAGGGACTTGCCAAAACACACAAATTGCAAATGGATTTGGCTATGAAAACTGAGCAAATGGATTCATCAAGACTTGAAATTTTGCAGACTGACTCATATTTATGCATAGAATTTAATCCACTTTGAATTTATCCATGACGATCAACAGGGCAAAAGATGTAATCGCTCAAAGTAGGCTACTCAATAAAATCTGCATTTGTGCCTAAAATGCACTTTAAGCTCACCCCTCAAAATGGGTACCTCATAAACTTATCCAAATTGAATTTTGAAAGTTGCACATCATTGAATAGGCCAAATGAAAGGTGTGGGACATGAATCTCAAGCCTTACCCTCTGAAAATCAACCGGCTCCATTTTGACCTCTCACAAACTGAGCCCTTCAAACTGACTCGTTTAGGTACTTTTCTGACATGCAGAGAAAATTTTTGAAATGGGCCTCTAAAATTGACTCAATTTTAATTAGTCCCAACATGTGGCACCCCTGAGGTGGATTCCTTTTGATTTATCTTTGATGCACTGGGTCTGACCCTCTGGCTTAACCATTGCTTAGTCCTGTTGATGACTACTTGGAAGACCTTCCCTATGTCTATATCTTCGCTTGCGGGCCATTTCACTGGGGAGAGGGGCCTCTTGTCTATCCCCGATTCTTTATAAATTGGATCAAGTAACTCTCCATCATCTCTCAAGTCTTTAGGGAGGTTAGTCTCAATGCCAAAGTCTCTAACCTATGATACGGACAACCTGTTATAATTCTTCTCCCTGACTTCAAAGTTGTCTTGCAAATTGGCCCAAAAATCTTCCAAGCTAGGCCTATGCCCCTCATATGCCTTAGGCATAGCTTGCTTAAGTTTCCCGTAGGGATAATAAAATTCCCTAGTATGATTATATTCTTTCAGGTTCAAATCCTGAAGCTCTTGCTCGGCCCATTTCGCCACTTGTATTTTAGAGCAAGCGAAGTTCCCAATGGACACCGAGAAATCAATTCCTATCTTATGCTTTGATGAAAAGAGTGATTGGAGGCCTACAAGTTGTCTTACATATTCCAACAAGATCACCCTATCGTTGCAATAACGAGGCAACAACATTGGACTCCCTGTGAATCCACTAACTCTGATGTAAGTGGAATGTGGGTTTTGGATGAACCAACACGCCCACTCCCAGATGATAGCCATAGCTTCAGGGCTAATCCGGTATCCTGCGTCTCTAGTCAACTTAATGATTATAGGGAAGACAAAAGCATCATTAACCCTCTTAAAGTGTGTCTTTGCATTTGTTAGAGTGAGCTGGGAATAATATTCCCATATCTTCTTATGTCCTTCTTTCTCTCCTAACTGCCCGTCCACTTGTAGGCCTGGGAATTTTCCAGCTCTGGCAGCTACCCAGATGACATATGATGTGAAGAAGAATTTCTTTATTTGCTGCACTTCTTTCATTTGCCTACAGATATTGTCAGAGAGGATCTATGGCCAGTCAAAGTATTGTTTCCCTATCAGAATGGTGACCATAAACTGGAACATCCAAGGATGGAAGTGTTTGCAGTCTAGCTTGTCGAAGGCCCTGTTGAGCATAATAATCAAGTCCCTTTGAGGCTCTTTGAAGTCCGCCTTTAGAACCTTTGTAGCTTTGAGCCCTGTTTTTCTCTCTTCTTCCAGCTAGTTGGTATTCATGTGTCTTTTGCTGGTTGACACCTTGTCGTTCCATGCCTTCAAAGCTTCTTCTTTTGTTAATAAGAATGCCTCTTCCCTAGTTGGGATTCCGAAGACGAACCCCAGCATATCCAGTGACAGGTCAATAACTATCTTTCCATGTGCATCAGTGCACTTTCTGGTGTCTGGATTGTAGAATGGGGCAATGGTCATTATAAACTCAAGTGCTTAAGGGACTGCGGGAACATAGTAGCTTCTACAAGACCCGACCTTTTTATTCTTCGGTGGAGAGCATCTAGGTTTGGTTTATCCAGTTGGGTTGCAATATCCCCAATCTCTATGTGTCCCACCTCGGTGTCTGTGACCCATTTGATTTGATCATCCAGCTTGGAAACATGAACCTGTCCTTGATATTGGTACTTCATAGGGGCTGGAAGTCTGTCAATTTATTTGCCCCTCTTGTTGGCGAATGTGTCCATCTAATCACTGGAACCTACAGGAAAAACATAAGTCTTAGTCCTCAATGCTAAACATAAATCTTAATCTAGTTCAGGACTTCGGGGTCACGGGGTCCTAGGGTGGGATGACAATGAAACCCGGAACTCTGAGGACTCGGGGTTCCAAGGTGAAATGGAAGAGAAACTCGGAACTCCGGGGACCCGGGGTTCCAAGGTGAAATGGAAGAGAAACCCGAAACTTCGGGGACCTGGGGTTCCGAGGTGGAATGGAAGAGAAACCCAGAACTCCAGGGACCTAAGGTTCTGAGGTGGAATGGAAGAGAAACCCAGAACTCCGGGGACCTGGGGTTCCGAGGTGACACTAGGGCACGCCCAACTACAAAACACGAAAGGAAAACAACAAAAATAAAAACAAAGAGACAACCAAACAAGAAAAACACGCAAGGAGGGAAGACTCACCAACCTGGTGAATCGAAAAAAACAACAAACGCCGAGAGAGAGAGAGAGCTTCAGAAGACCGGAGGTTCGCGACTTGGAGCTAAGGAGGAGAAGGTCGATTGTGCAAATGAACTTAAAAGTTCATTAACTCGTATATATAGCCTCTCGAAAACCCGTCCATACGAAAACCATAAACATGACCCCGGAACTCCAGGGTCCTGGGGTTTCGAGGCCAAAAGAAAGGAAAAACAAAACAAACTCGGGACTCTAGGACTCTGAAGTTCCGAGGTCAAAAGACCCAGGTCGGAACAAACAAAGAAGACCTTGGGACTCTGGGACTCCGGAGTTCCGAGGTAAAACAAAAAGGGACCTTGGGACTCCAGGACGCCGGAGTTCCGAGGTAAAACAAAAAAGAAAGAAAAATAAAACAAGAAAGGGGGGCCACATTTTGACTCAAGGAGACCAAATGGGGAATCAGATATGCTAGGCATAACAGTTATAAGTACTATATTTTGTTTGTTATCTACCACAAGTTTGGAGTTGGTAGTGGTGGCTACATAAAAAAATATATGAACTCGTCAATAATGTTAAGTGTGTAACTATTGATGTGGCCACAACTATGTATACAAGTTGATAATCCAAGCAGTGATATTATGTTTAGTGATGTGTGATAGTTTGACATCATAATATGATCAAAATATAGTTGTGTGACTCTTGGTATTCTACTTGTTGATTAGATTGCTTGACAATTGAAATCGCATGTGTACATATACATGTATCATCTCAAGTGAAGGTGCCAAGGATGGATAGTTGGACATACTAGAAAAGGCTAGTATTAGACAGAACATTTTTTATGTAAGACATTAGATTGATTGTAAAAGAATGTGTTATAGATGAAGACTCTATGAAAATACTTTTTTTTTTAAATTAAATCTTTAATTTTAATTACTATAACTATAAACATATTTTGATGGTGATTTTTCTCCTATAAAGATTTACCACATAAATATTTGAATATTGTATAATATTTTCTTTATATAAACTATTCTATTTATTTAAAAATCAATCCATATCAGCCACTACATACCAATCCATATCAACCACTATAATATTATTTATATTATATTTATTTTGTAGACTATAGGTAGTCTTTATATATTATTTATTTATTTATAGTCCAAGAAAATAACGGTCGGCCTAATTTATTTAAAACATATCTTTGGCTTCTTATGATTTGATGCGAAATATAGTCAAACAATTATATTAACAAATTGTATTTCTTCCCATATTTCATGCATATCCAACTCGCATCTTGAAAGCCTTGTAAAATTCAATCAGATATGCTAGGCATAACAATTATAAGTACTATATTTTGTTTGTTATCTACCACAAGTTTGGAGTTGGTAGTGGTGGCTACATAAAAAAATATATGAACTCGTCAATAATGTTAAGTGTGTAACTATTGATGTGGCCACAACTATGTATACAAGTTGATAATCCAAGCAGTGATATTATGTTTAGTGATGTGTGATAGTTTGACATCATAATATGATCAAAATATGGTTGTGTGACTCTTGGTATTCTACTTGTTGATTAGATTGCTTGACAACTGAAATCGCATGTGTCCATATACATGTATCATCTCAAGTGAAGGTGCCAAGGATGGATAGTTGAACATACTAGAAAAGGCTAGTATTAGAGAAAACATTTTTTATGTAAGACATTAGATTGATTGTAAAAGAATGTGTTGTAGATGAAGACTCTATGAAAATACTTTTTTTTTTAATTAAATCTTTAATTTTAATTACTATAACTATAAACATATTTTGATGGTGATTTTTCTCCTATAAAGATTTACCACATAAATATTTGAATATTGTATAATATTTTCTTTATATAAACTATTCTATTTATTTAAAAAACAATCCATATCAGCCACTACATTCCAATCCATATCAACCACTATAATATTATTTATATTATATTTATTTTGTAGACTATAGGTAGTCTTTATATATTATTTATTTATTTATAGTCCAAGAAAATAACTGTCGACCTAATTTATTTAAAACATATCTTTGGCTTCTTATGATTTGATGTGAAATATAGTCAAACAATTATATTAACAAATTGTATTTCTTCCCATATTTCATGCATATCCAACTTGCATCTTGAAAGCCTTGAAAAATTCAATGCAAGTGGATCATAAGTGATCCTATATTCGATTTTCCTACTAATTGTTAACCAATTAACATTTAACATTTACTTATGACTTGATACTTTCTTTTGTCTTTACTCTCCCACAAACTACAAAACCTTCCTTCCATTAAAATAAGCTATAAAAGATATATTTCCTTCCTTTATTTATAAAAGATATATAATTAAAAATGATAAATGGAAGATTAATTTTAATAATAATTCATATTCTAATTAAACAAAAACAAGAAAAAATAAAATTTATGGAAAACAAAAATAATAATTGTATGTTTTATCATTTATAAAAATTAATATTACACATATTCAAAGAAAAAAAATTAGATATAAAATCATATTTCTAGAGTTTATATGGAGTCAATATTGGACATATCCCATATCTCAATGGGTGCATCTGATTTTAACTGTTTTTTTCGTTGTGTCTTTGTATGCAACTTAACTGCTTATAGCTATTGTTCTGGTTATGTGATTAGTTATGCATGCAAAGTGTCGTCCAATACCTACTTAAATATATCCCAATAATCATGCACTTAAAATTGTCAGTATTTATGCACAAATGACCCAATAGTTGTGCACAAATGCCCCAGTTGCACAAATGAGTCGATTATGGAGAAAAAAGCTAAAAAGTGAAGGGTTGTTGATACATTTGAAATTTGAATTCATGAAGCTTCCACAGTCCATAATGATTTGATTTTGTTCTTTTGATTCGACCGTGTAAATCTTTCGGATCATATTATGCTCTATTGCTCTCTTGCTCTTTTGTCTTGATGATGGATCATGATATTTGATCCAAAACGTTTGGCAATGCAAAAATTCACACGTTGAATCCAAAAGAACAAAATCAAAACATTTGAAATTTATTAATGAAATTTTAATTATCTTTTTTTTTATTTTCTTTATAGTTAGTAACTGGGAGTTGGATATCCAGAAAATTGATGCTAAAAAAATTTACACAATCAAATCCTAAAACAATAAAATGATATTCATTTCTAAATTTAATAATAAAAATAAAATAAATTTATTAAAATATTCTTTTCAAATTAAATGTAGTACGTAGTTGGAAGGTTGCTTTCTTCCTACAGTATACCTTTAAAAGGTCAAACTATTAGTTGGCGCAGTTTTGCCTTAAATAGAAAGCAGAATTCTGTAACCTTCCCAGATGACTCTTTTTCAATTCAAACCTATATACGTGGATAATGGCTCTCAATGTTAAACAGGTCAACTGCTGCTCAATTTTCTACCCCCAGTTTGTCACACAACCGGGTAGATGTAAGCAGTTTTCTGACTTCTTCAAGTCTGTATTTCCTCTTAAAATCCCCTTTCACTGCATTACCATTTTCAATTTCCAGAGCCTGTTCTCTCAATCCATGCATTTAGGAGGCTTCATATTTATAGATGATATGATTTTTCCGGGCCATGAACTATTGTACATGCTTCTGGGTCATAACTGTGTATTTGTGTTTCGATGTTTTGGATCACATTCCATGATCTTTCATCAGAAAGAAGCTTCATAACCAATTTTTTAGTCAGTGATATCACAACTGGGTATCTTGATTTGGGTGAGACTTATCATAATCCATGGATGCAATATCCATTCCTTACCTTTTCAGGTGTCCAATCTCCCAACAAGTAATGAAGGAACCAGTGACCATCTGCACTGGAATCACATATGACAGGGAGAGCATTGAGAGATGGTTTGAGGAGGGCAATTTGTCATGCCCATCTACAATGCAGGTTTTGGAAACCCTAGACCTTACCCCTAATCACACATTGAAGAGACTCATCCAAGCTTGGTGCTCCTCCAATTCAGGGATACAGGGTACCCACAACATTTCCTCCAGTAACCCTGATGAGAAAGAGATAGAGCAGGTGCTGCTGAACATTAGAAATTCTTCTGCCCACTTGGGAAATTTGAGAACCCTAGCTGATTTGGCTAAGAGAAGTGAGAGAAACATGGCTTTAATAGCTGCATCAGGAGGCCACTCAGCGCTGTTATACATTTTAAGCAGAAGAGAAATCATGTGTAGGGAAGAAGCCTTGGCAATATTGGCAAGCCTCCCCATCCATGAAGCTAAGGAAGAATGCATGAGTGCTCTGAAAAGCCCAACAACCATAGATATGATAAGCTGGTTTCTGAGTAAAGGCAGCATGGATGCTAGGCTCCATGCAGCACAAGTTCTCTATGGGCTTCTGACTGCAGATCAGAACCTCAAAGCTGTTTTTCGGCCTGATGAAGAAACCTTTCAGAATTTGAATTTGCTGCTCCAAGATGAATGCCAATCAGCCGTCAAAACTGCCTTAGAAGTACTGCTGATTATCAGTCCTGTGAGGAGAAACAGAATGAGGGCAGTTGAAGCTGGAGTTGCAGTTACCCTGATTGAGATTCTTTCCCAAGCAAATTCAAAATTGACCGAGAAAGCTCTTTCCCTGTTAGAAATCCTGTGCCAAAGTGCAGAAGGCAGAGCCTCTGTCTGTGGGCATCCTCTCGGAATCATTGTTCTTGTCCAGAAAATTGCAAGAGTTTCAGAGGTGGGCACAGATGCTGCCATAGCAGCACTGTGGCAAATCATCAAAAAATGCAAAACCCCATCAGTGCTTAAGGATATGGAGGAAGCAGGGGGTCATCTCAAGTTAAGTTTTATGCTGCAAGTAGGATGTAGGTCAAGCATTAGACAGAGAGCAAAGGAGATTCTCAGAGCTCAAAGAGGAAAATCCTAAAAGGTGAGTCAGCTGAATGCAGGAGAATTGATACATAAAGGTAGTCATCAGTGGAAGCAGGGGGTCATCTCGAGTTAAGTTTTATGCTGCAAGTAGGATGTAGGTCAAGCTCTAGACAGAGAGAAAAGGAGATTCTCAGAGCTCAAAGAGGGAAATCCTAAAAGGTGAGTCAGCTGAATGCAGGAGAATTGATACATAAAGGTAGTCATGTAGGACTGAAATACAGAGCTGAATTTTGCCTTCTCAAACGCAGTGCCACAGTGAGGGCCACAACCTAGGTAACTGAGGAAACTATCCAGCCAACCAATTGTCCCTCCAGCAATTATCTGATACTTTCCCTCATGTCAGGTCAGGGCAATCAGACTAGGAGGCTGCCAACTTAACTAACCTTATAAGGAACATTACTATATATCACTAACAATTGTAGCTTAATAAGGTTTGACAGTGGAGAATTTGTGTTTGGACATATGTGTTCTTGAAAGACAGATCACAAGTTCAAATTCTACAGGAGGTAATGTATATACTCCTTATTTGTAGCACAGTTAGGTGTGTCCCACAAGGGGTACGGGGTAGTCTCATATTGCTATAAGCCATCTGTTGACCCATATACAGACCGTACGTTATCTTGAACTATAAAAGAATCTTTCTTTCTTTCTTTATCCATCATTAAAAACCCTCACATGACAATTACACAAAATGTTAGTATAAAAGTAACCTTCCCAGAATTTTTGAATAAATGAAAAGAGTGGAGTTTTTTTTTTTTCAGATTTAAATCATGTATAAAGTTGTCTTTAAGAGATTACTTAGTGAAGTTCTAAATTTAAAAAGATTTGATCCATAATTTTTATTTTTTTTATTGACAGGTCTTTATAGTAGTTTGTGATTGTTTTTGTCAGTAGTTAGTTTTGAGAACACAAATCAAAGTTGCATATTTTTTCTGTTAAGAGTTAAAAATTGAGGGATGTTTATTTCAGTCTTGTTTTTCTGATTGCATCTTTAAGGAACTTGAAATTTTGGTGGATGACAAAATCAGGGAACATAATATCATTCTCACCAATTGTTTTGCATCTTTACGGAATTTGAAATTTTGGTGGATGACAAAATCAAGGAACCTAATATCATTCTCACCAATTATACTCAACCAATTGATCTACAATATTTTTGGTCTATAATTTAAATTAAAATAAGTTTTAAATATTGTAAGGATAAAATTACCATACCAATGCTATATCCTATTTAGGTTTTTACTCATCTTGATTGGCATGTCTTAATACAATAACATATCAACAAGTGGGATGCTCTTGTGTTAGGCTTGGTTGATAGTCACATTCCTATTCATCCCTATTTTACACTTATCTTGTTTGCATTCCCTAATATTCATTCCCCACCTTGAAATTGGCACTTTATCTCTTCAAATCATTTCCATTGGACATGAAGTTTACCTAAATCAACAATGAGAAGCATGGAATGACCCCCAAAACCCAAGTCATCAAATTTAAGTTCTAACATTCTCACCCCTTTAAGTAGCTGTTATGAGTTGACTTGACACAAGTTTTATTCAACATGTTGCTATCTCATAATATTATAAGACATTCATTTAGTCGTGTCATGGTATTTAAAGACATTCATTTAGCACTAAAACATATAGAGGAAGAGAAAATGATGTAGATATTCTTGGAGTAGATCCTAATCACCAGGTTGTCTTGGTTGCTCTCATCAACCCTCTAACTCCTCAAGCCCATCCAATGGTACTTGGTAGGGGTTTTTCTATTTAGACCTCCAAGGTCTAATCCACTTTGGCTTGCCTCCAAGGTATAGCCATTGATCTTACACAATCAACACTTCCTATTGAGGCCTCCACCTCAATCCCTAACACCACTCCTACGTGCTCCAACAACCTCTGCAAAGGATCCCACATCACAAACTTGTTTCAAGAGTGCAACATGAGGTTACACAATTTTTTTGGTGTCTTCAACTAGTTTGGTCACCTTCAAACCCATCGCCAAGCTTTCTCAACCTCTCTTGGTCTCTACCGGCTCCAAATAGGCCTAATACAATTAGCCCTCCTATGGCAGTTTTCAGGGCCTTGTTTCAAATATTCCCACACAAGGCCACAAATAAATTATAGATTTGAGTACCCTTTTCAGAGTTACATACAATATTTCAAAATGCCATCTGAGTTCTTCGTACACATGGGGTTTCCAATACTACCCTATTTTTAAGGGTTTTAGGCCTACCGAGTGACTTGGAAAGATGGCTTTGGAAAGCTTCACCAGTCAAAACACCTGCACAAACCAATCAATGATTCTGAAAGGACATTCAATTATATCTCCAATCATGTATCTACTTCCCTTCTACCAATCCATATGTGCCCTGTAATCGCACATCTTCTGTTGTCCTAAACTCACCAACTCCTAGTTGTGAGCCTAGGGTATCATTGTAGAAACACCACAACGGCCTACAAAACCAAAAACCTACTATAAACATATGTACAAAACCTAACCTATCATTCCACTTGATTTCAACTGGTGCCATCAATGGATGCTTAGGTTAGAGCCATTTTTGCTTAAACCCTAGTTTGCAAGGGTTTTACACCTAGTCACAGAGAATGGATCTAATCTCTACAACCAGACACAATCAAACTTGCTAATCTACCTTATTGGAAAGTAGAATCAACAATCTTTCATCCCCTGCAAGTAAATTCCTCGGTCAAGGTCTTACTGGGCCATACAACAAGGCAAAAACAAACAAAAATAGTCAAAACGGTGGCAACACAAGATTTTCCTTACAACTCAAAACTTGCTTTTGCATTCCAGAAATTCTAACCCATACAATGATGATGTCTTGGGCTTTAAACTACGTGGTTCAATTGGTTAGAACCAGCTTCTTCACCGCCAACATAAAAAATGCAACTTTTGCAATTGCTTAACAACTTTTACATTTTTTGATCCTTAAGATGAAACTTTGCACTTAGGTGTACTTGAAGGCTCCAAAAGACCCTCAATGCATTCTAGGAAACCTAAAACAATGTCTTGCACCCTATGACATGATGGCTCTGTAACAACATCAACATTACAACTTCCTAGGATATCAACATCCTGAACATATCAAAGCTTGGACAACTCAACCATGGCTCCACTGAGTCCCAAATGGTTGGTCCATTATTACAACTTGAAAGACAACACTAAAACTTAAAACAAACCGAAATTGCTTTCTTGGAATGATGTGTGCCCTGCACCATACTCCCCTGGGACAAAGAACTCAAGTCCCTTGAGTTAAGAGGTCTGCAATTTCCAGTCCATGTTGAAGTATATCTGATTTTGACATCCACATAGCATCTGATTCAGGTAACCCTTCCCACTTGACAAGATAATGCTTGTATACTCCTTTCCTTGTCTTCTTTACTACCTTGGTGTCCAAGATACTTTCCAACTTGACCGGTTGGCTTGGTGGCAAATCTCTCACCCAATCTTTAGTACCCTGTGATGAGGTGTCCAACTGATGTTTGTGATTCTCCCTTGTATGGATAGAAATCACATACATTAAAGATAGGAGAAATACCCAAGGTGGGAGGGAGTTCAACTTCATATGCATTATGTCCATATTTGTGCACCAGCTTGAGAGGCGCAATCTTCTTCATCAATAGCTTAGTAGGCCACCCTTTTGGAAGTCTCTCCTTCCTTAGGTATGCTAGGACCAAATCTCTAATCTTAAATTGCACATTCCTTCTTGTTTTATCAGCATTCATCTTATACTACTTCGACTTTTGTTGTAAGGTCTGCCTTACCTTATCATGCACTTGTTTGATACCTTCTGCAAAATTCTCACCTTGTGCACTCTTAGGTGCCATAGAAATGAGATCTTTGAGCTCTATTATACCCCTACAATGAAATCCATACACTATCTCAAAGGGAATTTTACCTGTGCTTTGGTTAATCGAGTCATTGTATGCATATTCTGCCTGGCCGAGTACCAAATCCCAAGTCTGCCCATGTTGTTTGGTGACGCATCTTAGTAGATTACCCAATGATCTGTTGACTACCTCTGTCTGACCATCTGATTGAGGATGATAGATAGATGAAAAGGATAATTTGGTGCCCAACTTTCTCCAAAGTGTCCTCCAAAAGTGGCTTAAGAACTTCATATCCCTATCACTGACTATGTTGATTGGAAGGCCATGAATTCTAACTATCTCCTTGAAGAAGAGTCCTGCAATGTAGGTGGCATCATTGGTGCTCTTGCAAGGTATAAAATGTGTCATTTTGTTGAACCTATCAACCTCTACATACACACTGCCAAATCCCCTTGGAGTTCTTGGTAAGCCTAACACAAAATCCATGCTCAAACATTCCCAAGGCCTCTGAGGTATGACCAAAGGTTGGTATAGACCTGCATTACTTGATTAACCTTTTTGTCTTTGACAGATTGCACATTGTTCTACAAACCTTCTCACTTATGATTGCAACTTGGGCCAACGGTAAAACCTACTAACTTGCTCCATAGTTTTATCTATGCCAAAATGACCTCCTAGACCTCCTTGATGCTTTTCTTGGATTATGTTTTGTCTCATAGAACATTGGGGAATGCTAAGAAGGTTCCCTTTGAACAACAAACCCGCTTGTATCATATATTTTGAATAAGAGACATGTGAGGTGTTAGAAAAATCATTACAAACAACATATATCTGTGCAAAGTCTTTATCATCCTTGTAGAGGTTTTTTAACTCAGTCAATCCCACACTTTGCAATTGTATATCCTACATAGTCATGACTCTCCTACTTAATGCATCAGCTACCTTGTTTTCAGTGCCCTTCTTGTGCTTGATAGTGAAGGTGTAGGATTGTAAGTATTCAACCCACTTTAGGTGTCTTCGATTCAACTTCTCTTGCCCATTAAGGAAACTAAGGGCATAGTTGTCAGTGTAAACTTCAAACTCTTTGGGTAGCAAATAATGATGCCACTTCTTCAATGCTTGCACCATAGCATACAACTCCAAGTCATATGTGGAGTATCTTTTCTTGGCTTCATTCATTTTTTCTGAGAAGAATGCTATAGGATGACCTTCTTGGCTCAAAACAACCCCTATTGCCATTTGGCTAGCATCACACTCTACTGTAAACAACTGACTGAAATCAGGGAATCTAAGGGTTGGCAACTCTGCTATCTTAGCTTTCAACAATTCAAATCCCTTATTGGATTCCTCTATCCACTTGAAGTTACATTTAATCCCTCCTTTAATGGTGTTAAGAATAGGAGCATAGACATGGCTAAAGTTTCTCACAAACTTCCTATAAAAAGATGCCTGTTACTACTTATCAAGTTGCCATTAGTTTTTATATTCAAAGTCATACTATATATTCTAGTCGGTTAGCACTACCAAATCATGCAGTCGGTATAAACAGAGAAGTCGGTATGCACAGTCTAGTCGGTTACAGAAGAAAGTAGTCTCAGAACGCAGTATACACCGAGCTATCTACCGAGTATCTTTTTATGGCTACCGAGAAGTAAAGTTAGCACACCGAGTTGATATTCACCGAGTGAAACGTGTTACCAGATACATTGAACCTAGACATGCATATGAAAATGTGTTACAAGATCGAGGCACATCTAACCATTATTACATTGGAAATTGCACTAGAATACTGTGTATGATTGCGAGGTCAATCTAACCAATGAAATATCTTGTTTAGTTATTCATTCGAGGAATCTTGTTTGTAAGATCGAAGCAATGAATTGGATCACTGTTTTAAGAGATCTATATATACAGCATTATTGAAGTGTATGTATGCATGAAGGAAGACTGTTACAGAGACATAGAGGTCACCGAGAAGGTTTTCAGAGAACAGTCGAAGAACAGAGTAAACAGAAGGGTTTACCGAGTTACTATATGAGTTACCGAGGTATGCTATAAGCAAGGTAATCTTATCCTGAGCACATAGAATCTGCTATAACATTTTAGATGTAAAGTTGCAGATGTTTGTAATGATTTTATTGTAATATTGTGAAGTTGAAAGAGAAACCTTTAACAGGGTAAAAGACTCTAACCAAGTCTATAAATTGTAAAGCCTCTAACCAGGTGCAGCATTCAGAATAAATGTTGTAAAATCCTTTAGCAAGGTAGATCTAACAGATCTTGTTACTCCTAATAGGGTAAGCTATCAGAAATAGCTAAATGTAGCTCTAACCGAGCATTCTTTATTATTGCAGTAGTGAAGCTGTGGGTGCCATCCCCACCACAGTTTTTCTCTCTAAGCAAGAGTTTCTGCGTAACCAAAATATATGTGTTATGGAGTGAATTGTGTATGATTGTTATCTGTTTGTTTTAACTTTATTTTATGTTACTGCACTATTTTGTTTATGCATAATAGTAAGGTTATTATTAAAGAAAGGTTTTGGAGTACTGATTCACCCCTCCCCTCTCAGTACATTAGCTTTCCATATTGGGCCTAACAATGCCATTCCATGAAAACTTCTAACATCACTTATGCCCCTAGGTGTAGGCCAATTAATTATTGCTTCTACTTTACTTGGATCTATCTTTAAACAAGCTTATGAAATAAAAAAACCAAGGTAAACTAGCTTTGTTTTCGAGAACTCACATTTTTCAAGATTGATTTTGAGTTGAGCCTCCTTCAACTTCTTCAAGACCATCTCCACATGCTTAAGGTGTTGCTCCTTGGACTTGCTAAAGATCAAAATGTCATCAAGATACACAATAACAAATTTGTTAGTAAACTCAACTAAGACTTCATTCATGAGCCTTGGAAGGTGCTAGGTGCATTGGTGAGGCCAAAAGGCATCACCAACCACTCATATAGGCCTGCATTGGTTCTAAAGGTTGTCTTCCATTCATCACCAGGTGTGATTCTTATATGATGATAACCTGACTTCAAGTCCACCTTTGTGAAGTAGCATGCTCCACCTAGATTGTCCAATAGGTCCTCTATTCTTGGCATGGGAAACTAGTATCTTATAGTGATCTTATTAATTTCCCTTGATTCAATGCACATCCTCCATTTTCCTCCTTTTTGGGGTACTAGAATAGTGGGTACAACACAAGGACTCAAGCTCTTTTTGATAAACCCTTTGTCTAAGAGTTCTTGCACTTGTTTGGCGATCTCTTCATTTTGACTGGGTGTCATTTTATAAGCAGCTTTGTTAGGCAGATTTGCTCCTAGTATCAAGTCTATGTGATTATTTACATCCCTCATTGGAGGCAAAGAATTAGGCATGAACTTCTGCATATTGCTTTAGTAAACATTGCACCTCTTGAGGCACTTCACTCATTGGATCTGCCTTAGTTTCATCTTTAGTCTTTAACACTGTAACATAGCCCTAATTACCCTCTTGTTTTAATACTTTAAGGAACTCTTTACCACTCAGTAACATAACACTTGACCTTATACGAAGTGAGATGAGGTAATCTTTTCAGCTTGAGCTTATCCACCATTTCAACTGAGACAATATTCTATGTGGAACCTGAATCTATAATCACCTTACAAATTATGCCATGTGACTTACAAGTGGTCTTAAATAAACTTTTCCTTTGTGGTGGCTCTTGAGCTTGGGGTATCTTTAGTATTGTTCTTCTCATCATTAAATTTTCTCCATCTGTTACTGGCCCTGCCTCACTGAGTGGAGAGGTCTCACTTTGAGTATCCTCCTCTTGCACTAACTGAGTCTTTCTTTCACCCATGTATGAGATGGTTGAACTTGAGGCTTTTCCTGGGCACCTACTCATGGTATGCCCAGCTTGGTTGCAGTGATAACACCTACTGGTGAAGACTATATTTCCTCTCCTTGAGCTTCCAAACCTGCCCCTAAAATTGCACTAGATAGAGAGAAAAGGAGATTCTCGGAGCTCAAAGAGGGAAATCCTAAAAGGTGAGTCAGCTGAATGCAGGAGAATTGATATATAAAGGAAGTCATGTAGCTAAGTTCACTTCCTATGGATGAATTTGAGCTTTGATAAATTGAAATACAGAGCTGAATTTTGGCTTTAGAAATCCAGTGCCACGGTGAGGGCCACAACCTAGGTAACCGAGGAAACTATCCAGCCAACCAATTGTCCCTGCAATAATTATTTGATATTTTCCCTCATGTTAGGTCAAGGCAATCAGACTAGGAGGCCGCCAACATAACTACCCTTATAAGAAACATTACTATATATCACTAACAATTGTAGCTTAATAAGGTGGAGAATTTGTGTTTGGATGTATGTGTTCTTGAAAGATAGGTCACAAGTTCAAATTCTACAAGAGGTAACATATGTACTCCTCATTTGTAGCATAGTTAGGTGCCTCCCACAAGGGTTACAGGGTAGTCCCATATTGCTATAAGCCATCTGTTGACCCATATATAGCCCGCTTCTTGAACTAGAAAAGAATCTCTTTCTTTCTTTATCCATCATTAAAAACCCTCATATCACAATTATACAAAATGTTAGTATAAAGTAACCTTACCAGAATTTTTTTTGATAATGAATAAATGAAAAGAGTGGAGTTTTCTTTTTTCAGATTTAAATCATGTATAAAGTTGTTTTTAAGAGATTACTTAGTGAAGTTTTAAATTAAAATTTTTTTGATCCATAATTTTTTAATTTTTTATTCAGAGGTCTTTATAGTAGTTTGTGATTGTTTTTGTAAGTAGTTGGTTTTGAGAACACAAATGAAAGTTGCATATTTTTCTGTTAAGAGTTAAAAAATGAGGGATGTTCATTTTAGTGTTGTTTTTCTGATTGCATCTTTAAGGAACTTGAAATTTTGGTGGATGACAAAATCAAGGAACACAATATCATTCTCACCAATTGATTTGCATCTTTGGGGAATTTGAAATTTTAGTGGATGACAAAATCAAGGAACCTAATATCATTCTCACCAATTATACTCAACCAATTGATCTACAATATTTTTGGTCTATAATTTAAATTAAAATAAGTTTTGAATATTGTAAGGATAAAATTACCATACCAATGCTATATCCTATTTAGGTTTTTACTCATCTTGATTGGCATGTCTTAATACAATAACATATCAACAAGTGGGATGCTCTTGTGTTAGGCTTGGTTGATAGTCACATTCCTATTCATCCCTATTTTACACTTATCTTGTTTGCATTCCCTAATATTCATTCTCCACCCTGAAATTGGCACTTTATCTCTTCAAATCATTTCCATTGGACATGAAGTTTACCTATATCAACAATGAGAAGCATGGAATGACCCCCAAAACCCAAGTCATCAAATTTAAGTTCTAACATTCTCACCCCTTTAAGTAGCTATTATGAGTTGACTTGACACAAGTTTTATTCAACATGTTGCTATCTCATAATATTATTAAACATTCATTTAGTTGTGTCATGGTATTTAAAGACATTCATTTAGCACTAAAACATATAGAGGAAGAGATAATTAGGGAACAAATTTAATATTTTTCACACACATCATGTATGTGTGATCCCCTTCATACATATTATGATATTAACATCTATGTAAGCTTGAGTAATTAGTATTCATTGATAATCATATTGCTCTTATTTTTTACTCTAGACACACTTAGGATTTATAACACATGTTGAATCCAATCATCTTTTCGATTTATAACTATTTGTGGGGGTTGAAAGGCAATATCTGGGGCTTGATGATTTTGGTCAGCTCTCAAACATTCACCCCTTCTCCCTTTATCCTAGAGCTATAGGTACTTTTTGCCACTACATCACACAATAATTTTGTAATCTTCACAACTTGTTCATATTTCATATTTTTCATTTTCATATAGACTAGGATATTAACATATCTATAGACTTGAGTAATTATTATTCATTGATCATCATATTGTTGATATTTTAATTCTAGATAAACATAGTATCAAGAACACATAAAAAAAATGATCATATATTATTTTCCCGACTTCTCATGAAAGTTGAAAGACCATATTTAGGGCTTGACCATTTTGACAAGCTCCCAAATAGTCAACCCTTCCCCCTCTATCCCAACTATAGGTACTTTTAGAAACCTTATTTCATAGAGGCTTTGTTTTATTCACCATTATTTTTATCTCTCATATATGCATAGAGCTCATTTGTATATCATTCCTTTTAATTTAAAGAATGCAATTTGTTTAAGTATTTCTTGTGTTTTTGTTAGCATTTCTTAGTATCCAATGTGTTCATGAAGTTTATGTGTTCTAGGCTTCTTCAAATGCATGAAAAAATTATGTCCTCCTATACATGGATGATAACACATCTGGACACTAATGTAGCTATTTTGTTGTCCAACAATCACACTAGCATCTATGATGCATTCTTCTTTCAAAAAAAAATCTCTAGATTTTATCGTATTCTAGTGTATTGTTGTAAAATTGCATCCCGTGCAATTCCACGCTACATAAGCACCTTCCATTTAAGCCAATTGGAGAACTTCTTTACCTTTTTGTCTGTTTGCTCACTTGACATGCCTTGTCAACTCCACCTTTGTCCCTTTGTCAACCACATTGACTATTAGACTCGTGGATGCCTGCACGTCATGCTAGTGTCCCGTGAATTTGTAGTTTGAAGGTTGGTTGCCATTGATGTCAAACTTGGTTGTATGAATGGAGTTTGGTCTGGATATGTGTTACAAATGTGACGGTGTTGACATGTTTGTCATCGTTGTCATTGATGTCAACACATAGTTTATTGAGTTAGTGATCCGAAATATGTTTCCCGAACTATTTAATGCTCTGAAAGTTGTGCTTTGGTTGATGATGTTTAGTGCTGGTTGGTAATTGATAATGTTGGTTGTGATCCAGATTTCTATGTTTTCTGGGTATGGTGTTGATTGCTTGGATTCTTGTTTATCTTGGTTCCATTCTTGTTTGTTAAGTAAAGTGTTATTTTGGGTATGGTCTTATTTGGAATTGAAGACTGTGTAACGACATTTATGTAGCATTGTGATGGATGTGTAACGTGTTGATCTAACCGATGAAGTGTGTTGTGGTGTGGTCCACTTTTCATTCCTTTCCACCACGGGAATGCTTAGTGCAGACCTATTTCAAATTATGCTTGGTCGACTTGGAAGGTTATGTAGTCAAGAGGACAATATAAGTAAAGGATGGTCAGAATGAATGAGGTATGGAAGATTTGTGAGATTGAAGAGCTAAATCTAACTGTTGTTTGTTGTGAGAAGTTGTGTGAAGGTGTGTAGTGTGTTGTTAGGTACTAGAGGTTGTTCCGACATTTTTGTTTGTGGTAGTTATATCATAGTGGTGGATTTTCTTTTCTTTCTTTCTCTTCCGACAGTGAGCCCTCCTATAGTGAGAATTCTGGCACCCTTTGTAAAAATCACCTTAATCGGTGTCACCCTAATAGGTGTTCTATATTGAGAACTAACATTCTCCGTGGTTTTTCCCTTCTTGGGTTTTCCACGTCATATCTAGTGTTCTTTGTGTATGATTTCGTTGAGTATATGTGTGCTTTCATGTTTACAATTGCTCAGGTTAAATAATTAATAAGTTGGTTTTTTCAAATGTGTGAAATAATTAAAAAGTTTAATTGACAACTAATTCACCCCCTCTCCTGGTTGGTCAGGCATTCAACAATATGATCCTATACTATTGCGGGTTTCTTTGTCTAGTGTTGTTGTGTTGTTGTTGAGTTTGATTCTTTGGTATTGGTTGTGGAAAGTTCAATATGTAGGAAAGAGTTTTTAATATATGCAAGAAACAATATTTAATATCACATTGGTAGAATGCTTTGCAGTCCTCTAGATGGTAAAGATTATGCTTTGTAGAGTGCAGAAGTTGGTTGTTATTTTTCTCTGGCGGTAAGGGTGTTTGTCAAAATAGTTCGAAAAGTCTTTGTGGCCTCTGAATATGTTGAATTTTATATTGCGGCTTCATGGACATGTTTGTGTGGTTTGTGCAGTGTTTTTAGTTCGATCTTTGGTGGTGTTTCTATTTTGCAAGTGAGCTATGTTGGTGGGTGATCATATGGATTTGTGTCGCACTTTAGGCTAACAATGCCTATTTCGGCCAGAAGGGTTCCGACCGGACCAATTCGGCCCCATTCGGCAGCCACGTTGCATTCTCATGGCAAGGGGTTTTCGATCGGAACCATTCCAGCCGGAAACCCCTTTCCCTATAAGGGTACTGAAATCCACCCAAGCCGCTCATTTTGCATTGAGTGACTTGGAGTTAAGCAGGAGGGCACAAAAAATCTTAGAGATCTGGCCAGAAGGGTTTCGGCGGTAAGTACCTTTTTTTTCTTTTTAATGTATTTATTTTAACATATTAATTTATATTGTTTTTTTTTAAATCATTTTTAACAGAAAATTAGTTTTTTTTAAATTTTTTAAAAAATATTTTTTTTGTATATATTCTCTATCATATTAGTTTAGAATATTAGAAAATAAATACACACATACATATGTAAATACATACACAAACATTCACATACATACGTACATACATACATACAAACCTACATACATACGTACACATACATACATACACCTACATACACATACATACAAACCTACATACAAACATACACAAACATACATACCTACCTACATACATGTATATAAAATAATTATATATGCACCTTAGGACATACACATACATAAAAATATATACACATACATACCTATGTCTACATACATACATACACACATACATGTACATACACATACATAAATACATACGTGCATAGATACATAAATAAACATAAAATAATTATATGCCTTAGGACATACATACACCTTTGGACATGCTATGAGGGATCGAGTGTGGTCCTGAGGGGTCACACATGTGTGTGACCCCTCAGGATCACTCTCAACCCCTCATAGCATGTCCAAAGGCATGTGTGACCCCTCAGGACCACACTCAACCCCTCATAGCATGTCCAAAGGTGTATGTATGTATGCATGCATGTGTATATATACATCCTAAGGAGTATATAATTATTTTATATGACCCCGTAGGACCACTAAAGGCCCCTTGCTACACATGTGCACCCCTTAGGACCTATTATGACCACATAAGACCAAATGGTTTCGCAAGGGGTCATATGTGGTCCTACGGGGTCACGCATGTGTTCTAACACATGCGTGACCCCTTAGGACCGCTTAAGGCCCCTTGTGACACATGCCCAACCCTTAGGACCTATTAGGACCACATAGGACCAAATATTGTTGCAAGGGGTCATATGTGGTCCTAAGGGGTCACACATGTGTGACCCCTTAGGACCACTTAAGGTCCCTTGCAACACATGTGCACCCCTTAGGACCTATTAGGACCACAAAAGACCAAGTGTTGTCACAAGGGGTCATATGTGGTCCTAAGGGGTCATGCATGTGTTCTAACACATGCATGACCCCTCAAGACCACTTAAGGCCTCTTGCAACACATGTGCATCCCTTAGGACCTATTAGGACCACAAAAGACCAAATGTTGTCGCAAGGGGTCATATGTGGTCCTAAGGGGTCACACATGTGTTCTAACACATGTGTGACCCCTTAGGACCACTTAAGGCCCCTTGCCACACATGGGCACCCCTTAGGACCTATTAGGACCACATAGGACCAAATGGTGTTGCAAGGGGTCATATGTCGTCCTAAGGGGTCACACATGTGTGACCCCTTATGACCACTTAAGGCCCCTTGTGACACATGTGCACCCCTTAGGACCTATTAGGACCACATAGGACCTATTAGGACCACATAGGACCAAATGGTGTCACAAGGGGTGATATGTGGTCCTAAGGGGTCACACGTGTTAGAACACATGTGTGACCCCTTAGGACCACAAAATGCCAAATGTTATCGCAAGGGGTCATATGTGGTCCTAAGGGGTCACACATGTGTTCTAACACATGCGTGACCCCTTAGACCACTTAAGGCCCCTTGCGACATATGTGCACCCCTTAGGACCTATTAGGACCACATAGGACCAAATGGTGTCGCAAGGGGTCATATGTGGTCCTAAGGGGGCACTCACCTGTAACAACTAAGTCATAAACACGTTCATAATCAACTGAATATAAAGGATCATGAATATTAATAATGTCACTATCTTCGTAAGGAGGCATTGTGATAAAATCTTTCATATTCCATTGCAAAACATGTCCATTAGCAATATTTTGACAATGAGTATCTCTATTGTTCGCAATGCAATCAACATAAAAGCATGATTTTTCTCTTGCAAGAGTAACACGAGGCTTGCTAAATCCCGTAGTCATGATTTGATGAAAACTTCTACTACCATTAATTGATTGACAATTATAAGGATTTGATTGATCAATATCTGATAATGTCCAAAAATTATTTAGTCAATTTTAGTTCATTTCACACACACACATATATATACACTTGAATTTTAAAAATAATTCAAGAACACCAAGAATGTTTAAGAAAATTTATATCCAATCAAATCATATATATATATATATATATATATATATAACTTAAATAGTCAATTTCAAATCTAATGTACTTACCGACACATCCATCTGACCAAATCCAATGTTGTGTACATTCTATCCCATGATCTTTAATATCTTCAAAAAACATTCCAAAACAATGTGCTACATAGATCCTATCATGACACATATCATCACTGATATAGAAATGAAACTCCTTGATGATAGTGCGTTCATTTTCAGTACTCTCTATTCCATCCACATGAAATTGTGCATGTCTATAGCAAACATGTACAAATATTGCAACTTGATCAAAATGATAATATTGACTTTGAATTTCTGTGTGAGGACTAAATGTATAGTTCTCAGAGAAATCTACAATTGAAAGAATACAACCTTGTGGAAAACAATTCTTTGAATCACGAAACTTTTTAGCCCACCATCTTGCACCATGACAATGTTGGATACATCATATTATGAAATCTATCTATAAACTAAATGTAGGGTAATTAACTCTCCCTCAACATAATTTTTTTGGATTCAATTCCTGACTTACTTTGGTATGTCTCATATTCAAATCTCTTCCATATAACTAGTGCATGAATATCAAAATTCTCCATTTGCAACACAAACTTACTCAAAATCCACAATCATTGCATTCACCTTTTATACATTGTATTTTGAACTCATCAGAATCTTCTAATTTATCACATAAAATAGACTTCACAAATTGTGTTGTACTTGTAGGAATGACTAGATTTGGATTAATTGTTTCCATGAACCTCTTATATGATTGCAAGTGTAGATGAAATTCAACATGATTTCGACAATAACAAGTTTCACATACCTTATTTATGCGTACAAATCAAGGACAAAATCTCTCAAACATCCTTTGGAAAATATTTACATCTGAAAATTCTTGCTTGAATGCTTCAAACAATTCACTTTGTGTTGTATCTAAGAAATGTTTTGGATGTGTAATCTTTTTACCATCTTCATCTATCATCTGTATAGTATCCCTTCTATTGGAGGAAACATGAGATTGGTTGGTCCAATAATCAATGACCTATCTTTTTACATCTTTAGGAAATTCTGTCTTTTCTAGGAACCCTATAGATATTTACCCAATTATTTTCGATGTTTTCATCCAACATATTTCTCGTCCTAATGTATCTTTGAACAGTTCTTCTAGATACATTCATTAATTGAGAAATTGCATTAACTTGTTTTTTATGAGTCAATTCCTTACTAGTAATCATAGTCATCAATGCTCTATGTGAAACACTTAAATCAACACCTCGACTTGTGTTCTCAATACAATTCAATGCTTCTTGTAAATTTTCAATTATAGTTTCTTTTACTAATGTATCACGAGAACTTTTCTTATTACCAACACCCAACAAGTCCAAAACAAGTTTCATTTCCCTTTTCCTGAATAACTTAGCAAATAATTGTGCTCTTCCAACAATAGACTTATTTTTAAATTAATCATCCCACAAATTCTTACAATGGAATTTTAATATGCTTTCAGGTATCATATCTTTAGATGGAATTTCATTGAATATACCATCTTCATCCATTTCCATCAAATTCTCCATACTAGAAAAAAAAAATCCATCTTGTACCTGAGTAGATGTTTCTTGAACATCATTAGGTTGATCTTGAACAACAACATACTGTTGTTGACTACGTTTTGTGTGACCTTTCATCTGATCATCCCTTTTACGATCATACAACCTTGATCTAGTCCTGTTATTCCCCATTGCAAAAAATATTTAGATCTTCAAAATTTTGTGCTTTGAACCTAAAAACAACACATGCAAATATGCATATCTTCAAAATTTAGTGCTTTGAACTAAAAAGGTTATATATCTAATAACTTTTCGTTGGTTCGTTCAAAAAAAAATGTAATTAGTGAAATGTATAAATAATTTTGCATTCTTAAACTTAACATGTGTAAATTTCATCCATTTAGATCATTTGACTTGAAGTCTAATTTTTATAATTTAGAAAATGAAAAAATAAGGCTCAAGAAATTTAGGAGCATTGATAAAAAGTAAGAAATTAAGTATACTTCAATTAGATACATTTGACTATATGCAATGTACATATGAACATGATTTAATAACATTAATTGCTTGAAATCACTTAGCTAATATAGATAGAGAATTTGAGTCAAGTATTAGGAAATAAAATATAATATAATTCAATACTAAATAGTGTTGGATATATGGCCAAGAAATGGTTATCGTTGTATTGCGGTGACTAAAGAATATGGTTAATCTAAAAAATATTTAATTTCCAAAAAAACATCTAATATTGTAAATTAAGCATGATTGAAAAAATAATTTCAAATAACATACTTGGAAAGGGTAGACGCCTTCCAAATTTTTTTTCAAAATCTTTGCCCCTTTACAAAATTAGAAATTTTTGCCCCTTTATAATCTTCCTACTCACTCCAAAATGCCACCTTTTGAAAAAAAAGGATTGTCTGCAAAAATAACTCTTATTATTTTAGCACTTGATTGATTTGGTTTTTTTAATGGAAAAAATAATTCTTTTTTATACGTGGTTCAAGCGACCAATCGAGTTGGCCCTCACAGTTCTAGCCGAAACTATTTTTGAATTGTTCCGGCCAGAACCCTTCCAGTCGAAACGTTTCCGACCGGACCGACTTATGTGGAATGCCAAGTGACAGCCACATCAACAAAAATGATGATTTTCTCAAACTTGTCACTTCTGCAACAAAATTCAAAAGGTAAATTAAACTTATTAAAAAAAATTAAAATACCCTTTTTTAGAGATCGAAGTCACAATTTTACTCATATAATTTTTTTAATGTTTTGATTACATTTAATATATAAAAAATTAAAAATACTACAACTAGGTATTCTTTTTTTTTAATACAAGTTTGCTTTGAAAAACATAAAAAAATATCAAATCACTTCAAAAAAAATTGAAAAAAATATGGGTCACTATAAGAGAGAGTCTTCTCCAAAAGGGTATTTTTATTTTTTGGATTATCATAAATTGAATAGACAAATTGTGGTGGGAGACAAAAATTGTCAAATTCTAGTGTATTCGACTTCCAAATGCTATTACAAAGAAAATATACATCAATTTTATATATATTTTTTTTTCATGCACTATATAAATATGTGATATATAACTGATATCAAAATGAGAAAAAAAAAATCTGATTTACATTTACTTTTGAGGTGGGAACCAAACCCCCTGTTTTTCAGCTTTTTTCAGCAATAAAAAAATGGACTTTAAAGCTAAAAAAAACATATAAATTATTGACAAAAAAAATTCAAAAAATAGTAGACTTAAACTTCAACAAATTTTATATATTTCATCAGTTTACGTCATCTTCAAATTCAAAATGCAAATGACACTTTTATGGTGACAAAATTGAACAGTTATTGTTGTGTTAGCCTTTTCCTTTGTAAAAGTGTGACATAGGTTTGTACTTTTACCCTATACTTGGTATATTCAGTTATATTATGGTGCATGTGTCCAGTTGGATTATCTTATTTGGATCATTCCTTTTGGTTTGTATATGCATTGAAGGTTGAGTTAGAACATTACTACATGGGTCTTACCATGACGGTTAGAGATCCGCATTAGGTAATTTGCATTAGAAGATGTCTTTTGGTCATTTAAGTGCTAAGCCTTATTGTTTATCTACACGCTTCATTTGGTGGCAACTTTGGAGGATGTGTTGGTGTGCGCAGTTTATTGGATTTGACTTGGAAGAATGTATTGTGATGCTTTTGGGTCTCCTCTTTCTCTTGGAGTGAACCACTTTGAGTATTTTTGGTCCATGTGGATTATTTTGTGTAATAATGCTTATTATGCTCTTGGTTGACCCTCAATTAGGTTTTTGATGATTAATCTTATATTTAAAGAGTGTGAATGTGTGAGTTGTGTATGGCATAGTTTGTTACTTGATGAGAAGTGAATGTGAATGATATGCAAGTAGATTTGAGATTGTAGATGTGCGACAATCAGCTTGTGAAGAGCTTTAAAGGTGATACATTCAATGAGACAATGTGTTGTGACAGTGGTGATTATCAAAATAAATTTCCATGATGTTGGTCGCTTGACATAGATGTTCAAGGATAATTTCACGATCAGGATATTCTTCTTATATCAATTCAGCTATTCTTTTTGTTACTAGAAAACAATGGGTCTTTTGGCAACCTTCTTTGTATGTTACCCTAAAGTAGTGTGCCTTAGCTGAGCAAGTCCATGTATCTTTCCCTAAGGTAGTGTGTCTTAGTCTTACAAGTCCATCAAGTGCATGTTTCTCCTTGGATATAAGCCTAAAACTTTGTAATCAATTATATTTATATTGTGAGTATGATCCTCGCCATTGTTTTTTCATGATTGGGTTTTCCACATAAATCTAGTGTTCAAGTGTTGATAGTTGATGTTTTTAGTGTTGTTGTTAATCATCGTTTAATACCAATTAGATCAGATTAGAAGTATTTTGGACTAATTCACCCCCTCTTAGTCATGTCATGATTTTAATAGATTATTCTGGAATGTATTATTGGTGTAAATGGTTTTGATTCCTATTTTACAAAATTAGACTAGTGAGTCTCATTTATTACTCTATGTAATTAATGGGCACAATAATTATGATGGGATCATATTAATTTTGAACTTTTAAAGGAGGTTACTCATTTTATGAAAACACAATATCTATCTTTTTTTCATGCATACGATCAAGAAAAGTTGCTATATTATTTGGTCTAGTAGAAGGTGAGACAACTATATTTTGCAAGGCTGCATGGAGCATCCCATGCTATGCAAGTAAAGTTTGAATCAAATCCAAAATGGATATCTTAGTTGGAGTGGCATGAAGTTGCTCAACAAGATCATACGCTTTACCCACATGTTGTGAAACATGAGGGGGTGGAGGAAGGAAAGATTGAGAAGTGAGAATAATATTTGAGTCTTGCTTGTTGTTTCAAGTATTAAATGTGCACGAATTACTACATGATAATGGGGTTGTTGACTCATCCTACCTTTGACAATAATATTTAGTTTTATTTGATGTAGAAGGGCATCTTGACGAATATGGACAACAATTTTAGGCTTCACATGACTAGAAACATGAATAACATTGACTTGGTTGGGCTCTTTGTCCACTAAAGATTCATCTTTAGGAGAGAGAACATTGAAAACATTGATAAATTGATATCCTCTTCTTGCACAAAAACATCCTCATGAATAGGATCAAGGGAGAACATCAAGGAAAGTGCTTATGATATCATCCTCTTACTCCAAGGTATCATCATGAGTAGGAAAAACCTTGGGAAAGGAACAAATATGATTCATCAATACTTCATCTCTAGGAGAGATCCCAATTGGGTTTATGGAAGGTAAAGTAAAATTAAGGAAAGTATTAATGGTATCATCATCTTTCACTATAATATCCTTATGGGTAGGGTCATATGTCATCAACGCTTCATCCTTAGAAGGGACAACATTAGAGTGCATAGAAGGTAAAGTGTCTTTAAGGGGATTGTTAATCAAATCAACCTCTTGTATCACAATATCATCCTCTTACACCAAGGTAATCCCATGGGGGAGGTACATTTTAGGAGAATAATTGACATCACCCCTAAATGAGAGAGATAATTAAGAGAAGTGTTAAGAATATCTTCTTGCACCAAAATATCCTCATTGAGCATATAAAATTTAGGAGATGTGTAAGGTGATAAAAGAGAGGCTAAAGCAACATCGTGCATGCATCAAATTTATTTGAATTCTAGTACTTTGAAGAAAAACAAAATGAAAAGACAAGTCAATTGAAGGACAACGTTTTATCTCAAAATTGATGCATGTAATGGGATTTTGACTAGAAAATGGGATATAAACACTTGTATGGAGATATAAGAATATAATCCAAAAATAGGATTCTGAAGTATGTAACTTATAAGATAGAGTAATTTTTAGAGATATTGTCTAAGGTCTACTTTCCTAATAGGGGATATAAGTAGAGAAGAGAAATATGAGTGATGAATAGAAGATATAGAATATAAGGAGATATAAGGACATGTAGTTAATATATATTGAGAGATAAATATAAGAGATCTGGTTATCAAACCTAATATAGTGTATGATGTTTTATTTTTGTTTAAAGTACTTAGGATAGCTCTAGAATAACTTTATTTATTACCTCAATAGGACTAAGTCCGTGGTTCTTAGACTATAGTTCTGCAAAAATCATTTGGCAACAAAACTCCAATTTGTCCCCTTTATATTTCTTGCTAACATTGGTTCCATTTTTGGGATCCTAGTTAGGTTCTATTGGGGTTTTTTTAGGAACAACATTTTCAAATCATAACCATTACTAGATCTAGAAGACAATAAAAAATAGAACACAACTGAAAAAACTTTTGTCTTCTTGATGTCTACCCTATGAGAGGGGCTCAAGCGCCAAGGGGATGGGCAGTGGAAAGGGGTAAAAGTTCAAAATGACCATGAAAATATATGACTATTGAATAAACCAAATAAGTAACCACCTTAGGATGCAATAAAGGAGTAATGCAAGACCAAATATCAAACACCCATGGTCAAATAGGATAACAAATATTCAAGAGAAATCAAGGATCAAACTAAAATAAGAGGAATAAATATAATGGCTAGCCCTAACGCAAATGAAAGGAGACTTAGACAAATAATTGAGAGAGAAGAAAGGCATAGGAGAAGAGATGAGCAAACCACTAAGACTGTTTTTTAGTACATCGTTATGGGTGCTTCCATAAAAAGAGAAAAGAGAATTAGAACCGAAGAAGATACCCCAGGTGATATGAACTTAAGATTTGATCAAATACATTGAATGGTAGACAAAATACAATCAACCTTTGAGAGATATGATAGAAAGAGATTGCTAGAAGGGTCAAGTGGTAGAAACATGGCTCCTACCCTACCACAATCCTCAAAATATTTCACTAATATTATAGTCAAATTGGACGATAGGTTCAAGGTGCTCTTACATACTCCATAAAGAACCCCATTATTGACATGAACATTTGGAAAGATTAGTTAACCTAAGTACAAGGAGATTAAGAGAAGATGGTAGAAATGAATAATATGATAATCAAGGGATTAATGAAGAGGTGTGGCCAAAAAAGATGTCTTTTACAAACCAAGGAGTGAAAAGAGATCTCAAAATGATACAACCCCAAGACTAGGAGCCATCCTTAGCCAGATACAAAAGTAGGAGAATTGAGATAAAGAAAACACAAAGACAAGAAGAAGAGAAAAAATAAGAGCAAAATCAAATTGAAAAAAGTAGCGAACAAGAGATATTGTGGAACAAGATACTTGGGGAGGAGTATTTTGATACCAAACTAGAGAGAGGCAAGGGCAAAGAAGACATGCCCCAAAATAATATATACCATTATTTAACTAACCATAAAATGAATGTGTGGAAAGTTTAAATAAAAAAATAAGAAATTAGCAAACTATAAGATTTAAACAAATGAGACTAGACCTATATGGAGAAACCCTTTTGTAAGCAAAATCTACCACTAAAGAGAGAATAAGTTTGCATTAATTTTTAAACCAAGAGTATATAATCAACAAACTTCTCCCTTGAATCTAATAGCATTCCAATTGAAATTGTGTACATATAAAATAATCATGGAACATATATCCAATACATACAATTTATAGAGAAGAGTTGAGAGGTAATTGCTAATAGATTCCTAAATCCATTCTACCCAAAACCCCTATGTGAAAAATCAATGCATTTATGAATGGTAAATATAACTCATGGAATCTTTGACCACTCCACTTCATGGACACACTCCTTAGAATGATGGTCCATTTAAAAACACTACCCACCAATTAATAAAAAAGATGCTCCACTTCACCATTGAGTGCCTAGGAATGGTAAATTGGTAGGAATAAGATCTAATCAATTTATAAGGCACCATCACACTCCACCCCTTCTTTAATGAAATTAGAATTAATGATTCAAGCTAACCAAGAGAATAATAACATCTCTCAACTACATGGTAATCCTAGTACCCATTCCAAGGAGGTTAGAGATGCAACATTATACATTACAATTACAACTATATGTCACACTATCCTAAGACTCTCGTGGGTAGCCAATTAGGAGATGGTGCAGTCATAATTAGGAGGGACCTCAAGGAGATCAATCTAAACCATGCAGTAGGGGTAAAACACAATGAAAACAAGGCAAGATGATAGAAGCAACATATAATTGATTGAATTATATCATCAAAGCAATTACAATCTATCGGCAACATCCAGACTACAAGATTCGGCTCACTAACCTGATTACAGTAAATGTGTGTTATGCAACATCCAGCTCAAGCAAGAAAGCGAGCCAACTCCGGGACACCTAATCCCTAGATTTATTTTCTATAACCTCCTCCCCCTCCTATCACATGCTAGATTACATTAATTTATATGATCTAGAGGGATCCACGTTGGCCCAAGAAGAATCAAATGTTGATGAACAAGATGAAACATGTAAAACCACCAAGTCGGCCTCTGCCAAAGAGAATCCTCCGAAAAATCCAAAGGATGAGGTTCGGACCAAAGGGTAGGTCAGCAACATGCTAAGGAACGTTGGAAACAATGAATTGAAGCTCTGCAAGCTACGAAAATGATCTGCAAGATTCGCCAAAGCCAAAGTAGGTCCAAGCGGTTTCGGTATTCTAAGCCACTCGAAATCCGGAAGCGATAACTTGCTGAAAAAAGATCCAAACGTACCATGGACTTGGGGAAAGGAAGATCATCATGTCCTCAAGAAAAATCCAGCTCCGCGAGATCCGGTGAGCAAATGCAAGAAAATGCAAAAAGAAATGCTGAAATTGCAAAACAAGAAACAAACTGAAAGGAATTTTTTATTGCCAAGAACTAGGGATGCTCCTACATCAGACATCTGAGGTTGTTGAAAAAGTGAGTCCCTCACTTTGCAGGTGTCCAAGGAAAAACAAGATGGTCTACCTCTTCCTGTAAAATCCAAGATGAATCTTCAACTGGTTTGTCTTTCCATTTCACAAGATACTCTTTGTAATGATTGCTCTGGGTGTTGCGTCCAATCCTACTATCCAAAATGTCTTCAATCTGATTTGGTTCCTTCCAGGGCATTAGCTTCCCTAAGTTTGCAATACTATCTTCACTAAATTCTAAATCATGATATTGATGTAGATCTGCAATGTTGAATATAGGTGAAATACCCAAACTATCCGGTAACCCCACTTCATATGCATCTTTGGAACTGAATTTCCTCAAGACCTTACAAGGTCCAAACTTTCTCATCTGCAACTTGTTATAGGTTCCAATTGGAAATATTTCTTTTCTCAGATACACCATCACTTTATCGCCAACTTCAAATTCCTTAGGCCTTCTCTTCTCATCTGCTTTCTCCTTATACTTGCTATTCATTTCCTCCAATTGTTTTTTACCCTGAATATGTAAGGCCTTCATATGATCTGCAAATTCTTCTGCTTCCGCACTCATCTTTTCTTCATTACTGATATCTCTCAATTTTGATATACCTCTAGGGTGTACTTTGTTAACAATTTCAAAAGGTGTTCTTCTAGTACTCCTATTCACTGAATTATTGTAGGCAAACTCGACTTGTGCAAGAATCCAATCCCAACTTCCGATCTTCTCTCCAACTAAGCATCTCAACAAATTTCCCAAACTCCTGTTCACTATCTATGTCTGTCCATTAGTCTATGGGTGAAAAGTAGAACTAAATTTCAAATATGTCTTCATCTTCTTCCAAAGTGTCCTCCAAAAATAACCAAAAAACTTAGTATCTTTGTATGAAACTATGCTCTTAGGTAATCCATGTAATGTCACTACCTCCTTGAAAAATAAGTCAGCTACATGCACTGCATCTGATGTCTTCTTACAAGGTATGAAATGAGCCATCTTCAAGAATATATCCACCACCACAAATATAGAATCATTTCCTCTCTATGTCTTAGGTAATCCAAGTATAAAATCCATGCTTATGTCCTCCCAAGGTCTCTCTAAAACTATCAAAGACTTATACAATCCCACATTTTGGCTACTACCCTTTGCAATCTGACAAACTCTACAGCTCTGCACAAATTTCCTGACAATCTTCACTAACTAATGCCACTATTTTGTCAACACCAAAGTGTCTGGGTAATCCTCCACTATGCTTCTCCTTTATCAAATTCTCCCTCATATAACTCTTAGGTATACACAACTGAACTCCTTTTAATAACATCCCATCCTGAATGAAATAGTCCAACCACTCACTTCTATCCACCATAACCAATTCTCTACATGCTTTCCAAGGTTCTACAAAATCTGGGTAATCATCATACAAGTTCTTCAACTCCTCAAATCCTAACACTTTCACCCTCATCTCTGTTAGAAAATTCCTCCTTCTACTCAATGCATCAACAACTTTGTTTGACTTTCCACTTCTATGCTTCAACACAAAGGTGTAACTCTGCAAGAACTCAACCCATCTCATGTGTCTCTGATTCAACTTACTTCGACTGTTCAAATACTACAAAGCTTGATGATCGATATACAACACAAACTCCTTAGGCAACAAGTAATATCTCCACTTCTTCAAGGCTTGAACTATGGCATAAAATTCTTGATCATACACTGAATATCTCCTCCTTGCATCATTCAACTTCTCAATGAAATAAGATATTGCTCTTCCTTCCTGACTTAGCACTGCTCCAATTGCATTTCCACTTGCATCACAGTCTACTTGAGATAAATTGCTAAAATATGGTAAAGCTAACATAGGCTGCCCAGTCAACTTCAGCTTCAACAATTCAAAACTCCTATTTGCTCTGGTTGTCCACTTGAATTGTTGAACTTATCGATTGTTCATAAATTATATCTCCCAAACTTATATCTCTTCCCATGGAGTCAATGGGGTACATCCTTTCGATTCATCTGAACTAAATATAGTTGACTCAATAGGGAGATGCTCATATAGATATTCTTCATCTATCTCCTCAATAAAATAGTCCAAGTATTCTTGTCTCCCAAGGAAATGGTAGATGAAATTTCTGTCACCCTACTTAGCTTAGTTAACTATTTCTTCTTTCTTGATTTAGGAGTTGTTTCCTTTCTTCTTTCGTCCTAGAAGTAAACAACTGCCTTCCTCGACCTTATAATTCTCATCTTGAATATCCTAAATTCATTTCATAGTAGGAGGGAAATATTTCTTCATTAATCAACCATCCTCCTTTTTCTAGGTTGCTGTCATCAATTCACCTTGCAACGGCTTTGTGCTCCTTTGTTTGCAAGTTTTATGCATTAAATATCCAATAGTGAGTTTGTCAAGCACATGACTTCATTCATGAAGCGGACTCATAGGCCCTAGAGTTATAAACCTGGCTCTGATACCAAAATGTAAAGACGTAAATCGAGCTAACTTCCAATAATAGCTGAAATACTCTTTATTCTTAAATAAACTCATAAATCAGTTAATAAATCTATTTCATTCCATTTTTCCATCCATAGCTTCATTTGATCATTCCATTAAGATCGTAATACACACGAAATTTCTATAAAAGATAAATATTCTTTATTCAATAAATTGATAAAAGTAGTATTTCGATCATACAATACTTACGCATTTCAAGTTTTCGTAAGTTCAATAACAAAATAATACAAAGTAAAGGGTGAGATGCATCCGTTGATCTACAACCCAAGCTGTCGCCAATACAATCTTTAGCATGAAGATGAAAACAAGATTCAGGCGCTTTTTCCACCCAACCTTGAAGCTTACACTTCCCCAGAATTCTTGTTCAATCAAGAATACTCGACCCTGCACGAATTGCTTAGCAAAAGAATTCGAAAGGCAAGATGGAATTTGGTGCGTGCCCAGATGATACAAGCATTTTCATTTTTCTACTTCTTTTAAGAAACAAGCATTCATTATCATTCAAGGATGTGGTAGAGAGGATAAAATAAAAGAATTCCATCTATTTCAATGGTTTATTCAATTTGATTACTCGGCCGAGTATAATGCCGTGCACAACAAAAATAGATAGTTGGAAAAGCAACTATTCTCTTTATAATCCACATTCGACACCCGTCCTAGAAGGTAACTTTCCACAAACACAAGTCTATCTAGCTTTGTTCACATAAATTCATACAGAAGACAATCTTTCGCCTTTTATTTCTAGCTTCCTATTTCTTGCAAGATAAAAATACTATGCTAAGAAGACAATCTTTCATTTGAATAGAAATTGATAAAATAAATCTTTTATTACAACCAATCCTATCTGATAGGAAACAATCTTTTAGGGATAATCAAATATACATCTAAAAGAAAACAATCTTTCCCTTCTATCTTTCAAGCAATTTAAAGACAAGAATTAAAATATTAAGAAGGTGTAACACATGTATGTATCTTACATATAAAATTGAATAAAATGAGTACACATTCTTTTATTCAATTATCAAAACATAGCATACTCATTAACATGCATTCTATTTCTTATGGTTTAGAATTCTAAGTTTATCTCATCTAAACTCTCTCTATCTTTCCAAGTGTCGTGGTTCATTTACCGCTTTTCTCAAAACCTCATATTTAGTTTAATACTAATATGTGACCTTTCATGATTTTAAACTTAACACACCAACTTCACTAATTTGCCATAACGACAATCTAATATGATACAAGTTCATAAAACGCCTATCAATAAGGCTTTCAAATGAGGCACTCGATAACCATCTTTACTTTTCATGCAAAATTCCAAAGTGTAAGTCTTTCCTTGTGATATCAAAATAACTTCATTATTTAATAAGTCGTTATCCTATTATTTCATCTTCTTCGTGGTTCAATCTCATAGTTTCTCTCTCTAACCTCTTACTTTATTCTTAGAGGATTGGGTGATCTAATTTATGAGAGTTTCACTAAGTTTATCAACAAACTTAAGAAAATAATTCTCTATTGCATCTTTATGAACGTACTTTTGAACAATTAACAATGATTCCTTATTTGACTCTAACTCTTCCATTAGGGTATTGCATAAGTCTAAACTAGATCATCTTGTAGAGAATATATAAAGCAACCTATAATGCAATTCCTACCACTCTTTAGCATCTTTCATGCATGTTCATAGTTATTTTAGCAAATGTACCTCATAATTCATTTCTCTATAACACTTTTCAAAAGAGAGTTCACACAATTTTGTTCTAATCATGACTTGTCTCAATCAAACTTTATTCTAATAAACATTGTATAACTTCATGACTCACTCACTATCCTTGCATAATGACCAAAGAATTAAGGTGGATCCTACCTCCTTATGCTCTTGTTACTAGCTTGAGGTGATGAACTTGCTTCCCTCTTCACATTTGCCTACTCTCTTTCAAGATGGTTCAAAAACTCTTTGTCGCTTTCCATCTGTTGATTCTTCTACTAACTCCATCCTCCATATCCTTCTTTTCTATCTCTTCTAACTCTAAACTTTACTTTGAAATTCGACTCCAAATTTGAGATGGTTACGACTTGATCATAAAAACTTCTAAATCTCACTACTTTTCTCTTCTTCATTCCATTCTCTAATCCTTAGGTGCATCTCACCTTTTTCCTCTTCCATCTCCCCCTCCCTCTCTTCCAACTCAATGGTCTATATATAATGTTGTTGTCTACCTTCCTTTCCTACTTTCGGGCTATCTCTCCTAGAGGTGGATTGATTCTAAGTGACACCACTCATGATCTGATTGCATCATAATAGTCCTAATTGCATTTGAACATCTATGTTCACCATGTAAAGTTATTCATTATCCATTTCATGACACCACACCACTAAAGTTGTTAAGTCCCTAATTATAGATTATCCATGTGGCTTTTAACTCCAAGACTAAGTCGACTTCACTAAAAATAACTTCCTAAAAACATGCAAGTTAACTAATACTAATTTCTTTCCACACTTATCAATCAAGGTGTGAACATTGGTGATTTACGTGGGCTGATGAACTACGTTCTATTAATTCATGCCACATTAAATAGCAGTACCAACATGTGTAAAATGTGGTCGGTGTTTTAATTTAGTAGTAAAGGGAGGAGGTGTGTTGACTCCTTCTAGATTATGCCTGCCTTAATTAATGCAACTACACATAAAACTAGCCAACTACCATATTGGATCTGCTACGTGGTGATTGGGACAACGTTATCCATTAAAGTTTCTGCTTGCAACATGGAGTATGTTTCATAAAATAGGGAGGAGGGTGGTCATCGATGTGTATCCTTTTTAAAACAACTCACCTTAACTTACCTCCCACCGCATTTGACCTGCACATGGAGTTTGAACTTTCTAAAAAGGGAGGAGGGTGGTTGGTGGTAATACCAACCCCTCCCTTTATTTAAGGGGGGTGGTTGATGTTACCATCGACCACCTTCTTTAATATATATTTTTCTTTAAATTAACCCCGCCATTATCACTATTATAATTTGTTTTATTTTAATTTCATTTTTATTATATTTTAATATATAGTTAATGTTTTTTCATTAATATATATATATATATATATATATATATATATATGTAAATCTTTGTTTAAATAAATTCTTCAATAAACCCTTTCTATAATATATATATCGGATTTTCATTACATAATTTAATTTCATAAATACATTATTTCGAATGGTCATGATCATAAAATAAGGAAATAATCACTTAAGCATAATTAAATATTCAATATATATATGTATTATGGATTTTTATAAAATAGTTTAATTCCTCAAACCTATTTACATATTTGATAATTACACTCTTATCTATAAGTCTGTGATCGAATTATCATTAGATTTCATATACACGTGTATATAATGCGTATATATTTTTGATCTCAAATGATTACGTATATGTATAAACAAAATTCTTGACGAAATCAAATTTCACTATAATTGGATACTGATATATGTATATGATTGAATTCTTATATACATATACATTTTATACTATTGAACAATTTACAAAAGTACTTATTAGTACGCTTTTTCGTACATTATACATATCTGAACAAGAAGGACATAAAAACCTAGGGTCGATATTCGTTTTCGAATCATCTACACATTTTATCTCTTTTAACCATAAAGCTTAATATTTCACCAATGCTCATGCAACTTAAATTCAATTCAATCGCCACTCACATCATGCAATCAATGCACATGTATAATTTTTTAAATCAATCCACTACTCATTCCAAATTCATCATTTCAATTTAAAAAAACACTCAATATGGTCATTTAAATCATCCATCTTTCAAGATGCAAATATAAATCCTAATGTGGTGTGTGAAAGATTCCATCTATCCTAACGAAATACAAGAGCTAAGACAACTCTACCTGAACCATGTTCTCGCCTTCATCATTGTTCACCTGTTCCTGCATTCACTTTGCACTCAATCGCTCATTAGCAATGACGATCCCAATTTACAATAAAAATTATTACTGATCATTCAATTGTACATAAATCATATCAGTACATTCAATATCCTTTCTTATTTCATTATCAGTTCTATTTTCATTTCATTTCAATTTCATTTGAAAAATAAACATTATTTTCCTAATTAAATAATTATGGAAAAATAGGGTTTGTGACATCGGAAAATCCAAAGGATGAGGTGCAGACCAAAGGGTAGGTTGGACACGCCAAGGAATGTTGAAAACAATGAATTGAAGCTCCACAAGATTCACCAAAGCCAAAGTAGGTCCAAGTGGTTCCAGTGTTCTAAGCCAGAAAACTGTCTCGAAATCTGGAAGCAATAACTTGCCGAAAAAATATCCAAACATCCCGTGGACTTGGGGTAAGGAATATCATCACGTCCTCAAGAAAAATCTAGCTCCGCAAGATTCGATGATCAAATGCAAGAAAATGCATAAAGATGTTGAAACTACAAAACATGAAACAAACTAAAAGGAAATATTTTTGGTTGATGCAAGATTGCCAAGAACCAGGGATGCTCCTGCATCAGGAGATTCCAATATATCAACTAAACCAATATGAAAATTATGAGTCTTTGATGGCTAAATTCCTTTCAAGTGAGTGTTAACCCGCTCCTCATGTTCATGTGTTGGAAGACACATCAACATGATCCACTCACCTATGTTTGCACTTATATGAGAGAAACTAGTGGTGCTAAGAAACATCATTGGTTATACTATAGGTAGAGGGAAGACCATTAACTTCCTCAATCGTAGTTAAAGGAAATGGTTGATGTAACAGGATTGAAAATTTGTCAAATAGAGAATGATAGTTTTGATGCATCTAGAATTGGGCATAATAAGACTAATGCAATTATATTCAAATACTTTTATATACAAGAATAATAATACTCAATGATTAAAATGACCTAAGATGGTATCCTTAAATATAAGTCTTAAGCAAACAACTCAAAACCTTTGATGTGTAAGTCAAAGACTAATGATCATCTCCTAAAAAGATTGATTTAAGAAACATAAATTTAAAATTTAAATTAGAAAGATTAAATTGTAGGTACAACCCTATCTAGAAAGTATGATCATAGGTGTGGTTGAAGATTAAGAAGACAAAAAGTTAACAAATAGACCGTTCTATTTTACACACATAGATTTGGTATATTAAGACATCCAAAAAAATAAAAATCTAAAAAATAAAAAGTATATCTTTCTTGTTTAAAGTCATTTTAACTTGATACATTTTTATTGATAGTTTAGTCACCACCTTCCTCTTGTATAATATTTTTCTTTGCATTATTTCAACAAGAGACGCATTGCGTCAAGTTCCTGCCTTAAAGTGTTAGATATAATAGTTATTGTAGGGTAGATTAGTTGATACTTGCAATTAGATTAGTGGAAATATAAATCATTCATGTACATCGTTAGTCATCTAGCTGATTGCTCTTTGTTTCTAGCTCCCTTTTTGTGGTGATGTGTAAGAAGGTAAATGTTTGTAGCAATAAAGAACCTAAGCATAGAATTTTCGTCCATCTTATTTTCAATCAATTTGGTCTACTTGAATACTTTTTTATTGCAAGTGTGTTTGGATAGGTTCAAAATTATGTCTAAGCAATCATATCATAAAATAATTTATTTGGCACATCTTGCACCACATCATCGATGAAAAAATAATATAAAATAAATTAAATATAATTAGTATAATTGTTATTATTTGAAGTTATTATATAGTTTTTAAATATTAGTATCTATTTATTTTTATACAATAATAATGTATTGTATATTATACAAATAATAGATTAAAAAAATGAATAAAGTATTAAAAACAATCAAAACATTAAATATGATTAATTGTTAAATAGACATGACATAAAGTAGGTAAGTATTTTTTAGATTATATAATGTCTAATATTTTTTTTATTAGATATGAATGACATCACAAATGTCATTCAATGAGACAACATAATGATAAAGTCAACATGGGCATTTACTATGATGTATATAATATTATATATGTCGAGTCATTAAGTGAGCTCACAAAATTTGTAGAAAAAATAAACAATAATTTGATTTTTGCAATGACTATTCCCAAAATGAAAGATGAATGACATTTTTAAAATTATGAAATTAAAAAAATAATTATAAACTATAGAAATATTGCTCAAAATTTTAATTCTAAACAATAATTGATTGAAATAATATAAAAGTTGGATTAAATAAATACATTAATATCGTGCTATAAAACATACTATAGAATTTAAAAAATCATTTAAACCGAAAGAATGGGCATATGCCAACTATCTTTTATAATTTGATGGATTTTACTTTCTTTATATAATTTGATGGAATTTTAGGGACGCCTCTATTCTGGCTTCAAAACGATAGTACAGATTGACTAACATGCGTGTTAGTCGTACATTTTACATCGTCGATTTTGCAATCATTGGTTGTGATTGACTAACCTATCGCTAACACATTGTACGAAAAGTCTGTTTTGGAGCCAGAATAGACGCAGCCGATTTTTAGGGACGTGTCTATTCTGGCTCCAAAAAGACAGTACGGATTAACTAACACGCGTGTTAGTCGATCATTTTACACCATCGATTTTGCAATTAACGGTTGCGATTGACTACCCTGTCGCTAACACACTATACGAAAAGTCCGTTTTGGAGCGACAATAGCTTCAACCGATTTTTAGTTGATGTGTGATGATTAGTAATTGTGTTTTTATTGAAACTCAATTATGTGACGATTTTAATTGGGAGAACGTGTTATGGTTGACAACGGTGTTTCTGACCTAAAACGTTCAATTTTTCACCAATATTTTAGACTCACGTTTAAAAGTCTTTTGGCAAAGTGAATATGATTCATAGGATTTAGTCACGTGAAATATGTGATACAAATCAATATTGCAATTTGATAAAACGTCATAATAATAGGCCCCGGCCATAAGATTAATTGAACCACAAAAGTCCCTATCAAAGTAAAGCAAGTATAAATTTATTGAGACCTTTTATGGGATGGATATGGATTTGGAAAGTCATAATTTACTATGTTAAGATGATAATGATAGAGATTACTTTTTAATGCCATTTGGATTAGAATTTGCTCTTGTTTTGCTTCTCTAAGGTATTCAAAATGTAATGCCCTCTAAAGTAAAATATAGTTTTCTAGGTTGATATAGTCTAGATTAATATATGAAATTGATAATTGTGATAATTTAATTTAGTAAATATTAATTTAGAAAATGAATGTGAAAAAAGTGAATGATATTTAAATTTTAAGTTTAGAGAAATAATTTCATTGTAATTTTAAAATCTAGATTATTTTAAGATAGAAAATAAGATTTCTTTATTCTCTTACACTTTTAAATCATTTAGTCCTCATTTTGGGTTTCATTTAGGGTTTATTTTTTTATTTTTTCTTATCATAAAAACTTATTATTGTACATCCATTAATCCACTAGTTCAAAGGTCTATTCGAGAGTTTTTTACATCAATAAAATTCTCAAGGTTGCATAGCAAAATCAATTGTTTTCTCTCTCTATGTGATATGTGTTTTGTTTGCAAGTAATTCGAGGAGTTGGGGGGTTTAACAATCAACTTCAACATGGTATCAAAGCACAAAATCTATAACTTCCTACCATTTTTTTGAGACATTCAACCAAGAAAATTGTACATCCTAGAGTCAAACAAATATCATTGTTGCATTATTAGGAATTAATATTTACTTGGTAAAGTTAATTTTCTTTTACTTGTTACTTTTAGGAATATTGCTAAAGAATCTCGACAAGTCTTTTGCCTTAGTCGAGTTCTTACATTTGTTAGCATGTAATGTCCCCATTTTCGGAAGAAAAATAATTAATTAATTAAATTAGTTAAGCTGTCCAAATTATTGATAATTCTTAAGGGATAGCTTAATTAATTATTTTAATTAATAGTATTAAGTTAATTATTTATAAAGTTATCAAATAAATTAAAAGATGACTTTATATTTAATTAATTTAATAAAGTGACTTAATTAAATATTATATCATAAAGTCACTTAAGTGAAATAATATTATTTTAATATTATTTCTAGAAGCTTCTAGAGATAGACTGAAAAAGTATAAAGGGAGTTCTAGTTGAGAGCTTCAAGGCAACTTGGAATTGATTTTGGTATTGATTGAGTTTTGTGGAGCCAAGGGGTTTCTATAGATCTTTGTCTTTGGGAACGAAAACTCCCATTGATAGCATAACTAAGGGAGTGAAAGATCTCTTGAAGGGTTGCATTTGAGGAGGTGATACTTCAGTCATCTCATTTGTGTTTGAATTGTGGCCAAGGGCCAACCTTGCTTAAGTTCGATTTTGAGAAGGGGTTGATGACATTGTGAATGCTTAAGGATTCCAATTCTTTCAAGGAGTTGTTAGCAACCTACTCATTTATTAATTTATTCTCAAGTAACTTTAGATTACCATCATCCTGTGGGATACCATAATTTTGTATCACAAAGGGTTCATTGTGATCCCCACTTGCATCTATATATCAGGAGAAGACTAGGTGATTCATCTAGGAGCATTTTGAAGGTGAAACAAGGTGGTTACAGGTGACATTTTAGATATGAAGCAAGTTCGACTCAAAACTCCATTTCCTACGATTTGGCTTATATCTCCTTTCTTTGGCACCGAAATCAACATATGATTGAAGTGCCCACCTATGAGGAGTTCAACAATGATATTTATGGCTTGAAAGGAGTCCAAGGAACTACAAATAATTAATCATTGTCATCTTCATCTGCAACAGGGGTGATTTGGGAAAATAATTCGATTTGGCTAAGTAGAGGGATAAAAAGACAAGATATTTCTTGCTTCTTCAATCTCAGACCTAGGAGATATTATCCAGGTTCATTTGGCATTAAGATTCCATTGTATTTTATGATTGTATACATGAATTCATGGCTGCTATTTGTCTTCAAACATTCTAAAAATTATTATTGAATATCCAAGAATCTTGGCCCTTATTTAGGCATTGTAATCAGTTTATTGCCTCTAATAAAGTGGAGGGATAAGGTTGTATTTCATTCCTCATGTTGTTATATGGTTGCATAACAATTGTTTGTCAAAATTCTAGTCAACAATAGGTGTATAATTATTGCATATTAATTCATGTAATTGAAGAAAACACAAAAACAATTGCACTTTCATTCTAGAGGATTGTCCTATTGTTTAGTAGTTGTTTGCAAGTCACCTTTTTATTGAAAAATTGAAGTTAATGGTGTCAAAAATAAGTCTGAAAACTTATATTAGTCAAAATTGCATAACACACAAGATTATTCAACTGTCTAGAAAACCACATAACACGCAGGTTATACAGTCAGAAACTTAAATAGCAGGAAATCAGTCTATTGTTCGACAATATCCCTTGGACATCTTAGTCTTCTAACAATGGGGATATTACATAGCATAACTCATTTATTTGTTTTTGATATTTGGAATAGGTGAACTTATGTTTAGATTCCTTCTTATGAGTACTATGACACTTTGCACACACATAGGATTATAGATGGCACAATTAGACTTGGGAGTTACATTTGCAACTCCTTTCTCACTATTTATTGATGTTCTTCTTTCATTTCTTCTTATGAAGCATTTGTACGCCAGTCTCTCTCTCTCTCTCTCTCTCTCTCTCTCTCTCTCTCTACACACACACACACACATATATATGTATGTATGTATGTATATGTATATGTATATCTATATATATGTATGTATATGTATATATGTATATATATATACATATATGTATATGCATATATATGTATATATATACATATGTATGTATGTATATATGTATGTGTATATATGTATGTGTATATATATGTATATATACATATACATATACATACACATACATATATACATACATACATACATACATACACACACACACACACACACACACACACACACACACACACACACACACACACACACACACACACACACACACACACACACACACACACACACATATATATATATATATATATATATATGTTTTCCAAAAGAGACCATGGTTCCTAGTCTCATAACTCTCAACCCTTAAGAAACAGAGATAATGCTACACATAGTTGGTCTCAATGCTCATGGCCACCTCCTACCTCTTATCATGGGCATGGTGCTCTTGGCTAGCCAATTTTGGCAAGGTTCCTTGGCTAATGTTGGCCACCTCTCTACTCCATACTCAACAACCTTCAAAGGACAATCTTAAGAAAGATGATGCTCTCAATAGCTAGCAATCGATTGAAGATAATCTTGGCCTCGATAATGTTTGGGGAAACCTAATGATAAAGACCTCCCTCTTGTAGACCTATTGTAATAGCTAAGTGATTTTTTCTATGTTATGGTCAAGCTTAACCTTTTGAAGTCTCCTCTTTGATTTAAACTTGGTCCACCATAAACTTTGACGGGAGGTGTTTTAACCACTCCTTTTATTTGTACATTATACTATGAACTCTTTAATTAATTTAAAAAGTCAAATAGAGTTATTCAATTTTAATCAAAATCTCACATTTTAAACATTAGAAACATTCTTGAAAAGAAAATATCTTACAAATTAACCAATATCAAGAAAATATCTTACAAATTAAACAATAGTTTCTGCTAAACTTTAAAATTGTATAATACGTTTTAAAATTGAAAAGAAGATAGGATCCAAGACCATTAAATCCCAGGCCTACCATCATGCATTATTCCGCATATAAACAAACTGTAATTGGTGAGTGGAAAAGGCTTAGGTAATGGTAAAAATTTGACTTAGGTAACCTTCGTTTTCTTACCCCTACGCATATTATAATTTTCAGTCGTAATTATCGAGCTCACCCCTCACTGTACCCGAAGTCTGCGTCGTTTTTGCATGTCAAACCCATATGCGGATAATACGTAGAATTATGCGGATAATACGGAGTATTATATTTGCATGTCAAACCCATGCGTCGATAATACGTCGTTTTATATTTGCATGTCATACTCCATATGCAGATGCAGACAAAAAAGATGTTTGTCGTATTGACAATTAGGGTTGACTCGTTGTTTGGTAGGGCTTTGTACTGTTGAGCTGATTCATGCAAAAATCATGAATTATTTGTGGAGTCCAAGTCTACAGAGAATTTTGCATGGCCATTCAAACTTCAACGTTGCCCTAACAAAACGTTCTCTTTGACTAGAGTGCAATCACATCAATTCCAGTCCCATTCATTGAATGCCAAACCAGTGGATTGAAACCTCATTTCTATAGCGTGCCAGCTCAAAATAATGGAAAAGATTGGTTTGGTCAAAAAGTGGTGCATAAAATTGCAGGTGGGTGGATGTGAAATGGTCACCCATGAGCAAGTCTTTTAGAGTCAATGGCGCCCGCCATTTATGCAGAGTAATGAATGGATGAGAATCACAAGATTGTGGGTATCATTTAAGACGTGCTAATATGCTGTTCAATTGGGTCAAGTTGGATTTGGTGTTTATGCGTTTGGAATTCAAATGGGGACGTTCTGTTGTACGTAAGATGTTTATTAAAACCTAATTCTTATATAATAAACTTCAATGTGCACAGCGAAGTCAAATTTGTATAATTACTTTGTTGACATGGTAAACGTTCTGCTAATGTGCAATGGCTGAGGAGATCAATGTTCATTGACAACGTATATCCATCCACTCAGATTCAGTGTATTGGAAAATTTGTTTGTTTATAATTGTCGCCATGATAAGAGGAGATTTGTGTAGGGTAGTTGTCTAACCAGAAATAGCAAGCAAGAACGAAGAAAATTTGAGCTGTGGGTTCAGAAACAGAAAGATTATGGATCCTAATGTGGAAGTGCCATCCTACTTTAGATGCCCAATATCAATGGAGCTCATGAGGGATCCTGTGACTGTTTCTACAGGGATGACATACGACAGGGAGAGCATTGAGCATTGGATTTACACATGCAACAAGAGGACGTGCCCTGCTACCATGCAAGAACTCCAGAATTTAGACATGATACCTAATCATACCCTGCGCCGCCTTATTCAGGGGTGGTGTGTGGCCAATGGCTCAAAAGGGGTGGACCAGATTCCAACTCCAAGGCCACCTATTGATTCTCTGCAAGTCACAGATCTGCTCCAAAAGGCGGCTAGATCTAAGCCTTTTCAAGCAATCAATGCTCTCAAGAAGCTCCAGTCTCTTGCCAGGGAAAATGAGAGGAATAAAAGATGCATTGTGGCGGCTAGACCTTGGCCTATTCTTATATCTCTTCTTGATGATTTTTATTTAGAGTCTCGAGAAGAGATTGAGAATGAAAACTCTAAAATCTGTGAGGAGGCTTTGGGGATTCTTTATCTCCTTCCGGTGACACTGGAAATGGCAAGGTTGGTATTGGACCCCATGACCATGAAATCCCTGGGATTGATTCTGCAGCGAGGAAATGGCCAGGCAAGATTGCATGCAGTCAAGCTGTTGCAGAACGTTGCAACGCAGAGGGTTGATTGGGAAATCATTGTTAGGCAAAATATTGATGTTTTGCATCGATTGGTGGAGATTTTGAGAGATGAGCTTTGTCACCAGGCTACCATGGCGGCCTTGGATGTTGTGAAGGCCATGTGTAGTGAGTCGAGAAGGAATAAGCTTAAGGCTGTGGAATCTGGTCTAGTTTTTGTTTTGATTGAGCTTCTGCCAGAGGCTGAGGGGAGAAAGGCTGAGAAAATCTTGGATTTGTTAGATAAGTTGCTTGCCTGTGCTGAAGGGAGGGCTGCCATGAATGATCATGCCATGGGTATTGCTGCTGTGTCGAAGAAGATTATGAGGGTTTCTGAATCTGGGACCAGGAAAGCTGTTCGAATCCTCTGGTTGGTCTCTAGTTTTTGGTCCAGTACTTCTCTTGTTCGTGATATGATTCAGTTTGGAGGTGTGTCGAAGCTCTGCATGGTGCTCCAGATGGATGGGGCGGTCAAGACCAAGCAGAAGGCCAAAGAGGTACTCAAATTGCATGCAAAGAGCTGGTGCAATTCTCCTTGTTTTCCTTTGCATTTAAGAGAGTATATTTCCATGTAACAGAGAAAAGTTAGAGCAATCTGACTGTTTTGAATGCAGTTGTGAAGCTAAAACCTAGGTTTCCACTGTTTTTTATAGTTTTTCTGTCGAAAAGCATCCAACTAGTTGATTCAAAACTTCTTTGATAAATCTGCATCACTATACTAATTTCTTGAGAAAACTATGATACAATTTTTCTTTGGGTGATAAGTCAGTCTCACTGCTAAATGCTGCATGGGACTGAATATGGCAAATTCTAAAGATCTTATTAAACTTAATGGTTTGAGAGAGATTTCATATTTGGATAAACTATGTTGTTTATTTAGGTCCAGATGTTTGGTTTTTTAAAAATCTATCATCAGAGATTTTATATGGCAAATTCAAATGATTTTATTAAAATTAATGGTTTGAGAGAGATTTCATATTTGGATCAATCATGTAGTTTATTTAGGTTCATATGTTTGGGTTTTTAATAATCTATCATCAGATATTTTATATTTGAATCAATGATTTAGTTTGTTTAGATGATTGAAAGAGATTTCATATTTGGATTAATCATCTAGATTATTCAGGTATGTTTGGACTTCTAATAATCTTTTATCAAAAAATGGTAAT